>NC_068935.1:2415000-3139743 GCF_023091745.1 Budorcas taxicolor
ACTAAAACATGAGACTGCTACTTTAGTACTTTATGTTTATGCATTCATGAGGATCTAGTCTAAAATTCATAAAGTAGAAGAAATACCTATTAAGTGTATAGCTTCTGTTAGGTATGCCCAGAAGCCAAAAATCCAAATATAACATAGTCCTAAAAAATAACTTGACTTTGTCAAAAACAAATGTAAAATTAATGAAAGTCAATAAGCAGTTTTAGGTAACAGAAGATCATTAAAAAAGTAGTTAACATGTATTTAAAAACACAACAGAAAAAAAAGGTGTAAGGAAAAGACCAGAAATATTTGGATGGAAAGGAAGATGATTAATGACACATTTCTCTTTTCAAGTATAGATTTTTAACAAAACAGCAGGATCATCTTGACTGCCAGGAAGCACAAACATGGAAAGAACATGTTTGCTTATAAATAGGTTGTCAGAACCCTCACATTGGCCATGTTTGCAGTAAGATGGGTGTACATGTATGTTGAAGGACTAGAAAGGATTTGTTTAAGAGGGCAAAAGTTGAGCTGAAAAGTTTTACTTTTTCTAATCAAATTCAAAAGGTTACCAAAGTACACCAATACCTGGTTATGTTGCCTCTATTATAGTGAGCCTGACATATTTCCTAAGATTCTTCTTATAAGCCAGAAAAGAGCCATACATAAATTAAACAAGGAGAAAATAATACAAGTCAGTAGTAATCAGGTCTTGAGTTGTATGGTTCAGGGTCTATAAAGTATAGAAATTCATATAATTGTTTTAGATATATTTATTTCAAAATGAAGCTACTTCCTATTAACCAGTTGCAAACTTGATCTGATCATGTTATATATAGCTTGAAATGTATTATGTCAATGCTCCGTTTCACTTAATGATAATAATAGCTAACACTGAGCAAGGAATATATTTTGGTCAGGTGCTGTGCTTTGTATACCCTATTAGATGCATTGCCTCAATCTCCACAATAAGTCCTGTAATTAGGTCCTATTATATACATGATTTGACAAATAAGGAATTTTAAGGCACGTTTTATAGATACATAACTTGCCTAAGTTCAGACAGTTAGGAGGTCGTGGAGCCAGCACTAAAACTCAAATACTTTGATTCTGATGTCCACTCTCCTAGCCACTACCCTATAATCTATCTTGTAGTTGTATATTTTATTGAAGTTTCCACACATATTTCTATCTTTACTGAATTTACACAAACATACACTGCAAACTTCAAACATTCTGCTGTGTTTATTTTTGTTGGTTGCTCTTGGCACATTCAGATTTCTCAATAAATACTGTGTGTGATGATATGATATGAAGCCCTGTTATCTTCAGACTTTCATTAAACTAAGTTACTTCCTTCAATGTAATGAATATAATTGACTATTGTTTAGAAACTAATAGAATTAAACATAATATGAAAGAGAATAAACTATTCAGATATGTTATATGTCATATCCCCATTGAATAAGCAACAGAGTATGAATTCAATTACAAACAACTTCTCTCTCACTTTCATAATGACTGTATTCTACTTGGAATTAGGCAAAACAGCATGGCCTGATCACAGCATAACTTAAAGAACAATCAATTCTCTGCAAAAAACTAGAAAAATCATGGCTGGCTTATGGATCAGGACTGTCTGTAATGAAATGAACACAAGATTCCATCCTCCTGTTAAAAACCTACAGTAACTGATTAAGGGATTTAAAACACTTGTTTTCCTGCCTTACTTTCCCTGATTTGTGGTAATTGAGTGTTCCATAGAGGAAAAGCCTAATCCTCTGGAATGGAGCACATGATGAAGAGTATAAAGTTATTACAAAACACATAAGAGGTACTAATGAATACCATTCAATCATGCCCACACAGGCTCCAAGTGAGCAACAAACAAAACAAAATAAATGAAAGCACTGGTCATGAAATAACTATCCTACCAACACCAAAAATACAGTTCTATATGTTTTATATCATGTTTTAGTCATAGTACAGTCCAGTAGAAATTGAACATGAGTTACATATGCAATTTTACACTTTCTAGTATTCACCACATTAAAAAAAACATAAAAAGAAACCAGTGAAATTAATTTTAAGAATAACATCTGTTTAACCCAATAGAACCAAAATAGTATTATATGTCAGCTGTGGCATTAGCCACATGTTTATGTCTTCAATAGTCAAATGCTTCATGTGGCTGCCACAAAAGATAATACAATTTTAGTGCCTCAAAAGGAAACATATTTGAGAATGTTTCTATTAGATTTCACTCAATCAAATTGCTGAATTTATACAAACTGATACAAACCGTGTCTGTACTTTTTTATTCCTTCCCACAAGGTTAAGTACAGGACTGTGAATAGAGTAGGTACTCTAATACATTGTTTTGTCTATTCAATAGAACCTACTTCTGCCCTCAAAGATATTAAGGAGCATGAACTTATTGAAACTCTTCTGTGTAAAACCATCCCACTGCAGACAACCAGGGCATATAAAAAATAGAAGACATGCTTTGACTTCTCTTTTTATTACAACTTTAATGTTATTCTTATTTGGTGGAGGAGTTGGGAGTAGTTGTCACTTCAGATTATAACAGAACTTATCAGACATGATTTGAAAAGGGTGGCTATAGTTGTTAGACTTTCTCTTTAACTTGGCTTGATTTAGAGGTCCTATGGGCAGAAGCTCATGTCACACACTCAGCCTGCTGATCAAGTTATGTGATCATGGGCATGCTATTGATGTTTTCTGTGCTTCAGTTTCTTTATCTGTAGAATGACATTAATTATGTGACCAAACTCATTGAGGTTTTTTGTGAGTATTAAATGCCATAATGTATGTGTCTTAGTTTGAGCTGCTATAACAGAATCACTGTAGTCTGAGTGGCTTAAATAAACATTTATTTTTTGCTATTCTGAAACCCCAGATTGAAGTGCCAGCACATCCTGTTCACACTTACAGGATGGAGAGTAGAGAGAGAGAGAAAGCAAGTTCTCTTCTGTCTCTTCTTATAAGGACACTAATCCAATCGTAAGGGTTATATGCATGTGTTCCAATTACTTCCCAAAGGTCCCACCCCCATCCCATTTTAGGAGATTTTACATCTGCCTATGCCTGTTTCTTGGGTGGCTCAGATGGTAAAGCATCTGCCTACAAGGCGGGAGACCCGGGTTCAATCCCTGGGTTGGGAAGATCCCCTGGAGAAGGAAATGGCAACCCACTCCAGTGTTCTTGCCTGGAGAATCCCATGGATGGAGGAGCCTGGTGGGCTACCGTCCATGGGGTCGCAAAGAGTGGGACACGATTGAGCGACTTCACTACTTTCACTATGCCTGTTTCTAGTACCAGAGTGTGCGTGTGTGTGTTAGTCACTCAGTCCTGTCTGACTCTGCGATCCTATGGATTGTAGCCTGCCAGGTTCCTCTGACCACGGAATTCTCCAGGCAGGAATACTGGAGTGAGTAGCCATTCCTTTCTCTAGGGGGTCTTCCCAACTCAGGGGTCACACCTGAGTCTCCTGTATTGGTAATTAGGTTTTCAAGATATAAATTCTGGTTTGGAGACAAACATTTAATCTATAGAAGTATGTGAACGGCTTACCATGATGCTTGACAAAGTAAACTAAACTGGTAGTGCTTCATTGTTTTCCTACTCCAGTTCAAAACACTACATATATATATATATATCTTTTGGGAAATGATGTGGATGGTGTGTTCGAGGATAAATAGTGTAGTAATGTTGCATGACATTTGCTGTCTAAGTGAGTCATCTGATAAGACATACGTCTAACTTAAGGCTGTGTGGAGAAAACTTTTGCCTGCCATGTCAGTAAACAAACCATGTTGCAGCTACCAAGCCAGCAGACACCATAGCAGTCCCAACTGTGCCCCCAGAGGGGATTCAGGATGGAGAAGAGTAGAATCTAACCCATATCTCTTGCATTGCACACAGATTCTTTACTGTCTGAGCCACCAGGGAAGCCCAAGAATAATACTAGAGTGGGTAGCCTGTCCCTTCTCCAGGGAATCTTCCCGACCCAGGAATTGAACTGGGTTCTCCTGCATTGCATGCAGATTCTTAACCAGCTGAGCTACCAGGGAAGCCTGTTGTGGATAGGTGGAAAGAATGATTTCGATGTGCCCAGACTCATGTCTCTTCCCATATATAGAAAATCACTACATTGAGATGTCTGGTTTTCTCCAACTTACAGTAATCTTTGGATGTTCTGACTGCCTGGTTTTTGTTGCAAAATCTCCTATGTATCCTGGCTTCTCCCTTACCTCTTTGGAGCAGTCCCTCAGAGCTATATGTGAGGTTGTTTTCTAGGCTTAAGTCCTCAGCAAGGCTTCCAAATAAAACATAATCCTCAACTTTTCAGTTATGCTTTTTTTTTTTTTTTTTAGTTAACAGTTGTATATCAGTTCAGTTCAGTCACTCAGTCGTGTCCAACTCTTTGCGACCCCATGAATCGCAGCATGCCAGGCCTCCCTGTCCATCACCAATTCCCGGAGTTCACTCAGACTCACATCCATCGAGTCAGTGATTCCATCCAGCCATCGCATCCTCTGTTGTCCCCTTCTCCTCCTGCCCCCAATCCCTCCCAGCATCAGAGTCTTTTCCAATGAGTCAACTCTTCCCATGAGGTGGCCAAAGTACTGAAGTTTCAGCTTTAGCATCATTCCTTCCAAAGAAATCCCAGGGCTGACCTCCTTTAGAATGGACTGGATGGATCTCCTTGCAGTCCAAGGGACTCTCAAGAGTCTTCTCCAACACCACAGCTCAAAAGCATCAATTCTTCGGTGCTCAGCCTTCTTCACAGTCCAACTCTCACATCCATACATGACCACTGGAAAATCCATAGCCTTGACTAGACGGACTTCTGTTGGCAAAGCAATGTTTCTGCTTTTGAATATGCTATCTAGGTTGGTCATTACTTTTCTTCCAAGGAGTAAGTGTCTTTTAATTTCATGGCTGCACAGTTGTATATAGATGTGTAAAAATAAAAATAGGTAAAGCTTGTTGATCACCTACTATGTGCCAGGCACTATGTTTATGGTTTATATTTTAATGAACAAAATAGGCAATGTAATGAAGAGATATGAAATAAGTATTTATTAATACCAATATGAGACATACATTAATACTGGCCTATGGGTCAAGATAGAATAATTAATAATATAACTAATATATTACTAACTATATAATAGTAAAATTTTAAAAAAAGTCAATCTTTTGTCCTGATCTGAATCTTTCAAAGTCTGTTTTTAAAAATACATGGATATTTAAATACTTATCTAATTTTCTAATACAATCTTATCACATATCTGTAGTTAAATGGGAAAAGCAACTAAATCTAAATATTTATTGAAGAAGTGACAAATGACTAAATAGAAACCATTTGATTATAGAGATATCATGATTTTTTCCCAGTATAGTTTATCTTTTTAGATAAAATAGCAAATATTGAACAAGGAGAAAATAGAGTATCAAGTCATTTTTTAAATGGAGATATCACATAGGAACTATGTCAAGATCAGACCTATTCAGATAGTGGTATCAGTCTTTTGTTCTGTCTTTTTAAAAAAGTCCTAATAATTGGTAATTGGCCAATTGCTATTGAAGTATGTTGGCAGGCAGCACCATTTGGGAGTTACAGATTTATTTCCTAAAATGGAGGCTATCTCGTAAATTTTTGGCAGTTAGTCTTAAACCTTTCTCTTAGCTAACACCAATGATTACAGAAATGATTTGGTTCAGTAAAGAGTTCTTTCAGAGAGGTCAAAAGTTGGTCACACAAATGGCCATAACAAACCTACTAATGTCTCTAGAAGGTCGCTCTGACAGAATGGATGACAGCAAGGTCATGCTATCTAGCCAAGCTATGAACCACTTGCTGCTAACATAATTGTGTTCCAAGGTAGAAATATCGAATTACATAAAGTCAGTCTCCTGAAGCAGTTATTGCTGAAGTGCATTTATTTCAGTTTGAAACTGCCTTTGATATTCATTGGTTCTGACAGTATGATAAAAGCCAGCTGAGGTCGTATGTCCAACACCAATTATACCAGATAATGAAGTGTGCATGTTTTCTTCCAATGTGTTTCTAATCACTGAATTCAGTGTATGTACTCAGAGGCAGTGGAGAAGGCAACGGCAACACACTCCAGTACTCTTGCCTGGAGAATCTCATGGATGCAGGAGCCTGGTGGGCTACAGTCCATGGGGTCGCGAAGAGTCGGACACAGCTGAGTGACTTCGCTTTCACTTTCATGCACTGAAGAAGGAAATGGCAACCCACTCCAGTGTTCTTGCCTGTAGAATCCCAGGGACAGAGGAGCCTGGTGGGCTGCCGTCTATGGGGTCGCACAGAGGCAGACACGACTGAAGAGACGCAGCAGCAGCAGCAGCAGCAGCAGCATACAGAGGCAGATACCGTAAAAGTATCTATCAGCACTAGCATTTATGCCCTGTTGACTGTTCTCTGTTCTTTAAAAAAAGAGCCTAGCCACCACCTGCCCTATATAGAAATGCAAATCATGTCATAAACATTTATGAGCAATATAATCTCTTTACTAATATGAGTGAGTTGATAGATTTTTGATGGTGCATACCAAATAAACTTCTGACACTAATACCATAGATGTGAGTTTGTCTATGTCTCTGCTGATAAGTAAGTTTATGTGGGGTTGAGTTTATTATAGCACCTGTTTTGTTTTTTGGACAAGTACTTTTATTACAAAAGACTCAAAATGGTATACAGAAGAACATATGAAAACACTTTCTAATTATTTTCTTATGATATTTAAAGTCAAGAAGTCATCCTTGAAAGTCTGAATCATAATTTCAGATAGACAAATAGTAAGAACTGTCATTTCATCCATTTTGTAGTGACTCTGAGTAACAGAGAAATTAGCACCTAAAAGCTGCTTATTATTATTTTTTCTCCTGGACCTAGACAATTTGTTTCTAGCCTGGTAATTTTTGAACTGAGATCACACAGTAACTTACCAATAATGACCATCCTGAGGCATCTGGTGTTGGATAATCTGATGTGTAAGAAGGAGAAAATTGCATATAGACCTGGAACCTGTGAAAAGTTACAGTCATTTTACACCATAGACATTTCTTTGCCTCTTTGATATTTTTAATTATGATTGCAGATGTTAATCATTAACAGATGACTTTTTTCCCCTTGGTAAAAACACATTTGTAGTATTTTCAGGTCCACAGAGACCAATATAACATAAAGAGATGTTACATGGATTATTTCTAAAAATATAAATCAATTGGAGGGATTTTTCCTCTGGAATCAACCTCCCTAATAAGATGAACTTAGAGAAGCTGATATGAAAGAGATAGAGAAACAATTATGACAGCATTAACAAATTTTAGAGCAAAATAGAGGATGAAGTTCAAAAGTTGAAAATAGTTTCTGATTTTAATATGATATAGAGACTGTGCTGTTCTTAGTTAGTCGTGTCTGACTCTTTGTAACCTCATGGAGTCTGCCAGGCTCCTCTGTCCATGGAGATTCTCCAGGCAATAATACTGGAGTCGATTGCCATGCCCTCCTCCAGTTATATAGAGATTATATCTGCACTATTCACTCATTGGAACTTAATAAGTTACAGTGTGTGTCTCTCTGTAAGAAAAAGTTGTTTGGGCTTACAACCAAGGAGTTAATCATATCAAGGTTGGCATATTGGTGATTAAGTATAATATCAAAGCAGCTAATTAACTGTGAGTTTGTTGAACACAAACTGCCTTCCTATTATAGTCATTGATAAATGCTGAACCATCTAATATTTCAGTTTTCTTTATATATTGTGTTAGGTAGAATAATGTCCCTTCCAAAGATGTTCATGTCCTAACTCCCCTGGATCTATAAATATGTGACATTACATGACAGAGAGGAGTTAAGGATCATCTGGGTGGCACCAATGTAATCACATGTGGAAGAGGAACGCAAAGGAAGGGTTCAGAATGATGCTGGGAGAATGACTTGCCTTGCCTTTGCTGGCTTTGAAAATGGAGGAAAAGGGCCATGAACCAAAGAACACTGGTGGTCTCTACAAGCTGGAAAAGGCAAGGGTTTCCTCTAGAGACTGCAGAAAGAAATACAGCCCTGCCAACCCCTTGATTTTGTCACAGTGAGACTTGGGTCAGACTTCCAACCTACAGAATTGTGAGAAATAAATTTGTATGGTTTTAAATCATGAACTTTTGCAGAACAGCAATAGAGACACAGACATTGAGAACAGACTTAATGGACATAGCTGGGGAGGGGAAGAAAGAGTGGGTGGGAGGAATGGAGAAAGTAACATGGAAACATACATTGCTACATATAAAACAGATAACCAATGGGAATTTTCTGTATGACTCAGGGAACTCAAACCAGAGCTTGGTAGGTAACAACCTAGAGGGGTGGGATGGGGAGGAAGATGGGAGGGATTCAGGTGGGAGGGGGCATAGGTAAACATATGGCTGTTTCATGTTGATGTTTGGTAGAAATCAATGCTTTACTGTAAAGCAATTATCTTTCAATTAAAAATAAATAAATTAAAAAAAAAAACATGAACTTTGTGATAAACTAATAGGTTGTGAAAATAACCACTATCAGTTGGTATTTTCTTTTCATTTTAATCCTTCATCTGTTTAACATATCTTTCAACTTTTGCCAGAAAGTTGAACATTTTTATCTAATAGACTTCATAGTGGTAACTTTTGTTTACCCTTTTAATCTATAGAACACTTGTCAGCTAAATTACTAAAGCTTAACTGACAGTGAGCTTTATCTTTTGGACTTGCCTTCAAAAACAACTTAAAGAGAATATTTAGACTCTTTAGCGAAGGAAATGGCAACCCACTCCACTATACTTGCCTGGGAAAGTACATGGATAGAGGAGCCTGGCAGGCTACAGCCCATGGGGTCACAAAGAGTTGGACAGGACTGGGCCTGAACCACACTGCACCACAGACTCTTTAATTCAGAGTTTCATAACCTGGGGACTGTTGACGCTGGAACAGATGATTCTTTGCATTTGGGGGCTATCTTGTGCGTTGTAGGATGTTTATTGGCATTCTTGACTTCTACCTACTAGATGTCAGTAGTACCCTCTCCCAGCTCCGACAACCAAAAGCTATCCCCATATATAGACAAATGTCTCCAGGAGGCAAAATCTTCCTCCTCACTGAGAGCCCTGCTAAAGATGAAAAGGCTAATATAAGAATAAAAATAGCAGAGCTTCCATAAATTGGTAATGGCTTCTAATTATTCAGAACTATTTTGAAACATTCACTTAAATGTCAGTCATTTATGTATCAATTATACTAAAATTAGATTGTTTTAAATTTAGAAGTTTTGCAGTGTTGCTCACACTTTCATTGCTCTTTCTGGATAGCAGTAATCAATTCTGAGTGTGAAATGTGACTTTTTTCCCTGTGGACATATAAAAGCTTTTGTGTGATAGATGGGAATAGCACTAAAGCATCCCTACCAAAGATTAGTGGTGAAGAGTGCTGAAATCCATTTTGCAGCCTACCTCTTTGGCTGTCTGAGAAATACAAAGAAGTCATTAGTTTCACTCTCTCTCACTCTATCATCCTAAGACTATATAATATGCTTTTTTCTTTAACCTACCATTTCTTACTGGCATGTTTTACTGATTGGGCATTGGTTCTTGAAAAAGCAATAATACATGATAATTATGGGAAATCCAGAGTGTATTCCTTGAATAATTGTAGGCTAACAAGACCTTAAGCTTGATGGGAAATTACAGGTAGAAACGTTTATTATTCTTAAATAAGATTTTTTAAAAATCCACAATTCTAATATAAAAATTTTATCTGAGACCATTTTAACAGCACTTAATGAATTTACTCATTAAAGGTGTACTGAATTTGGAATTAGCCTATGGATTTTAACTTACATAGAACTCATCTTCTCACCTCCTTAGTTACGAACAAGAGAATATATTTATGGTCATTTGTTTCTGAATTTATATCACTTAAAAAAAGAGTATATCACTTCAAGGTGTATTGTCTATTGAACACACAACAGATTGCCCGTAAATTTAGCAGCTTAAAGTAATGAAAAGTATTTATTGTTGCACACTGTTTCTATGGGTCAGTGGTTTGGGAGGGGTTTAACTGTGTCTTTCTGGCTCAAGATCTCTCATGAAGCTGTGGTAAATATGTCTGCTGGGGTTGTAGTCTATTGAAAGCTTGACTAAAACTGGAGGATCCTCTTCCAAGATGGCTTCCTCACATGGCAGACAAATCAGTGCTACCTGTGAATGAAAGGCTATAACTTTTCCCTACTTGCACTGTTTTTAAGACTGCTAGGGTATCCCCATGATATAATTAACTGTGTTATTTAGAATGAATGATGCAAGAGACAGCAAGGTAGAAGTCATAATACTTGTTTTGATCCTAGTGTCAGATGTCACACTCTGTCATTTCTGCAGTATCCTATTGGTTGCACAGTGTATTACAGCTGGTCTTCCAAGAAAACTGACACCAAGATGGATTCAAACATGTACGAAATTTATCAAAGGAAACATCCCTTAGAAAAAGCAGGAAGGGAGATGGTAGTGACCGGAAGAACTGATAGTCCATAGGAACACTGACAGACTATGGAAGTCTGACTTCCAGTTAAGAAAAAGAGGGAAGGAAGGGAAGGAGGTCAGGTGGAAGCATTTTCAACTGCAAAGCAGTTCAAGGAAAGTTTGGCAAAGCTGCCATAAAATCTTGAAGCCAAAGAAGTCAATTATAAGAGGCCCACATCTCCTAGAGAGAGGCCTGCTTTAGTTTCTCAGCTGTACTCAATCATTGGCTGGGATAAGCCCTTGGAAATCATGGACTTTGGCATAAACATGGTCATGTATTTCCAGACAGAGTAGATGGGTCCCTTGATCAGCAATGCACCCTGTAGTAGAGATCTAGAAGATGCATTCTCTTGGTTATCACAGTCAGCCTCTTGCCCCACACCTCTGCTCTTCCACACATGTATGAGCAGAAGCTCATCTGTAGTTCCTATGCCCTCTATCTGAGAGGAAACTTAGAATACAGAGGTTAGTGGGGTGAACTTCAGCTTCAGACTCTGCAATTGACCTTTGGGCCACATCTAAAACTCATCCTATCCCTCTTCTACTCTAAATTCCCTTCACCCTCCCATATTACTTTGGCAGGTCTTAGTTGTGGGATTCAAACCTTCATTCTCAAGGAGTTTGGACCATTGATGATAATGGTCTCCTCGATCTTCAACTTCTGTACTTGTCTGCTCAGAGTTATGATGGATCAAGGAGGTGAAGGGAGGGAATGAATGGGTCAGTTGATTTCTCCATACATTCCTCATGTTACCCATTGCATGAAAGAAGATCTGCTGTTTAAGCTCAATGATACTTGCCAAGATATCTGACTCCTCTTCTTGCCTCCTTTTTTCTAGGTGCAAATAACTGTGTCCTGGCAGCAGGTGCAATCTGTAGTTCAGCGGAAATTTTACTGTGTCCCCTGGCAAGAGAATACCTTCTTTGGTGACCAGACTCTCTAAACTTGAAGAGTCCAGAGTTGTGGGGGCAAGAATCACAAAATCCCATAATAGGTCATTGGAAGTGATGGTAAGTGAGCCCACTTCTGATTCTATCCTTTGGTCCTAGGACCCCTGTATTTTTCCTGTGCATGGGTGCATGCTAAGTTGCTTCAGTCATGTCTGACTCTGTGAACCTATGGACACACCAGGCTCCTCTGTCCATGGTATTCTCCAGGTAAAAATACTGGAATGGGTTGCAATGCCCTCCTCCAGGTGATCTTCCTGACCCAAGGATCGAACCTGAGTCTCTTACATCTCCTGCCTTGGTAAATGGGTTCTTTACCACTAGTGCCACCTGGGAAGTATTCTTACTCCTGGGTACATAAAACTATATAGGGGTATATAATTTAATGAATACACTGCATCTGGAAGTATGGCATTCCATTCTTTGAAAGTTTTGCCTTAGATTTCATGCTCCAGTTACACCTTCATAAACCCAGTGCATAATTCTTGAGTTCAGCTACTTATGGATGGTGAGGTATATTGATCATACTACTGCACCTCTTTCATTGTGAAGTGAGTCATCTGGTCAGACGCTATGGTATATGGAATTTTTTGCCTATGAGCAGGTGTTCTGCCAACCTATAAGTAGTAGTGCAGGCTGAGTTTCTGAGAGCAAGAAAAGAAGACCCATACCCAGAATAGCTATCTATTCCTGTGAAGATTAACTGTTGGTCCTTCCAAGATAAAAGGAGCCAAATATATTCAATTTGATTTCCTTAAGAAATAGTGCCATACAGGGGTTTCAGGTTTGGTTCCTACTGCTGAATGTTTGGACATTCAGAGGCCATGTTAGATTAGTTTTGGGAAGTGGATATCCATGCTAGTAGGACCTTTTGCACTCTGCCACTGTGGCTTCTATGTTGATGTGGTCCTTTGTTCAAGTGTGAGCTGGCTGATGATGAAGGCTAGTTAATATCAACTGGTACAGTCATTGTGGGCTTCCCTTACCATATTCTTTAGATGGTAAAGAGTATGCCTGCAATGCAGGAGACCTGGGTTTGATCCCTGTGTAAAGAAGATCCCCTAGAGAAGGGAATGGTTACCCACTCCAGTATTCTTTCCTGGAGAATTCCATAGACAGAGGAGCCTGGTGGGCTACAGTCTGTGGGGTCATATAGAGTTGGACAGCACTGAGTGATTAACATTACTACTATACTCATTTTGAGTACTTGGCTGTTCAGTGCCTCTCTGTGGTGGATGTTTTCTGGTGAGCATTACTGTGTGATTCAAAAAATTGTATACACTGTGTTTCCACTCTTATGTTCATCTACCTGCCTCTATTAACTAAATTCAAAACTCATTATGAGTAAAGCTTTCCTAGTTGCCATTGTAACATTGTTGTTTGCTATGGCATTTGGCAGTTAAGCCTTGCCCTACTCTGTTATTTCAAGACCTTATCCCCATGGATACTAACCAGCCCAGTTCTGTGACCACTTTTCCTATCATCATCCCTAGTCTGCACAAGAGACCCACCACTATACTTCTTAGTGCGGTTGGTGCCCCTCTCTCCAGCATATTCCTGTGACATTGGTGAATGGTCTATCCTCCAGGTCATTCATATCATCCTCAGCTGGGTCCTTTGGAATATTGGAATATAGTCATTTTATTCTGCTCACCTCCCTGAGACTTTGTATTTCTTCCTCTATTTTATGCGAGGGAGCCTTAGTCATCTCCACTTCTTCATCACAGGACATTGTTTTCTCTATGTTTCTAAGAACCACTATAAGAAAAGAGGTCCTTCATTCCCTGGGATATTTGCTAGGATATTACAGCCCATTTCCCAAAGAATTGTTCACAGGATAACTAATTCTTGCATATCCAGTCTTACATTCCAGCCTCTTTAGATAAAACACTCTCCAAGTCCTATATGAGGAGTACTCACTGGATCTTGCAGAACACAGGTACTTTTTGTAACTGTTTATGACCTCTTCTCTTTCTTTGAAGGCCCAACATGTTCTCAGCTGGATTATTCTTGGATTCAATCTGTTATCATCCTGATAATCAGGAGAGGAGATGTGGGCAGTTTCTGAGAAGATTCACTGGTTGCTTTGTGAAAAATAGTTCATATCATTGTCCTCTAGCACAGGGGAAGTGCTGGATTTTACAGAAGAAACTAGGCCATGTCTTCAGGGCCACAGAATTGTGTTGGGTCCACCGACTGTAGACCCAACAGCATTGGAGGCATATATCCAGATATGCCCACTTAAAGGTTCAGAGATTTCAGTTTTGTTGTTGTTGTTGTTGTGGTTGTTTTCCTATCAAGGCCTTGACTTTTCCATAACTGACTTGCCTTCAATGAAAGTTATGTAAACATAATAATTAGATATTCATCCTGTTACTCATTTTTGTCTCCCCTTCTACCTAAGAGCTAAGTACTTGAAAATGACCAGAGGCCTATGGCTGTAATACTTAGGCATTAATTACTTGTTAACGGTCCTTAGTCTCTTTTTATCCTTTTACAAAGTGTCAATATGACTTACTATTAACCAGCCAGCTCTGCTATTCTTGTAGGCATTTGCTCTAGTCTAAATATTTGTGTTCCCCCAAAATGCATGTTGAAATCCAAATGCCCAGAACTATGGAGTTGTGGTCTTTGGGAGGTGATTAGGTCATCAGGGTAAAGCCCTCAAGAATAAGATTAATTCTCTGATGAAAGAAGCCCAGGAGAACTACTTTACCCCTTCTTCCATGTGAGGCTCAATGAGAAATCTCCAACCTGGAACAAGACTCTCACTCTACCATGCCGTCACACTGATTTTGAGCTTACAACTTCCAGAATTGTGAGAACTAAATTTCTGCTGTTTAAATGCTATTCTGCCTGTGGTACTTTGCTATAGCAGCATAAATGGACTAAGACTTTTCAGATGCTTACATCATTATATTCTCCATTGTCCCAATGGAGATTGAGACAGTTTCTTAAGACAACCATGGTAAAATATTTAGCAATTGAGTCATTATATTGTCCCAGTGACTATATGTGATTGCCTACTAACTAGTTGTTCTCTTTGCTCCCAGATGGTAGATAAGCCAGTTCCAAATCCATATCTTACTATTTGCTTTCTTGGACCACTCCTGGCCCCACTTTTGCCAGTTTGGGTCATTTGAGAAGAAAATACCAAAACACAAAACAGGATTGCTTATGAAATAAATTTTATCAGGATGAGTATCTGTGAGGGGAAAATGAGGAAAAAAAAAAAAACTAGTAGAAGCTTGGAGAGCCATTAAACCATTATCTCCTTCCCTCTATGCTATTATATCTCTGAGCTCATCCCCTGGATCTGGGTTAGCAACATATTGTCTTCAGGCCAAATCCAGTCTGTAGTCTGTTCTTATACAACCCAAGAGTGAAGAATGTTTTCTTATATTTTTAAATGCTTGGAAAAAATCAAACAAAATATTTAGTTGCATGTGAAGTTATATAAAGATCAAATTTCAATGTCCGTATATAGTTTCATTGGAACACAACTACTCTCATTCATTTTCATATTGTCTATGGCTGCTTTCACGCTACAGGCAGAGTTGAGTAGTGACACAGACTATACAGTCATGAATCTAAAATATTTACTACTTGGTCCTTTACAGGAAAAAAAAAAAAAAAAAAGCTTTGCTGATTCCTGGATTAGATATTATTTCATTGGTCCACTTGGCTCCAGTAACATTGGCTGTTCTAACACTCTTGTCTCAAGGCCCTAAGATTGGCTGTCTTTTCTGCCTGAAATAATCTTCATTCAGATATCAGCATGACTCCCTTCCTTACCTCCTGCTAGGTCTTAAGTCAAATGCCACCTTCTCATTGAGACCTACTTTGGTTATTTTATTAAAAATAGAAATCTGCCAACCCTATATTCCTTTCCAATTCCCCTTGCCCTGTTCCTTTTTTTTTCATAACACCTATCATATTCTAATGTTAATGATTAACTTATTTATTATGTTTGTTTTTATTGCCCATCTCTCCTCACTAGAACACAAACACCATAAGGCAAACATCCTTGTATTTTCACTGATACATCCTCAGCTCCTAGAAGAATGTCTGGAATATACTAAGTGCTCAATAAATATTTGATGAATTTGGGGAGGTTTCCTGACCTCTTAGCCTTAGGTTCCTCATCTGTAAAATGAAGATAGAAATGCCATGTGAATTTATTATTTTTTTAAAGGTTAACTGAGATAGTGCATTAAAAACTTTAGTGTGATGCCTGACACATAGTATTGGGTTGGCCAAAAAGTTCATTTGGATTTTTCCATACCATCTTACTATCTTAATTTTCCATACCATCTTCATTGGAAGGACTGATGATGAAGCTGAAACTCCGATGCTTTGGCCACCTGATGTGAATAGCTTACTCATTGGAAAACACCCTGATGATGGGAAAGATTGAAGCCAGGAGGAGCTGGGACAACAAAGGATGAGATGGTTGGATGGCATCACTGAGTCCATGAGCATGAGTTTGAGCAAGCTCTGGGAGTTGGTGATGGACAGGGAAGTCTGGCGTGCTGCATTCTATGGGGTCAAAAAGAGTCAGACACAACAGAGTGACTGAACTGAACTGATACCATCTTAGAAAAATCCTTGAAGGAACTTTATAGCCAGCCCACTATATTGCATTTTGTTATGTGAATGAAGATATCCTTTTCATTATTCTTTGCACACAAATGGAAGCAGTTGATGAACACTATTTTGTATTTTGTTTTAGAGGCCAGTCCATGGCATAATGTTATATTATCATTTCTCACAGTTGCATAATGTTCCACAGAATAGATATATCATAAAGGTTTTTTTTTTTTTTTCCTTTTTTTTTTAAACTTTATAATATTGTAGTGGTATATGCCACAATTTGGTGTGAATCATCCATGGGTGTACATGTGTCCCCGTCCTGAACCCCTTTCCTACATCCTTCCCATTCTATCCCTCAGGGTTATCCCAGTGCACTGGCCCTTAGTGCCTTATCTCATGCATCGAACCTAGACTGGTGATCTGTTTCACATAAGGTAATATACATGTTTCAATGCTATTCTCTCAAATCATCCCACCCTTGCCTTCTCCTACAGACTCCAAAATCTGTTCTTTACATAGGTGTCTCTTTTGGTGTCTCACATATAGGATCATTGTTACCATCTTTCTAAATTCTATATAAATGCATTAATATACTGTATTGGTGCTTTACTTTCTGACTTAATTCAATCTGGATAATAAGCTCCGGTTTCATCCACCTCATTAGAACTGATTCAAATGCATTTTAAATAGCTAAGTAATATTCCATTGTGTATATGTACCACAGCTTTCTTTTCATTCATCTTCTGAAGGACATCTAGGTTTCTTCCATGAACAGGCTAATGTAAACAGTGCTGCGATGGACATTCGCGTACATATGTCTCTTTCAATTCTGGTTTCTTCAGTGGGTATGCCCAGCAGTGGGATTTCTGGGTCATATGGCAATTCTATTTCAAGTTTTTAAGGAAGCTCCACACTGTTCTCCATAGTGGCTGTAATATCTTGCATTCCTACAAACAGTGTAAAAGGGTTCCCTTTTCTCTGCACCCTCTCCAGCATTGACTGTTTTTAGACTTTTTGATAGCAGCCATTCTGACTGCATGAGATGGTACCTCATTGTGGTTTTCATTTGCATTTCTCTGATAATGAGTGATGTTGAGCATCTTTTAATGTGTTTGTTCAGTTCAGTTGAGTTCAGTCACTCAGTCGTGTCTAACTCTTTGCAACCCCATGAATTGCAGCATGTCAGGCCTCCCTGTCCATCACCAACTCCCAGGGCTCACTCAAACTCATTCCCATCGAGTCGGTGATGCCATCCAGCCATATCATCCTCTGCCGTCCCCTTCTCCTCCTGCCCCCAATCCCTCCCAGCATCAGAGTCTTTTCCAATGAGTCAACTCTTCGCATGAGGTGGCCAAAGTACTGGAGTTTCAGCTTTAGCATCATTCATTCCAAAGAACACCCAGGGCTGATCTCCTTTAGAATGGACTGGTTGGATTGACTTGCTTTCCAAGGAACTCTCAAGAGTCTTATCCAACACCACAGTTCAAAAGCATCAATTCTTCGGCACTCAGCTATTATCACAGTCCAATTCTCAAATCCATACATGACCACAGGAAAAACCAAAGCCTGACTATATGGACCTTTGTTGGCAAAGTAATGTCTCTGCTTTTGAATATGCTATCTAGGTTTGTCATAACTTTCCTTCCAAGGAGAAAGTGTCTTTTAATTTCATGGCTGCAATCACCATCTGCAGTGATTTTGGAGCACAAAAAAAGTTTGACACTGTTTCCACTCTTTCTCCATCTATTTCCTATGAAGTGATGGGACCAGATGCTATGATCTTTGTTTTCTGAATGTTGTGCTTTAAGCCAACTTTTTCACTCTGCTCTTTCACTTTCAACAACAGGCTCTTTAGCTTCTCTCCGCTTTCTGCCATAAGGGTGGTGTCATCTGCATATCTGAGGTTATTGATATTTCTCCTGGCAATCTTGATTCCAGCTTGTGTTCTTTCCAGCCCAGTGTTTCTCATGATGTACTCTGCATATAAGTTAAATAAGCAGGATGACAATATACAGCCTTGATGTACTCTTTTTCCTATTTGGAACCAGTCTGTTGCTCCATGTCCAGTTCTAACTGTTGCTTCCTGACCTGCATACAGGTTTCTCAAGAGGCAGGTTGGGTGGTCTGGTATTCCCATCTCTTTCAGAATTCTCCACAGTTTATTGTGGTCCACCCAGGCAAAGGCTTTGGCATAGTCAATAAAGCAGAAATTGATGTTTTTCTGGTACTCTCTTGCTTTTTCCATGATCCAGTGGATGTTGGCCATTTGATCTCTGGTTCCTCTGCCTTTTCTAAAATGAACTGAAACATCAGGAAGTTCACAGTTCACGTACTGCTGAAGCCTGGCTTGGAGAATATTGAGCGTTACTTTACTAGCATGTGAGATGAGTGCAATTGTGCTGTAGTTTGAGAATTCTTTGGCATTGCCTTTCTTTGGAATTGGAATGAAAACGGACCTTTTCCAGTCCTGTGGCCACTGCTGAGTTTTCCAAATTTGCTGGCATATTGAGTGCAACACTTTCACAGCATCATCTTTCAGGATTTGAAACAGCTCAACTGGAATTCCATCACCTCCACTAGCTTTGTTCATAGTGATGCTTTCCAAGGCTCACTTGACTTCACATTCCATAATGTCTGGCTCTAGATTAGTGACTACACCATCCTGATTATCTGGGTCGTGAAGATCTTTTTTGTACAGTTCTATGTATTCTTGCCACCTCTTCTTAATATCTTCTTCTTCTGTTAGGTGCAGACCATTTTTGTCCTTTGTCAAGCCCATCTTTGCATGAAATGTTCCCTTGGTATCTCTAATTCTCTTGAAGAGATCTCTAGTCTTTCCCATTCTGTTCTTTTCCTCTAATTCTTTGCATTGATCATTGAAGAAGGCTTTCTTATCTCTTCTTTCTATTCTTTGGAACTCTGCATTCAGATGCTTATATCTTTCCTTTTCTCCTTTGCCTTTCGCCTCTCTTCACAGCTATTTGTAAGGCCTCCCCAGGCAGCCATTTTGCTTTTTTGCATTTCTTTCCCATGGGGATGTTATTGATCCCTGTCTCCTGTACAATGTCACGAACCTCATTCCATAGTTCATCAGGCATTCTATCTATCAGATCTAGGCTCATAAATCTATTTCTCACTTCCACTGTATTATCATATGGGATTTGATTTAGGTCATACTTGAATGGTCTAGTGGTTTTCCCTACTTTCTTCAATTTGAGTCTTAATTTGATAATAAGGATTTCATGATTTGAGCCACAGTCAGCTCCTGGTCTTATTTTTTTGACTGTATAGAGCTTCTCCATCTTCAGCTGCAAAGAATATAATCAATCTGATTTCGGTGTGGACCATCTGGTGATGTCCATGTGTAGAGTCTTCTCTTGTGTTGTTGGAAGAGGGTGTTTGCTATGACCAGTGCATTTTCTTGGCAAAACTCTATTAGTCTTTGCCCTGTTTTATTCTGCATTCCAAGGCCAAATTTGCCTGTTACTCCAGGTGTTTCTTGACTTCCTCCTTTTGTGTTCCTGTCCCCTATAATGAAAAGGACATCTTTTTTGGGTATTAGTTCTAAAAGATCTTGTAGGTCTTCATAAAACCATTCAACTTCAGTTTCTTCAGTGTTACTGGTTGGGGCATAGACTTGAATAACTGTGATATTGAATGGTTTGCCTTGGAGAAGAACAGAGATCATTCTGTCATTTTTGAGATTGCATTCGAGTACTGCATTTTGGACTCTTTTGTTGACCATGGTGGCTACTCCATTTCTTCTGAGGGATTCCTGCCCACAGTAGTAGATATAATGGTCATCTGAATTAAATTCACCCATTTCAGTTCATTTTAGTTTGCTGATTCCTAGAATGTTGACGTTCACCCTTGCCATCTCTTGTTTAACCACTTCCAATTTGCCTTGATTCATGGACTTGACATTCCAGGTTCCTATGCAATATTGCTCTTTACAGCGTCAGACCTTGCTTCTATCACCAGTCACATCCGCAGCTGGGTATTGTTTTTGCTTTGGCTCCATCCCCCCATTCTTTCTGGATTTATTTCTCCACTGATCTCCAGTAGCATATTGGGCACCTACTGACCTGGGGAGTTCCTCTTTCAATATCCTATCATTTTGCCTTTTCATACTGTTCATGGGATTCTCAAGGCAAGAATACTGAAGAGATTGCCATTCCCTTCTCCAGTGGACCACATTCTGTCAGACCTCTCCACTATGACCCGCCCATCTTGGGTTGCCCCGCGGGCATGGCTTGGTTTCATTGAGTTAGACAAGGCTGTGGTCCTAGTGTGATTAGACTGACTAGTTTCCTGTGAGTATGGTTTCAGTGTGTCTGCCCTCTGATGCCCTCTTGCAACACCTATCACCATACTTGCATTTCTCTTGCCTTGGGCATGGGGTATCTCTTCAAGGCTGCTCCAGTAAAGCACAGCCACCGCTCCTTTCCTTGGACGAGGGGTATCTCCTTACCGCCACCCTTCCTGACCTTCAGTGTGGGATTGTTCCTCTATGCCCTCCTATGCCTGTGCAGCCACTGCTCCTGGGGTTGCTCCTCCTGGCTGCCGCCCCTGGCCTTGGGCTAGGGATAGCTCCTCTTGGCCACCGCCCCTGGCCTTGGATGTGGGGTAGCTCCTCTTGTCTGCCACCCCTGACCTCGGACGTGGGGTGTCTCCTCCCAGCCGCCGTCCCTGTCCTCGGACTCGGGGTAGCTCCTCTCGGCTGTTCCTGTGCCATTGCAGCCTGGCACTTTCAGCCGCTGCCCCTGACCTCTGACATAGGGTAACTCCTCTCAGCCACGCTTAGTGCGCTGGGTCGCAGCCGCCCACACTTAGTGTGCCGTAGTATGGTAAATCTGCGTGGGAGAAACTAAAAACATCAAACCTCTGACCTAATGCTTTTGTCAAAGTATAAAACAGAACCTGAAGCTTGAAATAAACATGTAGTCCCATACTATGAATCAGAGGCTACATCATCATTGCCGACACCATCCCTCTCTTCAGGTTAAATCCCTGGCTGTTGGAGCTGGACTCCAACAAGTGGTGCCCGAACAGGGGACACTGAAGAGTAGGTAATTTGTGATTGTAAAGCAAGATGGTTAAGATTGTACCTGTGGGTGGCCGGCACCCCTCCGCAGTTTAGGCAGGGTGAGAAGGGTACAGAATGAATAATAATATTCTCTAGAAGAATGGGTTTCTCTGCATCTAAGAATAGACAAATGTTTATTGAAATATTACTCCACATGTTAGCCCATAGAGGCGTTAAGGTAAGCACAGGAAGACTCTCTAAATTTCTACATTTGTTTTATACTTTGCATAGGCCAGAAAAGATTCCTGTAGATGCTTTTGCTCTGTGGAATATGATTAGAAATGTCTTGAACCCCCATCATGAAGCTGTTAGATAGCCTATGGAGGAGGCTATAGTGGTGGATGGTGGGTCTCCACCTTCTGCACAGATCATATTTTCTGCCATTGACAAAGAAAAGGAGGGAGACTGTGCTCTAATTCCTGGGGAAGGAGAGGGGTTACAGGACGCTGTGGCCAGGCGCCCTGGCGAGCCCCTCCCCCTCTATGCAAACCTTTAAAAATTTATCCACCACTTTCTGATTCAAAGCAATCGCTGCCACCTCTGCTTGTGCCTCCCAGGGCCCAGGAGTTCCCTACTTTGCCCCCAAAGCCTCCCAGATCATTGCCTAAGGCTCAGAAAGATAAAATAGTTTGAAACAAAGGAGCTTCTAAAGCAGACACATACACATTATACAGAGCCTCCTCCTTGGAGAAAACCCCCTCAGGGGGGCCTCACCCAGGCTAAAAAAAAAAAAAAAGAAAAAGATTAATCCCAATGGAAACAATTCTACAAATAAAATATGTTTCTCTTGTGGCCAAACGAGGCTTTTTTGCTGGCAATGTCCTGCCAAGAAGGGACAACAAGCCATGCCATTACAGACTAATATCAACCCCCAAAGGCACTTTGTCCCTGACACCAGAAAGGGTATCATTGGGCAAAAGACTATAGATCCAAATTTCATAAGGATGGGACTATGCTCACCCCCCAAATACAAAAAAGTAATTTTTCCCAGTTTCAGAGAAATGGGCAGCAGGGGCAGCCCTGGCCCCAGACAACAATAGGGGCAGTCAAGTTAAATCCCTTTATTCCCTTTGTTCCATCTTGGAACTCCTCAGAGCAACCCCAGGTAGCACAGGACTGGACCTCAGTTCCGCCACGGCAACAATATTAACCCCTGACATATCAGTTACTCCGATTCCAACAGGAGTGGCTGGCCCCCTGCCTGAGGGCATTTTAGGGCTTGTGCTAGGGCATAGCTCGCTGTCTCTTCAAGGTATTTCAATAGTGCCTGGTGTAGTAAATTCTGATTATACTCACGAAATTAAAGTTTTGATCTTGCCACCTCCCAAAACTGTGCAAATTAATAAAGGTGAAAGAATAGCACAGCTATTGCTTTTACCTTATTATTAGACAAGAAAAACCTTGACTTCTCAAGCTAGGGGCCCCAGAGTACTCGGATCCAGTGATCTAGCTTTCGGGGTTCAGGAAATTACAGCTTCTAGGCCTTTGAAAGATCTTTCAATTCAAAGAAATAAAATGTCAGGGCTGTTAGATATTGGAGCAGACGTCTCTTGCATTGCTGGAAAAGATTGGCCCTCGTCCTGGTTGACACCAATGCCGGCTTGGTAGGAATAGCTTCAGTGCCCTCGGTTGCTAAGAGCTCACAAATTTTGACATGGTCAGATGAGAAGGGGTCACAAGGCACCTTTTGTCCATATGTGATTCCTTCACTCCCTTTTTCTTTATGGGGGAGAGATATATTATCTCAGATGGGAATGATTTTATATAGCCCAGATGAAAAGGTTACTAATCAAATGCTGTAAATGAGGTATAATCCTGATAAGGGGCTTGGTAAAGATCAGCAGGGAATTGCTTCTCCATTAGAGGTGATTCCTAACACGAATAAAGAAGTTCTGGGATATTCAAATTTATCCAAAATAGCCCCACCTTGTGTCAGAAATTTGTAGACCAAGCTGTGCAAAATGTTTGAGGAAAGTATAAAGATCTGTATTTGATACATTATATGGATGATATTTTGGCAGCTCATAAGGACAGAGCCTTGTTACAACAAATCTTATAAAGATAGCTCCAGATAAGATACAAGTAAATCCTCCTTTCTCTTATTTAGGGAGGATATTAAATATCCATACTGTGAGTCATGCCCCTTTGCAGCTGCATAAAGATCATTTACTAATTTTAAATGATTTCTAAAAATTATTATTATATATTATTTATTTTTTAAATACAAAAGTTAACTGTTTTAATAAACAGAAATTTAAATTAATTGGATACGCCCACATTTAAAACTGACCACTGCAGATTTAAAGCCTCTGTTTGACTGCTTAAAAGGCGATCCTAATCCCAGTTCTAAGAGAAAATTGACTAGTGAGGCCGAATCGGCTCTTGTTAAAGTGGATGAGGCTTTAAATGATCAGTTAATTAGGATTAATATTACCAGAGGATGGGATTTAATTATTCTCACCACAGAACATACACCTACAGGATGCCTGTGGCAAGAAGGCCCATTGGAATGGCTCTATCTACCAGTGACCCCGAGAAAAATAGTTTTGTCTTATCCAAGCTTGGTGGAACAATTAATTATAAAAGGTAGAAAAAGAAGTATGGAACTTTTTGGAATGGAAGTAGCAAATATAGTGATTCCATTTAATAATGATCAAGTGCAATTTCTTTTACAAAATAGTGATGATTGGCAAGTTGCCCTGATAGATTTCAGGGGTCAAATTTTCTTTCATTTGCCCTCAAGCCCCCTTTTGCACTTTTTAAAAAGACATCCAGTGATTTTTCTGAAGAAATTTTCTTTCTTTCTTTCTTTTTTGTGGTTTTGTTTATTTATTTTTTTAATACAAAAGTTAACAGTTTTAATAAACAGAAATTTAAATTTCTGGGGGAAGGAAATCCCATTTTATTTTATTTTATTTTTGGAAATCCCATTTAAAAAATATAAATTTATTTATTTTAATTGGAGGTTAATTTCTTTACAGTATTGTATTGGTTTTTCCTCACCTATTCAACCTTTGGAAGGGGCAATTTTAGTTTTCACAGATAGTTCCTATAATGGTAAAGCAGTCACAATTATTGATGGAAAATCCCATGTTCAGGTAAATGAAGAGACATCAGCCCAGAAAGCTGAGTTGAGGGAGGTTATTTGGACTTTTCAACATTTAAGAGATGGTACCTTCAATCTTCTGACTGACTCCCAATATATTGTAGGGTTGTTTCCTCATATTGAGACTGCTAATATTCCAGAAAATTAAACTACCATTTTTTCCTTGTTATCTGATTTACAGGAGGAGATTAAACATAGAGATAAGAAACATTTTGTGGGGCATATTAGAGCCCATTCCAGCTTGCCCAGCCCTTTGAATGAAGGAAATGGTTTGGCAGATGCATTAAGTAAAGTAATTGCTTTAATCTTACATGAAAGGATTGACAAGGCCAAAAATTCTCACAAAATTCACCATCAAAATGCAGCTCGTTTAAGGTATGAGTTTCATATCCCTAGGGAAGCAGCTAAACAAATAGTTATGTCCAAATTGCCCAACATTTAATCCATCTCCACCATTAGGATTTAATCCCCGAGGCCTTAGGCCTAATGCTCTCTGGCAAATGGACGTAGCTCATATCCCGGCCTTTGGAAAACTGTCCTTTGTGCATGTTACTGTGGATACCTTTTCTCATGTTATTATAGCCTCTGCTAGATCAGGTGAAGCAGCAAGAGGTGTAATTCAGCACTTGTTTCAATGCTTTTCCCAAATAGGACTCCCTGAACAAATAAAAACAGATAATGCCCCAGCTTATCCTTCTGCTGCTTTTAAGAGGTTTTGTCAATAATTTTCCATAGTACATTCAACAGGAATACCTTATAATCCCCAAGGCCAAGCCATAGTGGAAAGGGTGCACCAGAATTTAAAAAATCAGATAGCTAAATTAAGGCAGCGAGAATTTAAGTATTCCTCTCCACATCATGTTTTACACCATGCTTTGCTTGTAATTAATTATTTAAACGTGGACACACAGGGGCAGACTGCAAGGACAAGACACTGGACTCCTGAAGGGGCTATGACTCAGCCTCTGGTCAAGCAGAAAGACCTCCTTACAGGAGAATGGAGAGGGCCAGATGTGTTGCTAACTTGTGGGAGAGGGTATGCTTGTGTGTTTCCACAGGATTCCACTTCTCCTGTTTGGATTCCTGACAGACTGATTTGGCATGTCCAGTCCCATGAGACCTCCAGGATCACAAAGACCCCTGAGGTCACTGAGATCTCTGGGGTCCTGGAGCCCGGGACCGAGAAAAGATGGGGAGATCAGAAGCTCATCGAGTCCAGACCTGAGGGAGCCAAGGAGAAGCCGAAGGATGAGTGACCCTTCACTTGAGGCTTCACCGCTAGTACATCACTTCAGGCACCTGGTGCTTCAGGAGAGACATGCTGATCAAATCCAACCGTATTTTGTTCCATCTCATCACCGTCATCATACTCAGGCAACTACCTCCAGCATGGTGCCAACTTGGGGCCAGCTGAAACATCTCACTTAGAGGGCTGAAGATTTAATAGAAAGGGGGAGATATGAGGCCACTCCTGTGGTAATGTTTGTGGCTATGCTTGCTGTGTTGGCTTGTCAGCTGAGGCCCTCCAGCGCAGAAAAGGTTCATTGGGCCTATTTGCCTAATCCACCTTCTTTCCAGCCTGTAGATTGGATGAATGAGCCCATTCGTGTTTTTGTTAATGATACTGTTCTTTTGGGCAGGGCTTCTATCTATCCTAATAATGTTAAAACAGTGGTCACCCCTCCCTTAAATTTTTCAGGCATGTCTGCTTATCCACCTATTTTCTTTGCTATACCTTCCTCCTTACAAGGATCAGCTCTGGTGTTGAATGGAGGCGTTAGCACTTCCTTGAAAGGCATGCTTACTGATTCTCTGAGAATCGATGGCAAGGGAGACTTTTGGTCCTTATAGCTGCTTATGCCAGGGGCGCAGGAAAGACTATATGATGCCATAAAACAGGCAGCCCCTCATTTAAAGGACTTTCTGAGCTGTGCACTCCCCCTTCTGGATTCTGATGAACAAGGACTACAGGCCTGGGAAAGCATAAGCAGAATTTCTGGCTTTTCTCATTGGAAAGAATGCATGTACACCATAAAGTTATCAATTCCCACTGTTGCCACCAGACATTTTCTGACCGAATGGGGGTGCTCCTATATTTTGGATCAACAATTGAACTTGATTTTTGAAGAACCTTATAGATCCATATAGAATGATTCATTCATCTCTTATCCTTTAGGAATTACTAGGTGGCATACTAATGGATGGGTTCCTCCTTTAGTGAGTTTCGATGGAACTGGTCCCATACAGCCTCTCAATTATGGAGAGCATTGGCTGCCACGGCACCTGTGATTTTACATAGACCTTTAAATGAACAAAGATATATTGAACAGGCCTGCACACATTCTCCCTATGCCTTTTTGTTGGCCAAAATTGTAATGATTTGGGAGTTTTTGAAGGAGAAACTGTTTATAATGTCAAATGTGTGAATTGTTTTATATCAAATTGTGTTGATGGGAGTGATTATAGTAATTATAAGGCTGTGATGACTGTAAAGCAACCACCATATTTGATGGTTCCTGTAAAGTTAGAGGGACAATGATTTGATGATTATGCACTGAAACTTTTGTATGAATTTAATGTCTTAATTTCTCGACCTAAGAGATTCATTGCAGCTCTGATTATGGGAATGACTGCCTTTATTGCCATAATTGCTTCAGTTACGGTTTCTGCTGTTGCCCTGTCAAAAGAAGTGCATACTGCCTCATTTGTCGATCAGCTGTCCAGAAATGTCTCTGTAGCTCTTACTACACAGGAAATTATAGATAGGAAAATAGAAAAGAAGGTCAATGCTTTAGAAGAAAGAGTCCTGCTTATAGGGCTGGAAATCACAAATTTAAAAATTAAGTTGTCTTTAATGTGCCATGCTGAATTTAAATGGATGTGTGTTACCCTTCTACAAATGAATGATTCTGTACTTTCTTGGGAATGCATTAGAAATCATATTTTAGGCATCTGGAGTCATTCAGATTTTAGTATTGATATTTCTAAGTTACATCAGGATATTCAGAACATGAAGCAGGTGGAGTTTGACTTTTCCTCTCAGTGACTTTCTAATTCCTTCTTTGAAAATCTGGAGGGATATCTTTCCCATGGATCATTTTTGATAATAATGATTAATGCAGACATGTGCTTATGCCTGTTGATTCTCAGTTGTGTAATAGCCCCGTGCCTTTTCAGAATACTCAACTGAAGTTTCTCTGCTTTATCTACTGAGTTTCATACTTATGCTCTAAAAAATAAGAAAGGGGGAGATGTCGGGAGCCGCGTTAGGCATAACTGACAAAATGGAGCCACGGCCCCAACCCCCTCTCCTCATACCACAGGCATGGTCCCAGGATGAAGGAGTTAGGACTTGTGATTCTGACTTGTTATTTCCTTTCTTCAGTTGAGTTGGCTGGAAAGAATGTTAAAGTGCTTGAGAGAAGTATGAGAAAGCAAAAAGCCTTCTCC
The DNA here is from genome assembly GCF_023091745.1 of Budorcas taxicolor. Lineage (NCBI taxonomy): Eukaryota > Metazoa > Chordata > Mammalia > Artiodactyla > Bovidae > Budorcas > Budorcas taxicolor. The sequence goes on from NC_068935.1 coordinate 2,442,779, forward strand.
AGTTGTGCCCAGAAAATAATCTATAACATAACCATTGATATTTGTGCAAGGATTTTTACAAAGAATGTCCCAGGATGAGCATGTAAGCCACAGCTTGAGGCCATGGGAAGGATTATTATCTGAGACCTGTTTGTGAGGTAAATGTTTATGGCAAAAGAAGTTTGCTGAGTTTAAGTTTAGGATTAATTAAGAATAGCTAGAAGCCTTTTTAGGAGATAATGATCTTAAGATGGTAGGGGCAAACAGGATTTAGAAAGATAAGAAATAAACAGGAATGCAGCATGAGTTACAATGTAATCACAAGTTAAGTACAGTAAATCTGGGTGAGGGAAACTAAAAAACGGTCAAACCTCTGACCTAATGCTTTTATCAAAGTATGAAAGAGAACCTGAAGCTTGAAATAAACATGTAGTCCCGTACTATGAGTCAGAGACTACATCATCATCGAAGACACGGTCCATCTCTTCAGGTTGAATCCCTGGCTGCTGGAGCTGGACTCCAGCATATATATATATGAAATTTGCTTTAAAAATAGTTTTTTTTTACAAGGTAACAGTAGGTTATAAAAATGAAAATTAAAGACTAATAAAGAACTTAAAAATTAAAAAAAAAGATTAAAATAAAATAATTATAAAATGTATCTAGAAATTTCTCTGGAGCTGTTGAGGGCAGTATGAGTCAGTTCACGTTCAGATAGTTCCTTGTTCCAGCTTGCACTTCTCAAGCTCTTTAGGCCCCTTTCAATGTAGTCAATGCTAACTACAAGGTTTTAACCTCTTGAACCTGTCACTTCCAAAGGGGTTCCCTCTTCTTTGTTTGTTTTGGCTTCCTCTGTTTGCAAGTCTCTTCAGTGTCTAATTTCTGCCCTGACACAATGGGGCAAAAGCGGTCACTTTATTTAGGCTCACTCGTTCAGTTGTGCTGTGGGGAGGGAGGAACACTGCAAACAAATACACTGGCATGTGCTGGGAGTGCTCCAGCATCTGGGCCACACTGGGTTTTCCCCCCAGTCATGGAGCATGTGCATTCCCAATCTACACTGCTTAGGCTCCAGGTTGCTCTGTAGGGGAACTGTCTAAAGTGGGCCCTGGGTTGTGTGTACTTCCCATATCTAAGCCACTCAGATTCAGGTTCTCGGGCATTCCACAAAGGCACAGACTCAGTTGGGCCTGTGTTTTGTGCCCTTCCCAGGTCTGACCAGCTCAGGCGACCAGACACTTGGAGAGCACGCTGTCCCCATTGTGTGGTGCGTCTTATCATCTCTCTGTTCTTAGCCACTCGGTTTCCTGTGTTTGTAGTGAAAGTACCATCTCAGGTGTGCCATATATCTCCTCTGTGGAGCTGATCTCAAGCTGCGACCCTCCTGGTGGATGTCAACAGTCCAGGATCCCAGGAAGACTTGGTTAGCAACTGGGAGCCTGCTCACAGTTTAGTGGAGAATATGCCTCTGGGGCCGAGATTGCCCCTTGGCTTCTGGCTCTGGCTGTTACCACCTGCCTCACTGCTTCTGGCAAGGGGATGGGCTGGTTCTGCAGCTGGATAGCTCTCCTCTGGTATGTGCTCAATCCTTTGTTCTGTGAGCAGACCAGGCTCTGCCTTAGGTTAGAGCTTTTCACTGGAAAGTTCTCTCTCTCTCTCTCTCTTTTTTCTTTTCTCTCTCTCTGATTAACCCACAGTTTGGATTGCTAGCTCATGTTAGCTCCCTCAGATTGTTCTCATGGCATTCAGGCCCAGTGCTTACCCTAACCATTCAACTCACACCTCCCTGTTCACCCCCTGCTCACTGGTGGCCAACGCAAGCATCTGGGCTACTTCTCCACGGGAAGTTTTGGTTAGGCGAGTATTCTGTAGGGTTTTTTTTTTTTTTTTTCCCCTCTGACTTATGTTGCCCTCTGAGATTCCAAAACTCCCCACAGACCTGCTGGTAAGAGGGTTTCTTGCTGTTTGAAAGCTTCTCCTCCTTCACAACTCTCTCCCTGGGACAGGTCTCCATCCCTAACTCTTTTGTCTCTCTTTTTGTCTCTTATTTTTTGTCCTCCTCCTGCTGCTGCTGCTGCTAAGTCACTTCAGTCGTGTCCAACTCTATGCAACTCTATAGATGGCAGCCCACCAGGCTCCTCCATCCCTGGGATTCTCAAGGCAAGAACCCAGGAGTGGGTTGCCATTTCCTTCTCCAATGCATGAACGTGAAAATTGAAAGTGAAGTCACTCAGTCGTGTCTGACTCTTAGCGACCCCATGGACTGCAGCCCACCAGGCTCCTCTGTCCATGGGATTTTCCAGGCAAGAGTGCTGGAGTGGGGTGCCATTGTCTTCTCCATATTTTGTCCTACCTCCTTTCATAAAGAATGGGCTGCCTTTCTGGGTGCCTGGTGTCCTCTGCCAGCGTTCAAAAGTTGTTTTGTGGAATTTGTTCAGCATTCAAATAATCTTTTGATGAAGTTGTGGGGAATAAAATGGTCTCCCTGTCTTATTCCTCCACCATCTCACAGTCGCCCCCTCAGCAATATTTTTAAATGTTATAAATATACTTGAGTGACTTGTTTTTATTCTCAATATTCATTGCCACATGACAGTATGCAGGAAAATTCTAATAAATTCAGCATGATTTGTAATCACACTTTTAAAATACTAACCTTTTGTACTTCATATTTTTTTTTAATTTCTCTGACACATTTTGCCTAGACAATGACCTCCATATCTATGGTCTCATCTACCAGTTGTGCAGTGATGAATGTCTTCTGACAAGCTTTTTTCCTGAGCTCCAGATTCATGTCTGTCCTACTCTTACCGCCCTTTGCCACTTTGCTCAATTTTCAGTCTAGGAGGGTGGGTTAATTATCTGTACAGTTCCATTCAGTCTCTCAGTCATGTCCAAATCTTTGTGACCCCATGGACTGGGGCATGCCAGACTTCCCTGTCCAGCACCAACTCCCAGAGCTTGTTCAAACTCATGTCCATTGAGTTGGTGATGCCATCTAGTCATCTCATTCTCTGACAGAGGCTACTCCCCCATGTATCCTGAAGGCTCCACTATCTGCTGCACCCTAATAGCTATTGCCCAAGTGTTTGAGTGTTCTTTTGTCCTTAATCTTTGTGCCAAAGATCAGGTCATTGAAAAGTCTGAGTACAGGTCACATATTTAGCAGATTTTCTGACAGGTTATGAAGGGGATTCCTTGACATGTTTTCCCCACTGCTTTTCCCTCCTGTCCTTCAGCTCCTCTCTCCATCTCTTCCACCACTTACAAAGTATTGGGCAGGTCATCTTTATTCCATTTCTGAAAGTTGTGTTTGAATCTGTTTACCAAAGATTGGGACTCAAACCTACGTGCCATGGATTGTGCTATGTTTGCTACTGCTGCTGCTAAGTCGCTTCAGTCGTGTCCAACTCCATGCGACCCCATAGATGCCAGCCCACCAGGCTCCCCCGTCCCTGGGATTCTCCAGGCAAGAACACTGGAGTGGGTTGCCATTTCCTTCTCCAGTGCATAAATGTGAAAAGTGAAAGTGAAGTCGCTCAGTCGTGTCCGACCCTCAGCAACCCCATGGACTGCAGCCCAGCAGGCTCCTCTGTCCATGGAATTTTCCAGGCAAGAGTACTGGAGTGGGTTGCCATTGAGCTAGGCTTAGTCAATCAGTTGTATCCTGCCAGGACTTGAGCCAGGCCAAAACCCACAGTGCCTGGTTTCAGGACCTAATGAAGCTCAGTTTCTTGATGTCTCATTGCAAAAATAATTCAATGAGAGACACAGCAATAAGTAAGAGGTAGATTTGTTTGGATTCAGAGAAATGCACACTCCAAAGGTTTGGGCCATCGCAGAGGGTGAGTGTGGCCGCCATGGAATATGACATGGTTAGTTTTTTATGGGCTGGGTAATTTCATATGCTAATTGGAGATTCCACAGAGACTGAGTCAGACCTGACTTTGAGTATTTGAGTGTCCCCTGCAAAGGTACAGCTCAGCAGTGGCCTGCAGCAGGGGCAGGGGCTCTGGGTGAAGCAGACCTGGGTGTGGCATAAACCCTCTTGGAGGAGGTTGCCATTAACCCTACATAGAGATGCCAGAACTTGCATGGGACTGGAGAAACAGATTCTTGGAGGGTACAAACAAAACATTGAGTGCACCACGACTGAAGAGAAAGGAGCAGTGACCCCAAAAGAGACTGACCTAGACTTGCCTGTGAGTGTCCAGGATTCTCTGGAAGAGGTGTGGGTTGGTAGTGGCCTGCTGCAGGGTCTGGAGAACTGAGTGGGTTAGTGCATGGATGGGGGCCTTTTGAATGAGAGCACCATTATCTTCGTTACCTCCACCATATTTGGGTCTCAGGTCAAACAACAGAGAGGGAACTCAGCCATGCCCATCAACAGAAAATTGGATTAAAGATTTACTGAGCATGGCCCCACCCATAAGAACAAGATCCAGTTTCCCCCACAGTTAGTCTCTCCCATCAGGAAGGTTCCATAAGCTTCTTATCTTTTTCCTTCAGAGGGCAGACAAAATGAAAACCACAATCACAGGAAACTAATCAAACTGATCACATGGACTACAGACTTGTCTAACTCAATGAAGCTATGAGCCATGCCATGTAGGGCCACCCAAGATGGATGGGTCATGGTGGAGAGTTCTGACAAAACGTGGTCCACTGGAGAAGGGACCACTTCAGTATTCTTGCCTTGAGAACACCATGAACAGTATGAAAAGGCAAAATTATCTGCACACCCACCAGAAAAACAAAGGATAGGAGAGCAGTTCTTCCGTTAGAAACAAAATGAGTATCAAAAAAGTGAAAAGATATTCATTATACAGTTCAGTATCAAGCATTTCAATCACTATTTTGTTAGCATACTTTTAAATACATCCATTCATTCATTTCTACATTCATTCATCTATTCATGATTATTGAGTAGCTAGAGGAGATACAAAGTAGCTAGATGCAAAGAAGGGCTTAACATGTTTTCTGTTATCATTTCTTTGACCATTTGTAGACCTCTTCAATGTAAGGGCAAGCTCTAGTTTATTCAGCATTTTATACATTTAATAAAACATTTTCTTTTAAAATATCTTTTAGAATTTTTTTTTTTAATATTTCACAAAGTATACAGCAACGTTTAGAAGAATTTCTATTTTGTTCCAGCAAACAAATCCTGGTTTTCCTACTGAAGTTCCCTACTTTGGCAGTTTTGCTAATATGTAATGACATTTACTTAAATACAATTTTCTCTAGGGCATACGCTCAGTTGCATCAGCAAAATTCTTTTTTTTTTTTTTTTTTTTCCTGCTCTGCAAATCTCAACACCTTGCTTTGGATGTTGTTTGCATATGAATGTTCCACCGAAAATCAAGGGAAGAGAGATTAGAGGAATGAAATTGAGGGCTATTAAGTGTACTTGACACTGCAATAGTTATTCTAGATTGATAGATAAGTAGCCTTCAGTTCAGGAAAAAGACATATCTCCAGAGCTAATGTTATGACCACTAGGTTCTTGTTTGTGTGAGGGATGAGGAAAGAGACTTCTTAAGAAAGAACCCATCTCCCTTAAAACAAAGCTTTGAGAACTTCACCATGAGCTCAAAAAAATTGCCCACTGTAAGGAAAGAAGAGAATTTTGAGTGAAGCACGCACTTGCACTCAGATTTTTCTACAGCCCAGTTCCCACAAACTCATGCCCAGTTCTCACAGAGAGTGGGCTATAAAAAGTGAATCAATTCTAAAGGACTTGCTTTACTCAGATCATTATAGGAGGTGAAAACACATGCTACAGTCAACACTGAGGGAACCACAAGTGGGAGCTAAGAGCAGAGTACTATTTTGTGGTGACTGCCCTTGGAGGAAAGGTGCATTAGCCTGAGTAGGGAACTGAACCAGAGAATTAGGTTATACTGCAGTGACTGTGGTTGTAGCATTGGAGGGCAACCATAGAAGACAGAAAGAAAATGGGTAGTGATAATTGGTAGATAAGATTATTTCATTAATACACATGATATAACCTCCAATAACTCAGATTTAGCTGAGAGGAACCTTTAAAACCTAGAGCTTTCACAAAAGATGGAGATGAGGACCAGAATAGACATTGTTACTCTTACTAGGTTTGCAAAAACAACAAATAATGACTTTTTTTGTGTTCCATTTCTGTTTCTTATAAAAGGTATGTTAATAGTCATGTAGATATTTAAGTTAGTTTGTAGAGACCAAATTTTTATTATGGATAAGCAATATTAATATAAATTACTGACTCATTTTAACCACAAACTTAAATTCTACAAATGTAAAACAAGACACACACACACACACAAATTGTGTACACTGGAACAACTTCAGTGTTGTCTATAAGTGAAAACTAAAATGTATTAAGAACTTAGGTGGAATTGTTATGATTTTTTATTACAATGGCCTGAGTGGCTCAGATGGTAAAGAATCCACTTGCAATACGGGAGAACTGGGTATGATCTCTGGATAAGGAAGATCCCCTCAAGAAGGGAATGGCAACTCACTCCACATATTTACCTGGAGAATTCCATGGACAGAAGAGCCTGGTGGGCTACAGTCTATGGAATCACAAAGAGTTGGACATAACTAACACTTTCACTATGTTTATGAGTGAATATGTGTAAACCAATATCAGTTTTTTTCTTGTTGTAATTAAAAATCTTGTAGCTGTTTGTGATATTAAAGAGACAAAAAAAAAATCACATTTTTCTGACTTTTACCTTAAAACAGAAAGCCCTTTTTATTTGCTTTAGTTGTAAAGAAGGCCATGGATGATGCACAATAAGCTGGTTTGCTTTCTCTTTCATTGTACACCACTTCAGGATATCTAATTGTGTTTATTTGTCTAGATAAAATTTTCTGAAACAACCCAAAACAAGAGAGAAGAAAAGAAGCAAACAGAATACACCCAGAAAAAGAAACAGAAAAAATAGCAAAAAAAAAAAAAAAACTTCCATCAGTTCCCTGCTAAATGGTTATCTTCTCTTCATAAATCACCAAAAGCTGTTCTAAGTCCGTCTGATAGGAATTTTATCCTAGGCAATCGTGCTTTACCCCTCTTTTTCTCTACAGTTAGTGTCAGCTCTTCTTGATCTCTCTGTCTTCTTTAAAACTTCTTTAAAACTTCTTGCCATCACTTGCTTCTAGGATGTTGCTCTCTTGTTCTTATATTTCTCAGTCTGTTGTATTCTTGATGTCTGCTAGCCCCTTTATTTCCTCCTGCTCTTTAATTCTGGATGCGCTTCAAGGTTTAATCTTTGATCTTTTAACACTTCATAGATTTCATCTCTCAAAAGGTTTAAAATACCGCCTGACAATCAAAATCTAAACTTTGGCCATGATTGTTGACTCTTGTTCCAATTAGCTGGCCCAAACTTTGTAGCTCTTTAAAATGACATATTTATTTGGATCACAATAATTTGTGCTTAGAATGATTTTTTTTGACCCACCTCCCAGAATATTGGAAATAAAAGCAAAAATAAACAAATGGGACCTAATTTAAAAAAAAAATAGTTGTGCACAAGGGAAACTATAAGCAAGGTGAAAAGAAAGCCTTCAGAATGGGGGAAAATAATAGTAAATGAAGCAACTGACAAAGAATTAATCTCAAAAATATACAAGCAATTCCTTCAGCTCAATTCCAGAAAATAAACCACTGAATAAAAAAAAAAAAAAAAATGGGCCAAAGACCTAAACAGACATTTCTCCAAAGAAGATATACAGAGAGCTAACAAACACATGAAAAGATGCTCAACATCACTCATTATCAGAGAAATGCAAATCAAGACCACATTGAGGTACGATTTCATGCCAGTCAGAATGGCTGCTATCCAACAGTCTACAAGCAATAAATGGTGGAGGGGGTGTGGAGTAAAGGGAACCCTCTTACAGTGTTGGTGGGAATGCAAACTAGTACAGCCACTATGGAGAACACTGTGGAGAGTCCTTAAAAAATTGGAAATAGAACTGCCTTATGATCCAGCAATCCCACTGCTGGGCATACACACCGAGGAAACCAGAATTGAAAGAGACACGTGTACCCCAATGTTCATCGCAGCACTGTTTATAATAGCCAGGACATGGAAGCAACCTAGATGCCCATCAGCAGACAAATGGATAAGAAAGCTGTGGTACATATACACAATGAAGTATTACTCAGCCATTAAAAAGAATACATTTGAATCAGTTCTAATGAGGTGGATTCTAATGAGGAGCCTATTATCCAGAGTGAAGTAAGCCAGAAAGAAAAACACCAATACAGTATACTAACACATATATATGGAATTTAGAAAGATGATAATGATAACCCTGTATGTGAGACAGCAAAAGAGACACAGATGTATAGAACAGTCTTTCGGACTCTGTGGGAGAGGGCGAGGGTGGGATGATTTGGAGAATGGCATTGAAACATGTATAATACCATATGTAAAATGAATCGCCAGTCCAGGTTCCATGCTTGATACAGGATGCTTGGGGCTGGTACACTGGGATGACCCAGAGTGATGGTATCGGGAGGGAGGTGGGAGGGGGGCGGTTCACGATGGGGAACATGTGTACACCCGTGGCGGATTCATGTCAATGTATGGCAAAACCAATACAATATTGTAAAGTAATTAGCCTCCAATTAAAATAAATAAATTTATATTTTAAAAAAGAATGATTTTTGTCCCTTTTCTTAACCATCTTGTATTTTAAAAGATGAGGATCATCTCTAGGGCAGAGATAGTGTTTCATTTCTTTTGCATCTTCCCAAGTCTCCTAATAAAGTCCTCTGAATATAATGAGCATTTAATACTAGTGTTGAAAAGAAATCAAGTTGTTTGAGTCAGTTTCACTTTATTTCTGACTTTTAACTACTTGCTTAGCAATGGCAATATAGAAATGGCTGACATCATTTTTCCTGGAACTCACAGTTTTGAGGATGGTGAGACAGATATGTAAACAAGTTCAATCAACTTGTTGAGAGGCATAATAGAAGTACAAGTTTTAGAGGTAGCTCAGGGAAAGTATTGAATGACTATGAGGAAGTGGTTGAGACTCAAGTACTTTCAGATATTTTAGTAGCTAAAGAAAGTAAAATATCCATTTGTTAGGTAGTAGGATGGTAAAGAGATCCAGACAAAAGGCCTGGATAATATATTTCTGAATAATTGAGAGCTGCCTGTAATATATTTTTGACATGAAGTAGTACTGGAGACTAATAGAAAAGTTCCACCTCTCAAAGCCAACTTGAAATATATTATAGTCTTTGGGAGGTGATTTTTTTTCCCCCCCTTGCAAATGTATTTCAGCGGAGACTCATTGAGCATAATAAACTGAAGTGAAAATTTTAAATGGATGATAGAAATTAATTTTCTCACTAATTTTTATTCTAAGGAGTTCATCTGAGTATATTAAAAATATTAATGATAATTTTGTGCCAGAAGTCAGATTTTCTAATATTACAGTCTAATGTAAACCTCCTGGCAAATGTAGTTTTAGGAAAATGGACTGAAAATTAACTCCCATAACTACAACACTCCTCGAAGTTTTACCTTAAATGCAAATGTGAGGCTTACTGAAATCTTGCACATTTTGATTCTTGTTTCAATTGGCAAATAAAAAAAATATATTATATGGGTATGTTTATCATTTTTAGTAAATCTTACATAAATGCACAAGAAGGAAATTTTAACTATGAAACTGAAGCTGGGCTTGATGCTTTAAAAGCAAAGAGACTTTTTATTATTATTATTATTATTTGCCTGAAAAAATACTTCAAAAATTTAAAGATTTGCTGGGCTTAAAAATGGCAGCTCTGCCTTTAGACATGTAATTGCTGCTTAGGGATAATTACTTGTGCAAATAAAATTTCTGTGCCAATCTGAAAGTCTTGGCTGCCATCTGTTGGCTCTCTAAGAAATCTGTAACCTGCCTTCTAATGATAAAGGTAAAATGAACCTTCAAGAGAATTGAATGGAATTCTAGGAGTTATCCAGGGCACTACCTAGAGTCTCCTTTCCAATCACATACATGTTTAAGTTATTAAAAAGAAGAACTACCACAAATACAGCTTTATGTGTGTAGGGAATTTCTGCATATTCAGAATGTTGTTGATGGTCTTGGCATCCATTTTAAAGTGAGAAAAAGTTCTAGCAAATAAACAATAGAAAAAAATCTAAATATATTATTTTTTAAAAAATTTAATTGCTCTAAATACATATACATAATCTCTGAACATATGTGTACAAACTAACCATTCATACTAACAGACAATTCATACTTTAAGAAATCTATCTATTGTTGCAGAAGGAGTGAGAATAAAACAAAGGTAAACAACAGGCCTTTCGTACTTGGCATATTAAGTGAAGGGCATGATTGCTCTCTTCACAAATTGGTCTTTGTGCTCATGTCCTTCTCTTCTTATATTCTGCTTGTTTGTATTTTTACCATGAACAAGATAAGAAAATTTGCTTTGTGTGTAATAGGGATACTGAATATGCTCCAGAGAAAATGAGAGATCAGAGAGCCAGAAGCAAAGTGCATTTCTGATGGCGTCATCATTCCCTCCTGGGGTTCTGTATTTGAAGCACAAACAAGATGCCCTTACCCCACTTTTGCTATTCCTCCCCCAGCTCACCTCTTTTCAAAGCTGTGATTTATAATTAAAGAAATGCTTTGCCTTTCTAGTTCCTTCCCTTTCCTGAAACTTTCCTCTCAACAAGTAAATTGCTTAAGTAAAAGTTTTTCCTATCAATATCTCTCTCAGGAATAAAAATACTATAGAAACCCTATATAAATTGGAAAATCTGAACTACCTCCCATAAATGTGTAAATGTTACTAGAAAAATGAACAATTTTCCACATCATTATCCCTGTTTTAAAGCCACTGAGTAAAATGAAACCGTCTGTAGGCAAATGGTTTACAGAGCAGACATACTGTCCCTCCTACTGTACTGTTATAAGTATCTTTCATATAATAGCTTAGAAAATATTCTAGCAATTCACAGCTGTAAATTTTCCCTGCATTTGCGCTGTGATTGTACTAAGAAAATGTGATGACAAAACATTCACATGCAGGTAAACCAATTGGTAGACAAAAATTTTGTTCAGAATTGGACTGTCATATTTTATTTCAATTTCTATTTTACCCTTAAAGGAAGAAAGGGAGAGAGAGAAAAAAAGTGATGCTCTATATACTTGAATGATGACAACTGTTTCTATACTGCAAGATATATGTTAAATAATTTTATCCCATAAACCAATATTTCCTTCACACACACACACACACACACACACACACACATATATATATATATATATGCCTTTATTTTTATGTATAATGGTACTTTCCTAGTGGCGCAGCTGGTAAAGAATCCACCTGCAATGTGGTAGACCTGGGTTCAATTCCTGGGTTGGGAAGATCCCCTGGAGAAGGAAACGGCTACCCAGTCCAATATTCTGACCGGAAGAATTTCATGGACTGTATAGTTTATGGTTTGTGGTTTCACAAAGTGAAGGACACAATTGAGCCACTTTCATTTTCACTTTCAATTTTATCCCATAACCAAAACAGCAGCGACTTTGTGGTATGAGGGAAATATGAAAATATCAAAAAGGGTGATTAGAAATCTTTGAGTACCAGTGGGTTAAAAGTCATGATGTTTTAAAACTATGAATTTGCCATACATCAACATGAATCCACCACAGGTGTACATGTGTTCACAAAACCAATACAATATTGTAAAGTAATAATAATAATAAATAAATAAATGATAAATGGTTAAAAAAATTTAAAATAACTATGAATTTGAGTAATATGTTTGAATAAGTTTCTGAAACAGAAACTTGGGGGGAAAATGAAGTCTTACCTATCCTTAGAATATTTTAATTAGTGTTTGATGATAGAACTGCAAAGAATGGCTAAGAATGCTACTGGACTAATGATGAAATGTGCTAGGCAAATTATTCAACTTAATCTCAGTTAGACTCATTAATATTACACTTTGTACTATATCCACAACGTGGAAGAGAATCAGAAATCCCAAAGTCATTTGTTCAAAGGATTTATAACTATGTGAGACAATAGGAACAGTAAGAAATACTTTTTTCTGTAAAGAGGATAAAACATCGATTATAAAAATAATTTTCATGTGCTATTTTGTTTAAAGGAATAATAGACTTCATAAGGTTCAGAAGCAAAATAAGTATATAATCATATCTCCATCAATAACTACAAGTGCTTCATTGAAAATTCAAGAAAACAACTAAAGCAAAAAAGGGTCTTTTTTGTTTTTGATTTTTTTTTTTGATGATAAAATTTTCAAGTACAGGAAGTTATTGCACTATTTCAGAAAATAAAATAATGGATATTCTCTTTTAACTCATTAAATAAAAACAATAATTCTGAAAATTTTATTCTTTCCTTAGTTCTATCCCTGAGCATTTCTTTTGAGTATTTATTCATACCTTCATGGGTTTATTGAGCTTAGGCTATATGTAAAACATACGTGTATGTAAACTCATGCAAAACTGCACCCATGTGGACATATACTCCTTTAGAGACCAACGAAAAACTATATAAAAAAAGAATCATTTATTGGGATATATGCAAAATAACTACTGTCTGTTAAAAAATTTTAATTGCAGAAATAATACATGTTTCTTTTCAGTTCAGTTCAGTTGCTCAGTCGTGTCCGACTCTTTATGACCACAAGAATCGCAGCACGCCAGGCCTCCCTGTCCATCACCATCTCCTGGAGTTCATGAAGACTCACATCCATCGAGTCACTGATGTCATCCAGCAATCTCATCCTCAGTCGTTCCCTTCTCCTCCTGCCCCCAAATCCCTCCCAGCATCAGAGTCTTCTCTAATGAGTCAACTCTTCACATGAGGTGGCCCAAGTACTGGAGTTTCAGCTTTAGCATCATTCCTTCCCAAGAAATCCCAGGGCTGATCTCTTTCAGAATGAACTGATTGGATCTCCTTGCAGTCCAAGGGACTCTCAAGAGTCTTCTCCAACACCACAGTCCAAAAGCATCAATTCTTTGGCGCTCAGCCTTCTTCACAGTCCAACTCTCACATCCATACATGACCACAGGAAAAACCATAGCCTTGACTAGATGGACCTTAGTCTGCAAAGTAATGTCTCTGCTTTTGAATATGCTATCTAGGTTGGTCATAAATTTTCTTCCAAGGAGTAAGCGTCTTTTAAATTCATGGCTGCAGTCACCACCTGCAGTGATTTAGGAGCACAAAAAATTAAAGTCTGACACTGTTTCCCCTGTCTCCCCATCTATTTCCCATGAAGTGATGGGACTAGATGCCATGATCTTCGTTTTCTAAATGTTGAGCTTTAAACCAACTTTTTCGCTCTCCTCTTTCACTTTCATCAAGAGGCATTTTAGCTCCTCTTCACTTTCTGCCATAAGGGTGGTGTCATCTGCATATCTGAGGTTATTGATATTTCTCCTGGCAATCTTGATTCCAGCTTGTGTTTCTTCCAATTCAGTGTTTCTCATGATGTACTCTGCATAGAATTTAAATAAGCAGGGTGACAATATACAGCCTTGATGTACTCTTTTTCCTATTTGGAACCAGTCTGTTGTTCCATGTCCAGTTCTAACTGTTGCTTCCTGACCTGCATACAGATTTCTCAAGAGGCAGGTTAGGTGGTCTGATATTCCCATCTCTTTCAGAATTCTCCAGTTTATTGTGATCCACACAGTCTAAGGCTTTGGTATAGTCAATGAAGCAGAAAGAGATGTTTTTCTGGAACTCCCTTGCTTTTTCCATGATCCAGTGGATGTTGGCCTTTTGATCTCTGGTTCTTCTGCCTTTTCTAAAAGCAGCTTGAACATCACGGAGTTCATGGTTCACGTACTGCTGAAGCCTGGCTTGGAGAATTTTGAGCATTACTTTACTACCATGTGAGATGAGTGCAATTGTGCGTTAGTTGAGAATTCTTTGACATTGCCTTTCTTTGGAATTGGAATGAAAACGGACCTTTTCCAGTCCTGTGGCCACTGCTGAGTTTTCCAAATTTGCTGGCATATTGAGTGCAGCACTTTCACAGCATCATCTTTCAGGATTTGAAACAGCTCAACTGGAATTCCATCACCTCCACTAGCTTTGTTCATAGTGATGCTTTCTAAGGCCCACCTGACTTCACATTCCAGAATGTCTGGCTCTAGATGAGTGATCACATCATCATGATTACCTGGGTCGTGAAGATCTTTTTTGTACAGTTCTTCTGTGTATTCTTGCCACCTCTTCTTAAAATCTTCTGCTTCTGTTAGGTCCAGACCATTTCTGTCCTTTATCTAGCCCATCTTTGCATGAAATGTTCCCTTGGTATCTTTAATTTTCTTGAAGAGATCTCTAGTCTTTCCCATTCTGTTGTTTTCCTCTATTTCTTTGATTGATGGCTGAAGAAGGCTTTCTTATCTCTTCTTGCTATTCTTTGGAACTCTGCATTCAGATTCTTATATCTTTCCTTTTCTCCTTTGCTTTTCACTTCTCTTCTTTTCACAACTATTTGTAAGGCCTCCCCAGACAGCCATTTTGCTTTTTTGCATTTCTTTTCCATGGGGATGGTCTTAATCCCTGTCTCCTGTACAATGTCACAAACCTCATTCCATAGTTCATCAGGCATTCTATCTATCAGATCTAGGCTCATAAATCTATTTCTCACTTCCACTGTATAATAAGAAGGGATTTGATTTAGGTCTAACCTGAATGATCTAATGGTTTTCCCTACTTTCTTCAATTTGAGTCTGAATTTGGTAATCAGGAGTTCATGATCTGAGCCACAGTCAGCTCCTGGTCTTGTTTTTGTTGACTGTATAGAGCTTCTCCATCTTTGGCTGCAAAGAACATAATCAATCTGATTTCGGTGTTGACCATCTGGTGATGTCCATGTGTAGAGTCTTCTCTTGTGTTGTTGGAAGAGGGTGTTTGCTATGACCATTGCATTTTCTTGGCAAAACTCTATTAATCTTTGCCCTGCTTCATTCTGCATTCCAAGGCCAAATTTACCTGTTACTCCAGGTGTTTCTTGACTTCCTACTTTTGCATTCAGAGTCCCCTATAATGAAAAGGACATCTTTTTTGGGTGTTAGTTCTTAAAGATCTTGTAGGTCTTCATAAAACCATTCAACTTCAGTTTCTTCAGCGTTACTGGTTGGGGCCTAGATTTGGATAACTGTGATATTGAATGGTTTGCCTTGGAGAAGAACAGAGATCATTCTGTCGTTTTTGAGACTGCATCCAAGTTCTGCATTTCGGGGTCTTTTGTTGACCATGGTGGCTACTCCATTCCTTCTGAGGGATTCCTGCCCGCAGTAGTAGATATAATGGGCATCTGAGTTAAACCCACCCATTCCAGTCCATTTTAGTTTGCTGATTCCTAGAATATCGACGTTCACCCTTGCCATTACTTGTTTGACCACTTCCAATTTGCCTTGATTCATGAACCTGACATTCCAGGTTCCTATGCAATATTGCTCTTTACAGCATCAGACCTTGCTTCTATCACCAGTCACATCCACAGCTGGCTATTGTTTTGCTTTGGCTCCATCCCTTCATTCTTCCTGGAGTTATTTCTCCACTCATCTCCAGTAGCATACTGGGCACCTAATGACCTGGGGAGTTCCTCTTTTGGTATCGTATCATTTTGCCTTTTCATACTGTTCATGGGGTTCTCAAGGCAAGAATACTAATGTGGCTTGCCATTCCCTTCTCCAGTGGACCACATTCTGTCATGTTTCTTTTAAAATATGTCAAACAACAAATTCATGAAATAAGAAATATGCAAAGTAATTTGTCATTTACCACTCAGATCTCACTTTCTCCCCTTTCTCTCACATGCACATGAATCAGATTTGAGATGTGTATTTGTGTGTATGTGTTTGAGAGAGACAAAGAGAGGGAGTATTTATTTTGCTACTTGAAGTTTGGCTATTATCACTTAGTACTTTACCTTGATTATCTTATTATTTTAGTACATATAGATCTACTGAATTATTTCTTAAATTTGTACAAAAGTATAGATAGATCATAGAACATTTCAGTTCAGTTCAGTTCAGTCGCTCAGTCATGTCCAACTCTTTGCGACCCCATGAACCACAGCACACCAGGCCTCCGTGTCCATCACCAACTCCTGGAGTCCACCCAAACCCATGTCCATTGAGGCAGTGATGCCATCCAACCATCTCATCCTCTGTCGTCCCCTTTTCCTCCTGCCCTCAATCTTTCCCAGCATCAGAGTCTTTTCAGATGAGTCTGCTTTTTGCTTCAGGTGGCCAAAGTACTGGTGTTTCAGCTTCAACAACAGTCCTTCCAATGAACACCCAGGATATGTCTCCTTTAGGATGGACTAGTTGGATCTCTTTGCAGTCCAAGGGACTCTCAAGAGTCTTCTCCAACACCACAGTTCAAAAGCATCAATTCTTTGGCGCCGAGCTTTCTTTATAGTCCAACTCTCACATCCATATATAACCAGTGGAAAAAAACATAGCCTTGACTAGACAGACCTTTGTTGACAAAGTGATGTCTCTGCTTTTTAATATGCTGTCTAGGTTGGCCATAGCTTCTCTTCCAGGGAGCAAGTGTCTTTTAATTTCATGGCTGCAGTCACCATCTGCAGTGATTTTGGAGCTCAGAAAAATAAAGTCAGCCACTGTTTCCATTGTTTCCCCATCTATTTGCCATGAAGTGATGGGATCAGATGCCATGATCTTCGTTTTCTAAATGTTGAGCTTTAAGCCAGCTTTTTCACTCTCCTCTTTCATTGTCATCATTGATATGCATTCAGATTGTTCCCATGTTATCACTATTACAAACAGTGTAAAAAATGTGCAAATCTGTATGTATACATAATAGTGCACATGTGTAGGCTTTTCAGTGGAACAGATTCCTAGAAGTACACTGCTGGACCAAAAGGTAGGCACAAAAAATTGAAAAGAATTTTTTCATAGGACCTGGTCTAATATTAGCATATACAAACAAAAATTAACCATGGTGACAAAACCTGTAAAAGATTCTTCTTACTTTGTTTGGCTAGTCCTGGAGACCAGAACCTTGTCTGTAATATAATGTTTAATCCAGCCTAGGACTCCATATCCACCAAAAACATGCAATTTTTAAAAAAGAAAATAATGTTTGTGTTGAGTTTGACTGTTTATATGAATACTATATAGTCTTTCTTTATCTCTATCAGTAATACTTATGTGGATTTTTGTTTTTTTGAAAACAAAAGAGTTATTAAATTGAGTTTGGCTGTCCTTGTGCATATTATGTAGTTCTTCACACTAAGTATTTTTTTTAATTTATTTATTTTAATTGGATAATAATTACTTTACAATATTGTGATGGTTAAACCATACATCAACACGAATTGGCCACAGGTATACATGTGCCCCACCCCATCCTGAACTACCCCCCCTTACCTCCCTCCTCACCTAATCCCTTCAGGTTGTCACAGAGATTTGGGTACAATGCATTATGCATCAAACTCCAACTGGTTATCTGTTTTACATAGAGTAATGTATATGTTTCAATGTCATTCTCTGAAATCATCCCACCCTCTCCTCCCACTGAGTCCAAAAGTCTGTTCTTTATGAGAGATAATAAAGAATCTGCCTGCAATGCAGGAGACCTGGGTTTGATCCCTGGGTTGGGAAGATCCCCTTGAGAAGGGAACTGCTACTCATTCCAGTATTCTGACCTGGAGAATTCCAAGGACTATACAGTCCATGGGGTCGCCAGGAGTCGGACACGATTGAACAACTTTCACTTTTCACACCAATGATCATACAAATTACTTTTTGAGATGTCAACTATGTGATGAATATAATACCTTCTAATCTGGTTGTGCTTAGGTTCTTTTTCAAGGAACTGACACTTTTTACTGAGTTGAATGCCCTTCTTCTCACATTGGGATTGTTAAGTCCAAGATCTTTAATCCCGCTTTTACTTATCAATTTGCACAAATCTCACTTTAAGCCACGTCTTTATTCAATTGCTTCTAATTTATCCAATTACTTCAGAGGTTCTGTTTCCATCAAGCATGCTGTGCCCAATACTGTTTTTTGTACCATTCACCTAAGAATGTCAGTTTTACTGTGGCTGTCTATTTGAGCACTTTGTACTGTGTCTATGTTCTGTATTTCATCAGTATTTTGGTACTGGTGATAGGAGTGTAGCAGAGCAGGATCCTTTCTGGGATAGACCACTCCTCATGCCCTCTGCTTTAGCTCCTCGCCTTACTGTTATACCTAGATAACAGTGTCTGATGCACATTTCCTGAGTTGTTTTATAGATGTGAAAACCCCAACCAAATGAAAGAAATTAACTACCTGATGACCAAGAAAACTTAGCCCCGAGATCTACTGGATCCTGAGGACTGATAACGTTAATTCCTGTGACACTACCCTGTTACCTCATTGTCAACCAATCAGAGAATTGTGCATGAGCTGATCACATACCCCACTCCTTCACCTGGCCTTTAAAAATACTCTCTTGAAACTCATTAGGGAGTTCCAGGTTTCTGAGCACTAGCTGTACTGGACTTCTTGTATGGTGCCTTAAAATAAATTCTGTGCTTTCCTTCACCACAACCTTGTGTCAGTAGATTGGCTTTACTGAGTCGGCCCAGTAACCACACACAGGTTCACCCTGGCACAGTCGACCCAGGTCTGATTTGGTAACATGATGAGTATTTTAAACACTTTTAGGCTGAAAGACTGAGGATACTTATGCTTATTGGGATCTGAATCGTGCCACAACATATTCTGTGTATTACCATTAATAAACCTCTGCATGTAGCCATCTACTACTTCACCTTTATCCTCATCCACTCTCTTAGGATATAAACACCACCTCACACTCATTACCCCAAATTCATGAGTACAATGTTCTATTTATAATAAACACTCAAATGTTTGCTTAATAAATTAGTGAGTTCATCTTACTGACAGATTTGTCTACAATGAAATTTGTCAAAGTGCTGAAGTCTGCCATATTGTCATTTTTACTTTGTAGAATTTGGAGTGGTTTGACAAAAATAAAAAAGTTTTTGCTCAAATCTTAGTATTCTATAAATCTGCCGTATAACCTTGCTTTTCTCCTAGATGTATGCGATGCTGGAGGCCATTATAGGCCATTAAGATACCATTAAGAGCACCCGTGTCATTGTTTTGCATTATGCCTTTGGTATGTTCTTAGTGCTTTGTTGTCAGAGAAATGAACTGTTCATATTTTAATACAGTGGTCATAATCATTATTATTAGCTATTAGGCATTAGTCACTCTAAATGTTCTATCACCCATCAAAATAGGTGAGAATTATATTCTGTAGAAAATATCAACAACTAAAACGTTGACCTTTTCAGTGTTCTGGTAGAACACATCCATTCTATAAAAATATTCAATTAATTATGGACCATAAATTCTGATAAGCAGAGAATACTAGTTAGCAAAAAAGAATTTGTCCTCAGTCACTTTAATGCGAACAGAAAATGGCAGGGATGCGACCTCTTTTTATTTCATGTAGTGCCTACAGATTTGTGGACTGCCCCAGATAGCACTGGAGCTATGAATGCTGCCTGCTGCCAGTGAATAATGATGTTTTGGATTCTGGATTGGTGTCTGACATTTCTATTTTCTTTCTTCTCTATCACATCATTCTTTGATTGACGCTTGTGGATGAAATCAGATGTGTACAAATGTTAAATCAGAAAATTCAAGGTCTTGTGTAAGTGTGAGCCCTTTATAAACCTGTTCCCTATACTTGGAATAGCCTCTTCTCTTCATATCATGGTCCTGTTTATCTTTGAAGTTCAGTGTTAGGTTCTCATCTTTCATGCTGATTATACTTAGTCATGGGCAAATTAGAGAATATTTTTTAAATGTTCATATATTTACAAATTGGCCATAACTTGAAAGAAGCAACATATACCAAGAAGTAGGTGCTCTGTCTTCCATTTCTCTGTTATGTTAATAGTAGCTTAGAGGAGGTATTATACACCAAGTGTAGCATAGGCCAATTTTTAGGACTTCTAATCTCAATCTTGCATTTTCTAATCTATTAAAAAATATAATGGAGAACCAAGAGAGGAAAACATCCCTTGCCCAGTCTGTTGACAAGTTCTTTTCCCAGTAAAAACTATATTCCAATCTTAACTGAGTCTCTTCTATGTTTTGGAAGACTAAGCTATTTTTTTCTCTGACTTTGTAAGAAATGTTGCTAATTGCCTAGCTAATATCAATTCTTCTTAAAAAAAAATTCTTCTTTTCTTCCCTACTAATAGGGCTATATTGGGGGTGGTGGTGTTTGACATAGCATATTTTTCATTTTCATGAGGGAAAGCTATTAATACATTTACCAGACCCCCTTACCATTAGGCATGCCATGTAACCTTGTTCTGGCTAGTGAGACATATGTAGAATTTTACCCAAGCTGTGTTCCAAGAGAGCTACTGTTTATCTGATATATATATATATATATATATATATATATATATATATATATAGAGAGAGAGAGAGAGAGAGAGAGAGAGACTCACCTGTAGTGAGTATTTTGCCCTTATCCCTCTGCCTGTAGTTAACAATGCAGAGAAAGGAAGGCAGCTTGGCATAGTGAGGCCACATTACCAACCTTGGACTGTTTACTTATTGATAACTTTTTAAGTAAGAAAAATGCACTCTTACATATTTAAGACATTATTTGTCAGATTTTCTATTAGTACCTCTGGAAAGTAATCTTTCCCAACACAACTTATAAAAGAACTTCTTGGGGAGAGATAAAGAGATGGTGAGAGGCAGGGAGGGTGGAAGGCAGAGAGAGAAGTAGAGAGAGAGAGAATGAATGAGAATGAAAATAGTTGTGTGTATGTAGGAGTGAGGGGGAGCTTTTTATTCTTCCTAGGAAATTAAGATATATGGTTAAAAACTGCTTTATGACAGTATCGTAAATGGGTGACATGTAACATAAGCAGTAGAATTAAAATAGTTGAGATGATTATTTGGACGATTCCCTTACTGAGTATAAAGTGACTGATTAAAGGTTTAGACAAAGAGTGGGATGAAAATAACAGTATATTGGGGGAAGGACAAAGAAATAGAGATGGAATGGAAAATAAGAAATTACAAACATGAAGTTATGTAAAGTTTTAAGTATAATAAAAGTCCAGACTGGCTCAAAACTGTTTCAAATGAATGAAAAAATACAAGAAGCAGTGAATATATTTTGTACATGAAACTACTCCCAAGTTAACACTTAAGCCAATCTAGCATTCATTCCTAAGGGAGATTTTTTTTTTGAGAATCCTTGGTTTAGACTAAAGCAAATAAGCATCAATCATATTGTTGAAATCTGAATCTTGACATGCATGTGTCATTTACTCCCTGTTATTCTTTGTTCTGTGGGTAAAAACGAAACTTTAAAGCATTTGGAGAACTGTTATTTGTACTGCATCTCGGAAAGCCAGTTGTGATTTTTCTTTGCTTTACACCATTAGGATAATCCTCTAAATTAGGCTTTTCTTTTATGTGTTTTATAGCTTCCTTGGTTCTACTAAATGAACCAGATTACCCAAAACAAGATTTTGCCATTTTATGTGTAAAGATATTATATGGGAGTTCATGAAGCAAATTCATCTTGTCACTGGGGACAGAGGTTGTTTCATTGTCAACTTCTAGACTTATTAGTTTGGGTTTGAATATGGCTAGAAATGTCAAACTGCCATACTTAATCTCCCTGCATTCAGCCCCAAAGTCTATAGAGTGCAAACTTGATCAATTGTAGGTAATTTTAAAAAAAAAATTGTAATTTCTCCTTCTCTGGGGATTCTGATGGCAAGGATTAAGCACTGTCTTTCTGGGATTGTGAGAGTATGATGCTGCCTTGAGGCAGCTAAAATAACTATTTTGTATCTTATTTTCACATACTGATTATTTTGTGAATTTTGAAAGCAGACTTTTAAAAGGGATTAAATATTATAGTTTAGAGAATAATTAGGATTAAGTTTCACCAAAAGAGCAAGGCATTTTACACTGGTACAACTCATAAGTAGCAGTGAAACTAGATGCCTACCCACTACAAATGGTTTTTATAAGCCATGGTATGTAAAAGTTAAAATCATATATGCTAACACATGACATATGAATATTTTCTGAAAACATCAAAATATAGTAGGAAACTCATGGTGGTTTGTCTTACACAAACTGAATGTTCTGAGAAGCATTCAGTGTCAGGATTCTACTATACTGGCAAAGTGGTTGTAATTTACTGAAAAGTACCTTAGTGATCTGAACAATTTAACAATAATACCAAATAACATTGTTTGTACAAATATTACTTATCCATGGGATTTTATCTATTTTTTCTAAATCTTTGCAGAAAATATGCATGAGAATTTTGACAGAAATTCATATTGTTTTGGAGCCTTCTATTAATACTCTGATCTCAATCATTTTCCATTTACAAAGAAGGAATTATCTTTATCTTACTTGGAAGACATTCTGAATCTCAATCAATTGGTCTGTCCTTGATTTTTAAAGCTTCTTTGAATTAAAAAAAAAAAAAACCTGGAGATTGGATGGGGAATAATTATCAAAGATAATTACTATGCCAGAGATTTGAAAGCATCTGAGTTTTGACATAATTTGGAAGACATTAGACATATGCTGTTGCATTTTAATCAATATTTTAAAGCACTGCATTATATATATTTATATACCAATGTGCTGTAGCATTCTGCTTTCAGGAATCCTAAGTGTTGCATAAATATTAAGCTGTGTCTTTGCTTCACTCTCTTCACAGAGTCAAGCACACAGGGGATTAAGTGATTTGCCCAAGGCAGTGAGTGTATTGTGGCAGTAACAGAGCTGAACTGAACCAGAAGTCAGGGTCCTAGGTAATGCAAAATCTAAATGAGAAATTCTTTTTTTCTGTTGTTGGTTCGGTTGCTTATCCTGTTTCTCTGTATAATAACACATCAACTACATTCCCTTCCTTTATGATCAGGTTTAGTGATTGTATAGGTGTTCTAAATCACTGATGCCTGCTTTAGATGGGAAACTATGAGAAGGTAGGGACTATTTATGCAACAAAGACAAATGGAATTAACAGTCAGCTCCCCAATAAGTCTACAGTTCTTTTTTTTTTTTTACTTTACAATACTGTATTGGTTTTTCCATACATTGACATGAATCCACCACGGGTGTACATGAGTTCCCAAACTTGAACCCTCCTCCCACCTCCCTCCCCATACCATCTCTCTGGGTCATCCCCGTGCACCAGCCCCAAGCATCCTGTATCCTGTATTGAACATAGACTGGCGATTCATTTCTTACATGATAGTAAACATGTTTCAATGCCATTCTCCCAAATCATCCCACCCTCTCCCACTCCCTCAGAATCCAAAAGTCCGCTCTACGTATCTGTGTCTCTTTTAAAAAGAATTCATTTGAATCAATTCTAATGAGATGGATGAAACTGGAGCTGATTATACAGAGTGAAGTAAGCCAGAAAGAAAAACACGAATACAGTATACTAACATATATATGGAATTTAGAAAGATGGTAATGATGACCCTGTATGCAAGACAGCAAAACAGACACAGATGTGTACAATTTTTTTATAATCTGACAAAATCTACAATAAATATGGCTAAAAACATCGCAGTATAAGGGAGCACTGAGGCTTTCTTCCAACAAGTAATTGCCTTTGCACTTTCCTTTTCAGAACTACTATTCCAAGGGGGTATTACAGATATCTTGATAGAAGAATAATTTCTCTCAACCAACAGCTATAAAGAGAGAACTTCTCAGGTTTCTGTTGGTCACTATGATTAAAAAAGAAAATTGATGTAGATTGAGTATATTTTATTTTTATAATGCCAATAATTATTGTCAGAGTTCATTCAGTTCAGTTCAGTTGCTCAGTCATGTCCAACTCTTTGCGACCCCAAGAATCGCAGCACACAAGGCCTCCTTGTCCATCACCATCACCCAGAGGTCACTCAAACTCAGGTCCATTGAGTTGGTGATGCCATCCAGCCATCTCATTCTCTGTCGTCCCCTTTTCATCCTGCCCCAAATTCCTCCCAGCATTAGAGTCTTTTCCAATGAGTCAACTCTTCGCATGAGGTGCCCAAAGTACTGGAGCTTCAGCTGTAGCATCATTCCTTCCAAAGAACACCCAGGGCTGATCTCCGTTAGAATGGATAGGTTGGATTTCTGTGCAGTCAAAGGGAATACCAAGAGTCTTCTCCAACACCACAGTTCAAAAGCATCATTTCTTTGGCACTCAGCTATCTTCACAGAGTTCATTAGTCATTACCAATTTTACCAACTTGACTCCTTGTGAGGTAGAAATTAATTCAGCAGGCAATAAATCTGAAAGTAAAATGAAACAAAGACCATACAATCAGTCACAACCTCATCAACATATTAATAATTTAAATTAGCATGTTCAGTGCAGTTCAGTTCAGTCACTCAGTCTTGTCTGACTCTTTGCGACCCCATGAATCGCCGCACGCCAGGCCTCCCTGTCCATCCCCAACTCACAGAGTTCACTCAGACTCACGTCCATCGAGTAACTGATGCCATCCAGCCATCTCAACCTCTGTCGTCCCCTTATCCTCCTGCCCCCAATCCACCCAGCATCAGAGGCTTTTCCAATGAGTCAACTCTTCACATGAGGTGGCCAAAGTACTGGAGCTTCAGCTTTAGCATCATTCCTTCCGAAGAAATCCCAGGGTTGATCTCCTTCAGAATGGACTGGTTGGAACTCCTTGCAGTCCAAGGGACTCTCAAGAGTCTTCTCCAACACCACAGTTCAAAGGCATCAATTCTTCAGCACTCAGCCTTCTTCACAGTACAACTCTCACATCCATACATGACCACAGGAAAAACCATAGCCTTGACTAGACGGACCTTAGTTGGCAAAGTAATGTCTCTGCTTTTGAATATGCTATCTAGGTTGGTCATAACTTTTCTTCCAAGGAGTAAGTGTCTTTTAATTTCATGGCTGCAGTTAATATTTGCAGTGATTTTGGAGCCCCCCAAAATAAAGTCTGACATTGTTTCTAATATTTCCCAATCTATTTGCCATTAAGTGATGGGACCAGATGCCATGATCTTCGTTTTCTGAATGTTGAGCTTTAAGCCAACTTTTTCACTCTCCTCTGTGACTTTCGTCAAGAGGCTTTTTAGCTCCTCTTCATTTTCTGCCATAAGGGTGGTGTCATCTGCATATCTCAGGTTATTGATATTTCTCCCGGCAATCTTGATTCCAGCTTGTGTTTCTTCCAATCCAGTGTTTCTCATGGTGTACTCTGCATATAAGTTAAATAATCAGGGTGACAATATACAGCCTTGACGTACTCCTTTTCCTATTTGGAACCAGTCTGTTGTTCCATGTCCAGTTCTAACTGTTGCTTCCTGACCTGCTTACAGATTTCTCAAGAGGAAGGTTAGGTGGTCTGGTATTCCCATCTCTCTCAGAATTTTCCACAGTTTATTGTGATCCACACAGTCAAAGGCTTTGGCGTAGTCAATAAAGCAGAAATAGATGTTTTTCTGGAACTCTCTTGCTTTTTCCATGATCCAGTGGATGTTGGCCATTTGTTCTCTGGTTCCTCTGCCTTTTTTAAAACCAGCCTGAACATCAGGGAGTTCACGGTTCATGTATTGCTCAAGCCTGGCTTGGAGAATTTTGAGCATTACTTTACTAGCATGTGAAATGAATGCAATTGTGCGGTAGTTTGAGCATTGTTTGGCATTGCCTTTCTTTGGAATTGAAATGAAAACGGACCTTTTCCAGTCCTGTGGCCACTGCTGAGTTTTCCAAATTTGCTGGCATATTGAGTGCAGCACTTTCACAGCATCATCTTTCAGGATGGAAACAGCTCAACTGTAATTCCATCGCCTCCACTAGCTTTGTTCGTAGTGATGCTTTCTAAGGCCCACTTGATTTCACATTCCAAGATGTCTGACTCTAGTTTAGTGATCACATCATCAGAATTATATGGGTCGTGAAGATCTTTTTTGTAAAGTTCTTCCGTGTATTCTTGCCACCTCTTCTTAATATCTTCTGCTTCTGTTAGGTCCAGACCATTTCTGTCCTTTATCAAGTCCATCTTTGCATGCAATGTTCCCTTGGTATCTTTAATTTACTTGAAGAGATCTCTAGTCTTTCCCATTCTGTTGTTTTCCTCTATTTCTTTGCATTGATCACTGAAGAAGGCTTTCTTATCTCTTCTTGCTATTCTTTGGAACTCTGCATTAAGATGTTTATATCTTTCCTTTTCTACTTTGCTTTCAGCTTCTCTTCTTTTCACAGCTATTTGTACGGCCTCCTCAGACAGCCATTTTGCTTTTTTGCATTTTTTTCCCATGGAGATGGTCTTGATCCCTGTCTCCTGTACAATGTCACGAACCTCATTCCATAGTTCATCAGGCACTCTATCTATCAGATCTAGGCCCTTAAATCTATTTCTCACTTCCACTATATAATCAAAGGGGATTTGATTTAGGTCATACCTGAATGGTCTCCATAAAAACATGTATTTCTGCTTCATTGACTATGTCAAAGCCTTTGACTATGTGGATCACTAAAAACTGTGGAAAATTTTTCAAGAGGTGGGAATACCAGACCACCTGACCTGCCTCTTTAGAAATCTGTATGCAGGTCAGGAAGCAACAGTTAGAACTGGACATGGAACAACAGACTGGTTCCAAATAGGAAAAGGAGTATGTCAAGGCTGTATATTGTCACCCTGATTATTTAACTTATATGCAGAGTACACCATGAGAAACACTGGATTGGAAGAAACACAAGCTGGAATCAAGATTGCCGGGAGAAATATCAATAACCTCAGATATGCATATGACACCACCCTATGGCAGAAAGTGAAGAGGAGCTAAAACTCCTCTTGATGAAAGTGAAAGAGGAGAGTGAAAAAGTTGGCTTAAAGCTCAACATTCAGAAACAAAGATCATGGCATCCGGTCCCATCACTTCATGGGAAATAGACGGGGAAAGAGTAGTAACAGTGCAGAATTTATTTTTTTGGGCTCCAAAATCACTGTAGATGGTGACTGTAGCCATGAAATTAAAAGACGCTTACTCCTTGGACGAAAAGTTATGACCAACCTAGATAGTATATTTAAAAGCAGAGACATTACTTTGCCAACTAAGGTCCGTCTAGTCAAGGCTATGGTTTTTCCTATGGTCATGTACAGATGGGAGAGTTGGACTGTGAAGGCTGAGTGCTGAAGAATTGATGCCTTTGAACTGTGGTGTTGGAGAAGACTCGTGAGAGTCCCTTGGACTGCAAGGATATTCAACCAGTCCATTCTGAATGAGATCAGCCCTGGGATTTCTTTGGAAGGAATGATGCTAAAGCTGAAACTCCAGTATTTTGGCCACCTCATGTGAAGAGTTGACTCATTGGAAAAGCCTCTGATGCTGGGAGGGATTAGGGGCAGGAGGAGAAGGGGACGACAGAGGATGAGATGGCTGGATGGCATCACGGTCACGATGAACGTGAGTCTGTGTGAACTCTGAGAGATGGTGATGGACAGGGAGGCCTGGCGTGCGGCGATTCATGGGGTCGCAAAGAGTCAGACATGACTGAGGGACTGAAATAACTGAACTGAATGGTCTAGCGGTTTTCCCTACTTTCTTCAATTTGAGTCTGAATTTGGTAATAAGGAGTTCATGATCTGAGCCACTGTCAGCTCCTGGTCTTGTTTTTTGTTGACTGTATATATAGAGCTTCTCCATCTTTGGCTGCACAGAATATAATCAATCTGATTTCGGTGTTGACCATTTGGTGATGTCCATGTGTAGAGTTTTCTCTTTTGTTGTTGGAAGAGGGTGTTTGCTATGACTAGCGCATTTTCTTGGCAAAACTCTTAGTCTTTGCCCTGCTTCATTCCACATTCCAAGGCCAAATTTGCCTGTTACTCCAGGTGTTTCTTGACTTCCTACTTTTGCATTCCAGTCCCCTATAATGGAATCAACATCTTTTTTGGGTGTTAGTTCTAAAAGGTATTGTAAGTCTTCATAAAACCGTTCAACTTCAGTTTCTTCAGTGTTATTTTTTGGGGCATAGACTTGGATAACTGTGATATCGAATGGTTTGCCTTGGAGATGAAGAGAGATCATTCTGTCATTTTTGAGACTGCATCCAAGTACTGCATTTCGGACTCTTCTGTTGACCATGATGGCTACTCCATTTCTTCTGAGGGATTCCTGCCTGCAGTAGTAGATATAATGGTCATCTGAGTTAAATTCACCCATTTCAGTCCGTTTTAGTTTGCTGATTCCTAGAATGTCGATGTTCACTCTTGCCATCTCCTGTTTGACTACTTCCAATTTGCCTTGATTCACCTGGGGGTTAATTTTGTCCTCCTATAATTTTTGGTCCCTCTCTATTGGAGAAGATGTAATGAGTTCTTCAGTAGTAACCAGGAGCTGTAGGGCTCTAGGGGTCAAATGCCTCCCATCACAAGGGTAGTCCCCAGTTTAGTGAGTATGTCTTTTCTCATTAAGGGATTAGGACACCCAGGGACCACCAAAAACTGGTGGGAAAATATTTATCCATCTCAGCAACAAATAAGTACTTGGGTGAATCTTTAAGTAGTTGTTTTTCCTATAGCACCCAAAATGATACAGGTTTTGGAGGAGAAGTCTCAGAAGTAGTAGATCAAGACAGCGTATGTAGCCCCCATGTCAACCAAGAAATTCTCAGACCTACCTGCCACATCCAGTTGCACCCTTGGCTCCAGCCCTGTGATGGTTATCTGTGAAAGGCAGGCTGGCTGGAGCAGGCCTCTTCAGTCCTCTCGAACCATTGTGAGGGAAGGCTTGGTGCTTGACCTTGAGGCTTTTGGGTCCCAAGGGCAGAGTGCCACCCAATGTCCCAGTTGTTGGTATTTGTAGCAAGCCATTTTAGGAAACTTGTCATGGTTTGGACACTCTTTGGACCAATGCCCTGACTGTCTACAAATTAGGCATTTGCCTTGTGCCTTGTCCTTCAAGGACTTGGGGTTTGCCATAGGGAGGGCAGCCAACATCTGGGCATGCCTTTTCTCTTTCCTTCTCTCCCTCTCCTGGGGCTTGGCCTCTTTCGCCTATTCTCTGTTATAAAAGGTATTGGTGGCTGCTGGACCATCTCATCTAAAGAGGAAACAGGATTCTGCTGCTGTAGCTGTTGTAACTTAATTCTGATATCTGGTGCACATTGGGACAGGAATTTGTCCTTTAAAAGCACCTGTCCCTCGTAAGAGTCTAAGTCCAGAATGGTAAACTTTTTGAGGGCCTCTTGTAGCCTTTCCAGAAAGGTAATGGTGTTCTCATTGGGCTCCTGAGTTATTGGTGAGAACCAGGCATAGCTGATTACTTTTTGTTGGGCTGCTTTCAGTCCTGCCTTCACACAGATTAGAAAATGATCCCTTTCCCAGATGTGCACAGGGTCATTATAATTCCAATTAGGATCTGAGAAGGGGACTGCAGTTTCACCTACTGGGTATTTAACACTTAACATGTGAAGCCCTGTTGCATACCTCTGGGCTTCTTTTAAGACCCTACTATGTTGAGGGTCAGATAAAGTTTGACTAAATATGACCATGATGTCCTTCCATGTCAAGTCAAAGGCCAAGGTAATATGTTGAAATATATCTATATATTTCCCTGGGTCATCTGTATAGCTTCCATCTTGTTTATCTGTCTTGGTTCTAAGAAGGAGAAGGGCTTATGGACCTGGGTTGGTCTGAATTCTCCTCAATTTCAACTAAGGGACATACTCGAGCTGGCTTTTGTGGAGGAGGTGCTCCCGGATATGGAGGCACGTTTGGATACAAAGAAGGAGCACCAGGCATTTTGGGAGCTGTGGAAGGCTCCAGTCTCTTTGGGGGAATGGGAGGTGAGCCTTTATTGGGGGGTTCGTTCTCTTGGTTGCCTGTGCCTAACACTGTCTGCCTAGTGGACTCACTTTTAGGGCATACAACAATCCCATACTTAAGACAGAGTTCCTTCATATCTCTTAGTTGGAAGAAAATTTGGACATAGGGGATCTCTGTCCATTTCCCTTGTCTTTTGCAGAATAAGTCTAGCTGCAGGAGGGTATTATAATTTAAACTCCCATCCTCAGGCCAGTGTTCCTTGTCCTGCAGTGGATACTGTGGCCACACAGTGGCACAAAAGAATTTTAAGCAACTTCTCCTTAGAATTAGAGGATTGAACAGCTTTCAGTTATCAAGGATGCATCTCAAGGGGGTCTGCCGGGAAGTGGATTGGTTATTTCCCATCTGAAAAACAGTCATGAGAAGGAGGAAAAAAAAAAAAAAAAAAGAATAGGCCTCCTTCTATTTCCATGGGTGGACTTACTTAGGGGTGAATCTTTTTGAAGCTTATCCTACCCAGTACTGTTGCAACCTGAGAGCCAGGCATCCCCGGGTCAGGGTGCAGATCCCCAGGCAGGCTGAGGCATGACAGCCTCTTGGAGATCGAATCCCCGGGCAGGTCGAGACGTGACAGCCTCCCAAGAATTGGGTCCCTGGGCAGGTTGAGGCGTGACGATCTCCTGGGACCCCTGGACTGGCGGATCCCCGAGCAGGTTGAGGCGTGACAACCTTTCAAGGACCAGATCCCTAGGCAGGTCAAGACAGGTTGACCTCCTGGGACCCCTGGGCTGGAGTTGGGCATCCCCAAGGTCTCCAGCGTGACCAGTGCTGGGTAGGATTAAGGGGTTGTAATCTTAAGTCATTGCTGGTTTGTCCTCCATGGATGGGAATAGATATGATGTAAAGCAATCCAAGCCTGTGCCCTGAGACTGGGGAAAAGTGTAACAGTCATAAGCCTTATCCTCTTACTGCTCTAAGGGATTGTAAGTCACTGATTTCTTTCCCTAGTCCTCCATAAGAGCAGGTTAGGGTGTCTCCAATGATAAACATTTCGTTGTCATAGACCCACTTTAAGTAATAACAGAAGTAATGACAAAGGAGTGGGTTATCTGGCCCTGTTAGGGACATTAAGGTATTTTAATAGTAGGCTGGGTGGAGCAATGTTGTCTACAAGGGGACAGGGTCCTGATTGTAGGAGTTAGTAATTGGCTTAAGAACAAATTTGTTAGGAGGCAACAGACCAGATGTTCCATAAAAGTGGAGTGGAGATTTGATCCAGGGGTATGTTTATAACTTTAGGAGAAGGGTGATAAGGGTTTGGGCCGAAATGGCCAGCAGGGCTAACTCCCAAAGTGGCAAGCATTATCCTTGGAAGCCCAATTGCCTTTGAAGGGATGCTAACTGATGGACTTCTAGCAGACATTGTGTGTCTGTCGCCTACCCTAGCAGGTTCACTGAGAGATGCTGATGTTGTACATGTTGTAGAAAACATGGAAGATGAAGGGCTGAATATCTAGAGGGGTTAGATATTATACAGCATTTCCCTCCCAAGGGCCAGCTATTTTCTGGTTGTCCCTCCAGAAGATTGTAGAGGTGACATTGTGGGCCTACATGGGGCTCAGGAAAAGAGCATGAAACAGAAGGGAAGGGGGCAGAGCATAACCTTTGAAAGAATGACATAGCACAAAGGCATAACATAAACCAATCAAAATCAGTTGGGTCCAAGATGACAAGTCAAATTCAACTAAACCTTGATCCCCAATCTGTAAGCTAAATGACACACCCAAATGTGGCTGGAACTGTGCTAAGGCACTGTCAAAAGACAGAGGAGGAGGTGATTTCCCAGTGGTTTGGATGATCCTCCCCCTCATCAGTATATGAATTCACCTCGATAGCAAAACCTAGCCAGAGATCATTCCATGGCCCGAGAGCCCTTGCCTTCAGCAATGGCCCACACCCTGAAGAGTGTAGCTTCTCTCTGAATCCTAACAAATCCACCTCTTACTTATCACTTTGTCTCTCACTGAATTTTTGCAATGAGACATCAGAGCCTGAATTTCATTAGGTCCTGAAGCCAGGCACCATGGGTTTTGGCCAGGCTCCAGTACTGGGACAGAGCTGAAGGAAAGGAGGGAAAAGCAGTGGGTAAAAGGTGCCAAAGGATCCCCTTCATAGCCTGCTGGAAAATATTCTAAATATCTGAGCTTTGCTTACAGTTTTCATTGGCCTGTTGCTTGGCACAAAGAAGAATAAGGACAGAAGAAACCCCACCGGCCTGAGTAACAGCTACTGGGGCTCAGCAGAGAGTGCCTTTGGGACATACCAAAGAGTAGCCTCTCCAGAGACCCTCAGTTGCACCCATTGCTGCCAACCTATTCGTGGGGGGTTCAAGGAAACAAGAAACGAGAGATTGTAAAGGAATTAAGATTTTGTTAGGCATATGCCCCTCCAGCCATAGGAGCGAGGACCTCCTACCTTAACCAGAGGTCTTCTGGAATCTGAGACTGAGCTGTGTGAGCTTTCTGCTGTTTGTTTTTCACTGTCCTGGTTTCCAGCACGATGGGCCTCTTGTCACTTCCCCTGCGCTGGGTTTTCTTCGTGTTCCACTTCTACCACAGGAGCTTAGCTGAGTTGGGCTCCTGCTGTGCTTGGCCTCCTCCTTTCAGGGGCCGCACCGAGGTAGTTTCAGCAAGGTTAAACCTGAGTCATGACACCATAGATGTCATGCTCCTGGGTTCTGTCTCTTCACAACAAAGATTTGGAGTGATGGACATTAGAGCCCATGGCACATCACAGCTCTTGGGTCTTGGACAGACCGTGTTATAGCTCCCAGACAAATCGGTGTTACAGCTCGATGTTATAGCTCTATTTTAATTATAAAATAGCAGGAAAATCCATCTTTGAGGCGTTAGGGCATGTCGACCCAAAGACGCAAAGAGAAAAGCATGCCAACGCGAGGGAGAGACAGAAAGAGCACTTTGGTTCCTCTTTTTACATGATTTTTTCCTCCCTCTGGGCCTGCCCTATGTAAATTGGGCTAGCCAGGAATGCTGTTTGCTCTACCTGAGGGCCTCACTCAGGTCCTCGGACCTTCCTTTGACCTTCCTTTGCTCTATTTTTACAGGCTTTCCCCTTCCTTGCCTTTTAGCCACCGCCATTCTGGACTCTGGTTTCTTATTCTAACTCCCTAACACATCCAAGGGCTGTAATGCTGGTCCCTCTGTTGCTTCAGATTTTTGTTGCAACAAGATAGAATGAAAGAAATTACAAACTTCCCCCACATCCATGGTGCCATTTCTCAGATTTAACCTGGCTGAAACAACCTCTGCTCAGCCTCCACAAGGAGGAGGCCAAGCACAACAGGAGCCCAACTCAGCAAAAGCTTCCGTGGTGGAAGCTGAACATGATGAAAACCCAGCACAGCAAAAGTGACAAGAAGCCTAGCGTACTGGAAACTGGGGGCGCAAAAAATAAACTCAGCAGAAAGCTCACGTGGCTCAGTTTTAGATTCCAGAAGACCTCCAGTTAAAGTAGGAGGTCCTTGCTCCTATGGCTGGAAGGACATATGCCTAACAGAATCTTAATTCCTTTACAATCTCTCGTTTCTTGTTTCATCAAACCCCCCTCAAACAGGTGAGTGGCAATGAGTACAGTTGAGGACTTTGTGTGTCCCAAAGGGCTTCACTATCTGCTGGCCCCAGTAGCTGTTGCCCAAGCTGGTGGGGGTTCTTCTGTCATTAATCTTCTTTGTGCCAAGGATCAGGCTAATGAAAACTTTGAGCAGAGGTCAGGTATTTAGCAGATTTTCTCGCAGGTTATGAAGGGGATTCCTCTGCATATTTTTACCACTTTTTTTTTTTCCTCCTGTCCTTCAGCTTCTCTCTCATCTGACTTGAGCCCAGCCAAAACCCATGGTGCCTGGCTTCAGGACCCAATGAAATTCAGGCTCTGATGTCTCATTGCAAATATTCAGCGAGAGACACAGTGACAGGTAAGAGGTGGATTTGTTTGGATTTAGACAGGAGCACACTCCACAGGGTGTGGGCCATCACAGAGAGCAACTGCTATAGCTATGGAATATGGTGTGGCTAGTTTTCAAAAGCTGGGTGAATTCATATGCTAGTGAGTGGGAGGATCATCCCAACCATTGGGGAACCACACACTCCTCTGTCTTTTGACAGGGCCTTAGCACAGTTCCTGCCACCTCTGAGTGTTTCATTTAGCTTACAGATTGGGGATCAAGGTTTAGTTGAATTTGACTTGTCATCTTGAACTCATTTGATTTTAATCGGTTTATGTTATGCCCTTGGGGTATATCATTCTTTCAAAAATTGTGCCCTGCCCACCTTCCCTCCTGTTTCATGCTCTTTTCTGAGCCCCATGCAGGCCCACAATGTCACCTCTACAATCTTCTGGAGGGACAACCAAAAAATAGCTGGCCCTTGGGATGGAAATACTATATAATATCCAATCCCTCTAGATAGTTAGGCCTTCATCTTCCATGTTTCCTACCACATGTACAACAACAGCATCCTTCAGTGAACCCGCTAGGGCAGGTGACAGGCACACAATGCCTGCTAGAAGTCCATCTGTTCGTGGCATTCCTTCAAGGGCAATTGGGCTTCCAGGGATAATGTTTGGCACTTTGGGAGTTAGCCCTGTAGGCCGTTTGGACCCAAACCCTTATCACCCTTCTCCTAAAGTTACAAACATACCCCCAGATCAAATCTCCACTACACTTTTATGGAATATCTGGTCTGTTGCCTCTTATCAATTTGTTCTTAAGTCACTTACTAACTCCTACAACCAAGACCCTGCCCCCTGTAGGCAACATAGCTCCACCCAGCTTGGGCCCCTGTAGGCAACATAGCTCCACCCAGCTTGTTTTTAAAATACTCAGTGCCTCTAACAGGACCAGATTATCCACGCCTTTGTCATTAATTCTGTTATTACTTAAAGTGGTTCTATGACAATGAAATGTTTACTATTGGAAACACCCTAAACTGCTCTTATGGAGGACTTGGGGAGGAAATCAGTGACTTTCATTTCCTTAGAGCAATAAAAGGATAAGGTTTCTGGCTGCTTCACCAAGTTCCCAGTCTCACAGCCAGGCTTGGATTGCTTTACATCATGATATGTATTCCCATCTGTTGTGAACAAACTGGAAATAAGTTAAAATTACAACCTCTTAATCCTACCCAACACCGGTCATGCTGTAGACCTTGGGAACGCCCAACTGCAGTCTGGGAGTCCCAGGAGCTTGACCTGCCTTGACCTGCCTAGGGATCTGGTCCTCAAAAGGTTGTCATGCCTCAACCTGCTCAGGCATCTGCTAATCCAGGGGTCCCAGGAGGCCGACCTGCCTGGGGATTCAATCTCCCTGAGGCTGTCACACCTCAGCTTGCCTGGGGATCTGCACCCTGAACCGGGACACCTGGCTCTCAGGTTGCAACAGTACTGGGTAGGATAAGCTTCAAAATGACTCACCCCTAAGGAAGTCCACCCATGGAAATTGAAGGAGGCCTATTCGGTTTTTCTTTTTTCTTTTCCTCCCTGTCATTACTGTCTTTCCAATGGGAGATAACCAATCCACTTCTTGACAGAAGCACTTGAGATGCATCCTTGATAGCTGGAAGCTGTTCGAGCTTCTAACTCTAAGGAGAAGTTGCTTAAAATTATTTTGTGCCACTGCATGGACATGGTATCCTCTGGGGGACAAGAACACTGGCCTAAAGATGGGAGTTTAAGTTATAATACCCTCCTGCAGCTAGACTTATTCTGAAAAAGACAAGGGAAGTGAACAGAGATCTCCTATGTTCAAATTTTCTTCCAACTAAGAGATGTGAAGGAACTCTGTCTTAAGTATGGAATTGTTGTATGCCCTAAAAGTGAGCCTACCAGGCAAATGGTGTTAGGCACAGACAACCAAGAGAAGGAATCCCACCATGAAGGCTCACCTCCCATGGTTCCTGAGGTGCCTGGTGCTCCTTCCTTGTTTCCAAACAAAGGTTAGGGTTAGGGTCTAGACAACTCAAGTATTTCCCTTATTTGAAACTGGAGAAGAATTCGGACAAATCTGGGTCCATAAGTCCTTCTCCCTCTTAGCAATAAGACAGATAAACAAGACATAGGAAGCTATACAAATATATAGATACATTCCAACACATTACCTTGGCCTTTGACTTGACATGGAAGGACATCATGGTAATATTTAGTCAAACGTTATCTGACCTTGAGCATGCTAGGGTCTAAAAGGAAACCTGAAGATATGCTATGGGGCTTCACATGTCAAGCAATAAATACCCAATAGGGGAAACTGCAGTCCCCTCCTCAGATCCTAATTGGAATTATAATGACCCTAAGCACGTCTGGGTAGGGATCATTTTCTAATCTGTGTGAAAGCAGGACTGAAAACATCCTAGCAAAAAGTAATCAGCTATGCCCGGTTTTCAGCAATAACTCAGGAGCCCAATGAGAACCCCATCATCTTTCTGGAAAGGCTAAAAGAGGCCCTAAAAAAGTTTACCAATCTGGACTTAGACTCTTATGAGGGACAGGTGATTTTAAAGGGCAAATTCCTGTTTCAGTGTGCATCAGACATCAGGATAAGGTTACAATAGCTACAGCAGCAGGACCCTGCTTCTTCTTTAGATGAGATGGTCCAGACAGCCATCAATACCTTTTATAACATAGAACAGAAGGAGGCCAAGGGTCAGGAAAGGGAGAAAAAAGAAAGAGCCAAGGCATGCCTAGATGCTGGCTGCCCTCCAGGGAAGCCCTATGGCAAACCCCGAATCCGTGAAAGCCAAAGCATGAGGTCAATGCCTAATCTGTAGACAGGCGGGTCATTGGGCCTGTCCAGTGAGTGTCCAAACTGTGACAAGTCTCCTAAAACAGCTTGCTACAAATGCCATCAATTGGGACACTGGGTGGCACTCTGTTCTCGGGACATAAGAACCTTAAGGTCAAATGCCAAGCCTTCCCTCACGATGGTTCAACAGGACTGAAGCAACCCACTCCAGCCAGCCTCCCTGTCACAGATAAATATCATGGGGCTAGAGCCAAGGTTGCAACTGGGTGTGTCAGGTAGGTCTGAGAATTTATTGGTTGACTCAGGGGCTACCTACACTGCCCTGACCTCCTACTCCAGAGACTTCTCCCAAACCTATACAATTTTGGGTGCTACAGAAAAAAAAAAATTACTAAAAGATTCACTCAAGTACTTCCTTGTTACTGGGATGGACAAATATTTTCCCACCAGTTTC
This sequence comes from Budorcas taxicolor, assembly GCF_023091745.1. Classification (NCBI taxonomy): domain Eukaryota; kingdom Metazoa; phylum Chordata; class Mammalia; order Artiodactyla; family Bovidae; genus Budorcas; species Budorcas taxicolor. The sequence continues at coordinate 2,479,929 of NC_068935.1, forward strand.
TCAGGTGCTTCCTGAGTGTCCTCCTCCCTTATTGGGAAGAGATGTTTCCCTGCGTTTGAAATCTTGCAGCTATTGAAATCCTGATCAGGACAGATAAGTTCAGTTGCTTAGTCGTGTCCAACTATTCATGATCCCATAGACTGCAGCATGCCAGGCATCTCTGTCCATCATGAACTCCCAGAGGTTACCCAAACTCATCTTCATTGAGTTGGTGATGCCATCCAACCATCCCATCCTGTGTCATCCCCTTCTCCTCCTGACTTCAATCTTCCCCAGCATCAGGGTCTTTTCAAATGAGTCAGCTCTTCATATCAGGGAGCCAAAGTATTGGAGTTTCATCTTCAACATCAGTCTTTCCAATGAACGTTCAGGACTGATCTCCTTTAGGATTGACTGGTTGAATCTCCTTGCAGTCCAAGGGACTCTCAAGAGTCTTCTCCAGCAACACAGTTCAAAGCATCAATTATTTGGTGCTTCACTTTATAGTCCAATTATCACATCCATACATGACTATTGGAAAAACCATAGCCTTGACTAGATGGACCTTTGTTGGCAAAGTAATATCTCTGTTTTTTAATATGCTGTCTAATATGCTTTTAATTTCATGGCTGCAGTCACCAACTGCAGTTATTTTGGTGTCCAAACAAATATAGTCTGACACTGTTTCCCCATCTCTTTGTCATGAAGTGATGGGACCAGATGCCATGATCTTCGTTTTCTGAATGTTGAGCTTTAAGCCAACTTAAAGCTGACTCTCCTCTTTCACTGTCATCCAGAGGCTCTTTATCTCTTCTTAATTTTCTGCCATAAGGGTGGTGTCATCTGCATTTCTGAGGTTATTGATATTTCTCCTGGCAATCTTGATTTCAGCTTGTGACTCTTCCAGCCCAGTGTTTCTCATGATGTACTCTACATATAAGTTAAATAAGCAGGGTGACAATATACAGCCTTGACGTACTCCTTTTCCTATTTGGAACCAGTGTGTTATACCATGTCCAGTTCTAACTGTTTCTTCCTGACCTGCATATAGGTTTCTCAAGAGGCAGGTCAGGTGGTCTGGTATTCCCATCTCTTGAAGAATTTTCCACAGTTTATTGCGATCCACACAGTCAAAGGCTTTGGCATATTCAATAAAGCAGAAATAGATGTTTTTTTTTCAGGAACTCTCTTGCTTTTTCGATGATCCAGTGGATGCTGGCAATTTGACCTCTGGTTCCTCTGCCTTTTCTAAAACCAGCTTGAACATCTGGAAGTTAACGGTTCACCTATTGCTGAAGCCTGGCTTGGAGAATTTCGAGCATTACTTTACTAGCGTGTGAGATGAGGGCAATTGTGAGGTAGTTTGAGCATTCTTTGTCATTGCCTTTCTTTGGAATTGGAATGAAAACGAACCTTTTCCAGCCCTGTGGCCACTGCTGAGTTTTCCAAATTTGTTGTCATATTTAGTGCAGCACTTTCACAGCATCATCTTTTAGAGTGGTTATATACTACCATTTTGATTTAGAAGATATCTAGTAAAATATCAGGACAAGAATAAAGAAGCAACTTTGTATGACTGATATGCACTCTATTCATTAATTTATGTAGTATATAGGAATACAGATGAAGTGTAAAATGGCTTTGGTATAAAGGATTCATATAAAAAAATTAACAATTTTAATAATAAAACTGAGCTTGTCTAGGCCCTATTCAATATATCTGATAACCCAGCAAAATGGTAAGATATCAATCCCCTATTTTAAACACAGGTATCAGAAAGTTGGGGGGGGGGGAATCTCAAACTTAGATATTGCTCTTCTTGTTTATATAGTTCATTTGTCAAAAATCAAAGCATGCCCCTGAATTGTGGCTTCCACAAAATATTTAGACCTTTTCTTTTGATCAATTCCTTTTGGTGATGTACAAGTCTCTACTTTTGCTAAGCATGGAGCAGGATGATTAGAGCTTTCTTTTATCAAATTACACAAAGTGCTTTTCCACCCATTAGTAATGTAATTGGTTACATTTCAGTTGTTGCTTTAACAACAATAGTAAGATAAGCATTACCTTCCCTCTTGTACTGTATAACTTTATATAAATAAGTTGCTTTTCTACAGTTTTACTCTCTTAAGTACATGATATTTTTGGTTCTTGTTAGTATTTCTGGCAAATGGCAATAGCGAGACTTAACAAGCAATTATCTGAACTGCAATTATTGCCTTTAAAGCATCCTATCTAATTGTAAGAAAATACTAGAACTATTGAATTCCAGATAATCTTCTAAGGTAGCTTTCATGTAGTTTACAAAGAAGAATTACTTCTTAAGATTACTTTCCTTTGCATATTTTTCTTCAAGGATAATTCCATCTGGCCCAGAAAGGATAAGAAAATGCTTAAGAATATAAAAATTAAAATAGTTTAATGGTTCTAACATTCTTATATTTAATTTTAATTCTAGTTTCAAACAGTTTTGGCCCAAATATTTTAGTTACAAGCAGATTTGGGGGTTTGGGAAAGGGATAGAAATCACTCAATATTAGAGTTACTTTTCTTAGACCTGAAAATTACTGGATCATTCAATTTTAGAGCCAATGACATTTATCAAGTATACATTTAAGTTTTGTTTCTCTGATGGAAATACCAACATCATTATCTACTATAATATAACAAAAAAGAATTATCATTAACCAATCAAACAGAAAATCTTAGAAACCTATGAATTTCATATCTAAATATTTTTTTCTGTATCTGAAAATTTATTGTAGGTATTTGCATATATTAAATTTTATCTTTGATCTTCTCACTGCTTCCCTCAGTATTCGTCTTGCCAATTTTTTTTTTTTCCAAAATTGCATTAAGGAGTAAACACTTTCTCTGATATTCCTGGTGAGAAGAAGATATAAGCTGTTAATTTTGACCTAAACATGATTTATTTTTTAAATAAACATGGTTACATCAGAGTCTATTGTTAGCAACAGAAAAATTAAACCAGTTTAAAATTATAATTAGATATGTGTGCATAAAACCAAACTAGGATGCTCAATTGTACTTCTTGGAAAACTGTCTTCAACTCCCAGGGTCAAAGTCTGTATCATATAGCATATACTTCACTTTCTTTGTAGTAATCCCTTTTCAACATCATCTCCTTATCATAAGAATGTATAATAGCAGGATGAGAGGATCTATAGTATGGGATGATTTTCTAATAGTTTTATAAATAATCATTTTTTTTGCTGAGTTCTGGAGTCTGTTTCTTGAAAATATATGCCGCACTCTCCAAAGCAGAGCATTATTTGTTTTCCTTTTTAAAAATTTATTTATTTTTAATTGAAGAAGAATTGCTTCACAGTATTGCTTTGGTTTCTGCCATATATTGAACCTGGAACCTATTGTACAGAGTGAAGTAAGTCAGGAGGAGGAAAACAAAGCAGAACATTCTTTGAAGATGGTGGTTATTTACTTCCTACACTGATTGGATATGGTGGATTTCAAGTGGAAATCTGAAAGAAGAGGAAATGTATATAGCACATATTCTCATTTTTGGCTGCCTAAGAAACACTGCCTGGAAACTCTCAGAAGTGCTTTGGAGGACAGGCAGATTATGCAGTGAACTGGAGTAAGAATCTGAATAAGTAAGAACCTAAAGGCAAGAAAATTTGAGCCATGATGCTACTGTAACTTGCTTATTCCAGTTGGCTTTGAAGCCTGGGGAAATTCAGGTTAAATCTGGATGCTGAAAAGGATTGAAGTTCTACAGCTTGCTGTACCAATTTATGATATCTTCTCACTACATTGTCATGAGCACTCAGAAATAACAGTTATTTTCACCTTTAAGAATTGTATAAGTAAAACATGGTAGATTTGAGTTGCTGTAGTTATTAACTTGAATGAATATAATTTCTTATATTTCTTGTTCAGCTCTATTTTTTCTTTTGGAAATTTTCCTTTCATGTCCTTTGCCTATTTTATTAGAGTGCTGTTAAGACATCTTCATATGACTATTGCATATGTTCTTTGCCTTTATGAAGAAGATATTCCTACAGTTTCCCTTTGAATTTTAATTTTATTCAAAGGGCATTAAATTCTGACATGCACAGGTCTGTGAAGGTTTATATGTGTGACTTCCATTGAGATTATCTAAGATTATTCTACTTGATTCAGAATTCAGTGGGGAAAAATTGTCAACACATGACATAAAGCCATAAAGAGGATTAAATACTTGAAGCTATTTTAACTGACCTCATTTGAACAACTCACTGGATTAGATAATTTTCTTCATCCCCTATGTAAGACATACTGATTGATATCCCTGGCATACACAATGTTCATGGCCAATAGATTACTCTCAAATATTGGCATGAGTGTGAAGAAATACTGCTCATCTGCTGCTGCCAGGAATATAAATTTCTGTAGCTTATTCTGGATCCCAATATGGCAACACACATCTTTTTAAAAATGCATACTCTCCTTCTGTAAGGAATTTATGCTATATATATGCAGGCAAAAGTCTGCCAGCATATACATAAAGTGATTTTCATCATAGTACTACTGTACTTATAATCATTAAGGACAAAACTAATAAAAAATAATGTCCATCAATAGAGGACTGATTTAGTAAATTTATGGTTACAAGCATACAGTGGAATACCATTAAAATGAGTGAAAGTAAATGTGTATTTTATGATATGGAACATGGCCAATAAATATTGATATTAAAATAAATTAAGTTGCAAAGCTGAATGCATTATGGGAATCTATTTGTAAAAATAAAATCTCTGAAAGGATCTGTAAGAGACTTGCTAATGGATACTTCTGGGAAGTAGGAATAGAGGCTCAGGGGGAGAAAATATTTTCATTTCTATTCTTGCATATTGTGGATCAATTATATTTCATCAGGACCATGTAATTTCTTTTAGATATTTGTTTATGTTAAAAATCCATTATTGTTAAGGTCAGGCTCTTTTTATTCTTTATGAAATTCTTCCAATACAAAGATATGGTAAGATAGAGAAATCAGTCCTCATTCCTATGTAGCTACATCCTAGCAATTTATGTGACTGTACAGGCCTCAATTATATTCATATTTCAAAGGAGAAAATGTGTGTTTTAAGTTTAAAAAATATTCTGAAAGTAGCTTAAAATTTGAAATTAGCTTATGACTTGAGTCTGGCTCACTGGCTTGTACGGTTTGACCCAAATATTTGTATAATTTATCTTAAAATTAAAAATATTATTATTTTAAAATTTAAAAATGCATTTTCATCTTGTTTGGAAAAAATAAGAATATGCAATAATATTGACATTCATGGCACTTGGATAGAGTAGTGTCTATCACCTTTACATGGGGCTTGTGACTCTATTTGTCACAGTTTCACTGCTCAAAATTATTACATAGCTGGATAAAACTGAAACCTTGATGATCTCTGTAGATATGAGTTTGATTCTTGCTCTAGAGCATGTGGGGCAATCTTTTTTTAATATAAATTTATTTATTTTAATTGGAGGTTAATTACTTTACAATATTTTATTGGTTTTGGCATACATCAACATGAATCCGCCATAGTTATACACATGTTCCCCATCCTGAACCCCTCTCCCTCCTTCCTCCCCATATCATCCCTCTGGGTCATCTCAGTGCACCAGCCCCAAGCATCCAGTATCATGCATTGAACCTGGACTGTCGATTCATTTCTTATATGATATTATACATGTTTCAATGCCATTCTTCCAAATTATCCCACCCTCTCCCTCTCCCACAGAGTTCAAAAGACTGTTCTATACATCTGTGTCTCTTTTGCTGTCTCGCATACAGGGTTATCGTTACCATCTTTCTAAATTCCATATATATGTGTTAGTATACTGTATTGGTATTTTTCTTTCTGGCTTACTTCACTCTGTATAATCGACTCCACTTTCATCCACCTCATTAGAACTGATTCAAATGTATTCTTTTTAATGGCTGAGTAATATTCCACTGTGTATATGTACCACAGCTTTCTTATCCATTCATCTGCTAATGGACATTTAGGTTGCTTCCATGTCTTTCCTTATTAAGTTAATCCTAGGATAACAAATTTTTTAAAAAATTTAAGCACAAGCAATAGCATCTTTTGTGTAAGTGCACAATGATCTCCTCTGGAGTCTGATCAAAGTGAGATAAACTCACAATAGTCCCTGTCAGCCTCATAAGATTCACACCACACCTCAAATTGATTTTGGAAGGCAGCAGGGAAAAAAAAGATAGATGAGACACTAGCATATAGTTAGGATTATATAAAGACCTATCTATAATGCATAAAACACAATAAAACTGACTGCAGCAAGATTACAAGTTACTTAAGAATATTTATATCTCTACAGGCTTTATTTTGAGAAGCATTATAGATAGAAAAGCTATGAAGCAGACACTAATTACCAGTTACATGGCATTTGTATTTCCCAGAAGGTTAGAAACAGAATAAAAGTTTCTTGTTCAAGGTTACTAAAATCATTTGCAGAAAAACCAAGAATAGAAACAAAGCCTTTCAAATTCAATGTCATAGTGCAAAGCATGTCATTTTTCATCATAGTCTTGTTAGTTGAAAGAAAAAAAAGTCATAATCAAGTGAATCCTGTAAGAGTTTTAAATATTAACTAATGATTATCTGAGGCAAAATGAATAAATTGAGAATGGAAAATTGAACAGATATACCAATTATTTTCCTTTTTGATCATTGTAGTTGATATTGAATGACACGAAATACAAAGCTAAACATTGAAAGAATAGTAGTATATACACATCTGTAATATGCAAACAGGAAAATAAACACAGGGCAAAATAGTACTGATCATTATAAAGCTTTTGCTTAGATTTCAAGATTGACAAATTTGTCATATTGGCCTATAGAAGACTTAAACAACTAAACCAAGAGACCAATGATGTATAAAAACATCTTGATTAAAATGGTTTATGGTCTTAAAACCAGAATAAATAGGGAAAAACTGCTTTCTAAATTTTAGAATAAATCATAGATAATCATCTAAAGAAGCCAAAAATGCAATACACACTCACTCACACACACACACACACACACACACACACACACACACACACATATATATATATATATATTCATGCTCAGTTGCTTCAGTTGTGTCTGACTTCTTGTGACCCCATAGATTGTAGCCTACTAGGCTTCTCTGTCCATGGGATTCTCCAGATAAGACTACTTGAGTGGGTTGCCGTCCCCTCCTCCAGGGGATCTCCCCTACCCAAGGATCAAACCCAGGCCTCCTGCGTCTCTTGCATTGACAGGAGGATTCTTTACCGTTGAGCCCCTGGGGAAGCCCATAGATAGATTAATGGATAGATAATTTACTTTTTAGAGGAGTTTTAGGCTTACTAAAAAATGAGCATAATCTACAGAGAGCACCTGTATGCTACTCCATCTGCCCGCCCCACCCTGTTTTCTCTATTATTAACATCTTTCATTCATCTGCTACATTTATTACAATTGATGAACCAATATTGATATAGTATTACTAAAGTTCATAGTTTACATTAAGATTCACTCTTGTACATTGAGTCGATTTGGACAAAAGTATGATGTCATATATCCACCTTTACAGTATCATACAGAATATTTTCACTTCCTTAAAAATCCCCAGTGCTCCATCTATTCATTGTTCCCTTTTCAACAAACCCCTGATAACCATGGCTTTTTCTACCATATTCATAGTTTTGCCTTTCCGAAATGCCATATGATTGGAATCATACAGTATGAAAACTTTCAGATTTCTTTCATTCAACAATATGCATTCAGATTTTCCTCATGTCTTTTTTTTTTGTGGCTTGATAGCTCATTTCTTTTTATTGTGACTATAGCACAAATTGTTTATCAATTCATTTATTGAAGGACATCTTTGTTTACAAGTTTGGGGAATTTTTTAAAAAGCTTCTGTAGGCATCTGTGTGGAGGTTTCTCTGTGGTCATGTTTTCAACTTATTGAGTGAGTGCATACCAAGGAGAGTGACTGCTGGATCATATGGTAAGAGTATATTTAATATTTCAAGAAACTGCCAAATTGTTTTCTAAGTGGCTTGTATGATTTTGTGCTCTTACAAGTTATGAAAAAATTACTGTGGCATCACACCCTTGCCAGTATTTGGTATTGTTAGAATTTTTGATTTTACCCATTATAGTAGGTATGTAATGGTATCTCATTGCTATTGTAATTTGCAGTTCCCTGAAGAGACAAAATGTTGAGTGTTTCTCTATATTATTTACCATCTGCACATCTATGGTGTAATATATATATATTATATATAACTTCAGATCATTTGCCCTTTCTAAGAACTGAGTTTTCTTACTGTTGAATTTTAAGAATTATTTGTATATTTTGGATATGAGATCTTTATCAGATATTTATTTGGCAAATATTTTCTTCCAGTCTGTGGTTTGTATTTTTATTTTCTTAACGGTGTCTTTCATAGGGTAAAATTCAATTTATCCAGTATTTTCTTTCGTGGTATTGTGTCATATCTAAAAAGTCATCACCAAACCCAAGGAAATCTAGGTTTTCTTCTATGTTATTTGCTAGTTTTTTCATTTTACAGTTATGACACAATCTGAGTTAATTTTCATGGAATGTGTAAGGTCTGTGTCTAGATACTTTTTTTTTTAACCTAAGTATTCCCAAATGTTCTGACATCATTTATTTTAAAAGACTACCCTTTATCCACTGAATTGACTTGCTCATTTGTAAAAGATCAATTGGCAACATTTCAGTGTAGTGTATGTATATATATGTATATATATACATATGTGTGTGTGTGTGTGTGTGTGTGTCTTTCTGTTGCACTAATCTATTTGTCTACTCTTCCAGCAATACCATGGTGTCCCAAAGAGTCAGACACGGCTGAATGACTGAATACACACACACACCATTACCACCACCACCACCAATACTACACTGTGTTCATTATTGTAGCTTTTAATGTCTTGAAGTTAAGCAGTGTTAGCCTTCTCTCTTAATCTGTTTGGGCTTCTATAACAGAATACTATAGACTGGGTAGTTTATAAACAAGAAGCTTTTATTTCTCACTGTTCTGGAAGCTAGAAGTTCCAGATCAAGGCCCCAGCATAATCAGGTTTTAGTGAGCACCCTCTCCAGGTTATAGATTTTTCATTTCCTCGTAGCATAGTAGGAAGGGGCTATGGAGCACTATGAAATCTTTTTTATAACACCATTAACCTTATTCATTAGGGTTCCATCCTCATGATCTAATCATCTCCCAAAGGCCCCACTTTCTAACACTGTCATATTTGGAATTAGGATTTCAGCATGTGAATTTTGAGGTGACAAATATTTCAGACTATAGCACTCTTCAATTATTCTCCTTCAACACTGTGTTGGCAATCAGGGTCTTTTGCCTTTCTATATAAACTTCAAAGTCAATTTGTCAATATGCATATCCACAAAATCACTTAATGAGACTGATTGCATTGTGTTGAATCTGGGAATCAATTTGGAAAGAACTGGAATCTTAGCAATATTGAGCCTTTCTCTCCATAAACATGGAATATCTCTTCATTTACTTAGATCTTTAAATTCTTTCATTTGTTTTATATTTTTTTCTCATGTAGATCTTGTATATATTTTGTTAGATTTATACCAAAGTACTTCAATGTTTTGAGTACTACTGTTGCTGTTGTTGTTGTTCAGTTGCTAAGTCGTGTCTGACTTTTTGTGACCTCTTGGGCTGCAGTGGGCCAGGCTTCCCTGTCCTTCACTATCTCCTGAAGTTTGCTCAAACTCACATCCATTGAGTCAGTGATGCTAGCTATCCAACCATCTAATTCTCTGTCACCCCCTTCTCCTTTTGCATTCAATCTTTCCCAGCATCAGGATCTTTTCCAATGAGTTGGCACTTCACATTAGATGGCCAAAGTACTGGAGCTTCAGCTTCAACGTCAGTCCTTCAGTGAACTTTCAAAGTTGATTTTGGTATCATATTTTTAATTTCAAATTTCAGTTTGTTCATGGTATACAGAAAAATGATTGACTTTAGTATATTAATCCTGTATTCTGCAACCTTGTTGTAATTCCTAAATGCTAATTAGTTCCAAGACATTTTTTGTTGATTCATGGGATTCTTTACACATATAATCATGTCATCTGAAAAGAAAGACATTTTTATTTCTTCCTAACAGTCTGTATACTTTTTCTTTACTTTTTCTGTCTTATATTAGCTAGGACTTCCATTATAATGTTGATTAGGAATGATGAGAAATGACACCATTACTTTATTCCTGATTTAGTGGCCAAAATTTGTCAAATTGATAACTCACTTTACATTCAACTGAAGATTTTTTTCTTTTTATCTTTTTGTGTTAAGTATAACTTAAAATAATACCTACCCTCCTAACAAAATTTTAAGTGTGCAATACATGTTTTTAACCTATAGGCATACTGTTTTTTTTTTTTATGTTTTATTTTTTATTATTTTTTTTGTGATTACATTGATTATATTATATATATATATTTTTTTTTAGCTCATAAGATGTACATTTTATTTATTTTTTTTCCATTTTCAGTATTAAGTTTTTTATTTTTTTAATTTTAAAATCTTTAATTCTTACATGTGTTCCCAAACATGAACCCCCCTCCCACCTCCCTCCCCATAACATCTCAGGCATACTGTTAAAATGTTATTTAAAGAAGATTGGTAGAACTCAAGTATATAACTGAAACGTTATACCTATTGAATAGCAACTCCCTACTTGCCCCTCTCCTCAGCTTCCAGAAAGACTATTATACTTTCTGCTTTGGTGAGTCTATTTTGAATTCCTCACATAATATTTGTTCATGTGCTTCAACTGGAGTGGGTTGCCATTTCCTTCTCCAGGGGATCTTCCTGACCCAGGGATCAAACCCAGGTCTCCTGCATTGCAGGCAGGCGCTTTAACCTCTGAGCCACTAGGGAAGCCCAAGGATTTCAATTTCTGTACATCCTCAGCAACAATTTTTATCCTGTTTTATTTGATCATTTGTTTCAGGTAATCACCATTTTAACAGTGTCAGGTAGTAGCTGTGATTTTCATTTTCACTTCCCTGATGATTAGTGATGTTGAACACACTTACACATATCTGTCGGCCATTTGTATGTCTTCTTGCAGAAATTTCAATTCAGGTCCTTTGCCTTTTTAATTTTATTTTTTGTTGTTGTTCTTGCTTTTATTTTTGTTGTTGTTGCTACTGACTTTGTATGAATTCCCTATATATTTTGGGTATTAAATCATTATAAGATATATATGATTTGCAAATATTTTCTGCCATACTGTAGGTTTCCATTACAAACTGATAATTTCCTTTACTCTAGAGAAGAGTTTTAGTTTGAAATAGTATTTGTTTAATGTTTAGCTTTGTTTTTGTTTCTCATGCTTTTGATGTTGTATTCAAGAAATCATTGAGAGACCAACTTCAAGAAGTTTTTTCCATTTTTTTCTCTAGGAGTTTTACAGTTTCAGGTCTTATTTTAAGTCCTTAATTCATTTTGATTTGATCTCTATATATTGTAGGATAAAGTTTGAATCCATTCTTTTGCATGTGGATATCCAGTATTCTTAGCACCATTTGTTGAAGAGACTGTCATTTCTTATTGTATTTTCTTGGCTCTCTTGCTAAATATTAGTTGACTGTGTATGCATGGGCTTATTTCTGGAGTCTATTCTATTCCATTGGTCTGTCTGTCTTCATGTCAGTAATATATTGTTTAAATTATTGTAGCTTCATAATTTTTTTCGAAATCAGAAGATGCTTCAAAGTTTGCTCTTCTTTCTCAAGATTGTTTTAACTATTCAGGATCCTTTATGCTTCTATATGAATTATATATATATACATATATATATATATTTCTATTTCTGTAAAAATGCCATTGGGGTGATGATACAGATACATTGAAAATGTAGATTGCTTTATGTAGTATGGATATTTTAACAATGTTAAGATTCAAAATCCATGAACATAGATGTATTTTTATATATTTTTTATCTTTAAAACAATTTTTACCAGCATTTTATAATTTTTACTACACAAGTTTCTCACCTCTATGGTTATTTAGTTCTAAATATTTTACTCTTTTTTGATGCTATTGTCAATGGGATTATTTTATTCTTATTTCCTTTTTAGATAGTTACTTGTTAGTATTCAACTGATCTTTAAATGTTGATTTTATGTTCTTCAAATTTTCTGAATTTTAAAATTATTTCTAACATATTATTTTGAGTTGTTAGGGTTTTCTACATAAAAGATCAGGTCATCTAAACACAGGTAATTATACTTCTCCCTTTCTTGGCTAAGACTTCTAATTTCTTTGGCTAAGACTTCTAGTACTATATTCAATAGAAATGATTAGAGCGGGCACCCTTGTCTGTTTCCTGATGTTGAGGGGAAAAACTTTCAGGTTTTGACCTTTGAGAATGATGTTAACTGTGATATTTTCATATATGGCCTTTAGTATATTGAATTTCCTTCTGTTACTACTTGAGAAATTTTATAATGAATAGATGTTGAATTTTGTCAATTAAAAAAAATCTATTGAGATACTAAGGAATGGCCAAGATGGTGGAGTAGGAAGACCCTGAACTCACCTCCTCCCACAGACACACAAAAATTGCAACTATTTAAAAATCACTATAGTAAGTCTCCTACATTTGAACCTTTAGGCTGCAAGCTTTCAAAGATGAAGACACACATTCCATCAATATCAGGTGTGAGTTAAATTGCAGTTTGCCACCCATGTCCTGTTTCTGACAATGTTTCAGATCTAACATCTCCCATCTCTTCTCCCTTCTCCAGTAAGTAACTCTTCTTGCCTGTCCACTTGATGCCAGGCCCACATGCCAGCTGCTGTAATGTAATGCTGTACTTTTTAAGGTACTGTACTGTAAGATTAAAAATGCTTTATTGTTGTGTTCTTTTTTTATGTATTATTTGTATGAAAAGTATTATAGACCTATTACAGCACAGTGCTATATAGCCAATTGTGTTAGTTGCATACCTAGGTTAACTTTGTTGGACTTATTAACAAATTGGACTTACAAAGGCACTCTTGGAATGGACCTTGTTCATGTTTGCTGTATTGATGAGGAAGACCTGAATATTGGCAAAGAAGATCTACAACTAAAGACATAAAGAAGGAACCACAATGAGATGGGTAGGAGGAGCAGAGTCATGGTAGGGTTGAGATGCAAACCACTGGGTGGGTGACCCACAAGTGGAAGAATAGTTAAAATTGCAGAGGTCCCCACAAGGAGTGAAGGATCCAAACTCTACAGTGGAGTCCCCAGCTTGGGGGGCCTGAACCTGGAAGGTGACCTTCAGAATACCTTGGCTTGAAGGCTAATGGGGCTTCCTTTCAAGAAAGCCAGGGAACTGTAGCAAATAGAAACTCCATTCTTATAGAGTGCACACAAAATCTCACATACTCTGACTTAGAGAATAGAAGTAATTTGAAAGGAGTCTGGGTCTCTTTGAGAGTCTCCCAAGGAGGCAACAGTCAACCAGAACTCACCCTCGTGACATAGACACTTGTGGCAACCATTCTAGGTAGATAGTTCTACTATGGGATACTGGTGTTAACAAACTCCATTTTGGAACCGTCCCTCTAGATGTTAGCGAAAGAATCTGACTTTCCCAGCACCACCACCAGAACACCTCAGGCCAATCAGCTAGCTGGGCAGCAACACAGCCCCACCCACCATCTGCCTTAGGACCCCCAGAATCCAAAGCTTCCCCAGAAACCAGCTCCCACCTACCAGTGAGCTGGTGCTAGACACCCTACCATGACTCTGCTTCTCCTACCCATCTCATTGTGGTTCCTTCTTTATGTCTTTAGTTGTAGATCTTCTTTGCCAATATTCAGGTCTTTCTCATCAATAGATCAAGTCCCCTACACATGAATAAGGTCCATTCCAAGAGTGCCTTTGTAAGTCCAATTTGTTAATAAATCCAACAAAGTTAGCCTAGGTATCCAGCTAACACAATTGGCTATATAACACTGTGCTATAATAGGTCTGTAATACTTTTCATACATCATGGTTGTACCAATTTACATTCCCACCAACAGTGATGGAGGGTTCCCTTTTCTCCACAGTCTTTCTAGCATTTATTGTTCATAGACTTTTTGATGATGACCATTCTGACTGGTGTGAAGTAATATCTTATTGTAGTTTTGATTTGCACTTCTCTAATAGTTATCTACATTGAGCTTATTTTTATATACTTTTTGGCCATCTGTATGGTTTCTTTTGCAACACACTCCAGTATTCTTGCCTGGAGAATCCCATGGACAGAGAAGCCTGGCAGACTAGAGTCCGTGGGGTCCCCAAAGTCGGACATGCCTAAGCGACTAAACCATCATATTTTCTTTGGAGAAATATCTATTTAGATCTTTCCATTTTTGAGTGGGTTGTTTCTCTTTTTGATATTAAGCTACAGGGGATATTTGTCTATTTTGAAGCTTAAACCTTTGCCAGGTGTTTCATTTGCAAATATTTTCTCCCATTCTGTAGGTGTCTTTTCATTTTTTGTGTGTGATTTCCTTTGTTAAACAAAAGTTTTTAACTTTTTAATTAGGTCCTGTTTGTTTGCTTTTGCTTTTATTTGTCTTAGGAGACTGCTACAAGGAAATACTCCTTTGATATATGTTAAAGAGTGTTCTACCTGTTTTCTCTTCTAGGATTTTTGTGTTTTCAGACCTTATATTTAGATATTTATACTATTTAGAGTATGTTTATGTATATGTTGTGAGGGAATGATTTAATCTCTTAGTTTTACATGTAGCTGTCCAACCTTCCCAACACCATTTATTGAAAAGACTGTCTTTTCTCCATTGCATTGAAAAGACCACCTTTTCTCCATTGCATGTTCTTTACTCCATTGTCATAGGTTGACTATTGGTGCATGGGCTTACATCTGGGCTTTCTATGTCTGTTGTTGTGCCAATACCATGCTCTTTTGATTACTGTAGCTTTGTGGTATAGTCTGAAGCCTGGAAGAGTGATACCTCCAGCTTTGTTCTTTTTCCTCAGGATTTTTTGGCAATTCTGGTTCCATTGTGGTTCCATATAAATTTGGGGATTATTTGTTCTAGTTTTGTGAAAAGTGCCATGGATATTTTGGTATATTACTCTAAATCAGTAGATTGTTTTGGAATGGAAGAGGTAAAACCGTCACTATTTGAAAATGACATGATACTTTATATAGAAAACCCTAGTCTCCAAACAAAAACTATTAGAACTAACAAATTAAATCAGCAAGGTAGCAGGATGCACAATTTTATAGATATCTGTTGTATTCTTTTACACTAATAGTGAAATATCAGAAAAGTAACATTAAAAAGAAATTAAAGTCATATAAATATCTTAGGTACAAACTAAGCCAAGAAGATGAAAGATCTATGTGCTGAAAACTATGAAACATTGATAAAGGACATTGAATATGATACAAAGAAATGGAAAGATGTCCCATGCTCCTGGGTTCGAAAAACTAATATTGATAAAATGACCATACTATTCAAAGTTATTTACGGATATTTTCTTTTATTTGTGTAACTTCTATAGCTGTCACTTTTCCTGGTGGCTCAGATGGCAAAGCGTATGCCTGCAATGTGGGAGACCCAGGTTCTATTCCTGGGTTGGGAAGATCCCCTGGAGAAGGAAATGGCAATCCACTCCAGCACTCTTGCCTGGAAAATCCCATGGATGAAAGAGCCTGATAGGCTACAGTCCATGGGGTCGCAAAGAGTCAGACACGACTGAGAGACTTCACTTTCTTTCACTTTCACTTTCTGTTGTTACCAATGAGATTACATCTAAAAATAACTTATTTATAATAGTGTGTTACGTTCACTCAGAAGCTCCATTGGTTTTTAAGAAAAAATAAGACACATTTTTATTTTCACAAGAACTTTATTGAACGATATATTTACTGTTTTGTCCCAATACCTTCTGCCATTTTTAAGGCAACTTCATAATTCCATCTTCCCACAACTTTTATATTTTTGAGCAAAGACCTGTCCCAGTAGTTTTTAGAGTTTTCCAGAGAATTGAAAAATTTTCTATTAAAATAGTTTTATAAAGACTGAAATAAATGGAAATTCAAAAGTATAATGTCTGATGTATGAAAGTGAAACTGAAAGTGAAGTCGCTCAGTCGTGTCCGACTCTTTGCGACCTATGGACTGTAGCCCACCAAGCTCCTCCGTCCATGGGATTCTCCAGGCAAGAATACTGGACTGGGGTGCCATTTCCTTCTCCAGGGGATCTTCCCGACCCAGGGATCGAACCCAGGTCTCCCGCATTGCAGGCAGACTCTTTAACCTCTGCGGCACCAGAATAAATCAGAACTTCCCAGCTAAGCTGTAACAGTTTTTGCCTGGTTGTCAAAGAAACATGCTGTCTTGCATTATTCTGATGGAAGATTAAGCATTCTCTGTTAACTAATTATGGACACTTTTCATTCACTGTTGCCTTCAGTAGTCTGATTGGGAGCAGTACTTGCTGGAATGAATCATTTGGTTTTTAAGTAGGAGCTCATAATAGAGGACTCCATTTCAATCCCACCATATATGCAACATCACCTTCTTTGGATGAAGACTGGCCTTTGGTGTGTTCAATGGCCATTCATTTTACTTGCTCCATGATCTTTCTTCCATTCTGTGTTATTGTACAGTATCCTCCTTTCATGGCTTATCAAAATTTGTTTAAAAATGAAACATTTTTATTACCTTTATGTAAAGAATCACATGCAGAAATATAGACAAGAAGGCTTTTTTTCACTTAACTTATTTGGAACACAATCAAGTGATTAACATAACCAAGCTGGTTCAAATGATTTTCAGTGCTTGATTTGGATATTTTAAATAATTTGGCTATCTTCCACGTGGTATTTCATTGATTGGTCTCAATTTATGTCTCAGTTTGATCAATATTAACTTTAACTGATATACCATGCTTTGGAGCATCATCCAATGAGAAATCTCCAGCACAAATTTCACAAATCACTTTTGACACATTCAATCAGTCACAGCACCTTCTACATACAGTGCACAAATCCTTCCTGGCTTTTTTTTTTTTTTTTAATGTTTCACTTATGCTTTTACATTTCTTGAAATAATTAAGCATAATATCCTGAAAACTTTGCTTTTTATTTCTATCTTAAATATTAAAAATGCTATACAAAAATTCACCAATTTTTATTTTTTTAAATGCACACTGATTTCTCAATGGCTCAGTTGTTAAAGAATCCATGTGCAATGCAGGAGACAGAGGAGACAAGTGTTCTGTCCCTGTATTGGGAAGATCCCTTGGAGAAGGAAATGACAACACACTCCAGTATTCTTGCCTGGAAAATTCCATGGACAAAGGAGCCTGGTGGGCTACAGTCAAGTGGTTGAAGAGAGTCAGATATGACTGAACACATGGTATAATATAAGATGATGATATGACAGCTATCACAGTCAATCCAGCAAAATTGTTTTGAATGAAGCTAAAAATAAATAAGCACAACTAGAAACATATTATGGAAAAAAACAAATCAATTTTTCAGCCAACTCAATATTTTAATCTGATAGAATTTAACTATATTCACATATAAGATCTTTACATATTTACTTTTCCATCTCAAACACTTATGTTAATGATGTCACAATTTATTTATTTTTGTACTGAATGTCATTTAGTTCAGTTCTGTTCAGTTGCTCAGTCGTATCTGACTCTTTGTGCAGCACATCATGCCTCCCTGTCCATCACCAACTCCCGGAGTTTACCCAAACCCATGTCCATTGAGTTGGTGATGCCATCCAACCATCTCATCCTCTGCCATCCCCTTCTTCTCCTGCACTCAATCTTTCCCAGCATTGGGGTCTTTTCCAATGAGTCAGCTCTTCACATCAGGTGGCCAAAGTACTGGAGTTCCAGCTTCAACATCAGTCCTACCAATGAACATCCAGGACTGATCTCCTTTAAGATGGACTGATTGGATCTCCTTGCAGTCCAAGGGACTCTCAAGAGTCTTTTCCAACACCACAGTTCAAAAGTACCAATTCTTTGGTGCTGAGCTTTCTTTATAGTCCAACTCTCACATCCATACATGACTACTGGGAAAACCATAGCCTTGACTAGATGGACATCTGTTGGCAAAGTAATGTCTTTGCTTTTTAATATGCTATCTAGGTTGGTCATAACTTTCTTTCCAAGAAGTAAGGATCTTTTAATTTCATGGCTGCAATCACCATCTGCAGTGATTTTGGAGCCCATAAAAATAAAGTCAGCCACTTTTCCACTCTTCCTCCATCTATTTGCCATGAAGTGATGGGACTGGATGCCATGTTCTTAGTTTTCTGAATTTTGAGCTTTAAGCCAACTTTTTCACTCACCTCTTTCACTTTCATCAAGAGGCTTTTTAGCTCCTCTTCACTTCCTGCTATAAGGGTAGTGTCATCTGCATATCTGAGGTTATTGATGTTTCTCCCAGAAATCTTGATTCCTGAATGTCATTAGTATATTCTTATAAGTGAAAAAGTGAAGTGTTAGTCACTCAACCGTGTCTGACTTATGGAGATCCCATGGACTGTAGCTGGCGAGGTTCCTCAGTCCATGAAATCTCCCAAGCAAAATTCTGGAGTGGGTTGCCACTTCCTACTCCAGGGTATCTTCCCGACCCAGGGATCAAACCCACGTCTCTAGATTCTCCTGCATTCCATGTTGATTCTTTACCACTATCACTACTTGGGAAGCCCTAATATTCTTATAGTCATAGATATATTCAATACTTTGGTATTAAACTTTTGTACTAGAACTAAAAGTTATTTACCTACCACCATTATAGCATTATACCTTTAGAGTTTTTGTAAGGCAAGTTTGATGGTAATGTAATCCCTGAGCTTTTCTTTGTCTAAGACACCCTTTTTCTCCGGTTTTATTTTTTAAAAAGAGTTTTACTAGGCATAGTATTCTTGATGGCAGTTTTTCCTCTTCCAGCACTTTGAATATATCATCCTACCTGTTTTGTTCTGCAATGTTTCTACTGGGATAACCACTGATAAATACATAGCGGTATCCTGGTATAGGATAATTTACTCTTTTCTTCCTCCTTTCAAAATGTTTTCTTTGTCTTTGACAATTTGATTATATTTCAGTGTAGAGTTCTTTGAATTTATCTTTTTGGGAAGTATTCAGCTTCTGGGATGTGAATGTTCATTTTCTTCCCCGGATTCGAGAAGCTTTAATTTGTTATTCCTTTGAATATACTTTTTGACCCCTTCTCCTTTCTTTTTCTAAGACTTTCATGATGTGCTTATTGGTCTTCTTGATGGTGTCCCCTAAGCACCTTAAACTTTCTTCACTTTATTCTTTTGCTTTTTCCTTCTCTGACTAGATAATTTCCAATGGTCTGTCTCTGAATGTGTTGAACTTTTCATCTGTTAGATGTACTCTGCTCTTGAATCCATTTAGTCAATTTTTAGTTCAATTATTGTATTCTTCAGCTCCATAATTTCTTATATTTTTGTATTTTAGATTTCTTTAAAGCCTAATTTGCTCTTTCAGATGTATTGTATATGTTCTTCAGACTGTATTGAACATCTTTATGATAGCTATTTTGAATTACCTAACAGATGAATCACATATCTTTGTTTCACTGTGTTTGTTCTCTGGAGATTTATCTTGTTTAATACTTTGGGACATATCTTCCTGTTTCACTTTTTGTTTTCCTTGACTCTGTGTTGGTATGTGTAACTTAGAAACAACAGCCACCTCTTCCATGTTCCACTGACAGCTTTCATACAGGAGAAGACCCTCACCAATTAGCCTAGCCACATTTTCAGGTGACTTCTCAAAACTTCATGCAAGCTCAAACCACTGTTTTTGTCCTTAGCACCCGCCAGGGTCTGTCAGTATTTGATACAGGACAGACAGAAGCCAGTGCTTTGGGAAGCCCCAGCAAATCAGAATATAAGACACAGTACTTTTCTTCCCTCCTGAGGGATGACCTAGGAGCTGGAATTTTTGCTTGTTTGCTTTAAATTGAGCCATGGGGCTGGGCTTTGGTAAGTGCTTGTATGTTAGTTGAAACTTTGTTCTCAGAGACTTACCAGTGTCTAGATTGTTCCTGGTCCTATCAGGACCCCATCAGTTGAGACAAAAACGTTGGTTCAGACTGTGCTGGGAAAAATCAAGTGTTAGCTGTATGATAAATTTCTTAATCATTTCCTCTTGGTTATGTATATGGTGCTGTATCAGATGTAGGGATTATGAAAGCATGTCTTAAATTTTCCTTCAGACTTTGATGTGGCTTGTTTTATGTTTACTTGCAGTGTAGATATCTCCCAACTAGTTTCTGAATTCTTACAAAGGGAATTGTTCTGTGTGTAGTTGAATTGTTTGTCCATGAGACGAAGGAGTCCAGAGCTCCCTAATCTGCCATCTTACTGATAATACTCCTTGAAACTTCTTAATAACAGATTCTTATGAATATCCCAGATCACCCATGTGCAACTGGAATTTTATGTTCTACCATAACTTTGAAACATGAGTATCTGTGTGTGGTAGGAGTTAATCAGCTTTTAAATTAAACTCAATAGTTTATTCTTAAGTATACTAAAGTTTGAGAACTTCTTATCTGAGGGCCAATGAAATGTGGCTGGGAAATGCCTTTTTTTCTTAGAAGTAATACTCTTCTGTAGTGACTTTTTTGTTTCCAGCTTCAGGGGACTTTTCTTGTAGCTTTGAGTAAAGAGTAGGTGAACTTCTCTTTGATAGTCTATAATACTTCTTAATTATTATGGCCTTAATATCCTCCCCCCAAATATATTTTCTCCAAGATTCCCACTCTCATTTATTCTTTTGATTTTTAAAAATAGAAGTTTAGTTGATTAGAGATACACAGGTGAGACGGTAGGTGTTGCGAGAGGGCATCAGAGGGCAGACACACCGAAACCATAATCACAGAAAACTAGTCAGTCTAATCACATTAGGACCACAGCCTTGTCTAACTCAGTGAAAGTAAGCCCTGCCATGTGGGGCCATCCAAGACGGGCGGGTCATGGTGGAGAGGTCTGACAGAATGTGGTCCACTGGAGAAGGGAATGACAAACCACTTCAGTATTCTTGCCTTGAGAACCCCATGAAGAGTATGAAAAGGCAAAATGATAGGATACTGACAGAGGAACTCCCCAGGTCAGTAGGTGCCCAATATGCTACTGGAGATGAGTGGAGAAATAACTCCAGAAAGAATGAAGAGATGGAGCCAAAGCTAAAACAATGCCCAGGTGTGGATGTAACTGGTGATAGAAGCAAGGTCTGATGCTGTAAAGAGCAATATTGCATAGGAACCTGGAATGTCAAGTCCATGAATCAAGGCAAATTGAAAGTGGTCAAACAGGAGATGGCAAGTGTAAACAGCGACATTCTAGGAATCAGCGAACTAAAATGGACTGGAATGGGTGAATTAAACTCAGATGACCATTATATCTACTACTGCAGGCAAGAATCCCTTAGAAAAAAATGAAATAGCCATCATAGTCAACAAAACAGTCCGAAATGCAGTACTTGGATGCAATCTCAAAAACGACAGAATGATCTGTTTGTTTCCAAGGCAAACCATTCAATATCACAGTAATCCAAGTCTATGCCCCAACCAGTAATGATGAAAAGGATCTATGAAGACCTACAAGAACTTTTAGAACTAACACCTGAAAAAGATGTCCTTTTCATTATAGGGGACTGGAATGCAAAAGTATGATGTCAAGAAACACCTGGAATAACAGGCAAATATGGCCTTGGAATACAGAATGAAGCAGGGCAAAGGCTAACAGATTTTTGCCAAGAGAACGCATTGGTCACAGCAAACATCCTCTTCCAACAAGACAAGAGAAGACTCTACACATGGCCATCACCAGATGGTCAACACCGAAATCAGATTGATTATATTCTTTAAAATTTTTTTTTTTGAAATTACTTTACAATATTGTATTGGTTTTGCCATACATCAACATGAATCTGCCACGGGCATACACGTGTTCCCCATCCTGAACCCCTCTCCCACCTTCCTCCCTGTACTATCCCTCTGGGTCATCCCAGTGCACCAGCCCCAAGCATCCTGTATCATGCATCAAACCTGGACTGGTGATTCATTTATTATAGCAGGCATCCCACTCAAGTACTCTTGCCTGGAAAATCCCATGGACAGAGAAGTCTGGTAGGCTGTGGTCCATGGGGTTGCGAACAGTCGGACACAACTGAGCAACTTCCCTTTCACTTTTAACTTTCATGCATTGGAGAAGGAAATGGCAACCCACTCCAATGTTCTTGCCTGGAGAATCCTAGGGACGGGGGAGCCTGGTGGGCTGCCATTTATGGGGTCACACAGAGTCGGACACGACTGAAGTGACTTAGCAGCAGCATACTTGTTTCAATGCCATTCTCTGTAATCAACCCACCCTCTCCCTCTCTCACAAAGATGCATAGAACAGATTGATTATATTCTTTGCAGCCAAAGATGGAGAAACTCTATTCAGTCAGCAAAACAAGACTGGGAGCTGATTGTGGCTCAGATCATGAACTCTTTATTGCCAAATTCAAACTTAAATTGAAGAAAGGTGGGAAAACTGCTAGACCATACAGGTATGACCTAAATCAAATCCCTTCTGATTATACAGTGGAAGTGAGAAATAGATTTAAGGGACTAGATCTGATAGATACAGTGCCTGATGAACTACGGACGGAGGTTTGTGACTTTGTACAGGAGACAGGGATCAAGACCATCCCCATAGAAAAGAAATACAAAAAAGCAAAGTGGCTCTCTGGGGAGGTCTTACAAGTAGCAATGAAAAGAAGAGAAGCAAAAAGCACAGGAGAAAGGAAAGAAATAAGCATCTGAATACAGAGTTCTGAAGAATAGTAAGAAGAGTTAAGAAAGCCTTCCTCAGTGATCAATGCAAAGAAATAGATGAAAACAACAGAATGGGAAAGACTAGAGATCTCCTCAAGAAAATTCAAGATACCAAGGGAACATTTCATGCAAAGATGGGCTCGATAAAGGACAGAAATGGTATGCACCTAACAGAAGCAAAATATATTAAGAAGAGGTGGCAAGACTACCCGGAAGAACTGTACAAACTAGATCTTCACAACCCAGATAATCACGATGGTCGGGTCATTCAGCTAGAGCCAGACATCCCGGAATGTGAAGTCAAGTGGGCCTTAGAAAGCATCACTACGAACAAAGCTAGTGGAGGTAATGGAATTCCAGTTGAGCTGTTTCAAATCCTGAAAAATGATCCCGTGAAAGTGCTGCACTCAATATGCAAGCAAATTTGGAAAACTCGGCAGTGACCACAGGACTGGAAAAGGTCCGTTTTCATTCCAATCCTAGAAAAAGGCAATGCCAAAGAATGCTAAAAATACTGCACAATCGTAGTCATCTCACACACGAGTAAAGTAATGCTCAAAATTATCCAAGCCAGGATTGAGCAATATGTGGACCATGAACTTCCAAATGTTCAAGCTGCTTTTAGAAAAGGCAGAGGAACCAGAGATCAAATTGCCAGCATCCACTGGATCATCGAAAAAGCAAGAGAGTTCCAGAAAGACATTTATTTCTATGCTTTATTGACTATGCCAAAACCTTTGACTGTGTGGATCACAATAAACTGTGGAAAATTCTGAAACAGATGGGAACACCAGATCACCTGACCTGCCTTTTGAGAAACCTATTTGCAGGTCAGGAAGAAACAGTTAGAACTGGTCATGAAACAGACTGGTTCCAAATAGGAAAAGGAGTATGTCAAGGCTGTATATTGTCACCCTGCTTATTTAACTTATATGCAGAGTACATCATGAGAAACGCTTGGCTGGAAGAAGCACAAGCTGGAATCAAGATTGCCGGGAGAAACATCAATAACCTCAGATATTGCAGATGACACCGCCATTATGGCAGAAAGTGAAGAGGAACTAAAAAGCATCTTGATGAAAGTGAAAGTGGAGAGTGAAAAAGTTGGCTTAAAGCTCAACATCCAGAAAATGAAGATCATGGCAACTGGTCCCATCATTTCATGGGAAATAGATGGGGAAACATTGGAAACAGTGTCAGACTTTATTTTTCTGCGCTCCAAAACCACTGCAGATGGTGATTGCAACCATGAAATAAAAAACGCTCACTCCTTGGAAGGAAAGTTATGGCCAACCTAGATAGCATATTCAAAAGCAGAGACACTACTTTGTCAACAAAATTCGTCTAGTCAAGGCTATGGTTTTTCCATTAGCCATGTATAGATGCGAGAGTTGAACTGTGAAGAAAGCTGAGCACCGAAGAATTGATGTTTTTGAACTGTGGTGTTGGAAAAGACTCTTGAGAGTCCCTTGGACTGCAAGATTCAACCAGTCCATTCTAAAGGAGATCAGTCCTGGGTGTTCTTTGGAAGGAATGATGCTGAAGCTGAAACTCCAGTACTTTGGCCACCTCATATGAAGAGTTTACTCATTGTAGAAGACTCTGATGCTGGGAGAGATTGGGGGCAGGAGGAGAATGGACGACAGAGGATGAGATGGCTGGATGGCATCACTGACTCGATGCATGTGATTCTGAGTGAACTCCGGGAATTGGTGATGGACAGGGAGGCCTGGCGTGCTGCAGTTCACATGGTCGCAAAGAGTCGGATGCGACTGAGTGACTGAACTGAACTGAACTGAACTGATAGTTGATTTACAATGATGTGTTAGTTTCTAGTGTATAGAAAAGTGATTCAGTTATATATATATATATAATATAAATGTGTGTACATATATAGATAGATATGTAGATAGATACACATTCTTTTTCTCTCATTTATTCTTTACTTTAGCTACTGATCAACTAATGTCTATATTGTTAATTTATAATTTTTGGCTTTAAGAAAGGGAATAATTATGAGCAATAACTATTGTAACAGTGATGTTTTAGATCCTATGGCAGCAAATAGAGACATATTAAGGTGGTTGGCGGCTCTTTCTGGCACATTTCAATCACACTATGAATGTAGAGTCTATAGTCCAGTGTAGATATGCTCACTTTTTGTAGCCATTTCTATACAATATCTTTTAATTTAGAAGAGTTTATATTTACAAGAGAGAAAATCTGGAGGTTCTGGGTATTATGTTGGTGCATATGAGTCATGAGATTCCCTGTAGCTCAAGGATTTGAAAAGGTTCTATGACCTTTCTCAGATGTTTTCCCTATGGTCTTGGATAATTCAAGTGCAACTTGAAGAACAGAAGAAGCAAAGTGTTGCACAGATCTCAAATTATATATTTGCATATCTATACAAGCATAGAACTAACAAGACAAAAGACAGAATTATACAAATATCAAGGCTATTTTAGCCAAATGTGAGCATAAGGATGCATAGCAATACAAGGTAATCAAGATAAATTTTAAACTTTCAAAATACCAATAAGCCTAAAATTACAATTTTATAGAGATTCATTTTACTTTAATAATGATAAGCAGCACTACTAAACCTAAAAGTATAACCTTTGCAGATCTCATTGATATTCTTTGGTGTTAGCATTAAAATTATATTAAAGGAGCTGTTTCTAGGAGTTCTCATGTTCTCTCAAAAGAAACACATATTAAATTACAAGTTCTTTATTAATTAGTCTTTAATGTTAACTGTCCTCTCCCTCCACCGTATTGCATTGCAGAATTTTTTTCTTTTTTTTTTTTAAAGTACAAATAAACATTCTAACCCTCTAATTTGTTGTTGTTCAGTTGCTCAGTTGTGTCCAATTCTTTGTAACCCCATGAATGGCAGCATGCCACACTTACCAGTCCTTCACTTTTTCCCAGAGTTTCTCGAATTCACGTCCACTGTGTTAGTGATGCGATCAAACCATATCATTCTCTGTCGCCCCCTTCTCCTCCTGTCCTCAATCTTTCCCAGCATGTGTCTTTTCCGATGAGTCAGTTCTTCACATCAGATGGCCAAAGTATTGGAGCTTGTGTATTGAAAACTATTTTGACTCCAAGTACTAGAAAACTCAATTCAAGATGGCTTAAATAATAAAACACAGAAGACTTATGTCAAATAATGTGCAAATCATATAGAGATTTATTAATTCACTAAACAAGAAATCTGGAAATACGGTGGTTTCAAGATTGGTTAGTTCAGTGACTCTACAATGTCAGCAAAAAAAAAATCCGTATTCTTGAATATTTTTATGATCTTCTTTTTTTTTTTTTTTTTTTTTACCATATTGGCTTTTGTCCTTAGGCTTGCTGTATTTGAAATAATGGCTGCTGCAACTGCAGATATTAATATATCCTCAAACTTCCTTATGATCCTTGTTAAGAGTGAGAATAACTTTCCCAAAAGCTACCTGTGTACAATTTTCCATCTGGCTCATTGACTGTGACTTTGCCAATGAATGATTACACGTAATCAAATAACAGTAATTAACTTAGGCTGATAAAGACTAATGTCCTGGTCTAGGGAGACAGTGTGTCCTCTTCTAATACACGTGATTTATCAGAATCTGACCCAAACCATGGTGGTTTCTAAAGAATATGCAGGATTAAGGAGGATAGGAAATGGCTTTTATGAGTCATGAATGTCTGAATAAGGAGTTTCGATATGGTATATTGAAAAGGGCTCAACTCTTTGATCTTCAAAAACAGCTGTTTGAATAAATCATTTCATCTCTCTGAACCTCTGTTTCTAGTTCGAAAAATTAAGGATGTTAAACTAAATCTTTGATTCTTATATGGAAACTGGCTATAAAACTTTAGGGGATGTATCAGAAGTACCTTGAAGTTTTTCTAAATACATACCTAAATGGCATTCTCGCTCAGAATCTTGGCTTCTGATACTTTCTCACCAAAAATATGGGGTTCTTTAGCTATTTTAATGTATGTATTTTAAATTATAAGTTGGCTAAGTATCTCTTAAAATCCAATTGTTTAGGCAGTTTACACCACAGAGAAAAAATGACATGGGGAAGAGAGATAGAGAAATACAGATTAAGCATTTGGGCAATCAGTGAGTGTTACTTGTCTGAACAAGCAGACAGGGAGTAATCACTAAAAATTGTCAGACTGTTTTAAGAAATCAGTGTCATGTTTACTAGGCTGTTGCATTTAACTTTTTGACAGTCTATTATGACCTTATCTGTTACTTTGATTGCCATTTTCCCCAGTTTTCTCGACATGTAATTAACATATAATATTGTATGGCTTAAGGTGTACTTTATAAGGATTTGATGTATGTACATATCACAATAAACTGTGGAAAATTTTGAGAGAGATGGGAATACCAGATCGCCTGACCTGCCTCTTGAGAAATCTGTATGCAGGTCAGGAAGCAACAGTTAGAACTGGACATGGAACAACAGACTGGTTCCAAATACGAAGAGGAGTGAATCAAGGCTGTGTATTGTCACCCTGCTTATTTAACTTATATGCAGAGTACATCATGAGAAACGCTGGACTGGAAACACAAGCTGGAATCAAGATTGCCGGGAGAAATATCAATAACCTCAGATATGCAGATAACACCACTTTTATGGCAGAAAGTGAAGAGGAACTAAAAAGCCTCTTGATGAAAGTGAAAGAGGAGAGCGAAAAAGTTGGCTTCAAGCTCAACATTCAGAAAACGAAGATCATGGCATCCGGTCCCATCACTTCATGGCAAACAGATGGGGAAACAGTGGAAACAGTGTCAGACTTTAGTTTTTGGGAGTCCAAAATCACTGCAGATGGTGACTGCAGCCATGAAATTAAAAGACTCTTACTCCTTGAAAGAAAAGTTACGACCAACTTAGATAGCATATTCAAAAGCAGGGACATTACTTTGCTGACTAAGGTCCGTCTAGTCAAGGCTATGATTTTTCCTGTGGTCATGTATGGATGTGAGAGTTGGACTGTGAAGAAGGCTGAGTGCCGAAGAATTGATGCTTTTGAACTGTGGTGTTGGAGAAGACTCTTGAGAGTCCCTTGGACTGCAAGGAGATCCAACCAGTCCATTTTGAAGGAGATCAGCCCTGGGATTTCTTTGGAAGGAATGATGCTAAAGCTGAAGCTCCAGTACTTTGGCCACCTCATGCGAAGAGTTGACTCATTGGAAAAGACCCTGATGCTGGGAGGGATTGGGGGCAGCGGGAGAAGGGGACGACAGAGGATGAGATGGCTGGATGGCATCACGGACTCGATGGACGTGAGTCTGAGTGAACTCTGGGAGCTGGTGATGGACAGGGAGGCCTGGCGTGCTGCGATTCATGGGGTCTCAAAGAGTCGGGCACGACTGAGCGACTGAACTGAATTGAATGTACATATTGTGAAAAGATTACCACAATAAGTTTAGTTAATATTCATCATGTCACATAGAAATATTTTTATCTTGTGATGGGAGCTTCTACAAAACAGTATTTTTAATTGTAGTCACCATGCTGGACATTATATCCCCAGGATCATTCATCTTATAACTGGAAGTTTGTACATTTCAATCACCTTTACTCATTTTATCCTCACTCCAGTTCTTGTCTCTGGCAACTACCAATCTATTCTGTTCTTATGATTTGTTTTTGATTTTTTTTTTAGATTCCTCATTTAAGTGATATCAAAAGTATTTGTTTTTCTCTGTCTGATTTATTTTACTTAGAATAATGCCCTCAAGTTCCATACATATTGTTGCAAATGACAGAATTTCCTTATTTTTAGGAGCTACATAGTATTCCTCTGTGTGTGTATACACTTTAAAATAAGAAACACTCATCCATTAATGGACAGAAGATGTTTCCATGTCTTGACTATTGTAAATAATGTTGCAATGAACACGTGGGTGCAGATATTTAATCAGGACAGTAGTATCATCTCCTTTGGATACATACTTGGAAGTAAATTTCTGGTTTTCAGTTTTTGACAAAACTCCATATTGTGGTTCATAATGGTGGTACCATTCACATTTCCACCAAAAGTGTACAGTTCAGTTCAGTCCAGTTACTCAGTCATGTCGGACTCTTTCCAAACCCATGGACTACATCATGTCAGGCTTCCCTGTCCATCACCAACTCCTGGAGCTTGCTCAAACTTATGTCCATTGAGTCGGGATGCCATCCAACCATCTTTCTTGTGTTGCCCTAAAATATGAATTTTATTTCACAATAGCTTTTTTAAACAATGGAAATTCAATTTAGAGACTTGATAGCAAGTGTTGAAAGAACTGAAAACCATGAAGTTTATAGGTAACACCACTTTTCCATTTGTTTCTCTATTGTGTTAATCCCTCAGTCATGTCCAACTCTTTGCAACTCCATGGACCGAGGCAAGTCAGGCTTCCCTGTCTGTCCATCACCAATTCCAAGAGTTTGCTCATACTCATGTCCATTGAGTTGGTGATGTTATCCAACCATCTCACCCTCTGTTGTCCCCTTCTCCACCTGCCTTCAATCTTTCCAGCATCAGGGTCTTTTCCAATGACTCAGTTCTTTACATCAGGTGGCCAAAGTATTGGAGCTTCAGCTTCAGCATCAGTTCTTCCAAAGAATATTTAGGGCTGTTTCCCTGTAAGATTAACTGGTTTGATCTCCTTGCTGTCCAAGGGACTCTCAAAAGTCTTCTTCAACACCAGAGTTCAAAAGCATCCATCCTTAGGTGCTCAGCTTTCTTTATAGTCCAGCTCTCACATCCATACACAACCACTGGAAAAACCGTAGCTTGGCTAGACAGACCTTTTTTTGCACAGTAATATCTCTGCTTTTGAATATGTTGTCTAGGTTGGCCATAGCTTTTCTTCCATGGAGTAAGCCTTTTTTTTTTTTTTTTTTTTTTAAATTTCATGGCTGGAGTCACCATCTGCAGTGATTTTGGAGCCCAAGAAAATCAAGTCTCTCGCTGTTTCCATTGACTCCCCATCTAGTTGTCATGAAATGATGGGATTAAATGCCATAATCTTAGTATTTTGAATGGTGAGTTTTAAGCCAGCTTTTTCGCTCTCCTGTTTCACTTTCATCAAGAGGCTCTTTAGTTCCTATTCACTTTCTGTCATAAGCGTGGGGCCATCTGCATGTCTGAGGTAATCGATATTTCTCCCAGGATTCTTGATTCCAGCTTGTGCTTTATCCAGCCCTGCATTTCACATGATTTACTGGGCACAGAAGTTAAGTAAGTGAAGGTGAAAGTGGCTCAGTCATGTTCAACTCTTTGCAACCACATGAATCCACTGGAGTGGGTAGCCATTCCCTTCTTCAGGGGATCTTCCCAACACAGGGATCAAACCCAGGTTTCCCATATTGCAGGCAGATTCTTTACCACCTGAGCCACAAAGGAAGCCCAAGAATACTGGAGTGAGTAGCCTATCCCTTCTCCAGTAGATCTTCCTAAAACAAGAATTGAATTGGGATCTCCTGCATTGCAGATGAATTCTTTACCAACTGAGCTATCAGGGAAGCACTAGAAGCTAAATAAGCAGGGTGATAGTATATAGACTTGATATATTACATCCCCAATTTGGAACCAGTCCCTTGTTCCATGTCCAGTTCTAACTGTCGCTTCTTGATCTGCACACAGGTTTCTCAAGAGGGAGGTAAGGTGGTCTCATATTCCCATCTACAGTTTGTTGTGATCCATTCAGTCAAAGTTTTTAGTCTAGTCAATGAAGCAGAAGTAGATGTTTTGGGTCTTTTTTTTTTCTGTAATTCTCTTGCCTTTTCTATGATCCAACAGATGTTGGCAATTTGATCTCTGGTTCCTCTGCCTTTTGCAAATCTAGATTGAACATCTGGAAGTTCATGGTTCAGGTACTATTGAAGCCTAGCTTGGAAATTTTTCAGCATTACTTTGTGTGTCAGATGAGTGCAAATGTGTTGTAGTTTGTGCATTCTTTGGCATTGCCCTTATTTGGGATTGGAATGAAAACTGACCTTTTCCAGTCCTGTGGCCACTGCTGAGTTTTCCAAATTTCCTGGCATATTGAATGCAGTACTTTCATGGTATCATGTTTTAAGATTTGAAATAATTCAGCTGAAATTCCATCGCCTCCACTAACTTTGTTCATAGTGATACTTCATAAGGCCAACTTGACTTCAGAGTCCAGGATGTCTGGCTCTAGGTTAGAAATCACACCATCGTGGTTATCTGGATCATGAAGATCTTTTTTGTACAGTTTTTCAGTGTATTCTTGCCACCTCTTCTTAATATCTTCTGCTTCTGTTAGGTCCATACTGTTTATGTCCTCTATTCTGCCCATCTTTGCATGAAATATTTACTTGGTATATCTAAGACCTCTAGTCTTTTTGATTGTATTGTTTTCCTCTATTTCTTTGCATGATCACCTAGGAAGACTATCTTATCTCTCCTTGCTATTAGTAGGAACTGTGCATTCAGATGGATATATTTTTCTTTTTCTCCTTTGCCTTTCTCATCTCTTCTTTTCACAGCTATTTGTAAGGCCTCCCCAGACAACCATTTTGCCTTTTTGCATTTCTTTTTCATGGGAATGTTTTTGATCACAGCCTTCTTTACAGTGTTACAAACTTCCATCCATAGTTCTTCAGGAACTCTGTCTACCAGATCTAATCCCTTGAATCTATTTGTCACTTCCACTGTATTTGTACAGCAGAATTTGTAAGTGTAACTGTATTTGTGTAAGTGGAATTTGTACAATGTAGTTGTAAGGGATTTGATTTAGATCATACCTGAATGGTTTAGTGGTTTTCCCTACTTTCTTCAATTTAAGTCTGAAATTTGCAATAAGGAGTTCATGATCTGAGCCACAGTCAGCTGCTGGTCTTGTTTTTGTGACTGTCTAGAGCTTCTCCATCTTTGGCTGCAAGGAATAAATCAATCTGATTTTGTTATTGACCATCTGGTGATGTCGATATGTAGAGTCTTCTCTTGTACTGTTGAAAGAGGGTGTTTGCTATGACCAGTGTGTTCTCTTGGCTAAGGCTATTTTAGCCTTTGCCCTGCTTCATTGTGTACTCAAGGCCATTCTTGCCTGTTACTCCAGGTATCGCTTGATTTCCTACTTTTGCATTCCAGTCCCCTATGATGAAAAGGATATCTCTTTTTGGTGTTAGTTCTACAGGGTCTTGTAGGTCTTCATAGAACTGGTCAACTTCAGCTTCTTCCACTTTAGTGTTTGGGGCATAGACTTGGAATATTGTTATATTGAATTGTTTGCCTTGAAAATGAACAGAGATCATTCTATTATTTTTGAGACTGCACCCAAGTATTGCATTTAGGACTCTTTTGTTGACTATAAGGGCTACTTCATTTCTTCTAAGGGATTCTTGCACACAGTAGTAGATATAATGGTCATGTGAATTAAATTCACCCATTCCAATACATTTTAGTTCACTGATTCCTAATATGTTGATATTTCCTCTTGCCATCTCCAGTTTGACTGCTGCTGCTGTTGCTGCATTGCTTCAGTCGTGTCCGACTCTGTGTGACCCCATAGATGGCAGCCCACCAGGCTATCCCATCTCTGAAATTCTCCAAGCAAGAACACTGGAGTGGGTTGCCATTTCCTTCTCCAATGCATGAAAGTGAAGTCGCTCAGTCGTATCTGACTCTTAGCAACCCCATGGAATGCAGCCCACCAGGCTCCTCTGTCCATGGGATTTTCCAGGCAAGAGTACTGGAGTGGGTTGTCATTGCCTTCTCCTCCAGTTTGACTAACTACTTCCAATTTACCTTGATTCATGGACCTAACATTCCAGGTTCCTATGCAATATTGTTCTTCACAGTATCAAACCTTACTTTCATCACAAGTCACATCCACAGCTGGACATTGTTTTTGCTTTGTCTCAGGCTCTTCATACTTTCTGGAGCTAATTCTTCACTCTTCTCCAGTATCACATTGGGTACCTACCAACCTGGGAAGTTCATCTTTCAGTGTCATATCTTTTTGCTTTTTCGTATGGTTCATGAGAGGGAAAAATACTGAAGTAGTTTGTCATTCTCTTCTCCAGTGGACCATGTTTTGTCAGAACTCTCCATCATGACCCATCCATCTTGGGTGGCCCTACATGGCATGGTTCATAGTTTCATTGAGTAGAAAAGACTATGATCCATGTGATCAGTTTGGTTATATTTCTGCGATTTTGGTTTTCACTCTGTTTCCCCTCTGATGGATAAGGATAAAAAGCTTTTGGAAGCTTCCTGATGGGAGGGACTGACTGTGGTGGAATCTGGGTCTTGCTCTAATGAGTGGAGCTAGGCTCAGTAAATCTTTAAACCAATTTTCTATTGATGGGTGGGTCTTTCTTTTATTCCACATCCTGTCCAGAAATTATTTCTTGTATTTTGACAATAACCATTCTAACAATTGTGAGTTGATATCTCTTTGTGGTTTTGACTTGCATTTCCCTATGATTACCACTGTGGAGTAGTGTGTCAGTTTTTGAGAACCACTGCCAAAAACATTGAGATAGAAAGAAGTTTGAAAACTCTTCAACTAGATGATTTCAAGGTCTTTTTTAAGTACTATCCTTATTTTGTGTGCATGTTCTAAAACAGAATGCACTTTATAAAAAGAGTTTATATATTTTGTTTTAGCAAAATTTGGTTAAATCGAAATCACAACCACTGTCCTGAGTGTTTTATTCAGTTCAATGCATATTTCTTATAGTTATTTTTGATGAAGTAGAAAATTTCCAAAACTTTATCTCAAATGACAGTTAAATTAAAATAAAAGGACAAAATCAAATAATAGTTTCATACACTCATACACAATATTAGATATGAGGAATAATCTTGCAGATATGAAGTATTGGGTACTCCATAAGCTCTTGTCCAGTTCTAAAGTTCTTTTTACCTAGGCAATCTACAGTCAGCCACTTATGGAACTATGGGTATTAGGAACAATCAATCAAAGAAAATGTATTAAATGTTCAGTGTCACTCTTTGATCACTAAATCTGAAATAGATATTAATCTATAATGGTCTGTTGGTTTGAAAACGTTGCATTAATGCCAGGGGCCAGCGTGAGGAACTCTGCCCATGGCAAAGGTCATGAGGAACAAGGCTTGGCATACGCAAAGGCGTGATCAAGGCTCAGGAAACCCCCTGTTCCCGAGCATCTAACCCCAAAACCAGAGTCTGTTTTATGCTCTCACCTACACCTCTGACTTTACAGGGGGCTCTCCTCCATAACCGTTTCTCTCGGAGAAGGAGTAAACGTGCAGCTCCAAGGCAATAAAAATTCCTGAGCGTGACAAGACTGTTTCAGCTTACGGACTGCTCTGAAGTTTATCTAGCCTGCCTGTATAGGTTCGTCCGGCCACATGTGATTGTTTACAGCCTCCAAATCTGAGAGGCACAAGATGTTTTAGACTTACTAAAGGCAAATTCTTTTGGGGAGTTAGAAATTATTAGTATAATGGGTTGGTTAGGAATTATATTGGTGAAGGCTTTTTCATTTGTTGTGTCAATAATTGTTGCTAATTCCCTGCTCTGGGTGGGACAAGGATGTCTCAGGGCAAACCTCTCTGCTGACAGACTAGCTTGTGTGACAGGATTATCCATACTCCTGCCACATGATTGTTTACTACCTCTTAACCATAAACAGCACAGAGAGTTTTGGAGTATTTTGAGAGTCTTAATTAGCATAGGACTTTTTGTTCTTGTTGAGTCAATGATTGCCGCCAGGCCTCCATATCCTTAGGCACCTGGGAATATATTAATCAATGTATTTGGAATATAGAAAAGGAAATATAGTAGTTTTTAAGGTTAGCAATACTAGACTTTTTGAGTTAATGGATTTTCTCTTTTGTAATAGATCACTGTGCTTTGTTATAAATCACTGTGTCCTTGTTATGTAAAAATATAACTTTATCACTATCTTAAGACTAAATAGATCTTAAGGGGACCATTGGTGAAAGGATTTTCACTTGTTGGCTGATGTTTGCTGCTAAATCTCCATGTTCCCTACCCTTATAATGAATATAACTAGCATATAGAAAGAAATAAGTATTAACCTTTAAGCATATAGGAGAAATAAGTATTAACCTTTAAGACTAATCATGTTAACCTTGGGTTAAATAAATTCCTTTCTTGATTGTAACTCACTATACCCTCACCCTATAGGAATGTAACTTTATTTGGAGGGTGGTGCCTGGTTTAAGAAAAAACACCCTTGGAAGAAATAAGTTTTTTGGTTATCAGAAAGAAAGGATCATAAAATGTCAGCAGGTCTCACTCATGGCCAGAAGATGATGTACCTTTTTTATACATTTATGTGAAGCACCTGATTTTGATAAAGGTCAGGACTGCTGACCCCCGCGTGACTCTGTATTCATCCCTATGTGTAACAAAAGGTATATAAGCAAACCCAAAAATAAAGAAATTGGATCAGTTTCTGGAAAGACTGATTCCCCCATGTCGCTTCTTTCTTGCTCCCATTTTTCTGGCTGAATTCCCATCTGGAGCATGGATGCTATTCCACGTAATCCAAGTTATTCAGCCTCTTTTTCTCCACTAATCTTCCTACTACACTATCCGTTTCTAATCTCTTTATATTTGTGATTAAATATGTATTTTTCCAAAGACGCCGACTCTGTCCCCACCTTCGAATCACCCTGGATCTACCGGGGCTGGACCCGGCACATTAAGAGCTTATGCCCAATTCAATAACAATTCTTCAGTATGTGGTGCCCCAAAGGCAATCATATAATGCAGAAAAAAGAACAAAGAAATAACCAAAGAAATTGCTCTACTTTGAAGAAAAAGCAAGCTGAAAACAACAAAAAAAATATCTACAGCTTGATTAATACTGGCTGCTCTCCTCATTTCCAATTGAATCACACAATGAGGTAGGTGTTCTAGTTGGAGAAGGAGCACAGCATGTCCTCAAGTAAAACTCTCATAATCTACCATGCCACCATGTCTGAGGTCATCTGAGGATTAGTTAGTGTTTGAAATTTGATTTACTGATTCATCATTAGTCAGCTCTTTGGCTTCATATTTGATTATTTTGTTGCTTGTTCAGTTCAGTTCAGTTCAGTTCAGTTCAGTCACTCAGTCATGTCCGACTCTTTGTGACCCCATGAATCGCAGCACGCCAGGGCTCCTTGTCCATCACCAACTCCCGAAGCTCACCCAAACTCATGTGCATCGATTCTGTGATGCCATCCAGCCATCTCATCCTCTGTCGCCCCCTTCTCCTCCTGCCCCCAATCCCTCCCAGCACCAGGGTCTTTTCCAGTGAGTCAACTCTTCACATGAGGTGGTCATCTGCTTAAAATGTTGAGGAAAAGCAGGTATTTGTTGAAGAAAGAGCTTGGGCTTTGAAAGACTGAATTTAAATGTTAGTTCTATCACTTCATTAGCTGAATTGACTAAGGAATCACTTGTCTATAATGATTAAGATAATAACAATAACAGACATACCTCAGGGGGCTAGTATGGAGAGCAAAACAGTGTATGGGAAAATACTATAGATATGTTAGTCATCACTATTGTCAATTTAAAACCAAAAAGGTCTATCATATATTAGCAATATAAGGACAACAATGCTTGAGACTCGATAAAGTCCTAAAATTAATAGTTGAAAGTAATTTGGTAGTGTATGGTAATATTGATGAGACTACTTTCTTAATCCCCATTATATTTATATCCAAATATTAGTCTATATGATTTTCATAATTATAATTGGGACAATTTAGAATTAACAAATGGTATAAATAACTGTCACATGCAATAAATAATATCTTAAAATAGGAGCTATATGGAAATTATATATAAAACTGAAGATTAATTTATTTGTTTAGAAATAGTGTGACCATTCAGCATTTCTTTACTTGATTTGTATTAGATACAGTAAGCATCCACTATAGAGAAAATTTAATTTATAATAGGCCCAAGGACTGAAACAATTTAATAATAAATATTTGAATATAGATAAACTTCCTCATTGATCCTATAATTATACCTTTCATAATGAAAGAGAGAAACTGATAGTAGTATAGCACAGTGCTTCACAGCACAGGATTTGGAGTCTGACTATCCAAGTTGATATTCTTGCTCTACCAGTTACTATCAAAGATTGTGGGCAAGTAGCTTTATCTCTTCCTCCCAGGCTATTTTGAGAATTATTTAAGTTAATAAACTACTTCACAATAGTACATGGAATATTGTGATCAATCAAAAATGACAGCTTTTATTTCTTCATTACTTTGTATGGAAATGATTGTAAGACTATAGTTAAGCAAAAAAAAACAGCATTTTTTTAAGAATATCTGGAAATAAAATAATATAGTCAGTGAAACCATAGCCATGAGCAAAATGCAAGAACTTATTTTTACTCAGTTGCTTAATGTGAAATGGATATTCTTATATAATACTGGTGAGATTATAAATTACCACAAACCTTTTTGATGGAAATTTAGTAATATTAACAAAAACCTTATAAATGCACATACACTTGACCCATGAATTTCAAATATAAAGAGTTATCCTGAAGAAATTGTATCCTGAGATGTGTGATTCAGTTGCACCGCTGCCACTGTATTCTCCTCTATTCCTGCAGGCTGTGTCAGGCTTCCTTATCACTTTCAGATACATATTCTCTTAACTGCTGAAACATGCCCTCCCGAGTCTCTATGAATTACAGTTTTGGTGGCCTTACATGTTGGTTAACTCTATTGCTTGTTTTTTCTCCCACCAAGGTTTCTGAGGCCAAGATAATGGAGACTTGACAGAGTGATACCCTGAAGCTCTTGCCTTTAATGTAGAGATCCACAGACATACATTACTTCACTTCTCCTACTATATGACTTAGTGCTCTGTGTCTTTTTAAAAATTAGGAGACAGAAGTCTAATTGGAAAAAAAAAAAAAAAGAAGTCTAATTGGACGGCAAGAAGTCTAATTGGAAGTGGTTAGTTTAATGATGCCTTTGTTGCTCATCTTTGTATAAATGTTCAGGTATCTATAATCTTATGAGGTTGATCTTATCAATCATGAAAACATAAATAAAATAGAAATAAAAAGCATATGGATGCAGGGATATGAATTGAGGCCTATTGAAATGGTGAGGGATGAGTGGCTTAGACTAGACTGCTGTCAGTGTGGACTAAGATAAATAGACAATGTTAAGAAATAATTCAGAAATATAATCAATAACACTTGGTTGAGTAACTTGTTGTAAGGAATATGACAATAGTAGGTGATATAAGGGATCACCTTATATCAGCTTTCTGGTTCAAGCAAATAATGATGTATTTCCATAGTTGGGAAAGATTTAGGAGGAAAATAACATGAAGGAGATGAACTGTAAAGTTTTGATTTTGTCTATTTGAGATCTACATGAATTATTCAAGTAAGAATGTTAAGTAGGCAGTTATGCATACTAATCAAGGAAGGTGAGTTTGGGGTATCATATTGAGATATATCAACATATAGATGGTGTATAAAGCCATGAGAGTAGATGAGATGGCCAAGGAATAATGGTGAGCATATGATGAAAGTAAAGCCTAACATAGAGTCTTGAGTAACTTTACCAATTAAGTGTCATATCTAAAAGAAGAGGATGAACTGGAAAAAGACACTGAGGACAGTCAAAGAAGTAAGAGGAAGTTCAGGAAATAAAACTCAAGGGAAGAGAATATCTTGTGAAGACCAGTGTTATATCAATACTGTCAAATGCTTAGAGGTCAAAACTGGAGCAACTAGATTGAATATAATGATATAAATGTCATTGGTAAATTTAGTATGAGAAATTTTGGTGGAAAAGTAGGAACAAAAATCAAGCAAATGGGTTAAATCATGTATAATAGGTGAGGAAATGAAGATAAGGACAGGAGATAGAGCTCTAGCTGGAGGAGAAGAGTCAAAGGTGTTATTATTACTATCATTCTTCATTTAATAAGAGAGAGTACGCATTGAATGTTGATGGAGATTATAGAGAAAGAAGTCAAAGATACAAGGAGGAGAGTGGTAACTGATAGAGTCTCTAGGTCTCTGATAAAGTTGGGTGAGTGGAAAATAAAGATTATAGGTAATGATGTTGAAATCACACTTCTGTTTACTCTCCTTCCATGATCCTTACAACCATTTTCTCATCATTCCCCTTCCTTTCAGCCAGCTCAGAATATCTTTTTCCTGATCTGTAAAGCTTTTGTGTATTATGACCCTGGGGTTCTTAAAAGCTAGTATGGTAGAGTCATTAAGATTTAATCTTGCACAAGACAAATTGTATAGTCTTTTAAGTTTCTTCATATGTAAAATAGAGACAATAACTACTAATGAGTAAGAATCATGTATTAAATAATGTAATACACAGGAAACACCTGAAAGCATAATATCTGCTATGTAGTGAGTGTTGGTTTCATGTAATGCAAGAAGCTTATTGCCAGCTCAAAATAATAGTCCCTGAGGGAGAGCACCTGGGGAGATGAGCTATTGGTTTACTCACTGCATCCCTATTCCTCTACATTATCAACAATTAGTGACTGGTGGCCTGTTGGCCAAATCCAAACCACCAAATACACTTTATTTATTACACTGCTTAAAAAATACTTCACATCTTTTTATCATTTAAAAACCATGAGATTTTATATATGTATTTGGATTTTTGACTTCTCATGGACAATTGGCAGATCTGCACCTATGGACAAAAACACAAAGCTGTGTTTGATAGCTTTATTAACTCATTACACTTGTTTCACTCTTTTAGGCACTTGAGTATCCAATCCCTGCCATAAGGTGTCCTTAAGCCTTAAGATTGCTAAACTGTAAGGTATCAAATTCATGCCTTGCAAGATTTATTAGGCTACTTGCAAAACAATTAAAGACAAAGTCCCAAATCTTTTAGATTTTATTTTGATCTTATACATAATCTTTATAAATGAAAAAAAAAAACTATCTCAGAAACCAAATTGTCTCCTGAGACACTTTCTAATTTTGTCCAGAGTATTTGTGAGTAGGAGAATGAAAGGTAGAAATAACTATAGACTTCAGATTTAAAAAAATCTTTTTTTTTTTTTTCTTTCCAACATCCTCATCTAGCTTAATGCACATTTAAAAATAACTGGTAATGTCACTTAGTAAAGTATTTGTGTGCTCAGTTGCTCAGTCTTGTTTGACTTTTTGAGAATCCATGAACTGTAGCCCACCAGGCTCCTCTGACCATGGGATTTTCCAAGCAAGAAAACTGGGGTGGGTCGTCCGTATTTAGCCAAAATAAAAGCTTAAAGCTACCTACCAGAGCAAAGCCTATTGCTCAGTTATTGAGCCTTTTTATCCATTATAAAATGTCCCTCTTCCAATAAATGATCTTCATGTAATGAAGTCATAAAGACCAAAGGTTATGTGAGTTGTTCTTTTATGTAATAAAGGATCCTCTTTATAGCTAATATTATATTCCCAAACCTTTAACTACCAACTTAGCAGCTAGACAATGAATAATACCTTTGGAAATTGATAATCATTTTCAAATTGATTTTAATTGGAAAGTATTTCAGTTCATACCTTGATAATAAGTGGCTGTCATATTAGAAAATATATTGTAATAACTGGATATATATGCCAAAAGAAAAATCAGCAGAGACATTTCAACTGTAAAAATGCATTCCTCCATCCCACACTAATAATCCAAAGTTAGAAGAACCAATTTATCCCTAGGCTCCCCTGGTGGCTTAGAGATAAAAAAATCTGTTTGCAATACAGGAAACCCGGGTTCGATCCCTGCATCAGGACGATACCCTGGAGAAGGGAACGACAACCCACTCTGGTATTCTTGCCTGGAAAATTCCATGGACAAAGGAACCTCCTGGGTTACAATCTATGGTGTTGCAAAGAGTCAGACATGACTGAGTGACTAAGGCACTAGAGAAGCAAATGGAAAAATGGTGTTACCTAGAGCCATTTGTGGTTTTCAGTTCTTTTAACACTTGGTGTCAAGTCTCTAAATTGAATTTCCATTGTTTGAAAAAGCTATTGTGAAATAAAACTCATATTTTAGGCAAAGACAAGAAAGATTTAAACACAAAAGTTTTCTCTGCCTTTTGGCCTCCTCTCTCCCCTCACTATACTTTGTATATCTGCACTATGCATCAACCACCTCTCCCCCATTGGCAGAAATACCAGCTCAATCATAAAGAGAAACATTCTCCCAGTGTTAACAACTTATTAAAATACCACATTTCTTCTGAATTTTGTAAGAAGTCACATGACCCACCATGATGACACTTAGATCTGGGTTGTGTAAACTGTCAATGATATCTCATTTAATGTATAGCCCTCTATCTCAAAAAGCTTATAACTTTGCCTTGACTTTTAATGTGTGGAACAGAGCTCAGAACTTTCTGGGATGCTCTTCCTAGGTTATAATCCTCAAATTTAGTTTGAATAAAATTTTCCAATTCTTTCTTAGATCAACTGATTAAGTTTTTTCATTGATACTATGGTGATTTGTATTTCCCTGACCAGACACTGACTGATAATGTTGATGACAACAGGAAATATGCATGGTAGCAAGGAAATATATGTTATAGTGAGTGCCTCCCACTCTATTTAACTACTGATCTTCAACCTTAAGATCAACACTTAGGGATATGGAAATTATAACTGTATAAAATGGTGAGCCATAGGGGCTAACACTGGTCCAACCTGGATGGTTGAATGGCTTCACTGACTCAATGGATATGAGTCTGGACAAACTCTGGGAGACAGTGAAGGTCAAGGAAGCCTGGTGTGCTGCAGTCCATGGGGTCGCAAAGAGTCAAACATGACTGAGCAACTGAACAAAGAAAAAGAGAATCTTAGTCATTAGACTTTGGGAATTTCTGCTTCCATTTGAAAGGATATATTAAATTATATTGAACTCCTATCACTTAATATTGATTTATCTAACTACTTTTGTCTGATTCCAAACTCAGAAAATCACCTAATATGATTTAACTTCCAACGTTTGGCGACCTACTGGAGAAAAAATGTACAGAATACAGGGACATTTGGGGATAATTAATTAATAGAGTGTTTCTTTATACATTTATCTCCTGTGTCACTTGTTTCATCGTTGGTAATTCATAATTTGGAATTTTGTTGTTTACCAGGTCTTTTGTGTATGTGACTAACTTGAGTCAGGATTTCAGGTCCTCCTAAATATATCTGAACACTGATAAAAGTGAGTATTTGGACTGCAATGAGAGCTTCAGATTCTAGAATACGGTGCAGCAATGCACAGCCTGCCCAGTTTTAGCCAGATTTCCCCTGCACGACACTGATACCATGTCATTACTTACTTATTGTTGTTTTATTTCAAAATGAACCATGACAGATAGAAAAATGAATTAAAAGGATCGAGAAAAATGGATTAATGGATGGAAGATATATTTCTCTATGCAACTCATGTGCAATGTTTTGAGGATGAAAACGATTTTAAATTTTAAAAAATGTGAATTTAATAGTAGTATCTTTTTTCTCCAGATTGTATCAGAGAGAAAAATGTTCATGAAAAAAAAGTCACTAATAATGACTATATATCAGGATGAATCAGTATGTTGGCCATGTGTACTGAAGTGGTAAAATTCAATGTCTAGAAGCTACAATTCTCCAATGACTGGAAAGATGCAAGCAAGTAGGTTGTACACATTCACAAGAAGTCAGTCAAAGAGAGGTTCTAGAATACTGGGAACAGAGTTGAGAAAGAGAGATATATTTTTTCATGATGTAAACGTGGATTATCTGATTTGGGTGTAACAAGATTTTTCTTTTTAGGTATCATATCTATAGATATAGAAATAAGTTGCACATACTTATAGCAAGTAAACAACAACTATCTATTAAAATCCACAAAGAAAGTGGTAAAGTTACTGAATCTATTATATAATAAAGTTTAAAGAAAAATATTGAATGTAACAATTTTGGAAAA
This sequence comes from Budorcas taxicolor, assembly GCF_023091745.1. Taxonomy (NCBI): domain Eukaryota; kingdom Metazoa; phylum Chordata; class Mammalia; order Artiodactyla; family Bovidae; genus Budorcas; species Budorcas taxicolor. Next base: position 2,522,797 of record NC_068935.1, read on the forward strand.
CAGTATTTTGTGTCCATAGGTTTTTTTTTTTTTTTTTCTTTTTTTTAGGACATTGAAAGTGGTGTTTTAGATGAAATTGTGGAAAACACAGATTTTAATCTTGATAGACTCTCATGACAGATTTGTAACAGTGTATTCAATAATAAGATATACTGTAGGGACTTATTATTTAGAGCAGATCACAAAGAAGACATCAAAAAGCAGATGTAATTTGTTATCCCTAAGGAAACTTCATTACAATTTAAATTTAATAAAATAAGTGGGCAGCTGAGAAGCTGTTCCATGTAGATTAACTGTCACAAGTTAGTTGGAAACTTGTTTCTCATGAATATAAAAGAATTTTATCTTATTAGTATTGAATATGTATGATATATATATATGCATATAACTTTCCTGGTGGCTCAGACGGTAAAGCGTCTGTCTACAATGCGGGAGACCCAGGTTCGATCCCTGGGTCAGGAAGATCCGCTGGAGAAGGAAATGGCAATCCACTCGAGTACTATTGCCTGAAAAATCCCATGGACAGAGGAGCCTGGTAGGCTAGAGTCCATGGGGCCGCAAAGAGTCGGACACGACTTAGCGACATTCCCATTCCTGTATATGCATATTCCTACTATGAATGTAACAGGATTCAGTTGAGTTCAGTTCAGTCACTCAGTCATGTCTGACTCTTTCGACCTCATGGACTACAGCATGCCAAGCCTCCCTGTCCACCACCAACTCCCAGAGTTTACTCAAACTCATGTCCATTGAGTCGGTGATGCCATCTAACTATCTCGCCTTCTCTTGTCCCCTTCTTCTGCCTTCAATCTTTCCCAGCAACAGGGTCTTTTCAAATGACTCAGTTTTTCACATCAGGTGGCCAAAGTATTGAAGTTTCAGCTTCATCATCAGTCCTTCCAATGAATATTCAGGACTGATTTCCTTTAGAATAGACTGGTTGGATTTTGTTCCTGTCCAATGGCCTCTCAAGATCTTCTCCAACACCACAGTTCAGTTCAGTTAAGTTCAGTTGCTCAGTCGTGTCCAACTTTTTGTGACCCCCTGAATCCCAGCACGCCAGGACTCCCTGCCCATCACCAACTCCCGGAGTCCACCCAAACCCATGTCCATTGAGGCGGTGATGCCATCCAACCATCTCATCCTCTGTCATCATCTTCTCCTCCTGCCCTCAATCTTTCTCAGCATCAAGGTCGTTTCCAATGAGTTAGCTCTTCGCATCAGATGGCCAAAGTATTGGAGTTTCAGCTTCAACATCAATCCTTCCAATGAACACCCAGAACTGATCTCCTTTAGGATGGACTGGTTGGATCTCCTTGCAGTCCAAGGGACTCTCAAGAGTCTTCTCCAACAACACAGCTCAAAAGCATCAATTTTTCTGCACTTAGCTTTCTTTATAGTCCGACTCTCACATCCATACATGACTACTGGAGAAACCATAGCCTTGACTAGAAAGACCTTTGTGGGCAAAGTAATGTTTCTGCTTATTAATATTCTGTCTAGGTTGGTCATAACTTTCCTTCCAAGGAGTAAGTGTCTTTTAATTTCATGGCTGCAATCACCATCTACAGTGATTTTGGAGCCCAGAAAAATAAAGTCAGCCACCATTTCCACAGTTTCCCCTCCTATTTGCCATGAAGTGATGGAACCAGATGCCATGATCCCAGTTTTTTGAATGTTGAGCTTAAGCCAGCTTTTTCACTCTCCTCTATCACTTTCATCAAGAGGATCTTTAGTTCTTCTTCAATTTCTGCCATAAGGGTGGTGTCATCTGCATATCTGAGGTTATTCATATGTCTCCCAGCAATCTTGATTCCAGCTTGTGCTTCCTCCAGCCCAGTGTTTCTCATGATGTTCTCTGAATATAAGTTAAATAAACAGAGTGACAATATACAGCCTTGAAGTACTCCTTTACCTATTTGGAACCAGTCTGTTGTTCCATGTCCAGTTTCTAACTGTTGTTTCCTGACCTGCATACAGGTTTCTCAAGAGGGAGGTGAAGTGGACTGTTATTCCCATCTCTTGAAGGATTTTCCAATGTTTTTGTGTGATCCACATAGTAAAAGGCTTTGGCATAGTCAATAAAGCAGAAATATATATTTTTCTGGAACTCTCATGCTTTTTTGATGATCCAGCAGATGCTGGCAATTTGATCTCTGGTTCCTCTGCCTTTTCTAAAAGCAGCTTGAGCATCTGGAAGTTCACGGTTCATGTATTGCTGAAGCCTGGCTTGGAGAATTTTGAGCATTACTTTACTAACGTGAGATGAGTGCAATTCTGCAGTAGTTTGAGCTACCTCGATTCTACACTGGAGAAGGGAATGGCAAACCACTTCTGTATTCTTGCCTTGAGAACCCCATGAACAGCATGAACACCACAGTTAAAAATCATCAATTCTTTGGTGTTCAGCTTTCTTTGTAGTCAAACTCTCACATCCATACATGACTACTAGAAAAACCATAGCTTTGACTAAACGAACCAAAGGAATGTCTCTGCTTTTTAATATGCTGTCTAGGTTGGTCATAACTTTTCTTCCAAGAGCAAGGGTCTTTTAATTGCATGGCTGCAATCACCATCTGCAGTGATTTTGGAGCCCACCAAAATAAAGTCTGTCACTGTTTCCGCATATATGAATGTAACTGGATTACATATTCTTAATTTTAATTTGTTGATAGAATATCCAGAATGGAATTCATTTACTTGACTTTTTAAATTACTTACATATATAGACTAACTGGGGCTTCTCAGGTGCCTCTAGGGGTAAAGAACCTGCCTTCCAAAACAGGAAGCCTAAGAGATGAGGTTTTTACCCCTGGGCCAGGAAGATCCCTTGGAAAAGGGAATGGCAACCGCCTCTGGTATTCTTGCCTGGAGAATCCCAGTGACAAGGAAGCCTGGCGGGCTACAGTTGGTAGGGTCAAAAAGAGTCAAACATGACTGAAGAGCCAGCACAGCACAGCACATATAAGCTATTAACTAATTCAGTTTATATTACATTTAAAAATAAATTATATAATATAAATATCTACATTGTGTGAAGGCAAGTATAACAATTGACCTCTTCAGTTCTGCTACATAGATGTAGTTGGGCATGATTTAAGGCTGAAAGTATCAGAGCATAAGAGAGGGTAAGAAAAAAAGTCAAGCAGGTCTCTTTAGTGAAGTATCACATTTATATGGTCATTATTTCTATGTATTGTTTCTGATTATGTTAATATATAACTATTTAAGAAAATTCTAACTGTAGTGAAGTACAAAAAAATAAAAATAAACCAGAAATGTTGGGAATATATTTGTGCATATATTCTTTCAGTCTTTTTTTTCTATATGTATGTAATATTTTTGAGGTTATACCATATTGACTTTGTATTCAACTCCCCTTCTCAACTCCTCCCACTCCATTAAATTATTTTTTCTTTAATGAAATAATATATTTCAAGCCCATAGTGAAATGTCTGGCACATCATCAGCATGCAATAGTTACTATTAGGTATTACTTTAACCCTTTTTTTCCAAGTTACTAAAAACTCTTTGGAAAATACTTTAATAATTATACAATGTTCTATAACTTACCTGAATTTTCTTTTCACTGAATATTTTTGCTCTTTCCAGTGTGTTCCTATTATATACAGTGGATCAAAGAACATCTTTGAGAAATTAATCCTAGCATCTGTGATGATTTCCTTTGTTGCTGTTTAGTCGCCAAGTCATGTGTGTCTCTTTTGCTACCACATGGACTGTAGCCTACCAGACTCCTCTGTCCGTGGGGTTCCCCAAGCAAGAATACTGGAGTGAGTTGCCACTTCCTTCTCTAGAGGATCTTTCTGACCCAGAGATTGAACCCATAACTCTTGCATTGGCAGATGTATTCTTTACCCCCGAGCAACCTGGGAGGCCTGACAATTATTACTTTGGCTAAGATCAAGTGTTTATTTTTCCTTAATATAGGCTTCTATGCATGTTAAGTTGCTTCAGTCATGTCTTACTCTGTGCGACCCTATGGACTGCAGCCCATCAGGCTCCTCTGTCCATGGGGATTCTCCAGGCAAGAGTACTGGAGTGGGTTGCCATGCCCTCCTCCAGGGGATCTTTTCAACCCCGTGATCAAACACACATCTCTTGGCAGGCGGGTCCTTTACCACTAGCACCACCTGGGAAACCCCAATGGGCTTCTATCAGTTCAGTCACTCAGTTGTGTCCGACTCATTGTGGATCTATGGACTGCACCACACCAGGCTTCCCTGTTTGTCCATCACCAATTCCTGGAGCTTGTTCAAACTCATGTCCATAGGGTCAATGATGCCATACAACCATCTCATCCTCGGTCATCCCCTTCTCTTCTTGCCTTCAATCTTTTGCAGTTATCAGGGTCTTTTCTACTGAGTTGGTTCTTCACATCAGGTGGCTAAATTATTGGAGTTTCAGCTTCAGCATCAGTCCTTCCAATGAATATTCAGGGTTGATTTTCTTTTAGTGTTGACTGGCTTGATTTCCTTGCCATCCAAGGGACTCGCAAGAGTCTTCCCCAACACCACAATTCAAAAGCATCAATTCTTGGCATGGTGGATTCAAGTCAATGTATGGCAAAACCAATACAGTATTGTAAAGTAAAATAAAGTAAAAATAAAAATTTAAAAATAAATAAATAAATAAAAAGTAAAAAAAAAAAAAAGCATCAATTCTTAAGCACTCAGTTTTCTTTATGTTCCAAATCTCATATCCATACGTGACTACTAGAAAAACCATAGCTTTGAATAAATGGAACTTTGTTGGCAAAGTAATCTCTCTGCTTTTTAATGCGCTGTCTAGACTGGTCATAGCTTTTCTTCAAAGGAGCAAGTGTTTTTTGTTTTTTTTTTTTAAATTTCATGGCTGCAGTCACCATCTGTGGTGATTTTGGAGCCCAAGAAAATAGTCTCTCACTGTTTCCATTGCTTCCCCATCTGTTTTCTGTCAAGTGATGGGACCAGATGCTATGATCTTAGTTTTTCAAATGCTGAGTTTTAAGCCAGCTTTTTCACCCTCCTCTTTCACTTTCATCAAGAGGCTCTTTACTTCCTATTCAGTTTCTGCCATAACGGGGTTGTCATCTGCATATCTGAGGTTATTGATATTTCCCCTTGCATCTTGATTCCAGCTTGTGCTTCACCCAGCCTGGCATTTTGTACATAAGCTAAATAAGCAGAGTGACAATATAGTGTCTTGACATACTCCTTTCCCAATTTGGAACCAGTCTGTTGTTCCATGTCCAGTTCTAACTGTTGCTTCCTGACCTGCAAAGAGGTTTCTCAGGAGGCAGGTAAGGTGATCTGGTATTCCCATCTCTTGAAGAATTTTCCAGTCTGCTGTGATCTAAACAGTAAAAGGCTTTGGCGTAATCAGTAAAGCAGATTGAGGTGCTTTTCTGGAATTCCCTTGATTTTTCTTTGAGTTGGCAATTTGATCTTTTTTTATAGGCTTCTATATCATGATGCAAAATGTCAAACATATGAACCTTTTTATCGTTCTTAATGCATATTAACAAACTGCCTTACAGAAATATTGTTCCAGTTTATTTGTTGTAATTCAGTGTCCTTCATTATCTCCCTGAGTTTCCTGAATCTTATGTCCATTAAGTTGGCAATGCCATCCAACCATCTCATTTTCTGTCACCCTTTTCTCTTCCTGCCCTCAACCTTTCCTAGCATCAAGGTCTTTTCCAATGAGTCTTCTATTTGCATTAGGTGGCCAAAGTATTGGAGCTTCAGCATCAGTCCTTCCAATGAATACAGCAAAAGTGTGTATCTTCTTTTATTGAATCCATGCCAGGCTCGAATATTTTCACCAGAAAAATATTGTTAAATTAATAAACAAGTACATCCAATTAGTAATTTTTTGATAATGAAGTTTAAAGTGTTTTTTTATCATATTTACCCATTCACATTTTACATTCCATCAATTTATGTTCTTGCTCATTTGTCTATTGAGGCCTTCAGTGTTTATATATATATGTGAATTTATATACTATATATATATATTTATATATACTATAAGCTAAGATTTTCATTCTTTGTTTTAATATAATATTTATTATAACATTTTGTTATAACAGTTTTTTAATCTTAATAAATTATCTTCCCTAAGAATCAGAACTTTAATTTCTGTATAGTCCAATCTATTCATTTTTCTTTCTTGCCTTATTTTTAATCTTAGAAAAATAGTGCTCTTCCTATTCAGATGCTGGATTAATAGTCACAGTTTCTTTTCTTTTATGACTTGCTTTTCTATATGTTTTATATTTTCCAGTTATATTTAGATGATTTACATTTAACTATTTAGACCATCTGGATTTTTATTATGATATATGTTATGAGATGAAAGTGTAACATCATTTGTCTTTACAGTTAATCAATCATCACAGTACCATTCTGAAATGATTCTTTCTTTATCCTAAAATTTGTGATGCTTCATTTATTAAGAATTGAATATTATAAAAATTTTTTATTACTCTGTTTTACTGTAGTTTTATAATATGTTTTGATAATGCTGTCACTTTTTAAAATTTTATTTTATATTATCTGTTCACTCTACTATGTGGATTTTAGAATCATTTTGTCAAAATACATAAAAATCTCATTTAAATTTTGATGGGGATTGTATTACAGCTGCAATTAATCTGAGAAGAAGTCATATTTTTGCAATATTAATTCCTCTTGAATCAGACCATACTATTTCTCTCAAAGAAGGTTTTATATCTCAGTAAGTTTTTGAATTTTTTTCTTATAAAGATACTTTGCATTTTTTTTATTAAGGCTTTCTTTAATCATTTCAGTGATTCTACATTGAAAACCTCACTGCCAAACTGGAAACTCCATGAGGACAGGAACCATGCATAATCTCTTTGATGCATGTTATCCCCATGCCTGGGGTTGCCTAGCAAATAATGTTCACTGACTAAACAAATATTTGTTGTCTGACTGATCACCTCATCAGCATTTGAGTTGTACCCACGGGCAGCTCTAATTCACAATTTCATATTTAGGTTGAGAATTTTAACTACAAAATAAATAAGTATCCTTATATAAATAAGAATCCTTATATCAGGAAAGTGTTAATGATTATTATTTCACTCTAGCTATAGAATCTCAAACTCAAATGCTTTCAACACCCAAGCAAATAACCATAAAAGGTGAAGGAGAGAGAATAAAGTGATAAGATGGTGGTGGGTCTGAGATAAATTGAGAGAGAATGCCCATTTAATGGCATTCAAGTTCATCAAAACATATTGTACAAGCTAAACAAAACATATCTGCAGATGGTGGGCTTTTATTCCTATGTCTAGAACATTTGGGAAAATAACTTACCTAAAATATTCTAAATCATAATGCTGAAATGAGCATCTTAATACTGAATTTTGTTCAAGAATCACATTTTTCACCTTGATTCTCATTCTGACTCCATATATCTAATGAGAACATGGAGAAAAATTGTACCACTGTCTCACCAAAGTTCTGAATGTCTCAATCAATCTAAGACACTTTTAGTGGAAAATTGCTCTTCTGAGCTTTTGACCTTTAACACCTAGATAGACTGCATCTACCTGGAGTCCCCCTATAGTGTTATTTAATTGACATGTTTATGTTTTTGAGCAAAACTAAAGCAGCTATGAGTATCTTTTTTCTCACACATAGCTGTCAAACTCTTTACAAATGTCTCTATCCCATCGTGTAAATTTCTTAACCCTTGAATCTTAGCTAGAGCTCACATTTGGGGCTCATGAGGTGGACAATTCATAGCGCAAATTATTCACATTTTATTAAATTGGTTTTATTTTTTACTTTTTTGCATTTTTTCTATTTAACCAGACTAATTTGTACATATTTAAAGCTAAATACAGAGGAGATGGTTGGATGTCATCACAGACTCAATGGACATGAATTTGAACAACTTCTGGGAGTTGGTGATGGACAGGGAAGCCAAGCATGTTGCTGTCTACAGGGTTGCAAAGAGTAAGAAACAACTGAGCGACTGAAATGACTAAAAGCTAAGTAGACACTAAAATTTATGTTTTGGATTAAAGAAAATGTGTTGATTGCAAAATATTTTTGAAGGTAGAATAGAATATTTTCTCTTTATGTATAGCAAACTAGCTGAGATTAGGAGATGGCAATATACTTACAAGTAAAATGAGGGAAATCATTATCAGAGACAAGGAGGAGACTTAGGAACTATCCTAAACTGGTTTCTTAGGCTTACACAATGTACAATTTTAACTTTGCGTTGTGATAGGTATGTCTTTCAGAAATAATAATGATAATAATTTAAAGTAAAAATATCTTTCTGTTAATGAGATTGATAGGCAAAGCTCTAATTAGTGTTAAATATTATTATTTCAAATAGGCCCAAGTATCCTTGTTGCCAAGAAAGTGTCTGAAGAAAAGAGCTATACAGTAAGAGGTTTTATTTTGGCTTTGTCATATAGGGATCTTCATTCCCTGATCAGGGATTGAACCCATGCTCCCTGCAGTAGAAGTATAGAGTCTTAACCACTGGACCACCAGAGAAGTTTCTACAGTAAGAATTCTTAAGTCTATATTGCCAGGGCATAAATGGGATTTAGAAGGGCTATGAAGTCCTTGTGGGCTCATGTTCCTGTTTTGTCGCTCATTCTTGTCTGACTCTTTTTGGGCCTGATGGATGGCAGACTGCTGGATTCCTCTATCTGTGGAATTTCTCAAGCAAGAATACTGGAGTGGGTTGCCATTTCTTCCTCCAGGGATTGAACCTGTGTCTCCTGTGGCTCCTGCATTGGCAGGCAGATTATTTACCACTGAGCCACCTGGGAAGGCAATGAATTCCTTGTAATGTTATTAAAAATTCTGTATATTTGCATATTTTCCCCAGTGGAAAGAGTTCATAGCTCTTAGATTCTCAAAAGATTCCATAAGAAAAAAAAAAAAAGAAAGAAAGATTAGGAACAACTGCTTTAGAAGAATCATTCATAGAGCACCTGTAGATGAAGCTCATTGCTTATTTTATCACACACCTATCTATCAACACTAGTTCCAGCTGGCGTGCTGGACTCCTTAGGTTCATCTTGTATCAATAATTTCATAATTTATATGAAACAAACTATTATTTATTTATTTTGTTCAACTCTACATTTAGGTGTCTTCTAATAGAAATAAAAATCAGGCTCAGAAGCTTCTGGATATATCCAAAGATCTTATGTAACCAATAGATTTGTGCCTTCAAACAGTGCTATGAATATTTGTCAAATGAATGGAGCACTGGCTACATCACTTTGCAAACACCCTGTAAATAAACATGTTCTTTCAAGTTAAACATCGTGTATTATCACTGCTTGGAGGTTTCTTTGATTTAGATCGTGCTTATTGTAGAATTCTGATAATGTAGGCACTGTGTCTAAACATGGATTCATAACCTTGTTCTGTCAATTAGCAATTGTAAAATAGGGATAATAATATCCACTTTATAAAGCTTTTATTAGAATTTTTCTTATTTCTTATCAAAAATAACGTGTGGAAAATGCCTAGTACTGTGCCTGGCACATAGTAAATATTCGATAATTGGTCGTTGTGAGTGAGCTGTGCTCAGTGGTATGTATCCAATTCTTTGCTACCCATGGACTGTAGCCCTCCAGGCTCCCCTGTCCATGGAATTTTCCAGGCAAAAATAGTGGAGTGAGTTGTCATTTCCTCCTCCAGGGGATCGACCAAACCCAGAGACTGAACCCTTGTCTTTTGTGTTTCTTGCACTGGAAGGCAGATTTTTTACCAGTGTGCCACCTGGGAAGCCCAGCTTGGTAGTTATTACATCCTAGATAGAAAGATTCTTGTCTTTATGGTTAAATTGTGACTAATATATGTTGCCTTCCAGTCACACATTTTATTCAGCAATTGCCTGGATTCCTCCAGACAGTGACAAAAACAAGTTGACTAACCTTCCAAAGGATTATTTATATTTTTTGTTTTGGGAAGACAGAGCTGAACATCAAAATGACCTGTTAGGCTTAAATTTATTGAAATGTATTTATTCAAATTCTGTAGAACTCATGAAGTTTTGTGTGGGTTTACATTTCAAAAGTGTAGCTTATGTTCTATAAGCCAATGTTTATGTATTAATATGTACAAAGTACCCTTTGCACTGAAATGAGGATTTGTCTTTTAAGACAAATGAAAAATATAATTTTAAGTAGTGTTACAAGCCTGACAAATATACTTGTAAATATGCCACTTGTCAAAAACGCACGTTGCATAAATAGCCATTTCCTGACTTCTGTGATGCTATTTTTGACCCACAGTTTAATAGCATGATAGGATGAACAGGGAATAAATAAGATTTTATATTTAAGACTAATCTTTTGAATAATGATATTTCATTTGAGAGAGACTTATGATTATGTCCATCTCAATAATAAACTGTAAGACAAATGTCTTGTTATTATTAAGCATATATAGATTATAGCAAAGGGGAAAAATAAAAGATTTCACCTCTGTTTTCCCTGGAGCCTCAGATGCATCTAATAGTGTATCTATCTCTAGGAGCATGATATACCATAGGATGTTCTGTGTTGTTGTCCTAACTAAGGACAGCCGGCTGCGACAGACCACACAGAAGCATGGATGAGAGGAGCTACCCCTCACCCTAGGTCAAGGGCGGTGACCGAGAGGAGCAACCCTACATCCAAAGAGTGGTGGCTGCGTGGGCACAGGAGTGTGGAGAGGAGCTACTCCACATTCAAGGTCAGGAGGGGTGGCCGTGAGGAGATAACCCTCATCCAAGGTAAGAGAAACACAAGTAAGAGGGTAGTTATTGTGAGAGAGCATCAGAGGGTAGACACACTGAAACCATAATCACAGAAAACTAGTCAATCAGATCATACGGACTACAGCCTTGTCTAACTCAATGAAACTAAACCATGTCGTGTGGGGCCACCCAAAACGGACGGGTTATGGTGGAAAGATCTGACAGAATGTGGTCTACTGAAGGGAATGGCAAACTACTTCAGTATTCTTGCCTTGAGAACCCCTGAACAGTATGAAAAGGCAAAATGATAGGATACTGAAAGAGGAACTCCCCAGCTCAGTAGGTGCGCAATATGCTACTGGAGATGAGTGGAGAAATAACTCCAGAAAGAATGAAGGGATGGAGCCAAAGAAAAAATAATACCCAGTTGTGGATGTGACTGATGATTGAAGCAAGTTCTGATGCTATAAAGAGCAATATTGCATAGAAACATGGAATGTTAGGTCCATGAATCAAGGCAAATTGGAAGTGGTAAAACGAGATAATAAGAGTGAGCATCGACATTCCAGGAATCAGTGAACTAAAACAGACTGGAATGGGTGAATTTAACTCAGATGACCATTATATCTACTACTGTGGGCAGGAATCCCTCAGAAGAAATGGAGTAGCCATCATGGTCAACAAAAGAGTCCAAAATGCAGTACTTGGATGCCATCTCAAAAATGAGAGAATGATCTCTGTTCATTTCCAAGGCAAACCATTCAATATCACAGTAATCCAAGCCTAAGCCCAACCAGTAACACTGAAGAAGCTGAAGTTGAAAGGTTCTATGAAGACCTACAAGAACTTTTAGAACTAACACCACAAAAAGATATCCTTTTCAATATAGGGGACTGGAATGCAAAAGGAGGAAGTCAAGAAACACCTGGGGTAGCAGGAAATTTGGCCTTGGAATACAGAATGAAGCAGGGCAAAGGTTAATAGATTTTTGCCAAGAGAACGCACTGGTGATAGAAACCTCCCTCTTCCAGCAACATAAGAGAAGACTCTACACATGGACATCACCAGATGGTCAATACCAAAATCAGATTGATTATATTCTTTGCAGCCAAAGATGGAGAAGCTCTATATATACAGTCAACAAAAAACAAGACCAGAAGTGGACTGTGGCTCAGATCATGAACTCCTTATTGCCAAATTCAGACTTAAACCGAAGAAAGTGGGAAAAACCACTAGACCATGCAAGTATGACCTAAATCAAATACCTTATGATTATACAATGGAAGTGAGAAATAGATTTAAGGGCCTAGATCTGATAGATAGAGTGCCTGATGAACTATGGACAGAGGTTCGTGACATTGTATGAGAGAGGAATCAAGATCATCCCGATGGAAAGAAATGCAAAAAGGCAAATGGCTATCTGGGGAGGCGTTACAAATAGCAGTGAAAAGAAGAGAAGCGAAAAGCAAAGGAGAAAAGGAAAGATATAAGTATCTGAATGCAGAGTTCCAAAGAATAGGAAGAGATAATAAAGGAGAGATAAGAAAGCTTTCCTCAGCGATCAATGCAAAGAAATAGAGGACAAGAACAGAATGGGAAAGACTAGAGATCTCTACAAGAAAATTAGAGATACCAAGGGAACATTTCATGCAAAGATGGGTCAATAAAGGACAGAAATGGTATGGACCTACAGAAGCAGAAGATATTAAGAAGAGGTGGCAAGAATACACAGAAGAACTGTACAAAAAAGATCTTCATGACCCAGATAATCACGAAGCTGTGATCACTCACCTAGAGCCAGATATCCTGGAATGTGAAGTCAAGTGGGCCTTAGAAAGCATCACTACAAACAAAGCTAGTGGAGGTGATGGAATTCCAGTGGAGCTATTTCAAATCCTGAAAGATGATGCTGTGAAAGTGCTGCACTCAACATGCCAGCAAAATTGGAAAACTCAGCAGTGGCTGCAGGACTGGAAAAGGCCAGTTTTCATTCTAATCCCAAAGAAAGGCAATGCCAAAGAATGCTCAAACTACCACACAATTGCACTCATTTCACACACTAGTAAAGTAATGCTTAAAAATTCTCCAAGCCAGGCTTCAGCAATACATGAACCGTGAACTTCCAGATGTTCAAGCTGGTTTTAGATAAGGCAGAGAAACCAGAGATCAAATTGCCAACATGTGCTGGATCAGCAAGGGAGTTCCAGAGAAACATCTATTTCTGCTTTATTTACTATTTCAAAGCCTTTGACTGTATGGATTGCCGGGGTCCAGCCCTGGTGGATCCAGGGAATTCAAAGCAGGGACAGCGTTGGCGAGGAAAACTTATTTATTTATTAATATAAGAATATAAGATCAGATTAGGGAGAAATAGTGTAGTAGGAAAATTAAGTGGAGAAAGAAGGCTGAATAACTTGGTTTACGTGGGAAGCCAATAAAGTTCCAGACAAGGAGCTTGCACCATCTACGTTGGCCACCGGCATCCTCTTGAATATTGGGGAGTGCCCCGCCTTCAGCTCCCCCTTGCATGGATCTTAAAAGCCTGGACAAGTAAGTAGACATGGTGAGCCTCCACACCCCAGATGGGAATTCAGCCAGAAATTAGAGAGGAGACAAAGGGGAAACCAGTCCAACAACTGGCCCTGGCCTCTGTTGTACAGAAGGCCTTTTATACTTTTGATAAAACATGGAGATCAATGGGTAACACAAAGTTATGCAGCGTTAGCAGCCCAGATTCTTATCAAAACCAGGCTTTTCTCTCTGCATACCTAATTGTATACACAAGTCTTAGGTGATTTACATCATCTTCTGGCTAAAAAGGGCCAATTAACATTTTACAGCCTTTTTTCTGATAAGGGTTTGTTAAACAGAAGACTTATTTGTGTTGATCTTCCCAAAGTCTGGTGCCACTCTCCGAAAGCACTAAATAAAGTTACATTCTTACATAACAAAGATACAGCAATTTATAACAAGTGAAAGGAGTACAGTGATTTATAACAAAAGAAAAGTAATTAACTCTAAAGTTTAGTGTTGCTAACATCAAAACTACTATATATCTTTTTTCCATATCCCGTTTACATTGATTAACATCCTCCCAGGTGCCTAAAAGATAAAGAATATGGAGGCCCGGCAGTAGTCATTGAGTCAACAGTGAAAACCCGTCACCAATAGGATTTTTAGCTCTTTAGAAAACGCTCTGTATCTTTAAGATGCTTTTAAGCTTTGTGCCTCTCGCAGTTGGGGGGGGTTGTAAGCAATTGACAAGCTGTAAGAGGTCTGGGGAACCTGTTAGGCAAGCTAGAGAGCTATCAGAGGGGTTTTAACTGAAACATCCCTTTCAAACGCAGAAGACTAAAGCCCTGAGTTGACTTTTTTCCAGAGAATATCAGAAGAGTGGAAAAGCAGAGCACAAAAGCCAGCAGATTTTTGGTATTTTAGGGTACATGCTCAGGAAATTCCAGGGGGACCCCTAAAGTCTGATCACGTCCTTGCCTATATCAGCTTCCATCCTCATGACCTTGTCACGGGCGGGATTCCTCACGCTGGCTCCTGGCATGAGGTGGCCAAAGTACTGGAGCTTCAGCTTTAGCATCATTCTTTCCAAAGAAATCCCAGGGTTGATCTCCTTCAGAATGGACTGGTTGGATCTCCTTGCAGTCCAAGGGACTCTCAAAAGTCTTCTCCAACACCACAGTTCAAAAGCATCAATTCTTCAGTGCTCAGCCTTCTTCACAGTCCAACTCTCACATCCATACATGACCACAGGAAAAATGATAGGCTTGACTAGACGGACCTTAGTCAGCAAGTAATGTCTCTGCTTTTGAATATGCTATCTAAGTTGGTCATAACTTTTCTTCCAAGGAGTAAGCATCTTTTAATTTCATGGTTGCAGTCACCATCTGCAGTGAGTTTGGAGACCCAAAAAATAAATTCTGACACTGTTTCCACTGTTTCCCCATCTATTTCCCATGAAGTGATGGGACTGGTTGCCAGGATCTTCGTTTTCTGAATGTTGAGCTTTAAGCCAACTTTTCCACTCTCCTCTTTCACTTTCATCAAGAGGCTTTTTAGCTCCTCTTCACTTTCTGCCATTAGGGTGGTGTCATCTGCATATCTGAGGTTATTGATATTTCTCCCGGCAATCTTGATTCCAGCTTGTGTTTCTTCCAGTCCAGTGTTTCTCATGATGTACTCTGCATAGAAATTAAATAAGCAGGGTGACAATACACAGCCTTGACGTACTCCTTTTCCTATTTAGAACCAGTCTGTTGTTCCATGTCCAGTTCTAACTGTTGCTTCCTGACCTGCATACAGATTTCTCAAGAGGCAGGTTAGGTGTTCTGGTATTCCCTTCTCTTTCAGAATTTTTCACAGTTTATTGTGATCCACACAGTCAAAGGCTTTGGCGTAGTCAATAAATCAGAAATTGATATTTTTCTGGAACTCTCTTGCTTTTCCACGATCCAGCAGATGTTGGCAATTTGATCTCTGGTTCCTCTGCCTTTTCTAAACCTAGCTTGAACATCAGGGAGTTCACGGTTCATGTATTGCTGAAGCCTAGCTTGGAGAATTTTGAGCATTACTTTAGTAGCATGTGAGATGAGTGCAATTGTGCAGTAGTTTAAGGATTCTTTTGCATTGCCTTTCTTTTTGTAATTAGTAGTCCCTGACGTTTAATGTGACTTATCTAATGGATTGAGATAAGTATAATGGATAGGTCTAGTGGATAAAGATTTAGATAGGTCTAATGGATAGACCACCTCTATCTCTCTCATTTTTCTTTCAAACACACACACATACACACAATTGCACAGTGAGCCTAGGATAGGTAGTCAGGACAGAAAATATTTTATCAACCTCAAAAATTTCCAGACTTGTGTACTGCCAAACATTGTTCTGTAGAAAGAGTTGTGTCAAGTTTCCATAAGTTTAGGAAGCACTCAGTTAAACACTTTTAAACAAGTTTCCTTATGGTTATATCTGAAAGACCTTAATGTAGTAGTGAACACTGTGCCTTTCTAAGAGAAATAAGTATGAAAAATAGCATATCCCATAATTTTGATCACAGTACAATCAATACCTTTTAGAATAGTGTTCTATGTGACTGCAAGTTTGGGGGAAATGGCTATACTTTAAATATCTGCAACATTATAGATATTTTAACAAGCATTGATGGAAAGAATAAATCATCACAGTACAGTCCAAATCAAGAAAATGTTAGTATATTTGCTCCTATACTTTCCTATGCCACAGTAAATACTATGAGTCATACAAACCTAATTATCTCTGCATTGCCAAAAGAAATAAAAGATTTTCCTCAAATAAATACTTTGTGGGTCTATTTTCAAGGCATCACTCAAATTTGGAGAATCCTTGAATTCCTTCTTCATGAAAGCTCCTCTAAATAATTTGGTTTGTGTGTGTTTACATCTGTTTCCCCCACTAGACTATAAATTCTTTCAGGGAAATAATCCCATGTCTTTTCTTTTTTGGGACAAAATTAAAAAAAAATGTTGCCTGTCAAGTAAACAAAAAATGTTATTGGCTATCAAGCCATCAGACACTACAGATACCCTGATGGTGGACCTTGAGGGAAATTCAGAATGGAGAAAAATAAGATACTGACCTTAGATAATTAAGATGCATATCTAAGGAATGATTTCAATGAGCCCAGACTTTTGCATCTTTTCATAAATAGAAAAGCAGTAAAATCATTAACTCGAGATGTTTGGTTTTTGTCTTTATTAGTATTCTTTTGATATTTGGCTACTTTCTTTTCTTTTCTTTCTTTTTTTTTTTTTTTTTTTTGGTCAGTGAAACCACTATATATCATGGCTCTTCTGTCAACTTTTTGGAATAGTCCCTCAGCCCTATTTGAGAGGCTATCTTCCAGGCTATGAAGAAGTGAAGTGAAGTCACTCAGTCGTGTCTGACTCTTTGCCACCCCCCATGAAGTGTAGCCTACCAGGCTCCTCCGTCCATGGGATTTTCCAGGCAATAGTACTGGAGTGGGTTGCCATTTCCTTCTCCAGGGGATCTTCCTGACCGAGGGATTGAACCTGTGTCTCTTGCATTGAAGACAAATGCTTTACCCTCTGAGCCATCAGGGAAGTCCTACAGGCTATTTTCCCCCATAAAGTCCCCAAATAAAACATAACTAGAGACGTTTATCTCTAGTTAGAGGGCTTCTCTGGTGGCTCAGACAGTAAATAATCAGCCCACAGTGTGAGAGACCTGGGTTTGATCCTTGGGTCGGGAAGATCCCCTGGAAGAGAACATGGCAACCCACTCCAGTATTCTTGCCTGGAAAACCCCCAAAGACAGAAGAATCTGGTGGGCTACAACCCATGGTATCGCAAAGAGTTGGACATGACTGAGTGACTAAGCACAGAGCCGTTTGTGAGTTTTTTGTTGATACTGTGCACTGGCGTTTGCTACAGTGCCTGACATATAGTGGTTTTCGATCAACACTTCTTAATGTATGTTCTTTGAATGGTTAGAGGATGGAGCTGGGAATAACCCATTCTCAGTATTCCTTTATTTGCATAAATATCATTGATTCGGATTTTTCAATTTCTTAAAAAGGAAACAAATTAGGAATGCCAGAACGACCATTTTAGATCATGTCATGTCATGATCTAAACATGTCACTTCAGTGCTAAGAACAAAATATGAAAGTGTAAGTTGCTCAGTCGTGTCCGACTCTTTATGAACCCATGGACTATAGAGTTCATGGAATTCTCCAGGCCAGAATATTGGAGTGGATAGCCATTCCCTTCTCCAGGGGATCTTCCCAACCCAGGGATCGAACCCAGGCCTCCTGCTTTGCAGGTGGATTCTTTACCAGCTCAGTCACAAGGGAAGTCCAGGAATACTGGAGTGGGTAGTTTATCCCTTCCCAGTGGGTCTTCCTGACCCAGGAATCGAACTGGGGTCTCCTGAATTGCAGGTGGGTTCTTTACCAGCTGAGCTACCAGGGAATCCCAAAGATAAAATATAAAACAAATGAAAATGTGTAATGTCTCCTCATTTAGCCAAAATAAAGTTAGGAGTCCCTCACAGTGCCTTGCAAAGCCCTTCACTGTCTGTTCCTTCCACTTTCACCCAGAACTCCCTTACTCCCCAGTTGCAATCCCCTTTAAAGCTGTTACGTTTTTAGCTGTAACACAATTATTCTCTTCTAGTTCACTATAAAATAGACTTTTATTATGCTTATTGATTATTGTCTGTCTCTCTTCACTAGAACATAAGCTGCACAAAAGGAGAGATCTCTGTCCTTTTGTACACTGCAATGGTTCAAGTTCTTAGAAAGGTACATTGTGTATAGAAGATGCTCAATAGATACTTGCTGAATGAATGAACAAATGAATGAATATAAAAAAAATATAGCAACTATCCCATGCAACTTCTTTTCTCTCAATTTTTCTCAAGAATTTCATTCTGTACTTTCAATAATTTCTCTTGTTGGTCTTGCATGTTATCATTTAAAGCTGCTTCATTTTTTTTTAATTTTTATTTTTACTTTATTTTATTTTACAATACTGTATTGGTTTTGCCATACATTGACATGAATCTGCCATGTGTGTACATGAGTTCCCAATCCTGAACCCCCCCTCCCACCACCCACCCCATATCATCTCTCTGGATCATCCCTGTGTGCCAGCCCCAAGCATCCTGTATCCTGTATCAAACATAGACTGGCAATTCATTTCTTACATGATAGTATACATGTTTCAATGTCATTCTCCCAAATCCTCCCACCCTCTCCCTCTCCCTCAGAGTCCAAAAGTCCACTCTACACATCTGTGTCTCTTTTGCTGTCTTACATACAGGGCCATCATTGCCATCTTTCTAAATTCCACATATATGTGTTAGTGTACTGTATTGGTGTTTTTCTTTCTGGCTTACTTCACTCTGTATAATCGGCTCCAGTTTCATCCATCTCATTAGAACTGATTCAAATGTATTATTTTTAATGGCTGAGTAATACTCCATTGTGTATATGTACCACACCTTTCTTATCCATTCATCTGCTGATGGACATCTAGGTTGTTTCCATGTCCTGGCTATTATAAACAGTGCTGCAATAAACATTGAGGTACATGTGTCTCTTTCAATTCTGATTTCCTCGGTGTGTATGCCCAGCAGTGGGATTGCTGGGTCATAAGGCAGTTCTATTTGCAATTTTTTTAAGGAATCTCCACACTGTTCTCCATAGTGGCTGTACTAGTTTGCATTCCCACCAACAGTGTAAGAGGGTTCCCTTTTCTCCACACCCTCTCCAGCATTTATTGCTTGCAGACTTTTGGATCACAGCCATTCTGACTGGTGTGAAATGGTACCTCATTGTGGTCTTGATTTGCATTTCTCTGATAATGAGTGATGTTGATCATCTTTTCATGTGTTTCTCAGCCATCCATATGTCTTCTCTGGAGAAATGTCTATTTAGTTCTTTGGCCCATTTTTTGATTGGGTCATTTATTTTTCTGGAATTGAGCTGCATAAGTTGCTTGTATATTTTTGAGATTAGTCGTTTGTCAGTTGCTTCATTTGCTATTATTTTCTCCCATTTAGAAGGCTGTCTTTTCACCTTGCTTATATTTTCCTTTGTTGTGCAGAAGCTTTTAATTTTAATTAGATCCCATTTATATTTGCTTTTATTTCCAGTATTCTGGGAGGTGGATCAGAGAGGATCCTGCTGTGATTTATGTTGGAGAGTGTTTTGCCTATGTTCTCCTCTAGGAGTTTTACAGTTTCTGGTCTTACGTTTAGATCTCTAATCCATTTTGAGTTTATTTTTGTGAGTGGTGTTAGAAACTGATCTAGTTTCATTCTTTTACAAGTGGTTGACCAGTTTTCCCAGCACCACTTTTTAGAGATTGTCTTTACTCCATTGTATATTCTTGCCTCCTTTGTCGAAGATAAGGTGTCCATATGTGTGTGGATTTATCTCTGGGCTTTCTATTTTGTTCCATTGATCTATATTTCTGTCTTTGTGCCAGTACCATACTGTCTTGATGACTGTGGCTTTGTAGTAGAGCCTGAAGTCAGGCAGGTTGATTCCTCCAGTTCCATTTTTATTTCTCAAGATTGCTTTGGTTATTTGAGGTTGTTTGTATTTCCATACAAATCTTGAAATTATTTGTTCTAGTTCTGTTAAAAATACCGCTGGTAGCCTGATAGGCATTGCATTGAATCTGTAGAATGCTTTGGGTAATATACTCATTTTCACTATATTGATTCTTCCGATCCATAACATGGTATATTTCTCCATCTATTAGGACCCTCTTTGATTTCTTTCATCAGTGTCTTATAGTTTTCTAATATATGTCTTTAGTTTCTTTAGGTAGATATATTCCTAAGTATTTTATTCTTTTTGTTGCAGTGGTGAATGGAATTGTTTCCTTAATGCATGTGGCATACTGTGAGAAATGAAAGACACCATTTGGAGAGAAAAAAAAATGGCATTTCCTTTTCTACACTTTACAAATCATCAAAACAAAACAATCCACAGGGGGAGTAGATTTACATTGTTTCAAATTTCATATGTGAACAAATGGAAATTGGGTTCTTTTGAAGTCACAAGCTTATCTACCGATATTCACATTACCAAGGGAGTCTATCTAAAGCTTTAGAACTCAGCATTCCACACATCAACAGTCTTCAAACTGGGGTACATGTGCCCTTGTAGTTATATAAAGACACTCCAATAGTTTCAAAAGAATCAAATTCTGGATTTCAAGTAAAAAATATTTGTTAAAAGTGTTGTATCCAAAAGGAAGATGCCACAGAGGCTTTACTCTCTCACTGTCATTATTGTATCTCCCCTTCTACTTATAGAAGAAACAGATAGTCTTCATTTACCAGGGATCTTGCTTTGGGGCAGTACTTCAGAGTATAAAGCTTTTGGGGCACCCAATAATCATTTTCAATATTTCTATTGGAAAATTAAATGACACTAAAGACTATGAAGTAAATTGTTTGGCAAATCAAATGGATTTTAATTTTCTGCTTTTAATGAAATTGAGGTTGGATATAATCAAGTTATCAGCTGATAAATCATCAAAATTTTTTTGGTGGTACATCGTTATGAAACAGCGTCTCAGGTGTCACAGTGATAAAGAATCCTCCTGCCAATGCAGGAGTCACGGGTTTGATCCCTGGGTCAGAAAGATCCCCTGGAGCAGGAAATGGCACCCTACTCATTTTTGCCTGGAAAATTCCTTGGACAGAGGAGCCTGATGGGCTACAGTCCATGGGATCACAAAGAGTCAGATACAATTGAATGACTGAGCCCTCATCATGCACTATGAAACAGGAGGGAAGGGGGCAGGACACAAACTTCAAAGGAATGACATAGCCATGTTTTTGTTGTTTAGTCACTTAGTCATGTCCAACTCTTTGCCACCCTATGGACTGTAGCCCACCAAGCTCCTCTGTCCATGGAATTATCCAGGAAAGAATACTGGACTGGGTTGCCATTTCCAGATATCGAATTTGATATCTCCTGAGTTGGTAGCAGATTCTTAACCACTGAAACACCAGGGAATCCCTGACATAAACATGAAAGTGACAGTGAAATTCTCTCAGTAATGTCTGACTCTTTGCAACCCCATAGACTATACAGTCTGTGGAATTCTCCAGGCCAGAATAGTGGACTGGCTAGCCTTTCCCTTTTCCAGGGGATCTTCCCAACCCAGGGATCGAATCCAGGTCTCTTGCATTTCAGACTGATTCTTTACCAGCTGAGCCAACAAAAACTGGCTAGAACCAACTAGGTCCAGGATGGCAGAAGACTTGACTTCCAGTAGACCCAGAGTCTCATTATAAGCTCATTGTAATACATTAGCTGAATGACACACCCATCAGTGCTATGACAGTTCTGAGGCAAACAACAAAAGGTGAAAAAATGCATGGTGGCCCAGTTCCTGGAAATCCTTGTCCCTTCCCTAAAATAGTTGGAATAATTTCTCCACTCATTAGCCTGTGAAATTACCTAGCTCATAAAAATTAACCACCCCTTATTTTGGGGCCTCTTGCCTTCTAAGATGGCCCACACTCTGTCTGTGGAGTGTTCCTCTTTAAATAAATCCAAGTCTTACCTATCAGTTTCTCTTTCACTAAATGAGACATTGTTACAGAAAAGTTGGCTTCTCTGTACACTGGTGCTGAATCAAATACTGGAGACAAAATTTTGGGTGAAATAGAAAAGGATAGCTTTATTGCTTTGCCAAGCAAAGGTAGATACACTGCATTTTGCCTCAAAAATGTTTGCATCTCTGCTCCAGTGAACTAAAATGGACTGGGATGTGCAAATTTAATTCAGATAACCATTATATCTACTATGGTGAGCAAGAACCCCTTAGAAAAAGTGGAGTACCCCTCATAGTCTACAGAAGAGTCCAAAATGCAGTACTTGGGTGCTGTCTCAAAAACGACAGAATGATCTCTGTTCGTTTCCAAGGCAAACCATTCAATATCACAGTAATCCAAGTCTATGCCCCAGCCACTAATGCCAAAGAAACTGAAGTAAATGGTTTCATGAAGATCTACAAGACCTTCTAGAGCTAACACCAAAAAAAGATAACCTTTCCATCATAGGGGAATAGAATGCAAATGTAGGAAGTCAAGAGATGCCTGGAGAAACAGACAAGTTTGGTCTTGGAGTATAAAATGAAGGAGGACAAAGGCTAACAGAGTCTTGCCGAGAAAACACACTGGTCATAGCAAACACCCCTTCCAAAATCACGAGGCCACTGTACACATGGACATCACCAGATGGTCAATACCTAAATCAGATTGATTATATTCTTTGCAGCTGAAGATGGAGAAGCTCTATACAGACAGCAAAAACAAGATCAGGAGCTGACTATGGCTCAGATCATAATCTCCTTATTGCAAAATTCAGAGTTAAATTGAAGAGAGGAGGGAAAGCCACTATGCCTCTCAAGTATGACCTAAATAAAATCCCTTACAATTATACAATGAAGTGACAAATATATTAAAGGAATTAGATCTGATAGAGTGCCAGAAGGCCTATGGATGGAGGTTCATAGCATTGTACATGAGACAGTGATCATAACTATCCCCACGATAAAGAAATGCAAAAAGGCGAAATGGCTGTCTGAGAAAGTCTTGAAAATAGCTGAGAAAATAAGAGAAGTGAAAGGCGAAAGAGAAAAGGAAAGATACACCCATCTGAATGCAGAGTTCCAAAGAACAGCACGGAGAAATAAGAAAACCTTCCTAAGTGAACAATGCGAAGAAATAGAGGAAAACAATAGAATGGGAAAGACTAGAGATCTCTTCAAGAAAATTAGAGCAACCAAGGGAACATTTCATGCAAAGATGAGCATGACAAAGGACAGAAAAGATATGGACTTAACAGAAGCAGGAGATATTAAGAAAAGGTGGCAAGAATACACAGAAGAACTATACAGAAATGAACTTAAAGACCCAGGTAACCACGATAATGTGATCATTCACCTAGAGCCAGACATCATGGTTACCTGGGTCATTAAGACCATTTTTGTATAGTTCTTCAGTGTATTCTTACCATTTCTTAGTCTCTTTCTTCTTCTGTTAGGTCCTTGATATTTCTGTCATTTATTTTTCCCATCTTTGCATGAAATGTTCCCTTAGGATCTCTAATTTTCTTAAAGAGATCTCTAGTCTTTCCCATTCTTTTGTTTTCTTCTATTTCTTTGCATTGTTCACTTAGGAAGGCTTTCTTATCTCTCCTTGGTAGTCTCTGGTACTCTGTATTCAGTTCGGTACATCTTTCCCTTTCTTCTTTGTCTTTTGCTTCTCTTCTTTTTTTCAACTATACACAAGGTCTTCTCAGACAACCACTTGGCCATCTTACATTTGTGTTTCGTGGGGATGATTTTGGTCACTGCCTCCTGTACAATATTATGAACCTCTATCTATAGTTCTTCAGGCACTTTGTCTACCAGATCTCATCAACTTAAACTTTTATTCATCTCCACTGAAAGATCATAAAGGTCATGATTTAGGTCATGCTTAAATGGTCTAGTGGTCTTCCCTACTTTCTTCAATTTCAGTCTGAATTTTACAATATGGAGCTGATGACTAGGGCCACAGTCAGCTCCAGGTCTTGTTTTTGCTGACTGTATAGAGCTTCTCCACTGTTGTCCACAAAAATTAATCTGATTTTGGTATCAACCATCTGGTGATGCCCATGTGTAAATTTGTCACCTGTGTTGTTTGAAGAGGGCATTTGCTATGATCAGTGCATTCTCTTGACAAAACTCTTTTAACCTTTGCCCTGCTACATTTTGTACTCCAAGGCAAAACTTGTCTGTTACTCCAGGAATCTCTTGACTTCTTACTTTGAATTCCATCCCCCTATGTTGAAAAGGATATATTTTTTGGTGTTAGTTCTAGAAGGTCTTGTAGGTCTTCACAGATTCGTTCAACTTCAGTTTCTTTGGCATTAGTGGTTGGGGCATAGACTTGGTTTACTATGATATTGAATTGTTTGTCTTGAAAATGAACCAAGATCATTCTGTCGTTTTACAGATTGCACTCAAGTACTGCATTTCAGACTCTTTTGTTGGCTGTGAGGGCTACTCCATTTCTTCTAAGGAGTTTTTGCACTTAGTAGTAGATATAATGGTCATCTGAGCTAAATTTGACGATTCCTATTCATTTTAGTTCATTGATTCCTGAGATGTCAATGCTCACTCTTGCCATCTCCTGCTTAACTACATCCAGTTTACCTTGATTCATGGATCTAACTTTCCAGGTTCCTATCCAATATTGTTCTTCACAGGTGGCAGCTAATAAGATCAGGATATATATTACTGCCCCAGACACCATATCAATGATAACACACTTAATGGAGTGCTCTTTTTACAGTAAATCTGCATGACCATTGCATCCAAATTCATTTAATCAGAAACCATGAAGGTTGAATGTTGACTAATAATTTGGTGAGTATCTGATTCAATGGATTATAAAGATAAATGGAAATGGTAAAATCAACCTTGTGTGCTTTGCTTAATTTTTCAGCCTTTTAGAGAGAATATGAATTGAATTGACAGAGATATAAAATCCTTTTTGTAATCAGGCAGGACATTAATTACTTAATATAATTTTGTCATCTAGATATATAGCTCCCTTTTTTTTTTTAATTGAATCTGATCACAGGTACTAATGATATTTTTCACTGCTTATTCAGAAAACTAAGATCACGACATCTGGCCCCATCAATTCATGGCAAATAGATGGGGAAACTGGAAACAGTGGCTGACTATAATTTTTTGGGCTCCAAAATCACTGCAGATGGTGACTGCAGCCATGATATTAAAAGATATTTACTCCTTGGAAGGAAAGTTATGACCAACCTAAACAGCATATTAAAAAGCAGAGACATTACTTTGCCAACTAAGGTCTGTCTAGTCAAGACTATGTTTTGTCCAGTGGTCATGTATGGAGGTGAGTGTTGGACTGTAAAGAAAGCTGAGCACCAAAGAATTTATGCTTTTCAACTGTGGTGTTGGAGAAGACTCTTGAGAGTCCCTTGGACTGCAGGGATATCCAACCAGTCCATCCTAAAGGAGATCATTCCTGGGTGTTCATTGGGAGGACTGATGCTGAGGCTGAAATTCTAATACTTTGGTCACCTGATGCAAAGAGCTGACTCATTTGAAAAGACCCTGATGTTGAGAAAGATTGAGAGCAGGAGAAGGGGATGACAGAGGATGAGACAGTGGAATGGCATGACTGACTCAGTGGACATGGGTTTGGGTGGACTTTTGGACTTGGTGATGGACAGGGAGGCCTGGATTGCTGCAGTTCATGGGGTCGCCAAGACTCAGACACAACTGAGCGACTGAACTGAACTGAAAATTTTCCTCCTTTTCTGTCCTGTGTAATTTGGAATTAGACAAGGAATTTTCTTTGAGCACAATTTTTTTTAGTATCTCTCTACAGGATATAAGAAAGTTAGATGGAAAGAAATAAAAAATAGGAAACTCCAACTTTCTGCAAGTTTACTGAGTAAACGGACCTTGTTTAATTTGTCTGCAATTCCTTGTGCTCTATAGGTTCTTAATAAGCATATGCTTAACAATAAAAGAACAATCACAACAAAAATGCAAGCAGGGTTCACTGGAGCAGTAGATAGTGTATATATAAGAAACAATATATCTTAATATACTATGAATATACTTACAAAAATTAAGTGATCTTAAAAATGGCAATTTTACACCATTAGCAATAACTAACTGATAGCTTACTGTGAACGTTGTTGGATTCAGGTTCTCCAAAGAAGATTTAACTTTGGGACCTGGACCAAGGCTTGATCACTGAAGAGATTTATGTGGCAGAAGTTTTATTACAGTGAAAAAGAACAGAGAAAGCTTCTGACACTGACAACAGAAGGGGGCCAGAGAGTACCCGCTCGCTAGTCTTAGCAAAGAAGATATATACTTTTCAGTTGGTCATTCAGTTCAGTTCAATTCAGTTCAGTCGCTCAGTCGTGTCCGACTCTTTGCGACCCCATGAATCGCAGCACGGCACGCCTACCTGTCCATCACCAACTCCCGGAATTCACTCAGATTCACGTCCATCGAGTCAGTGATGCCATCCAGCTATCTCATCCTTGGTCGTCCCCTTCTCCTCCTGCCTCGAACCCCTCCCAGCATCAAAGTCTTTTCCAATGAGTCAACTCTTCTCATGAGGTGGCCAAAGTACTAGAGCTTCAGCTTTAGCATCATTACTTCCAAAGAAATCCCAGGGCTGATCTCCTTCACAATGGACTGGTTGGATCTCCTTGCAGTCCAAGGGACTCTCAAGAGTCTTCTCCAACACCACAGTTCAAAAGCATCAATGCTTCAGTGCTCAGCCTTCTTCACAGTCCAACTCTCACATCCATACATGACTACTGGAAAAACTATAGCCTTGACTAGACGGACCTTAGTCAGCAAAGTAATGTCTCTGCTTTTGAATATGCTATCTAGGTTGGTCATAACTTTTCTTCCAAAATGTAAGCGTCTTTTAATTTCATGGCTGCAGTCACCATCTGCAGTGATTTTGGAGTCTCAAACAATAAAGTCTGACACTGTTTCCACTGTTTCTCCATCTATTTCCCATGAAGTTATGAGACCAGATGCCATGATCTTCATTTTCTGAATGTTGAGCTTTAAGCCAACTTTTTCACTCTCCTCTTTCACTTTCATCAAGAGGTTTGTTAGTTCCTCTTCATTTTCTGCCATAAGGGTCGTGCTATCTGCATATCTGAGGTTATTGATATTTCTCCCAGCAATCTTGATTCCAGCTTGTGTTTCTTCCAGTCCAGCGTCTCTCATGATGTACTCTGCATAGAAGTTAAATAAGCAGGGTGAGAATATACAGCCTTGATGTACTCTTTTTCCTATTTGGAACCAGTCTGTTGTTCTATGTCCAGTTCTAACTATTGCTTCCTGACCTGCATACAGATTTCTCAAGAGGCAGGTCAGGTGGTCTGGTATTCCCATCTCTTTCAGAGTTTTCCACAGTTTATTGTGATCCACACAGTTAAAGGCTTCGGCATAGCCAATAAAACAGAAATAGATGTTTTTCTGGAACTCTCTTGCTTTTTCTATGATCCAGCAGATGTTGGAAATTTGATTTCTGGTTCCTCTGCCTTTTCTAAAACCAGCTTGAATATCAGGAAGTTCACGGTTCACATATTGCTGAATCCTGGCTTGGAGAATTTTGAGCATTACTTTACTAGCATGTGAGATGACTGCAATTGTGCGGTAGTTTGAGCATTCTTTGGAGTTGCCTTTCTTTGGGATTGGAATAAAAACTGACTTTTTCCAGTCCTGTGGCCAATGTTGAGTTTTCCAATTTTGCTGGCATATTGAGTGCAACACTTTCACAGCATCATCTTTCAGGATTTGAAATAGCTCAACTGAAAGGCCATCACCTCCACTAGCTTTGTTCATAGTGATGCTGTCTAAGGCCTACTTGACTTCACATTCCAGGATGTCTGCCTCTAGATGAGTGATCACACCATCGTGATTATCCGGGTTGTGAATGTCTTTTTTGTACAGTTCTTCTGTGTATTCTTGCCACCTCTTCTTAATGTATTTTGCTTCTGTTAGGTGCAT
The DNA here is from genome assembly GCF_023091745.1 of Budorcas taxicolor. Taxonomy (NCBI): domain Eukaryota; kingdom Metazoa; phylum Chordata; class Mammalia; order Artiodactyla; family Bovidae; genus Budorcas; species Budorcas taxicolor. The sequence goes on from NC_068935.1 coordinate 2,550,666, forward strand.
ACTGTTTCTGTCCTTTTTCGAGCCCATCTTTGCATGCAATGTTCCCTTGGTATCTTTAATTTTCTTGAAGAGATCTCTAGTCTTTCCCATTCTGTTCTTTTCCTCTATTTCTTTGCATTGATCGCTGAAGAAGGCTTTCTTATCTCTTCTAGGGATTCTTTGGAATTCTGCATTCAGATGATTATATCTTTCCTTTTCTCCTTTACTTTTCACTTCTCTTCTTTTCACAGCTATTTGTAAGGCCTCCTCAGACAGCCATTTTGCTTTTTTGCATTTCTTTTTCATAGGGATGGTCTTGATCCCTTTTACCTGTACAATATCATGAACCTCATTCCATAGTTCTACAGTAAATCAAAAGAAGGTCTCCAGGTTATAAAGGAGACATTTACAATTTAAGATGATGGGATTCAAACTAACAATAGAAAGATCTTACCAGACACACTCCCATAACATACACTATAAGATGACAGGATTAGTCAGAAGGTTCTTGTCTTTTGGACTCTGTGGGAGAGGGTGAGGGCAGGATCATATGGGAGAATGGTATTTAAACATGTAAGTTATCACACGTGAAATGCATCACCAGTACAGGTTCGATTAATGGTACAGGGTGCTTGGGGCTGGTGCATTGGGATGACCCAGAGGGATGGGATGGGGAGGGAAGGGGAAGAGGGGTTTAGGATGGGGAACACATGTACACACATGGTTCATTCATGTCAATGTATGGCAAAGCCAATACAATATTGTAAAGTAAAAAATAAATAAAGAAATAAATAAAACTAAAAACAAAGCAAACAAACAAAAGAACCACAAAAAAAAAAAGAAAGAAAGAGAAACATCCTACAGCAGTATAAATTTTTGTTATATAATTATCTGTACTAAGTTTAAGAAAAAACTTATCTTTGAACAAGATGAGTTGTTTTGTTTTGTACTCTGGGCTTAAAGAAGTATGTGATCTATGTGACTAAGATTTGTCCTTTTCTTCTCCTGAGAGCCCCAGACCCCTTTCTCCTTCTTGGGGACCTCAGACTTCTTATCAACCTAGCTAAGAATTAACTGTCTCATAACTGTTAGGTAGTTAGAATAGGAAATTTTGGAGCCCAAAATGGTGGTGGCTAAAAGACAAAGAAAGGGAAAAGCCCATGAAAATGGAACAAAAGAAAATCCACAGACAGGAGTGAAAACTTCAGATGAAACAACCTGCCCCCTTCTTGGCCATCCCAATTTGCATAGGGCAGAAAAGTGGGGGAGGAGAGAAGTGGGGGAGGAAGCCAAGCCAGACTGAGGCCTCTCCCTTGGGGTCGGCCTGCCTTCACTCCTCTAAGGTGTACTATCTTCTGCCAAATAAAACTCCGAGCTGTAACTGAGCTGTAACACTTGTCCACCATTTCAAATCTTTGCTGCAGCAAGACAGAACCAAGGAAGTTACACACTTTCCTGACATAACTATATCCAAAGAAAGTTTTCAGTCAGTGGTAGTCCACGGCTGGCTTTCTGGTTTGGAGGTAGGCATTATTCTGTGGTTTCTTTGAACTTTGATCTATTTTGTTAAAATCTGAGAAAACTTACTAAGTACTTTTAAAAATTGATTATAGAAATTAATAAGTGGTAGGGGACTGAATTTAGTTTCAGTATCATGTGTTTAAAAGGGGACAGAAAATTATGTCATTCACTCAAGATTCCCACCGCAAATGACTTAAACAGTAAATAAAATTGTATAAAGTTGTAGCTTCAATTATATGAAAAGTTCATTTCTGTCACGATCCTAAAGGTTGCACGGTAGAAAGACAAATGAGATTGTTTTCAGTGATGAAGGCTAGTTGAAAGATATAGGGAAATATGTTCTAGTCTTGTGTCATGAAGAATTAGACAAGAAGTCTGAACTGTTCAAGTTACAATCAACAGTCTAATTTCTACAGAACTTTGATCTTTTTACATCACAGAAGAAAGCATTTTATAACCTAAATAAATCATATAAATTTCATCATATAAACTAATTAAGATCACTCAAGCTATGACATGGGATTTCCCAGGCAAGAATACTGGACTGGGCAGCCATTTCTTTCTCCAGGGAATCTTCTTGACTCAGGGATCAAAGCCACGTCTCCTGCATTGGCAGGCAGATTTTTACCACTGAGCTACCTAAAAAGCCCCATTTTAAACATTATAAGTTGGAAATAAATATTTTGCTCATGGGATAAAACTCAAATTTACCAGGTAGAAAGACAGATAATTTTTACTTAGAGATAAAAATGTCATTTTACTGTCAATCAAATAGTGTTTAGGCAACTACCTTTCTGTGACCTGGATGTATATCCCAAAAGACACAGCCCTATGACAGAAGTGTCATCTAGGTAGGGACAGGCGAAAAAATTTCGGCTTACTAGCATAAGTAAATTACTCTGTCTTCTCATCTCCAAAGTCAAATTTGTTGAATAATTCAGTTAATTGCTAAAGATTTTAATAAATTTGGTTGATGTTCTATTTCAAAATAAAAACCACAATTATTCCCACTCTGACAGTGTGTAGGAGCAGTGCCTGAAAACTTCCTTCAAATATAACTAGATGTTACAACGGAGAATGCTATGGCAACCCACTCCAGTACTCTTGCCTGGAGAATCCCATGGATGGAGGAGCCTGGTGGGCTGCAGTCTATGGGGTCGCTAGGAGTCAGACACGACTGAGCGACTTCTGTTTCACTTTTCACTTTCCTGCATTGGAGAAGGAAATGGAAACCCACTCCAGTGTTCTTGCCTGTAGAATCCCAGGGACGGGGGAGCCTGGTGGGCTGCCGTCTCTGGGGTCGCATAGAGTCAGACACAACTGAAGCGACTTAGCAGCAGCAGCAGCAGAAGTTACAGAAATTTAAAAGTACTATTTATAAAAGCAAATGACAATGCACATTTTTCATTGTTAGTCAAGAATATTTTATAAGTCAAAGACACCTTCATAAAGTAGTTGAACTATGAAAAAAATATTCTGCAACATGCATAAGGCATTGATTTTCTAGTAGAATATAATGAAATAGAATGTGAACAATTTGCTTTCTCTATAACTGTTACGCATAAAAATTACACTGAGGCCAAACTTTCAAGCACAAAATCAATAATACTCTGATATCACTGCATTTCATTAAGTATAAAATAAATACTTGGAATATTATTAGGGCAAATATAAAGACTCAAATAACAAAAAGTAATTTGATTAATCCATTTTTATTGGTTTATGTCATTCAGTCTTAACATTTAGTTTTCATTATAGTGTGCCAAAGAGCTACATGTCAATGAAACAAGAATTTGTATGTTTTTAGGTAATATAAAAAAAAAGAAAATTGAACTTTGCAAAATGCAATATGTCTCTGCCATCTGAATAAGAAATGGATATAATGGCTACTTCACATTCATCTTTAATTACTAATTACCATTTTATTTTTCACAATGGCTAATTACACATTATAGTGTCCCCCTCTATCTATGAAAATACTCATATTAATGGAAGAAAACCTTGGGCCTTCATTTTCAAAAACTCATTTTAATGAATCTATCTATGTAATCTTTATAAGGTATACTTATTTTTTTTTTCTTGAAAAAGTAACATTCCAGATGTACTTTGTATATTTTGGGAGGCAACAAATACTGGTTCTGACAATTTTTTGCCGGGGTTCAGCCCCGGTGGATCCAGGGTGATTTGAAGGTGGGGATGGAGTCAGCATCCTTGGAAATAACTTATTTAATTACAGATAGAGAGGGATTAGAAAACTAACAGAGAAAAAGATCCTGAATAACTTGGTTTACATGGAATAGCAATCACCACCTACGTAGGCTGCAGGCATCTTCCCGTTCTCCCGAAGGAGAGGAGGCACTGAGGCCCCCCCGGTCCGATCTTGGAAGCCCAGGCGAAATTAGCAAGCTTGGTGAGTACCCACATTCCAGATAGGAATTCAGCCAGAAAAACAGGGAGCAAGAAAGAACGACATGGGGGAATCAGTCTGTCTGGAATCTGATCCGATTTCTTTGTTTTGGGGTTTGCTTATATACCTTTTGTTACACAGAGGGATGAATACAGAGTCACGCAGGGGTCAGCAGTCCTGACCTTTATCAAAATCAGGTGCTTTACATAAAAAAAAGATCTTAGGGGTTTTGCATCATCTTCTGGTCATGAGGCCTGCTGACATTTTATGATCCTTTCTTTCTGATAACCAAAAAACTTATTTTTTCCAATGGTGTTTTTTCTTAAACCAGGCACCACCCTCCAAAAAAGGTTGCATTCCTATAGGGTTAGGGTGTAGTGAGTTACAATCAAGAAAGGAATTTATTTAACCCAGGGTTAACATGATTGATCTTAAAGGTTAATACTTATTTCTCCTATATGCTTAAAAGTTAATACTTATTTCTCCTATATGCTAGTTATATTCATTATAAGGGCAGGGAATATGGAGATTTAGTAGCAAACATCAGCCCAACAAATGAAAATCCTTTCACCAATGTTACCCTTAAGATCTATTTAGTCTTAAGATAGTGATAAAGTTACATTTTTACATAGCAAGGACACAGTGATTTATAACAAAGTACAGTGATCTATTACAAAAGAGAAAATTCATTAACTCAAAAAGTCTAGTATTGCTAACCTTAAAAACTACTATATTTCCTTTTCTATATTCCAAATACATTGATTAATATATTCCCAGGTGCCTAAGGATATGGAGGCCTGGCGGCCATCATTGACTCAACAATGAGAAAAGCCTTATGCTAATTAAGACTTTCAAAATACTCCAAACTCTCTGTGCTGTTTATGGTTGAGACGTAGTAAACAATCATGTGCATAGTGGCAGGAGTATGGATAATCCTGTCACACAAGCTAGTCTGTCAGCAGAGAGGTTTGACCTGAGACACCCTTGTCACACCCAGGGCAGGGAAATAGCAGCAATTATTGGCACAACAAATGAAAAACCCTTCACTAATATAATTCCTAACCAACCCACTATACTAATAATTTCCAACTCCCCAAAAGAATTTGCCTTTAGTAAGTCTAAAACATCTCGTGCATCTCAGATAGGGAGGCTGTAAACAATCACATGTGGTTGGATGAACGTAAACATGTAAACATGATTGTTTACAGCCTCCCAACCTGAGAGGCACGAGATGTTTTAGACTTACTAAAGGCAAATTCTTTTGGGGAGTTAGAAGTTATTAGTATAGTGGGTTGGTTAGGAATTATATTGGTGAAGGGTTTTTCATTTGTTGTGCCAATAATTGCTTCTAATTCCCTGCCCTGGGTGTGACAAGGGTGTCTCAGGTCAAACCTCTCTGCTGACAGAACCTATACAGGTGGGCTAGATAACCTTCAAAAAATTCCCTTGTAGCTCAGTTGGTAAAGAATCTGCCTGCAGTGCAGGAGACCCGGGTTCAATTCCTGGGTTGGGAAGATCCCCTGGAGAAGGAAATGGCAACCAACTCCAGTATCCTTGCCTGGAAAATCTCATGGACAGAGGGCTGCAGTTCATGGGGTCGCAAAGGGTCGGGTACAACTGAGCGACTAACACTAAGATAACTTTCAGAGGAGTTCGTAAGTTGAAGCACTCTTGTCATGCCCAGGAATTTTTATTGACTTGGAGCTGCACGTTTACTCCTTCTCCGAGAGAACCGGTGGGGAACAGCCCCCCATAAAGTCAGAGGTGTAGGCGAGAGCATGAAACAGTAAAGTAGGTAGACTCTGGTTTTGGGGGTAGATGCTCGGGAACAGGGGGTTTCCTGAGGCTTGATCACGCCTTTGTGTATGCCAAGCCTCCTTCCTCATGACCTTTGCCATGGGCGGAGCTCCTCACACTGTCTCCTGGCAATTTTTCTGTTTCTTCTCATCTTTTTAAGGGCCTGCATTTCAGTATTTGGGGAGAGGCAGGGATCTGAGGTGGTTGTGAAGGATGTCTGGCCAGAATGCCTTGTGATTAACTAGCTGTGTTCTTTATGACAATGATGAAGAAGGTAACAGCCTGAAGATTAAGTGCTGATTCAGCTTGCACACTTGCTTAGGTTTTCTTTGTGAAAACAGCCAATTGACTCATTGCCTATGTATAACAAGTTGGGACATCTGAGGGGAACGTTGCTGTCCCTGTGAATCCCCTTTTTCAACACAACTAACACACTACAAAAACTGGCTGACTGATGGAGCTGACTAGCCTGTATTGATTCTGGACTTATTTATGAGATATAGAGTTATTGGTATTAGATTGTTTCAAGCACATTTCTCCAATTCTGTCCTCCCCCACTCCCAATCCCTTTTTTGGGCCTTTTCCTTCCTAACCAGCTATGATTAAGCAAAATAAGCTTGTTCAGAAACATTTTTTTCAATCTAAATAAATATGTGGCTTGCCTCTTGATTTTTAAAGGTGTCAACTTAGGTTTATTCCACTAGAGACATAACATAGTGCTATGCCTCTTAACAGTTTTAACTCTTAACTAAATAAAAGAGGAACTAAGAAAATAATTTTTGTAGCAGGATGATCTGTTTGATATTTCCTAATTAGATAGTCTGAACGTTTAAAAAAACTAATAGTGTTGACTTTCAATTGAAGAGTTGAAAGTATTTATTAAAATCAACTAACACATAGAATAATAGCAGGAGAATGTCAACTGAAGGAAAATGCACAACCTAAAAGTTGCAAGTTATGTTTTATTTGGGGAATTTACTGAGGATTATATCCTGGGAGATCACTTTTCAGACAGTGCTAGGAACTCTTCCAAAGGAGGAGACAGGATATACAGGGTGTTTTGCTTAAAAACAAACAAGCAAAAACAGGCAGTCAAATATCAAAAGATTACTGCTAATCATAAAAATCAGATATCTCAAGTTAATGATTTTAGTGCTTTTCTGTGTGTGGGAAGATGCAAAAATCTGGGTTTATTGAAATTCTACCTTCAATATGCATCTTAACTCTCTAGAGCCAGTATCCTGTTTTTCTCCATTTGGGGCATCTGCAATGGTTGATAGCTTGATAACTTGCAGTCACTCAGTTGTGTCTGACTCTTTGGTACCCCATGGACTATAGCCCATCAGGCTCCTCTGCCCATGGAATTTTCCAGACAAAAAATATTGGAGTTGGTTGCCATTTCCCCTTCAAGAGGATCTCCCCTACCCAGGGATAGAACCCAAGCTCCTGCGGCTCCTGCATTGGTAAAGGCGGAGCTACCTTTACCATTGAGCTACCTGGGGGGCCCATTTTTTTAATTATTGAAAAGGCAGGTAACATTTTTGTCCACAGTGCTCCCTCTTGGTCATGTAATCAGTCAAGGTTTGGGAGGCAATTCATGACCAATTTGTTCCATAGCACTAGGAATTCTCATTCTTATATCAGACAAGGATTTTGTTGATAGGTCAGTCAATGTGCTATTTTTTTGGATTAGGCCCTATTCATAGTCTAAAATTCTCTGGATAATTTGTCTTACTAGCTTTATGGTCCAGGAAATATTTTCCCTTATTGTTTCTTCCTATATCTATAACTGTACTTTTATAATAATTCTATATAGAATTTCATATATATGATCAATTGTATCAAGATGTTTGGTGATCATTAATTTTGTCAGAGGCCTGGTTACACATTGAGCAATGCAAGAGACAACAATCTTATAAAATAGATAGTATATAAGAAATATAGTAACATTTAAAAGATCATAGTAGAGCAGAGAAAGACACAAATCATAAACAATTTGAAAACAAATAATAGAGAACAAATTAAAACAGTGATTACTATAACTAGTTGTAATCTAGTTGCAGTAAGCCATCCAGTCCAGAGGGGAGTCAACTGGTGAAGCCAAATTCTAGAGGGTTCAAGTAGAGAGAGAAATATAAATATTTCATCTTTGCTAATGAAGATATACATCATCAACTTGTTGTAGGTCATAGTTAGTGTAAGAGGAAACACTTTCTGAAAAGCAAACATATAATGCCAGTAATATTTCAGACAAAATGTCCTAAAATTATAGTCACATTAATCAGTTTATTATCTCATGTAATTAATTCCTGTTGATCTAAAATCATCAGGCTTTTCATTATAATTTTATGATTTTTTTACCCAGTTCAGTGGTACCATCTAAAAGTCATTAGAAACTTGTATTTGTCAAAATTTCTTTTTTATGAATCTTCTTGATGCTTTTATAAAAGCATCAGTGTAAAATAATCACTATCTATAAATGGCAAAAAACTTAAAATGGCACAGTTAAAGGTCTGGTTATAAGGCAGTTGACAACTTGGTTATCTCTGTGACATATAACATTTTAAGATAAAACTACAATTATGACTGACAACATTTTAGCAAGGCATACCAGATTTTTATGAATTCCATAAAACTTTCAGGATATTTATATTAAGGGCATTTGCCTATACAATATAACCTAAGAATGTTTTATCATCAATTATTTTACAATGTATCCTGTGTAATTTAACCAAATCCCAAATAAATTTAATTAGCTTAATATCACTCTTTGGAACGTTTCAGGGTCCATTGAAACATCCCAAAATTAGACAGAGGTCAAAAGAATTTCATTCAGAATTTGACATGGTAAAGTTCGCCAAAGATATCAAAAGGTTTTAAAACATTTGGTCAAATAGGATCATAAGTCACTGTAAAACAGTGCTTACTCATTCAACCAAAGTGACAATAAAATAATTTTATCTTTATGTGGATTATTTTCAACAAACTGGTGTCTCAGACAGTAAAGCCTCTGTCTACAATGTGGGAGACCCGGGGCTTATCCCTGGGTTGGGAAGATACCCTGGAGAAGGAAATGGCAACCCATTCTAGTACTCTTGTCTGGAAAATCTCATGGACGGAGGAACCTGGTAGGCTACAGTCCATGGTTTCGCAAAGAGTTGGACACGACTGAGCGACTTCACTCACTTTCAACAGACTACTCAAAAGGAGGTAGGGAAACTTTACAATCTAAAAGTAGATCAATATTCCAAGAAACTTTTTACACAGAGGGAAAAACCAAATTCTAGTTTTGTGCCAGCTTACTTTTAATATTAAAATTTGCTTACTCCATTAAATTTATTTTAATCAGTCTTCACCATGTACAAAATTTTCTTGGTTTCCTTTACCACAAACCTTTTCACATTCAGAATTTGTCCTACTTGTTTTCTTTCTTCCTCTCTCTCCAGAACAAAATTAATTTATTTTTCCTTAACAAAATGCAGTTCTATTCCTTATACCCTTTTATTTTATTGAAAGTACACATTCTAATTTTCTTGCTTTCTGAAATGTTTCCCTTATTATCCCTATGGTTTTAATGACATATATTACAATTTTAACCCAAAGAAGCAAGAAATTAAAACCAAGAAGCAATTAATTGTGAACTATTTGTCACACCAGCATTTCCTGATTTGGCAAACTTATTAACATATTCCATCACCTGCAGAACCATATATTTTCTGTAGTATAATTTTTTTCTCCATGTGGCACAAAATGTGTGCATAATAAACCCAAATAGCTTTAGTTTTTCTCTCATAAGAAGACAAAAGTAGATAAACTCAGGATTGTTTAGCAATTAATGTTTACTTATTTGAAATGGTCTAGATGCTCAGTTGATTCCCATCATTTAAATTAAAGTAGAAAAATTCAAAAGTTTCAAATTAATAAAAAAATTCTGGAGAAATTATTTGACACACATATTCTAAACATAAATATTACTAAATAGTTCACCAAAAATTCTTATCTCATTTATTTCTATTTTATAAGTCATGAAAATATCATCTTACCAAGTTAATTTTTCCTGCTAAGTCTGCAACAGAAATAAAATGAACCTATTAATATTTAGAAAAAGTACAAAAAACCTACAATATTCAATGTCAATGTTTCCAAAGAGATGTTTGTACCAATTAAACTAACAATCCTAAACTAACTTTAAAACCAGATATTAAATTAATATTAAATATTTCTTAAATCATGTGAACTTGAAATTCAGTCTAGTTTCCTTTATATCCAGAAATAGTTTTTAATTACTTACTTTTAAATCAATGAAATAGAGATCTTTTATAAATTTAATTTCAATAATACCACATAAAGATAGAAATATGTGCATAATGTGCACACAGGCTTATAAACAGATGTAACTAGAGATCTCATAGCTTATCTTCAAAACATAGTTATGAATCAATTATTACAATATAGACTTACTAGTTATAAATAATAGTGCAATTAAATGAATAAATTAAATTCATTTTCTCAGATAACTAAGGCCTTGCTACTTTTGGAAAAGACTTTGATTAATTCTTTAAGGAGTCTGTGAATTAAATTTTGGAAGAGGGGGCCATTCCAGCAGCTTGAGTTTATAAAGGTTTCTCACTGCTGTTTATATCAAAGACTGTTCTGCCTACATTTTCCTTTAAGAATTTTATAGTATCTGACCTTACATTTCAGATCTCTAATCCATTTTGAGTTTATTTTTATGTATGATATTAGGGGGTGATCTAATTTCATTTTTTTTTTTTTTTTACATTTAGCTGTCCAATTTTCACAGCACTGCTTATTGACGAGATTTTTTTTTTTTTCTATTGTATATTCTTGCTTCCATTGTCTAGATTAAGTGACTTTAGGTGCATGGGTTTATCTCTGAACTTTCTATCCTGTTCCATTCATCTGTATTTCTGTTTTTGTGCCAGTTTCATACTGTTTTGATGATTGTAGCTTTGTAGAATAGTCTGAAGTCAGGAAGCCTGATTCCTCCAGCTCTGGTTTTCTTTCTCAAATTGCTTTGGCTATTTGCAGTCTTCTATGTTTCCATACAAATTATAATAAAACTTTTGTTCTAATTCTGTGAAAAATGCCACTGGTAATTTGACAGGAATTGCACTGAATCTGTAGATTGCTTTGGGTAGTATAGTCATTTTCACAGTATTGATTCTTTCAACTAGAGAACATGGTATGTCTCCCATCTTTTTGTGTCATCTTTGATTTCTTTCATCAGTATCTTATAGTCTTGTGAGTACAGGTCTTTTGCCTCCTTTGGTAGATAATTCACCGAGAGCAATAAAAATAAAAATTATAATAAGCAAATGGGACCTAATTAAACTTAAAAGCAAAGAAAACCATAAACAAAATGAAAAGAATATCCTCAGCATGGGAGAAAACATTTGCAAATGAAGCAACTGACAAGGGATTAATCTCAAAAATATAGATAAGGGAAGAGATTGGGGTGGGGACTTAGCAAACTGCCAGTGAAGGGGAATTGAAAGTTTTATCCATGATTTCAAAACTCAACCAAGAAAACACTTGTGAAGCACTGTATTAGAGAGACTGAGATAATTCAGGAATGAAAGACTGATGAACAGTGGGGAGGTCAAACAAATATAGAGGATATTTCTTAAAGAAAGAACAGGTCTAAGTAAACAAAATTTCCCAGGTCTTTTCACAGTGTTTTGCAATAATAAATGTTCAATAAATATTAATTAAAAGGAAAGGGAGACTTCAACATTTCCAATCTGAAAAAGTGAGTAAATGTTGATGCTAATTTATAGACATAGAAGGACAATTCTTCTACATGGAAAATTGAGGGTGTTACTGCCAATGATTCATTTAGATCTGTACTTAGCAAGCTCAATCTGATAATAGAACATCTCTGCAGCAAAACTTTATATGAGAATAGGTATGCTTTCTAAGCATTATTTAGAGAAGAAAAAGTAGCAAAGAGCTGAAAACTTGAGAAATGATTATTGGAGGACAGAAAGCAAGAAGTATCAGGCTTTTCTCTAATCCCTGGTTGAGTTCAGTTCAGTTCAGTCAGTCAGTCATGTCTGACTCCTTGCAACTCCATGGACTGCAGAATGCCAGGTCTCCCTGTTCATAACCAACTCCCGGAATTTACTCAAATTCATGTCCATTGAGTACGTGATGCCATCCAACCATCTCATCCTCTGTCATCTCCTACTCCTCCAGCCTTCAATCTTTCCAAGCACGGTGGACATTTCAAATGAGTCAGTTTTTCGCATCAGATGGCCAAACTATTGTAGTTTCAGCTTCAGCACCTGTCCTTCCAATGAATATTCGGGATTGATTTCCTTTAAGATGTACTGGTTAGATCTCCCTGCAGTCCAAGGGACTCTCAAGAATCTTCTTGAATGCCACAGTTCAAAAGCATCAATTCTTCGGCACTCAGATTGATTTATAGTCCAAATTTCACATCCATACATGACTACTCAGTAAATCGTAGTTTGACTAGATGGAATGCTGTTGGCAAAGTAATGTCTCTGCTTTGTAATAAGCTGTCTAGGTAGGTCACAGCTTTTCTTCCAAGGAGCAAGCGTCTTTTAATTTCATGGCTGCAGTCACCATCTGCAGTGATTTTGGAGTCCCAAAATATAAATTTTGTCACTGTTTCTAGTGTTTCCCCATCTATTTGTCATGAAGTGATGAAACCAGATGCCATGGTCTTAGTTTTCTGAATGTTGAGCTTTAAGGCAACTTTTTCACTCTCCTCTTTCACTTTCATTAAGAGGCTCTTTAGTTCTTCTTCACTTTCTGCCATAAAGGTGGTGTCATCTGTATGTCTGAGGTTATTGATATCTCTCCTAGCAAACTTGATTCCAGCTTGTGCTTCTTCCAGCCCAGATATCCTCATGATGTACTCTGCATTTAAATAAGCAAGGTGACAACATGCAGCCTTGACGTACTCCTTTTCCTATTTGGAACCAGTCTGTTGTTCCATGTCCAGTTCTATCTGTTGCTTCTTAACCTGCATACAGATTTCTCAGGAGGGAGGTCAGGTGGACTGTTATTCCCATCTCTTGAAGAATTTTCCAAAGCTTTTTGTGATTCACACAGTCAAAGGCTTTGGCACAGTCAATAAAGCAGAAGTAGATGTTTTATCAGGAACTCTCTTGCTTTTTCAATGATTCAACTGATGTTGGCAATTTGATTTCTGGTTCCTCAGCTTTTTTTGAATCCACCTTGAATATGTGGAATTTCATGGTTCACATACTATTGAAGCTTGACTTAGAGAATTTTGAGCATTATCTTGCTAGAATGTGAGATGAGTGCAATTGTGCAATAGTTTGATCATACTTTGGCATTACCTTTCTTTGGAAGTGTAATGAAGACTGACTTTTTCCAATCCTGTGGCCATTGCTGAGTTTTCCAAATTTGCTGACATACAGAGTGCAGCACTTTCACAGCATCATCTCTTAGGATTTGAAATAGCTCAACTGGAATTCCATTACCTTCACTAGCTTTGCTCATAGTGATGCTTCCTAAGGCCCACTTGACTTCTTATTCCAGGATGTCTGGCTCTAGGTGAGTCATCACACCACCAAGTTTATCTGGGTCGTGAAGATTTTTTTGGTATAATTCTTCTCTGTGCCATCTCTTGTCAATATCTTCTGCTTCTGTTAGGTTCATACCATTTCTATCCTTAACTGTGACCATCTTTACAGGAATATTGCCTTGGTATCTCTAATTTCCTGAAAGAGATCTCTGTTCAGTTCAGTTCAGTCGCTCAGTCGTGTCCGACTATTTGCGACCCCATGAATTGCAGCACACCAGGCCTCCCTGTCCATCACCATCTCCCGGTGTTCACTCAGACTCACGTCCATCGAGTCAGTGATGCCATCCAACCATCTCATCCTCGGTCATCCCCTTCTCCTCCTGCCCCCAATCCCTCCCAGCATCAAAGTCTTTTCCAATGAGTCAACTCTTCGCATGAGGTGGCCAAAATACTTGAGCTTCAGCTTTAGCATCATTCCTTCCAAAGATATCTCAGGGTTGATCTCCTTCAGAATGGATTGGTTGGAACTCCTTGGAGTCCAAGGGACTCTCAAGAGTCTTCTCCAACATCACAGTTCAAAAGCATCAATTCTTCGGTGCTCAGCCTTCTTCACAGCCCAACTCTCATATCCATACATGACAACAGGAAAAACCATAGCCTTGACTAGACGGACCACAGTCGGCAAAGTAATGTCTCTGCTTTTGAATATGCTATCTAGGTTGGTCATAACTTTTCTTCCAAGGAGTAACCGTCTTTTAATTTCATGGCTGCAGTCACCATCTGCAGTGATTTTGGAGCCCAGAAAAAATAAAATCTGGCACTGTTTCCACTGTTTCCCAATCTATTTCCCATGAAGTGATGGGACCAGATGCCATGATCTTCATTTTCTGAACGTTGAGCTTTAAACCAACTTTTCCACTCTCCTCTTTCACTTTCACCAAGAAGCCTTTTAGCTCCTCTTCACTTTCTGCCATAAGGGTGGTGTCATCTGCATATCTGAGGTTATTGATATTTCTCCCGGCAGTCTTGATTCCAGCTTGTGTTTCTTCCAGTCCAGGGTTTCTCAGGATGTACTCTGCATAGAAGTTAAATAAGCAGGGTGACAATATACAGCCTTGACGTACTCCTTTTCCGATTTGGAACCAGTCTGTTGTTCCATGTCCAGTTCTAACTGTTGCTTCCTGACCTGCATACAGATTTCTCAAGAGGCAGGTTAGGTGGTCTGGTATTCTCATCTCTTGAAGAATTGTCCACAGTTTATTGTGATCCACACAGTCAAAGGCTTTGGCATAGTCAATAAAGCAGAAATAGATGTTTTTCTGGAACTCTCTTGCTTTTACCATGATCCAGCAGATGTTGGCAATTTGATCTCTGGTTCCTCTGCCTTTTCTAAAACCAGCTTGAACATCAGGGAGTTCACAGTTCACGTATTGCTGAGGTCTGGCTTGGAGAATTTTGAGCATTACTTTACTAGCATGTGAGATGTGTGCAATTGTGCCGTAGTTTGAGCATTCTTTGGCATTGCCTTTCTTAGGAATTGGAATGAAAACGGACCTTTTCCAGTCCTGTGGCCACTGCTGTGTTTTCCAAATTTGCTGGCATATTGAGTGCAGCACTTCCACAGCATCATCTTTCAGGATTTGAAACAGCTCAACTGAAATTCCATCGCCTCCACTAGCTTTGTTCATAGTGATGCTTTCTAAGGCCCTCTTGACGAGTCTCTCCCATTCTAATTTTTCCTCAAATTCTTTGCATTAGTCACTGAAGAAGCGTTTACTATCTCTCCTTGCTATTCTTTGGAACTCTGAATTCAAATGTGTATATCTTTCTTTTTCTCCTTTGCCTTTAAATTCTCTTCGTTTCATAGCTATTTGTAAGGCCTCCTCAGAGGCCTTTTTGCATTTCTTTTTCTTGGGGATGTTCTTGATTCATGCCTCCTGTACAAGTTCATGAACCTCAGTCCATTGTTCTTCAGGAACTCTGTCCACCAAATCTAATTCCTTGAATCTATTTGTCACTTCCATTGTATTGTTGTAAGGGACTTGATGTAGGTCATACCTAAATCAAATCATTTTTGATTATACAGTGGAAGTGAGAAATAGATTTAAGGGACTAGATCTGATAGATAGAGTGCCTGATGAACTATGGACGGAGGTTCGTAAGATTGTACAGGAGACAGGGATCAAGACCATCCCCATGGAAAAGAAATGCAAAAAAAGAAAATGGCTGTCTGGGAAGGCCTTACAAATAGCTGTGAAAAGAAGAGAAGAAAATGCAAAGGAGAAAAGGAAAGATATAAGCATCTGAATGCAGAGTTGCGAATAATAGCAAGAAGAGATACAAAAGCCTTCTTCAGCGATCAATGCAAAGAAATAGAGGAAAACAACAGAATGGGAAAGACTAGAGATCTCTTCAAGAAAATTAGAGATATCAAGGGAATATTTCATGCAAAGATGGGCTTGATAAAGGACAGAAATGGTAGGGACCTAACAGAAGCAAAAAATATTAAGAAGAGGTGGCAAGACTACTCAGAAGAATTGTACAAACTAGATCTTCATGACCCAGATAATCACGATGGTCTGGTCATTCACCTAGAGCCAGACATCCTGGAATGTGAAGTCAAGTGGGCCTTAGAAAGCATCACTACCAACAAAGCTAGTGGAGGTGATGGCATTTCAGTTGAGCTGTTTCAAATCCTGAAAGATGATGCTGTGGAAGTGCTGCACTCAATATGGCAGCAAATTTGGAAAACACAGCAGTGGCCACAGCACTGGAAAAGGTCAGTTTTCATTCCAGTCCCAAAGAAAGGCAATGCCAAAGAATGCTCAAACTATCACAAAATTGCATTCATCTCACATGCTAGTAAAGTAATGCTCAAAATTCTCCAAGCCAGGCTTCAGCAATACAGGAACTGTGAACTTCCAGATGGTCAAGCTGGTTTTCAAAAAGGCAAAGGAACCAGAGTCAAATTGCCAACATCCACTGGATCATCAAAAAAGCAAGAGAGTTCTAGAAAAACTTCTATTTCTGCTTTATTGACTATGCCAAAGACTTTGACTGTGTGGATCACAATAAACTGTGGAAAATTCCGAAAGAGATGGAAATACCAGACCATCTGACCTGCCTCTTGAGAAATCTGTATGCAGGTCAGGAAGCAACTGTTAGAACTGGACATGGAACAACAGACTGGTTCCAAATAGGAAAAGGAGTACGTCAAGGCTGTATATTGTCACCCTGCTTATTTAACTTATATACAGAGTACATCATGAGAAACTCTGGGCAGGAAGAAGCACAATCAGGAATCAAGATTGCCAGGAGAAATATCAATAACCTCAGATATGCAGATGACACCACCCTTATGGCAGAAAGTAAAGAGGAACTAAAAAAGCCTCTTGATGAAAGTGAAAGAGGAGAGTGAAAAAGTTGGCTTAAAGCCCAACATTCAGAAAACGAAGATCATGGCATCTGGTCCCATCACTTCATGGGAAATAGATTAGGAAATAGTGGAAACAGTGCCAGACTTTATTTTGGGGTGCTCCAAAATCACTGCAGATGGTAATTGCAGCCATAAAACTAAAAGAAGCTTACTGTTTTGAAGGAAAGTTATGATCAACCTATATAGCATATTGAAAAGCAGAGACATTTGCCAAGAAAGATCCATGTAGTCAAGGCTATGGTTTTTCCTGTGGTCATGTATGAATGTAAAATTTGGACTGTAAAGCAAACTGAGCGCTGAAGAATTGATGCTTTTTAAATGTGGTGTTGGAGAAGATTCTTGGGAGTCCCTTGGACTGCAAGGAGATCCAACCAGTGCGTTCTAAAGATCAGTCCTGGGTGTTCGTTGGAAGGAGTGATGTTGAAGCTGAAACTCCAGTACTTTGGCCACACATGCAAAGTGTTACTTCATTGGAAAAGACTCTGATGCTGGGAGGGATTGCTGGCAGAAGGCCATGGGGACGACAGAGGATGAGATGGCTGGATGGCATCACGGACTCGATGGACATGAGTTTGAGTCAACTCGAGAGTTGGTGATGGACAGGGAGACCTGGCGTGCTGCAATTCATGGGGTCACAAAGAGTCAGACACGATTGAGCAACTGAACTGAACTGAACTGAATGGCTTAGTGGTTTTCCCTACTTTCTTCAATTTAAGTCTGAATTTGAGCCACAGTCAGCTTCTGGTCTTGATTTTGCTGACTGTATAGAGCTTCTTCATCTTTACCTGCAAAGAATATAATCAATTTTATTTCGTTTTTGATCATCTGGTGATTGCCATGTGTAGAGTCATCTCTTGTGTTGTTGGAACAGTGTATTTGCTATGACCAGTTCGTTCTCTTTGCAAAACTCTATTAGCCTTAGCCCTGCTTCATTCCGTACTCGAAGGCAAAATTTGCCTGTTACTCCAGATATCTCTTGACTTCCTACTTTTTCATTCCAGTCCCCTATATTGATAAGGAGATTTTTTTTTGGGTGTGAGTTCTAGAAAGTCCTGTAGATCTTCATAGAACCATTCAACTTCAGCTTCTTCATTATTATTACTCAGGGCATCAGTTCAGTTCAGTCGCTCAGTCATGTCTGACTCTTTGCGACCCCATGAATCACAGCACATCAGGCCTCCCTGTCCATCACCAATTCCCGGAGTTCACACAGACTCATGTCCATCAAGTTCGTGATGTCATCCAGCCATCTCATCCTCGGTCGTCCCCTTCTCCTCCTGCCCCCAATCCCTCCTAGCATCAGAGTCTTTTCCAATGAGTCAACTCTTCGCATGAGGTGGCCAAAGTACTGGCGTTTCAGCTTTAACATCATTCCTTCCAAGGAAATCCCAGGGCTGATCTCCTTCAGAATGGACAGGTTGGATCTCCTTGCAGTCCAAGGGACTCTCAAGAGTCTTCTCCAACACTACAGTTCCAAAGCATCAATACTTGGGGACTCAGCCTTCTTCACAGTCCAACTCTCACATCCATACATGACCACAGGAAAAACCATAGCTTTGACTAGACGGACCTTAGTTGGCAAAGTAATGTCTCTGATTTTGAATATACTATCTAGGTTGGTCATAACTTTTCTTCCAAGAAGCAAGCGTCTTTTAATTTCATGGCTGCAGTCACCATTCTTCAATGATTTTTGAGCCCAGAAAAATAAAGTCTGACACTGTTTCCATTGTTTCCCCATCTATTTATGATTAAACAGAGGAAGTGACAAATAGATTCAAGGGATTAGATCTGATAAACAGAGTGCCTGAAGAACTATGGACAGAGGTTCATGACATTGTATAGGAGGCAGTGACCAAAACCATCCCCAAGAAAAAGAAATGCAATATGGTTGTCTGACGAGGCCTTATAAATAGCTGAAAAAAGGAGAGAAGCTAAAGGGAAAGGAGAAAAGGGAAGCTATACCCATCTGAATGCTGAGTTTCAAAGAATAGCAAGAAGAGAGAAGAAAGCCTAAGTGAACAATGCAAAGAAATAAATAAAAATAATACACTCAAAAAGACTACAGATTTCTTCAAGAAAATTAGAGATACAGAGGTAACACTTCATGCACAGATGGGCACAATAAAGGGTAAAAATTGTATAAACCTAACAGAAGCAGCAGAGAAGGCAATGGCACCCCACTCCTGTACTGTTGTCTGGGAAATCCTATGGATGGAGGAGCCTGGCAGGCTGCAGTCCATGGGGTCGCGAAGAGTCGGACACGACTGAGCGACTTCACCTTCACTTTTCACTTTCGTGCATTGGAGAAGGAAATGGCAACCCACTCCAGTGTTCTTGCCTGGAGAATCCCAGGGACGGGGGAGCCTGGTGGGCTTCCATCTATGGGGTCGCACAGTCGGACACGACTGAAGCGACTTAGCAGTAGCAGCAACAGAAGCAAACAATATTAAGAAGAGGTGGCAAGAATACATAGAATAACTGTAAAGAAAGATCTTATGACCCAGAAAACCATGATGGTGTGATCACTCACCTAGAGCCAGACATCTTGGCATGAGAAGTCAAGTGGGATGTAGGAAGCATCACCACAAACAAAGCTAGTGGAGGTGATGGAATTCCACCTGAACTATTTCAAATCCTAAAGAAATGATGCTTTTAAGGTGCTGTGCTCAATATGCCAGAAAATTTGGAAAACTCAGCAGTGGCCACAAGACTGGAAAATATCAGTTTTCGTTCCAATCCCAAACAAGGCTAGTGCCAAAGAACATTCAAACTACCACACAGTTGCACATTTCACATGCCAGCAAAGTCATGCTCAAAATCCTCCAAGCTAGGCTTCAATACTAAGTGAACTGTGAGCTTCCAGGTGTTCAAGCTGGATTTAGAAAAGGCAGAGGAATCAGATATCAAATTGCCAACAACCATTGGATCATAGAAAAAGCAAGAAAATTGCAGAAAAAAAAAAACACATCTCTTTTGCTTCACTGAATATGTGACTGTGTGGATAAAAAAAAAAAAAAAAACTGGAAAATTCTACAAGAGATGAGAATACCAGACTATGTTACCTGTCTCCTGAGAAACCTGTATGCAGATCAAGAAGTAACAGTTAGAACTTGACATGGAACAATGAACTGGAAAGGAATATGTCAAGGCTGTATATTGTCACCCTGCTTATTTAACTTATATGCAGAGTACATCCTGCCAAATGCCCGGCTGGATAAAGCACAAATTAGAATCAAGATTGCCAGGAGAAATATTAATAAACTCAGATATGCATATGACACCACCATTATGGCAGAAAGTGAAGAGGAACTGAAGAGCCTCTTGATGAAAGTGAAAGAGAGTGAAAAAGCTGGCTTAAAACTCAATAGTTAAAAACCTGAGATCATGAAATCCAGTCCCATCACTTCATGGCAAATACATGGGGAAACAATGGAAATAGTGACGGACTTATTTTCTTGGGCTCCAAAATTACTGCTGATGGTGATTGCAGCCATGAAATTAAAAGACACTTGCTCCTTGGAAGAAAAACTATGAGCAACCTAAACAGCATATTAACAAGCAAAGAGATTAATTTGCCAAAAAGGGTTCATTAGTCAAAGCTATGTTTTTTTTTCCAGTAGTCATGTATGTACGTATGTGTGTATATATGTATGGTCATGTTCTTTGAACATAAAGAAGGCTGTTCACCAAATAACTGATGCTTTTGAATTGTGGTGTGGAGAAGATTCTTGAGAATCCCTTGGACTGAAAGGAGATCCAACCATTCAATGCTAAAGGAAATCAATCCTGAATATTCATTGGAAGGACTAATGCTGAAGCTGAAGCTCCAATACTTTGGCCATCGGATGCGAAGAGCTGACTCGTTAGAAAAGACCCTGATACTATATTGAATGACTTTCAGATTTATGATGAGTTGCAACTCCTAAAAGTTGTTATATAAGAGGCGATAACATAAACCAACTCTAAAGCTGGCTCTGAAGAGAATGGTTCTTCAGTGCAGGACATCAATGCAACCAACCACAACCTTGCTTTCACACTTTGGCAGCTGTGTCCTGGCTACAAAGCTAGGCAGGCTGACGGAATTTTAAGTTAAATAATGCCATGTTGGTCAGCAGAGGGAGAAATAAAAGGAAGGCTTTATCAGCACAGAGAGATGCTCTGCCTGTGTCTGAGAGGGTTATACTATTTCTCTATTTGTCTTACTAATGCCTCACCCTGACATCAGTCATTAAAGTCTCTGGTCTGATATAAAAGGCAGAGTTATAAAGTCCTAAGATACTTCCTATCCTCAGCTTTCTATTCAGAAATGTTTTACAAAACTCTTATGTTTTAAAATGTTTAGTGTGCAGCTTTTTTTTTTTTCCTTTGTAATTGCCCTTAGCACAACAACAACCATCTCCTGAAAATGTAAATCACTTTGTTCAGTTCAGTTCAATTCAGTTCAGTCGCTCAGTCATGTCTGACTCTTTGCGACCCCATGAATCACAGCAAGCCAGGCCTCCCTGTCCATCACCAACTCCCGGAATTCACTCAAACTCATGCCCATCTAGTCGGTGATGCCGTCCAGCCATCTCATCCTCTGTTGTCCCCTTCTCTTCTTGCCCCCAATCGCTCCCAGCATCAGAGACTTTTCCAATGAGTCAACTCTTCGCATGAGGTGGCCAAATTATTGCAGTTTCAGGTTCAGCACCAGTCCTTCCAATGAACACCCAGGACTGTCTTTAAGATGTACTGGTTGGATCTCTCTGCAGTCCAAGGGACGCTCAAGAGTCTTCTCCAACACCACAGTTGAAAAGCATCAATTCTTCGGTGCTCAGCTTTCTTCACAGTCCAACTCTCACATCCATACATGACTACTGGAAAAACCATAGCCTTGACTAGATGGACCTTTGTTGGCAAAGTAATATCTCTGCTTTTCACTATATTATCTAGGTTGGTCATAACTTTCCTTCCAAGGGGTAAGCATCTTTTAATTTTATGGCTGTAATCACCATCTGCAGTGATTTTGGAGCCCCCAAAAATAAAGTCTGACACTGTTTCCACTGTTTCCCCATCTATTTCCCATGAAGTGATGGGACCAGATGCCATGGTCTACGTTTTCTAAATGTTGAGCTTTAAGCCAACTTTTTCACTCTCCTCTTTCACTTTCATCAAGAGGCTTTTTAGTTCCTCTTCACTTTTTGCCATAAGGGTGGTGTCATCTGCATATCTGAGGTTATTGATATTTCTCCCGGCAATCTTGATTCCAGCTTGCGCTTCTTCCAGCGCAATGTTTTTCATGATGTACTCTGCATATAAGTTAAGTAAGCAGGGTGAAAATATACAGCCTTGATGTACTCCTTTTCTTATCTGGAACCAGTCTGTTGTTCCATGTCCAGTTCTAACTGTTGTTTCTCAAGAGGCAGGTCAGGTGGTCTGATATTCCCATCTCTTTCAGAACCCTCCACAGTTTATTGTGATCCACACAGTCAAAGGCTTTGGCATAGTCAATAAAGAGGATTATTTTCAAGAAACTTGTGATGGTTAATTTTATGTATCAACTTGTCTAGGTAAAAGGTACCCAGATATTTGGCTAAAAGTTATTTCTGAGTGTGTCTGTGAGCGTGTTTCCAACTAAGATTAGCATTTGAATCAGTCGACTTATCAAATCTGATTGCCCTCCACAATGTGTGTGGTCATCCCTGAGGGCCTAAATAGAACAAAATGTGGATTAAGGAGGACTTTGCCTTTTTTCTGCATGACTTTTGATCTGGAACAACAGTCTTCCCTTGCTCTCTGAGATTTACAGCATTGGTTCAAGGTTCTCAGGCTTTTAGACATGGACTGAAGTATACCACTGACTTTCCTGGACCTCCAGCTTGCAAATACAGCTCTTGAAAATTCTCAGCTTCCATAACTTCGTGAGACAATTCCTCTAAATAAATTAATATCCTACTGGATCTTCCCCGGTGGCTCAGAGGTTAAAGTGTCTGCCTGGAATGCAGGAGACCCGGGTTAGATCCCTTGGTCAGGAAGATCCCCTGGAGAAGGAAATGGCAACCCACTCCAGTACTCTTGCCTGGAGAATCCCATGGAGGGAGGAGCCTGGTAGGCTACTAGTCCATGGGGTCGCTAGGAGTCAGACACGACTGAGCGACTTCACTTTTACTTTCACTGGATCTATTTAATCCTATTGATTCTGTGTCTCTTGAGAACTCTGACTCATGTAAAACTTTGACGTTCTTCAGAGGGTTTCAATTATTTACTTGTAATGAATACACCAAATCTAACATTTTATAAAGCAATAATTTTTTTTTTAGCTTGATTACAGTTCCTGTATATATCTGAGTCAGAATTTATCTCTATAATGTGCCATTCAGGCTGTTCCTCCTTACCAGTGAGACAGATTAACAGAAGTTCTGCCTTCTCATAGCACATTCCACATCTGAGCACAAGTGATTTCAATATGATTTGTGTCCAAGGTTTTTTCCATCAGCACAGATATTTAAAAAAAATTTTGAATCTATTGACAACTGATAACCTTGAGATGGTTCAGGAAAGATTAGCTCTACTCTGTCGATTTAAAATCTAAGTTGATTCCTGAAAAAACATTAGCCTTTCAATGAGCTTATTTTATTCATTGAGAGCCTATTCTTGTTAAAAAAAAAAAAATTCTTGCAGGAATTAATTAGCCTACAAGGAAATCCTTCAGTATAAATAGATGCATGCTGATCCCTATAAAGGCCCCTTGAAATTGAAGTTAAACCTTGAAGGAAATAAAAATTTACAGTCTGTGGTTGTATTAAATGTTCTGTTCTTCTTTTGTATAAACCTCATATAATAAGATGGAAACATTAATAAAATATTAGACTTTATATTCCTAATAATATACATTTCCTGAACATGAAAAAGGGACTTACTAACATTCATCTAAATGTCCATTATGGCAGCATAATATAATAGAAAGAATATTAGACTAGGATTCAAACAACCTAGTTATAGTCTTATCTCTGCTAGTGCTAGGCAACCTTGGAACAAATTGTTTAATTTTCTTATGCCAGTTTTCACCTTAGTAAAAGAAGATAGACAAATTGAATTTATAATTCTCTTCTGGCTCTAACATTCTCTGATTATCCTTAATAACTTATGGAGAAACACATTTGTATGATGCTTAGATTTATTTCTAGATTTGTTTATATTTTTGTTTTGTGTTTTTGTAAACAGGATATTGATTCTTATAATTATTTTTTCTAGTTGTTTTATTTGGTTAATGTATGGCCTTCCCATTATCTTTTTGTTTCTATAAGGGCAGAGGCATTGTCTTAATTGGTTGGTTCATTGCATATCACTAGTATATGGCACATAGTACATATATATTTAATAAATATATTTAGAATGGATGAAGGGAAGTTAAATGTATTATTTGCCAAATGAGATGTACTCTCATTTCATGTCTAAAAATTCTTTCTTCAGTATTTTCATATATTAGATTAAGAAAGTTGTCCTTTCCAGTAAGTATATCTATTATACTGTAACCTCTTATTTTGCACAAAGATTTCAGTTATTTTCTGTTTACAATTCAAGTTGGATACACACTTTTGCAAATTTCAATAGTTTCATGATGAGGCAATTTCAAGAAAAGGGTCTTTTGAAGAAATGGAATATATGTTGAATGTTGTAAAATAAAATATAAAGCTAAATTCACAAGAGAACAGTAGCAAATACTACTAGTCTCTGAAATCATTAATGAAATGTTTTAGGTTGCTAAGCATCTAATGACTGTATCTGATTAATCCTCCTTATTTCTCATCTATAATTTATTGTTAGTAAGAAATATAAGAACTAGGGTTGTAATAACATTTGTAGTAAAAGATTTGTGTTTTCCATTCAAAGAGCATTTAACAAAAATTATAACAATGTTATTTTTAATTGCATATTATTGCAATTGAAACTCCCCAAAGAGTACCTCTTTGTGGGATGTGGGAGGATGGTGTATGTCATACATTATTCATAGTGCATTGTCTCAGAAAAGCTGGATAGGACTAAAACATCTAATCAAACTGACAACAATGCCTATTCAAGAGCAGAGAAGTCCATTTATGTGACTCATTGATGGCCCATTCAAAATATGAAGGACAATTAATTTTTGTACTGATTCTGAAATTCTACTCTTTGGAATAACTACAATTACTTACATATATCTAGCACTAAATTTGTAAAGGTATCCCATGTCCATATTTTCTAATAATATATTATTATTTCTTTTTTGGAAGTAAATATCTTAGATTCAACTGGAATTTAGTTAGGCCCAAGGAACAAGGTGGGAAATGTTGTTATGATACAACTTATTAAATACTGATAATATATGTGCATTAGTCAGAAAGCTTTTAGTGGCAAGTAACAGAAATTCTGATTTGCTAAATAATAAAAATTTAATCAAGTTAATTTAAAGATCTAATTGACTTTATTAAGTGATTCATGAATCAGGTGCCAATCCATCAAGCAAATAGGAAGATACTCTGAGGATTTGTACAAATGGAAGGTTTATACAGAAAGGAGGGTAGGGCAAGACTTATTTTTTCAGAATTGTCTTGATATTTTCACATTTTTCTTCTTTCAGATAAACTTTAGTTTAATTTCCTCAGGATATTTAAAATCATAATTAGGATTTTGCTTGGGATTGCATTGGAATAGTTGATAAACTAAAGACAATTGATACACTTAATGTCCATTTTATCTAAGAAAGGATATATATCTTTGCATTTAAGGTTTTTTTTTTCTTTTTTTAGCAGGCATAAGTAAGTTTTAAAGTTTTATTCAAATTGGTCCTAAACATTTTCTCTTGAGTACATCTGTAAATATTTTATGTTTTGTTTTTCATATTATCATCTTTTATTTTATGTTTAAACGACTACTGCTAGTTTATAAAATAGCTATCACTTTGTGTATATTAAATTTATGAATGGTTTTCTAAAGCTTTCTATTGCTTCAAATTGTTTTTGAAACAGATTTTCTAAGGTTTCTTTAATACAATCATAGCATCTGCATAAGATGGTAATTTTACTTCTACCTTTTCCCAATGCTTCCATTATTGCTTATTGTTCAGTTGCTCAGTCATGTCTGAATCTTTCATATCCCCATGGACTTCAGCACACCAGGCTTTCCTGTCCTTCGCCATCTCCTGGAGTTTGGTCAAACTCATGTCCATTGAGTCAGTGATGGCATCCAACCATCTCATCCTCTGTTGTCCCCTTCCCCCTCTGCCTTCAATCTTTAGCAACAGGGTCTTTTCTAATGAGTGGGCTCATCACATCAGGTGGCCAAATATTGGAGTTTCAGCTTCAGCATCTGTCCTTCCAATGAATATTCCAGATTGATTTCCTGTAGGATAGACTGGTTTTATCTCTCTGCAGCCCAAGGAACTCTCAACAGTCTTCTCCAACAGCACAGTTCAAAAACATGAATTCTTTGGTGCTCAGCCTTCTTTATGGTCCAATTCTCACATCCATACATGACTACTGGAAAAACCATAGCTTTGACTAGATGGACCTTTGTCGGCAAAGTAATGTCTCTGCTTTTTAATATGCTATCTAGGTTGGTCATAGCTTTTCTTCCAAGGAGCAAGTGTCCTTTAAATTCATGCCTGCAGTCAGCATCTGCAGTGATTTTGGAACCCGAGAAAATAAAGTCTGTCACTATTTCTATTCTTTCCCTATATATTTGCCATGAAGTGATGGGACTGAATGTCATGATCTTCGTTTTTTGAGTGTAGACTTTTAAGCCAGCTTTTTCACTCTCCTCTTTCACATTCATCAAGAGGATTTTTCGTTCCTCTTAGCTTTGTGTCACAAGAGTGGTGTCATTTGCATATCTGAGGTTATTGATATATCTCTCAGCAATCTTGATTCCATTTTGTGCTTCATCCAGCCAGGTATTTTGCATGATGTACTTTGCATAGAAGTTAAATAAGCAGGGTGACAAGATACAGCCTTGATGTACTCCAATTTGGAGCCAGTCGTTGTTCCATGTCCAGTTCTAACTGTGGCTTTTTGACTTGCATACAGGTTTCTCAGGTGACAGATAAGGTGGTCTGCTATCCCCAGCTTTTGAAGAACTTTCCAGTTTGTTGTGATCCATACAGTCAAAGACTTTAGTGCAGTAAATGAAATAGTAGTAAATGTTTTCCTGGAATTCTCTTGTTTTTTTCTATAATCCAACAGATGCTGGCAATTTGATCTCTCATTCCCGTTGCCTTTTCTGAATCCAGCTGGAACATCTGGAAGTTCTCATTTCACATACTGTTGAAGCCTGGCTTGGATAATTTTGAGCATTACTTTCCTAGCGTGTGAAATGAAGGCAATTGTGTAGTAATTTGAACATTCTTTGGCATTGCCTTTCTTTGGGATTGCAATGAAAACTGATTTTTTCCAGTCCTGTGTCCACTGTTAAGTTTTCCAAATTTGCTGGCATATTGAGTGCAGCACTTTCACAGCATCATCTTTTAGGATTTGAAATAGTTCAACTGGAATTCAATCATTTCCACTGTCTTTGTTTGTAGTGATGCTTCCTAAGGCCCAATTGACTTCACACTGCAAGATGTCTGGCTCTAGGTGAGTGATCACACCATTGTGATTATCCAGCTCATTAAGATCTTTCTTATATACTTCTGTGTATTCTTTACACCTTGTCTTAATATCTTCTGTTTCTGTTAAGTCCATACTGTTTCTGTCATGTATTATGCCCATCTTTGCATGAAATGTTCCCTTGGTATCTCTGATTTTCTAGTCTTTCTCATTCTATTATGTTCCTCTATTTCTTTTCATTGATGTCTTATGAAGCCTTCCATATCATATTTTATTGTTTTATTTGATTGATTTATAGTATTTTATTTCCAGAACAAAATTCTAAGGAAATATTTTTTGGAACTAAAATGATTATGTACATAAAAGACAATATAAGCTTAACATTTACTTTAAGAAATTTCTTTTAGAGAGTGCTGATGTATATTTTATTTTTCATGATTCTGTATATATCTTATTGGAGTGTATTGTAAGTTTAAGGCACACTGTAATATAGTAGACTTCAAACTTCACAGGGCACCAAAATTAATTATTTCCTTATTAGAAATTCAGATTATTGATACTATTTCTAGAGATCCTATTCAGTAGGCACAGACTATTTTAAACAATTAGGAATATATCAAGCAACTTTTAATTCTGTCTTACTCTAATTCAGATGTTTTGTTATTTTACTCATAAACATAATGTAGTTCTTATTTATATATTAAAGGAGATGTCGGAAAATCACTGGAATTTTGCAATAATAGATAAGATTGTATAAAATGTATCTGTGTTCTTTCTGTCAGATTTTGGCAGTTGTTTTATACTGGTTTCATTTAAGAAATAAATAGAAATATTTATCTCTTGTTTGTTATAGAAGGCTTTATAAACTTCAGAAATATATTTTCCTTAAAGTTTTAAAGAACTTATTATTAAGCCAGCTAGTCTTTATGTATTTTCACAAGATAAACTTTTCAGTGATTTCTTAATTATTCCCATTGCTGCAAGTATATTTAGTGATCTTACATCTTCCTAAGGTACTTTTGTAGTTCATATTTACTTGGTAAAAATTCCATTTCACTTAGGTTTCAAATTATAATAGCATAGGGCTTTATGATGTATTTTCATATGTTTTTTCAAATTATCAGATTTTATATTGTTTCAGCTATACTGTATTTTTACTTTCTGACATGATTTTTGGCCTTTCTTGATTTCTTTTTCTTTTTTTTTTTTTTCTTTCCTTAGGTTTGTTTCATTTTTTCCTTATTATAGCTTGTTGAATGAATGTTTATTTTTGCCTTCTTACTAATTCAAATGTTTAAGAGTATAAAATTTCCTCTGACTTTGTACAATGATGTAAGTTTTGAAGTAAAGTTTTGCATTATTTTCTATATAAATCTGTAATAATGATTTCGATCCCATCATACCCTTAAGTTGTTTAGTACAGTGCATTTGAATTTCTGTTACTGTTGAATTTCTGTTCATTCTTTAACTACTTAATTATTCATTTTTATTTATTTTAATCCAAGAAAGGAATCAATATGTTAGGCAAGGCATTGTGTACATTTAGTAGAACTGAAGTCAGGAGTTAAATGTTACCTAGTGATCTCATCTTTATAATCAAGGTTTAAGCAGAACATAAATAGACAAAAAGGAAAAGGGCAAAAGAACTGCCTACATGTAAGTACATTCGTGGATTATTGTTGTTGTTGTTTATTATTTCTACTTTATTTATTCTAGATTTATGGAAGAAAAGGAGCATGTTATTTTAATGTAATGTTTATTTAAAACAGTTACTAATACACACAGTCTAATACTAACCCAAGATTTGTTTAAAGTGAGTATTTTAACTACAGTCTCATGTCCCCTCTGCTCAATTACTCTTCTTAAAACTTTTTTTTTAACTTTACTTCTTTAGCTGATTGTTTTGGTATTTACCTCTATATTTCTAAATAAAACACTTTTATTTTTGCTTCTTAAATTTTCAGTTTTAAGTATTTTCTATTGATGTTCCACTATAAAAGATAAGGATTATCTTTCCTCATCACACACTCATCACTCACATGTACCTTCCTGATCATTATAAATATAGTTATATCATAATTTGGCCTTGACTCATATTCAGTTCATACTTTACCAAGACTATGGTGATGCTAGAACTAAGTCATTTAGTACAGTATCATTGTTTTTTTACTCCTTCAAAACTTAAATTCTGGACAAATTTTAAAATAAATCTCTTTCCAGTATTTTCAGACACCTGGTGTTCTATTTATTTCTTCTTTGCAGAGAATTGTCTCCTAGAGCTTTCTCACATGCCTCAATATAGACCAAGTTGGTCTCTTCACTTTTTCTGAGCAGTCATTCTGGGAGTTTCACCATTTTCCTTGAGATTTCTTTCATCACTCTCTTTCATTTTGGATTTCAAATATCTTGTGTTCCATATTCTTTTTAACGTTTCCCCCCTCATTTTGATTGAGTATATTGTCCAGTAGGCTCCTGAGAAGTTCTTTATGAGAGGTACTTGTTTGTGACCGTGAATGTTGGAAAATTACTTTTTTTATAACCTCATCTTAACTGATGGTTTCTCTGTGTGGTAAGTAACCACATTGTCTTCTAGTTTCTCATGTTACTGTTAAGAAATTAAACGCCATTCTGACTTTTAATAATTTGTACTTGACTTCTCCCTCTTTTTTTGAAAGTTAGCAAAATTTTTGCTTTAATTTTAGTGTATTTTATTTATATTTTACTTCAAATGTTTGGCATACCTGGCAGCCCCTTTTGATGATGTCTTTCATTTATGGAAAATAATTTTGATTTTTTTGGTGTGATTATTTCCCCACCCCCATTTTATCTCTGCTATCATTCCAGAATTTCTATCTTTAGATATTAGATTTCCTGGATTTGTTTTCTAATATTCTTTTCCCTCCAAATTTCCATCTCATTCTCTTTTGCTCTCTTTTCTGGGTGATTTTATCTTCAAGCTTTTAAAAATTTTTGCTATCTATCATTTTTAAAAATTATCTGAATTTAAAAAAATTATCTGAATGTCCCTTTTTTATAGTTTTTTCCTTTTTAATTTTCTTCAGATTTTTAGTTTCTAAACAGTCACCATTTCCTCCAAGTTGTATTGTTTCCCTATTTGGTCTTCTTGGAGACTTTCCTCAAATATCTTGTAACAATTGATTGCTCATTAATTGAGAATGGAGACTAAAACATTTGATTTGAAGTTCTAAGCACTACTGTTAGCTGGGCTTATTTCCTGGAACTACTGATATCATTATTTCTCTTTGCTCTTAGGGAAGTTTTGACCTATCTAGAGAAAGCATTCAAATTTCCTGCTTACACATGAATGTGGTTGCCAGCATCTGAGATCCAAAGAGGGTTTAAAGCATCTGGGAGTGGCATGGTTCAGCACCCAAGAAGCAAATATTCATTTGAACCTCTTAATTATCAGTATGCTAATTCCACACAATTGTTCCCAGTGTTCCCCAATCCAGAAGGTTTCTGGTTTAGCTCTTCAAAAAAAAAAAAAAAAAAAAAAACCACTTCTTTTTTTTGTTACTAGGATGGGAAACATGATTTGGGATTCTATTTCTAAAACACATTGTCAGATTATCCTATTTTACAGTCCTCTCCCTCTCCATTTCCAAAAGCATTTGCTGCTGTCAATCCCTGAGTATTTTAGGATTCTGCTTGTTGACTGAGTTGGCTCTAGGCTTTCCTCACCTGTAGGCCTGGATTCAGTTTTCTCTGAAAATTTCAGAGAAAAAAATAAAATTTCAGTTTACTGTCACTTATCACTCATATATCTCCCTTCTAGTTTTTTGGGTTTAGAGCTTAGAAAATTATACTTTACATTTTGGCAGTAAGGGAAAATGGGACCTGGGAAGAAGTAAAAGTAGCTGCATGCAATCAATTCAACATCCTTATCTGCAAGTCTGAAATATGAATTTTCCTTTTCCTATTTTTTTGTTTGTTTGAAAATTATTAATATTTTCTCTGTTGCCTATTACATGGCTACTTATATATATGTATTCTATGGCCACTTGAAAAGAAGGTATATTCTCCGTTTTCTGGTTGTAGAGTAACATGTATTTTTTTCAGTGTTCAGTGGTACTCAAGATGTTTTATAAAAAACAAAAATATTCTCAAATATTTCTGGGAAGCATTGCTTAGTCCGTCTACTTCTGGGTGTTTCATAATACATATTAGCACATTAATGGTCTATGAATTTCTGCAATTACAAAATCATTTTACTTTGTAATGTTTCCCAAATATATTTGGCCTTGAAATTCTTTTTATATGTTATACCAGCTACTCACATTTCATACCACCTAGAGAAAAGCTGTATTAGATCATCCTTATATCATTATTCAGTTCTGCTATTAATTTATTTAGTTTCTGTAATCTTTATCTATCAAATATAAAGAATATTATATTAAACTCTCCTGATACTTATTACTATGTGCTTCTTGCTTTGCATTCACACAAAAATCACAATAACGGGTGGTAAATTTAATTTGTTATTTTTCTAAGTATATACTTTTTAAAGAGAAATTGACTGCAGCTAGTTGATAAAACTATGAATATATTAGATGGCAATTTTCAAGTATTCAGTTTTGTTAGCTATTATTACCAATATTACTGTTGTTGAAGTTTATGTCTGCATTAGTCTTTTGTAGCTCTACTCACATAGTAAGTGGAAGGTAAGCTGCTAAAATGTGAATATTCTTGCAAAAATCTACAGTGCATGGAGGCAGAACACACAAGGTTTGGATTTAGACTACACATTTTAGGCCTTGCTCCACTACTTACTTAAGAATTATCAAAGCTCTCTAACTTTAAATCCCTCATCTGTAAACTAAGATTTAATAATAGCATATCCTCCTTTTTTAAAATTTTTTGGGGATTAAATGAGAATACATATAAACTGACATATAGCAATTATTACTCAATGTTAAGACTTATTGCTAGCAGTAAATATTCTGGTCATTTTTTTTAATAATGAGAATGTTAGATGAGTTAATGAGGTAAATAACCCAAGGGCATGCACTTCTATAGTGACTCACTTCTGTATTGACATTGGTTCACCTTGCATAAACAATTTCTCTCTTTTACACTCTTCCTGTTTTTACTTTTAGACCATAGGACTCCATTGAATGTTGGAGAGACAGTTTTCACAGAATGGGGAAGAAACTCTCAGATTGTCTGTCTAACAAGATGTCCTATTTAATAAAAGTAAAGGACAATCAAAGTTTCAAAGGTAATGAAGGCTTTTTATAGAACAAAAAGATTACAGTAGCTTTTATGATCATTTTCATAAGAAGGGACTCTGATCTTCAAATGCTGAGGAATAATAATGAAAACAAAATACAAAAAGAACTTTTTAGTATCAGTAGTCTAATAGCTACATAAACCCATCCGCAAGTTTTACTGTGAAAGAAAGAAAGAAAAAAAAAAAAAACTAGCATAGCAATTGAACAACAACCATCAATGAACGGTATGTAAGAGAGGCACTGTACATATGCTTGATGCTGGGCCCAACTGCTGTAGTTATTTAGTTGAAGTTATCCTTGCCAATAGTTTAACACTCCAGAAGACAGCATGTGTTTATCTCAATAGGGCTCTTTATTTTATGATGCTTTCCTCAAATGTCAACATAGCTATAAAAGCAGAATTAAGGCTTTTAGGCATGTTATAACTAAAATATTTTTGACACTACAGACTCTATGGCTGATGAATATCAACTGAGGCTTCCTGTGGCGTGCTCAATAAAGTATAATAAATCAACTAAAAAAATACAACTGCAAGCATTTTGAAAAATATGAAGGTCACAGCAGAATAACTAACCGTTCCATCCATGTCAATTACACTGCAGCCATTTGATGGGGGTAGTCTTCAGGCTCAGTTGAGTAGACATTGACATTTATTTATTACCAGAATCAGAAAAAGATTCTTTTCATGGTCTTAAAGTACTTCGTTACAACAAAGTTGTATCTGACTGCTTTCTTCACCATAGAGATGCATATTTCCCCTTTGTAATTAGCTAATAAGAAATCTATAGAAAGATTTTGAGAGCATACACATTTCCCTCCAGCATACTCTCATGAATAAAATCATTAGAATCTATTTGAGTTTTCCTGAATCAGTTATTACTATAATAGTTGTAAAAATGATGATTTTCTATCAATCCTTCACCATTTCTTATTTGGAATTCTGCTGATTTTATTCTCAATATGTCATTATTGCCCTTAATGATTAGAAAAAATCATAATGGACCCCACTTTTGTGATGTTATCCACACACAACTTACTTATGAGCAATACACAGATTCTAATTCTTTGTTGGCTTGTTATATATATATAAAATAAAGTATATATATATACTTTATTTTAAAACATGGCATTCTAACTGGGCAGCCATGTACTTGTCAGCTGATCAATTATTTTGACCTTGCTAGGAAGAAAATAGATAATCAATGTAAGTCCGGCGTGAAAGTTGTTTAGTACATTGATGTACTAAATTAGCATTAAGAAGCTTGGAAGACTCTTGAGAGTCCCTTGAATAGCAAGGATATCAAACCAATCAATCCTAAAGGAAATCAACCCTGAATATTCATAGGAAAGATTAATACTGAAGCTGAAGCTCCAATATTTGGCCACCTGCTGTGAAGAGCCAGCTGTTTGGAAAAGACTCTGATGCTGGGAAAGATTGAGGACAAGAAGAGAAGGGGGCAACAGAAGAAGAGATGGTTGAATGGCATCACTCAATGGACAGGCATTTGAACAAACTCACGGAGATAGCGAAGAACAGGGAAGCCTGATGTTCTGCAGTTACTGGGGTCACAAAGAGTCAGACACAACTTAGCACCTGAATAACAACAACAACAAGCTTGGAATTTCAACTCATTTTGTGTGTCTTTTCTATAATGTTTTACACTGAACCTGCTATCATTATTAAAGTTATTGCCTTCTTTTTGCCAACCATAGGATGCTCTTTGTGAAGTAGTTTAAATACCTTGAAATGAAGCTGCTTTCCCACCACATGTCCACATTCTTAGTCTTAATAAGGATATCATTGTTAGGGTTAACCCCAGGTTGATTAAAAATAAATGAATTTTGTAGTATTTGCTAAATAAGTGCAGATTAAATATTATCTTTCTGGATTTTTGTCAGAATTAGAGCAGAGAATATTGTGTCTAAGTTTTAGAACAATTCTATTCTTAAAGGGTGTGATAAGTTACCTCCTTAAAAATAAGAACCTCCTCTTTAAAATTTGCTATTTTAAAATATGCACAAAATTTTGGTTATGCTTACAATAAATGATGCAATATTTATGTGAAATTAGAGTGTATTTTCCAGCAGTTCATAATGGCAAGGATAAACACTAAAATTAAATAACTATAACACTAAGCTTCCCTGGTGGCTCAGATAGTAAAAGTGTCTGCTTGCAATGTGGAAACACGGGTTCAATAAAGGTGGGGGGGGGGGAGTCTGGAAGATCCCTTAGAGAAGGAAATGGTAATGCATTCCAGTTCTCTTGCTTGGAAAATTCCATGGATGGAGGAGCCTAGCAGGCTACAGTCCATGAGGTCGCAAAAGTCGGACATGACTGAGTGACTTCACTTTCACTTTCATTTTTTAGCACTTTATTAAAGAAGAACTTAAGTTAAATGATCAGTACTCACTCTGGTTCATTGAAGTTTAAAAGTAATTATCCTCCAACTAAAACAAATAAATTTATATTAAAAAAAGGAAAACAGAGAAATAGCGCTTAACCATGAGATAAAATTCTTTCTTTTTCTCTCTCCGTTAGTAACCACTAGTTTGTTCTCTGTGAGTCAGTTTCTATTTTTGTTATATTTGTTCTCTCTCTCTCTCTTTTTTTTTTTAGATTCTACATATAAGCAGCAACATAAAAATATTTGCCTTTCTCTAACTAACTTCACTAAACATAATACTCTCCAGGTCCTTCCAAGTTGTTGCAATGTCAAAAATTTATTATTTTTATATGGCTGTTTCATTGTGTCTATATAAATATGTAAGTTATATATATATATAACATATTTTCTTTATCCATTCATATTTTGATGGACACTTAGGTTGCTTCCATATTTGGCTATTGTAAAAAATGCTGCCATGATTACTGGAGTACACTTATCTTTTCAAATTAGTGTTTTCATTTCTTTGAATATGTACCTTGAAGTGGAATTGTTGGATCAAATTATAGTGCTATTTTTAGATTTTTGAGAAGCCTCCATACTACTTTCAAAATGGTTGCACCAATATATATTCCCACCAACAGTGTACTAGGGTTCCCTCTTCTCCACATCCTTGTCAGCAATTATTATTTGTACACCTTTTGGTGACACCCAGTGTGACTCAGATATGCAGAATACACCACCCTTAGGCAGAAAGTGAAGAAGAACTAAACAGCCTCTTGATGAAAGTGAAAGAAAAGAGTGAAAAAGTTGGCTTAAAGCTCAACATTCAGAAAACGAAGATCATGGGATCTCGTTCCATCACTTCATGGCAAACAGATGGAGAAACGGAGGAAAAAGTGGCTGACTTTATGTTTTGGGGGGCTTCAAAATCATTTCAGATGGTGATTGCAGCCATGAAATTAAAAGTCGCTTACTCCTTGGAAGAAAAGTTATGACCAACCTAGATAGTATATTCAAAACCGGAGACATTACTTTGCCAACAAACTTCCGTCTAGTCAAGGCTATGATTTTTCCAGTGGTCATGTATGGATGTGAGAGTTGGACTATAAAGAAAGCTGAGTGACAAAGAATTGATGCTTTTGAACTGTGGTGTTGGAGAAGACTCTTGAGAGTCCCTTGGACTGCAAGGAGATCCAACCAGTTCGTCCTAAAGGAGATCAGTCCTGGGTGTTCATTGGAAGGATGATGTTGAAGCTGTAACTTCAATACTTTGGCCACCTCATGCGAAGAACTGACTCATTGGAAAAGACCCTGATGCTGGGAGGGATTGGGGGCAGGAGGATAAGGGGACAATAGAGGATGAGATGGCTGGATGGCATCATCGACTCGATGGACATGAGTTTGGGTAAACTCTGGGAGTTGATGATGGACAGGGAGGCCTGGTGTGCTGCAGTTCATCGGATCGCAAACAGTTGAACACGACTGAGTGACTTAACTGAACTGAACCCGAATGTGACTGGTGTGAGGTGCTATCTC
Source organism: Budorcas taxicolor (assembly GCF_023091745.1). Taxonomy (NCBI): domain Eukaryota; kingdom Metazoa; phylum Chordata; class Mammalia; order Artiodactyla; family Bovidae; genus Budorcas; species Budorcas taxicolor. Next base: position 2,587,086 of record NC_068935.1, read on the forward strand.
ATAGTTGTTTTGATGTGCATTTCTCTGATGATACCAATGCTGAGCATCTTTTCATATTTCTGGTGGTCATCTGTATATTGTTTTTGGAAAAATGTCTATTCAGGTATTCTACTCGTTTTTCCAAATAGGAAAAGGAGTGCGTCAAGGCTGTATATTGTCACCTTGCTTATTTAACTTATATGCAGAGTACATCATGAGAAATGTCAGATTGGAAAAAACACAAGCTGGAATCAAGATTGCCAGGAGAAATATCAATAACCTCAGATATGCAGACGACACCACCCTTATGGCAGAAAGTGAAGAGGAGCTAAAAGACCTCTTGATGAAGGTGAAAGAGGAGAGTGAAAAAGTTGGCTTAAAGCTCAACATTCAGAAAACGAAGATCATGGCATCTGGTCCCATCAATTCATGGGAAATAGATGGGGAAACAGTGCCAGGCTTTATTTTTTGGGGCTCCAAAATCACTGCAGATGGTGACTGCAGCCATGAAATTAAAAGACGCTTACTCCTTGGAAGAAAAGTTATGACCAACCTAGATAGTATATTCAAAAGCAGAGACATTACTTTACCGAATAAGGTCTGTCTAGTCAAGGCTATGGTTTTTCCAGTAGTCATGTATGGATGTGAGAGTTGGACTGTGAAGAAGGCTGAGCACCAAAGAATTGATGCTTTTGAACTGTGGTGTTGGAGAAGACTCTTGAGAGTCCCTTGGACTGCAAGGAGATCCAACCAGTCCATTGTGAAGGAGATTAACCCTGGGATTTCTTTGGAAGGAATGATGCTAAGGCTGAAGCTCCAGTACTTTGGCCACCTCATGAGAAGAGTTGACTCATTGGAAAAGACTCTGATGCTGGGAGGGATTGGGGACAGGAGGAGAAGGGGATGACCGAGGATGAGATGGCTGGATGGCATGACCGACTCGATGGACATGAGTCTGAGTGAACTCTGGTAGTTGGTGATGGACGGGGAGGCCTGGCGTGCTGCGATTCATGGGGTCGCAAAGAGTCGGACACGACTGAGTGACTGAACTGAACTGAACTGACTCTTTTTTAAATTGGGTGTTTGGTTTTTTGATATTGAGTTATATGACCTTATGTATTTTGAGTATTAAGCCCTTATTGGTCATATTATTTGCAAATATTTTCTCCCATTCAATAGGTTATCTTTTCATTTGTCCATGGTTTCATTTGCTGTGCAAAAAAATTTAAGTTTAATTAGGCCCTTTGATTTATTTTTCTTTTTTCTTAAGATATACATCCAATAAAGTATTTGTAATATTTATGTCAAAGTGTGTTTTATCCACGTTTTCTTCTAGGAATTTTATCTTTTCAAGTCTTACATTTAGGTCTTTAATCCATTTGCACTTTATTTTAGTACATAGTATGAGGAACCATTTTTTCCTCAATTTTTTTCTGTCCAGTTTTCCCAGCACCACTTATTCAAAAGACTGTCTTTTTTTTTTTCCATTGTATATTCTTGCCATCTTTGCCATAGAGTAGTTAACATAAAGTGAATGGGCTGTCAGCTGAGAGAGCCATATGTTGTTTTGATTTCTTTGTAGTAGCTTTGTACTATATTCTGAAGTCTGGACTGCTTATACCTACAGCTTTGTTCTTTTTGTTCAGGATTGTTTTGCAACTCTGAGTCTTTAGTGGTTCCATATAAATTTTAAAATTATTTATTCTAGTTTTGTGAAAAATGTCATGGGTATTTCAAGAGGGATTGCATTAAATATGCAGCTTGCTTTTAATAGTGTGATCATTTTAACAAGTTTAAAAATCCCTTATGATTATACAGTGGAAGTGAGAAATAGATTTAAGGGACTAGTGATAGTCTGAGTGTCTGATGAACTATGGATGGAGGTTCGAGACATTGTACAGAAGACAGGGTTCAAGACCATCCCCAAGAAAAAAAGAAATGCAAAAAAGCAAATGGCTGTCTGAGGAGGCCTTACAAATAGCTGTGAAAGAAAGATAAGGGATAAACAAAGGAGAAAAGTAAAGATATAACCATTTTAATGCAGAGTTCCAAAGAATAGCAAAGAGAGATAAGAAAGCCTTCCTCAGTGATCATTGTAAAGAAATAGAGGAAAGCAGTAGAATGCGAAAGACTAGAGATCTCTTCAAGAAAAGTAGAGATACCAAGGGAACATTTTATGCAATGATGGGCTCAATAAAGGACAGAAATGGTATGGACCTAACAGAAGCAGAAGATATTAAGAAGAGGTGGCAAGAATACAAAGAAGAATTGTACAAAAAAAGATCTTCACGTCCCATATAATCATGATACTGTGATCACTCACCTAGAACCAGACATCCAGGAATGTGAAGTTAAGGGGGCCTTAGGAAGCATCACTATGAACAAAGCTAGTGGAGGTGATGGAATTCCAACTGAGCTACTTCAAATCCTGGAAGATGGTGCTGTGAAAATGTTGCACTCAACATGTCATCAAATTTGGAAAACTCAGCAGTGGCCCAATCCCAACGAAAGACAATGTTAAAGATTGTTCAAACTATCATGCAACTTCACCCATCTCACACACTAGTAAACTAATGCTCAAACTTCTCCAAGTGAGGCTTCAACAGTATGTGAACTGTGAAATACCAGATGTTCAAGCTGGTTTTAGAAAAGGCAGAGGAACCAGAGATCAAATTGCCAACATCTGCTGGATCATCAAAAAAGCAAAAGAGTTTCAGAAAAACATATATTTCTGTTTTTCTGAATATCTCAACGTTTTTGACTCTGTTTATCACAACAAACTGTGGAAAATTCTGAAAGAGATGGGAATACCAGATCACCTGACCTGCCTCTTGAGAAACCTATATACAGGTCAGGAAGCAACAGTTAGAACTGGACACAGAAAAGCAGACTGGTTCCAATTAGGGAAAGGAGTACGTCAAGGCTGTATATTGTCATCCTGCTTATTTAACTTATATGCAGAGTACATCATGAGAAACGCTGGGCTGGAAGAAGCACAAGCTGGAATCAAGATTGCTGGAAGAAATATCAATAACCTCAGATATGCAGATGACACCACCCTTATGGCAGAAAGTGAAGAGGAGCTAAAAAGCCTCTTGATGAAAGTGAAAGAGGAGAGTGAAAAAGTTGGCTTAAAGCTCAACATTCAGAAAACGAATATCATGGCATCTGGTCCCATCACTTCATGGCAAATAGAAGGGGGAACAGTGGAAACAGTGGCACACTTCATTTTGGGGGGCTCCAAAATTATTGCAGATTGTGACTGCAGTCATGAAATTAAAAGATGCTTACTCCTAGGAAAGAAAGTTATGATCAATCTAGATTGTATGTTAAAAAGCATCAATATAACTTTGCCAACAAAGATCCATCTAGTCAAGGCTGTGTTTTTTTTCCAGTAGTCATGTATGGGTGTGAGAGTTGGACTATAAGGAAAGCTGAGCGCCAAAGAACTGTTGCTTTTGAACTGTGGTGTTGGAGAAGAATCCTGAGAGTCCCTTGGACTGCAAGGAGTTCCAACCTGTCCATCCTAAAGGGAACAGCCCTGAATTTTCATTGTAAGAACTGATGCTGAGACTGAAACTCCAATACTTTTGTCACCTGATGCAAAGAGCTGACTCATTTGTAAATTCCCTGATGCTGGGAAAAATTGAAGGCAGTAGGAGAAGGGGCCAACAGAGTGTGAGATGGTTGGATGGCATCACAGATTCAACGAACACGAGTTTGAGTAAACTCCAGGAATTGGTGATGGACAGGGAGGCCTGGAATGCTGAGATCCACGGGGTCGCAGAGTCAGATATGACTCTGTGAGTGAAGTGAACTGAAGAAGAGATGGAGTCAGAGTGGACAGTATTCCAGTTAAGGATTCTTTTTTTTTTTTTTTTTTTCAGATTTTATTTCATTTTCTTTTATTTTACAATGCTGTATTGGTTTTGCCATACATCAACATGAATCTACTACGGGTGTACACATGTTTGTCAGAATAATTATTTCATCTTTAAATTTGATGAGACATAAAACAGAGATTCCCAACTTCTAGTATCTTATTTCTTCATAGCAATAATAACTGTAGACTTACAGCGAAATGAAAACGATAAAAACAGTGGCTTGAAAATATTGAAAAATAACCAAGAACAGACAGAGATTGAAGAAAATTCAAGTCTTAAAGCAGTGAAGCCAGTTAAGTGAGATCCACATCTACTAAAACCTTTTCCCTTTAGATGAATCCCCAGTTCTCACATACTTGGGAGATGGGGTTCTAATGAGGTGAGAGAACAGACTTGGTGTGGAGACAGAGAAGATATTCTGGAAAGAAAGGAGACAGAAGTGGAACCTTCAAAATTCCCAACTAAATTGCCTTCAAATCTTTTGCTGAAACTTAAACTTGCATGCAGAAAATAAGACTTCAAATAAAGTAGTGGAAAAGAACAGATGATATCTGCAAGAACTGAAGATATTTTAGCATCTGTTTTAACTCGAAAACTCAAAGTTTGGAATTCAAAATACAATGAGTTAGAGAGGCTTTGCAAAAATCTTTGGTTTTCCATTGAAAATCCAGAAGGATATATTTAAGAAATACAGACAATATTTAGAGAGTATGACATATATCCTAGAGAGTATAAAGCCAAAATAAGTCCAGCCTGCGGCTGCTGCTAAGTCACCTTAGTCGTATCCGACTCTATGTGGCCCCATAGATGGCAGCCCACGAGGCTCCCCCGTCCCTGGGATTCTCCTAACAAAATCTAAATCCATGCCTCCATAAGGCCAAGTTGATTCATTAAATTACAACTCAATGCACTTCAGAGAAACCTTACAGAATCGATAGTATCTTTAATTTATCATCTGCTATGTCCTGTACACAATAAAACGTTGGTAGTCAGGCAAAGAAGCTGGAAAATGTGAACCATGGTCAAGAGAAAAACAGTTAATAGAAACAGAACATCAGGCATCTTAGATTTAACAGACAAGGACTTTAATATAACTATGATAAATATGTTAAAATTTGACTTAGTGGGTAAAATGGTGCAAATTTTCAGGAGAGATATAGAAACTGTAAAAAGAAATAGAGATCATTGAAATAAAAAAATACTGTCTGAAACAAAATTTATTGGATGAAGTTAAAATTTGATTAGTCAAAAAATAGAATGAGTGAACTTAAAGATAGGACAATAGTAACTATTGACACAGATAAAAGGAAGAAAAAATATTGAAATATAAAGTTGACAGAGCTTCAGTTATGTATAGTATCAGTCAGCCTAACATATATGTGATTGAAATCCCAAAAGGCGAGGAAAGTTTAAATAGGGTCAGAAATATTTCAGGAATTATTGAATGAAAAATTTCAAAATTTTATCAAAACAGGGCAACACACATGTGCTATAAGCTCAGCAAACCCAAAACAGGGTTAATATATAAAAGCACCACATCTTTAAAGAAACATTGGAACTTGGAGCAATGAATTACAGTATAACTCAGTTGAGGGTTCTTTGTGTATCTCCAGCTTTCCACAGTGATTGTTATGGTGATTTCCTACTCTTCCACACATGTATGCATAGTCTTACCAATAAATCTCCATTAATTTTGGTTTGTGTATTTTCAAAGGGTAAATCTCACCATTGCGGTCAGTTTACCATGAATAAAGAGTTCTTTTCTTTCTTTCTAACCACAATGACTGTAAGTCCATCATGTCCATCAGAGCTGCAGCTAGCCCACTTGGGCTTCTGTGCAAAAATAGAAAAAGCCACATCTTGATTAGAGCAGATGCAATCCTTAACCAGGGCACAGTGTTAGGTGAACAGAGCAGTTTGATTTTCAGATGCTCTTGCTGCTTGATTACAGGATTCTTATTCAGTGAACAAACTTTAAAATAGTTTTTAGCATCCTTGTGTAACAGTATCTTCTTCAGTAAGTATGTATGCAAGTGTGCATGTTGCATGTATGTACGTCTTTATGTGTGGGTCTATAAGTAGTAACTGAGAGAATTGTGAAGGAAGAACTCACTATATAAGAGGGGGAAAAAGGAAGAAGTCTTCAGATTGGATGCTGCCTGACCTTTTCCTACTGCAATAATAGGATCACAGCAAAGATGGATTTTGTTCTGTCCCCAGCTTTTATTATTAGGTTTATTCATTATTTATTCATATTTTCTAATCCAATAATACTCCAGCAATCATAATTAGAAATAGTTGCATTGAGAAAGAAAAAGTCCTTCAATGGGTCGATCATAAAATCTGGGAGTACATTTATTGCTCCAATGTTAAACTTCATATTTCACTAGTTAAAACAGTATATAACTGATTATCAATGAACTAAAATACTTCAAATGTCAATTTTAAAGGAAAATATCATTTATGAATCCAATTGTGTGAATTGATTGCTTATTTTTTGCTTCAGTGGAAAACTGAGTATTTTTTATAAATAATTGATGACATTGCCATATAATTTATAATGAATAAGAAATGCCTTCAGGGCTTCAGAGATTGCACCCAATTCCCTGAAAATACATTTAATAGTACACCATTAATCTCTATTATTGCCTATCATGAGTAAAGCCAATGGGATTCAACATAGCATGAAATTTTTAAAGAAATTATAAGTCTAATGTTTAATTAATAGCAGTTCTTTGAATCAACTTTTCATGTACTGCAGCATCAACAGCAGCAGCAGCAGCAGCATTGTACCACTTTCAATGGGAAAAAAAATCTAACAACACCACCCTATAGTCAGCAAATAGTCTCTGCTTAATTAGCTCCATATAGTTTGAGTTTCTCTGTAATGACAATAATAGGGAATGTTGATCCACATTGCTATATTTTCGAAACTCAGGCAATATTAACATATCATGTGTGTATATATGCATATATACACATATATACTTGAAAATCTAGATAAAATATTAAAATGTGCAGATTATTGTGTGTTAATTATACCTGTATAAATCTGCCTGTGTATTAAATATGTTTATTTATTTTTTTAAAATTTTACTTTATTTTACTTTACAATACTGTATTGGTTTTGCCATACATCGACATGAATCCACCACGGGTGTACATGCGTTCCCAAACATGAACCCCCCTCCCACCTCCCTCCCCACAACATCTCTCTGGGTCATCCCCGTGCACCAGCCCCAAGCATCCTGTATCCTGCATCGGACATAGACTGGCGATTCGTTTCTTACATGATAGTATACATGTTTCAATGCCATTCTCCCAATTCCCCCCACCCTCTCCCTCTCCCTCAGAGTCCAAAAGTCCGCTCTATACATCTGTGTCTCTTTTGCTGCTCGCATACAGGGCTTATTGACCTTTGTTACTCCAGAGTTTCATATAAATGATATCATTGCATATGCCACTTTTTCCTATTTTCTTTCACACATTATAATTATTTTAAAATTTATTCATGCAGTTGCCTGTGCAAACATTATCTTCCTTTTTATTGCTAATTAACATTTTATTGTATGGATATGCTAGTTTGTTCATTCTTTCACCTGTTGATGAATATTTGGGTTATTTCCACTTTTTGGTTCTTAAAAGTAAAGCTGTTATATGCATTCATGTACAAATCATTCAATGAATACTTATTTCCTTTGATTTTAGGTTAATACCTACCAGAGGTATGGCTTGATCATATAGTAAATTTAACATTTTAGGAAACCACTAAATTTTTTGACAGTAATTGTACCATTTAACATAGTAGATGCGGGTTGTATGAGAGATTTAGTTATTTCACATACACACCAGTACTTGATATTGCCTATTTTATTGCAGCCATGTTATTGGATATGTTATCCTATTTCAGTTGAAAAGAATCTGTATTCTGCTGCTTTGGGATGGAGCCATATTCAGGTTTCAGTTCAGTCGATCAGTCCTGTCCAACTCTTTGTGACCCCGTGGACTGCAGCATGCCAGTCTTCCCTGTCGATCACCAAAACCCGGAGCTTGCTCAAACTTATGTCTATCGAGTCAATGATGCCATCCAAACATCTCACCCTCTGTCGTTCCCTACCCCTCCTGCCTTCAATCTTTCCCAGCATCAGGATCTTTTCCAATGTCTGTTCTTCACATTAGGTGGCCAAAGTACTGCAGTTTCAGTTTTAGCCTCAGTCCTTCCAATGAATATTCAGGACTGATTTCCTGTAGGATGAACTGATTTGATCCCCTTGCAGTCCAAGGGACTCTCAAAAGTCTTCTCCAACACCACAGTTCAAATGCATCAATTCTCTGGTGCTCAGCTTTCTTTATGGTCCAAATCTCACATCCATACATGACTACAGGAACAACCATAGCTTTGAATAGATGGAACTTTCTTGGCAAAGTAATATCTCTGATTTTTAATATGCTGTCTAGGTTGGTCATAACCTTTCTTCCAAGGAATAAGCATCTTTTAATTTCATGGCCGCAATCACCATCTGCAGTGATTTTGGAGTGCCCCAAAATGTAAAGTCTGACACTGTCTCCACTGTTTCCCCATCTATTTGCCATGAAGTGATGGGACCAGATGCCATGATCTTAGTTTTCTGAATGTTGACCTTTAAGCCAGTTTTTTCACTCTCCTCTTTCACTTTTGTCAAGAGGCTCTTTAATTCTTCTTCACTTTCTGCCATGAGGTTGGTATCGTCTGCGTATCTGAGGTTATTGATTTGTCTCCTGGCAATCTTGATTCCAGCTTGTGCTTCATCCAGCCCAGCAGTTCTCATGATGTACTCTGTATAGAAGTTGAATAAGCAGAATGACAATCTACAGCCTTGACATACTCCTTTCCCCTTATGGAAACAGTCTGTTCCATCAGTTCAGTTCAGTTCAGCTCAGTTGCTCAGTCGTGTCTGACTCTTTGTGACCCCATGGACTGCAGCATACCAGGCCTCCCTGTCCATCACCATCTCCCGGAGTTCACTCAGACTCATGTCCATCGAGTCCGTGATGCCATCCAGCCATCTCATCCTCGGTCGTCCCCTTCTCCTCCTGCCCCCAATCCCTCCCAGCATCAGAGTCTTTTCCAGTGAGTCAACTCTTCGCATGAGGTGGCCAAAGTACTGGAGCTTCAGCTTCAGCATCATTCCTTCCAAAGAACACCCAGGACTGACCTCCTTTAGAATGGACTGGTTGGATCTCCTTGCAGTCCAAGGGGCTCTCAAGAGCCTTCTCCAACACCACAGTTCAAAAGCATCACTTCTTCATTGCTCAGCTTTCTTCACAGTCCAAATCTCACATCCATACATGACTACTGGAAAAATCATAGCCTTGACTAGACATACATTTGTTGGCAAAGTAATGTCCCTGCTTTTGAATATCATGTCCTTTTCTAATTGTTGCTTCTTGACCTGCATACAGATTTCTCAGGAGGCAGGTAAGATGGTCTGGTATTCCCATCTCTTTAAGAATTTTCCACAGTTGGAAATATGTATATATATTCCATCTGATCTAACATAAATATCATTTAAAGTCAATTTTTCTGTATTAATTTTATGTCTGGATGATATGTCCATTGATGTAAGTGGGATGTTTAAGTCCTCTACTTTTATTGTGTTACTATCAATTTCTCCCTTTATCTGTTAATATTTGCTTTCTCTGGGAGTATGTTGTAAACATATATGATCCCATGTTGGGAGCATATATTAATACATTTACAATTACTATATCTTCTTCTTGAATTAAACCTTGATCAGTTTTTTATTTCTTGTTATACTCTTTGTTTTAAAGTGTATTTTGTGTGATATAAGTGATACTACCCTTTCTGTTTGTTTCCATTTGAATAGAACACTTGTTTTTAACCTTCACTTTCAGTTTGTATGTGTCTTTAAATTTGAATTGAATCTCTACTATGCAGCATATGTATGAGTCTTGTTCTTGTATCCACTCAACCTTTCTGTGTCTTTTCATGGAAGTATTCAGTACATTTACTTTTAAAGTGATTATTAATAGGTATGTATTAATTGCCATTTTTTCATTTTCTTTCTTTCTTTCTTTTTTATTTCTTCTCTTTCTTTCCTCTGGCCTCTTTGTTGTTTGATTATTTTCTTTAATGTTATATTAGGTTATTTTCTCTGTATTTTTGTGTATATATTGTGTGCTCTTGGTTTCTGATTACAAGGAGGTTCATAAATATTTTAAGCTGATAGTCACTTATGTTTGAATGCATTCTAAAAATTATACCTTTTTATTACCTCTCATTTTATTTGTGTCATCATATTTTCCATCTCATTTTGTATTTCCTTTAATTACTTAATACAGCTACAGTTGGTTTTACTATTTTTGTCTTTTAACCTTTATACTAGATTTTTAAGTGGCTCATCCATTGCTTTTTCTATTTTATTTTTTTGTTCAGTCACTCAGTAGGGTCCAACTCTTTGCAATCCCATGGACTGATGCATGCCAGACTTCCCTGCCCACCATCTCCTAGAGCTTGCTCAAACTCATGTCCATTGAGTCTGTGATGCCATATTTGCCTTAATCAGTGATTTTTTTTTTTTTTATTTTTTCTAGTTTTAGTCTTTTCTGCTTAATGAAGACTCTAACATTTTTGTAAGGCCATTATAGTGATGCTGTCTGTACTCCTTCATATTTTGCTTATCTGGAAAGATTATATCTCCTTCAAATTTTAGTGATATTAATAACATTTCTGAGTAACTATTACTGGTTGTAACATCTTTTCCTTTCATCACTTAAAGCATATTATGTCAGTCCCTTCTGGCCCACAATATTTCTTTTGAAAAAACAGTTGACATTCTTATAGAGATGCATTGTTTTTCTCTTGCTGCCTTTAAAATTCTATTTTTATCTTTAATATTTGCCATTTTAATTATGATATGTCTTTTTGTGGACTTCTTTGGGTTCATCTTGTTTGGGATTCTCTGTGCTTCATGGACATGGATATCTGCTTTCTTCTCTAAGTTAGGAAAATTTTCAGTCATTTTTTTTCAAATAAGTTTTCTACCATTTTCTCTCTCTTCCTTCTTGGACCTCTATAATGTGGAGTGAGTATGTTTGATGTCAGAGGTCTCAAACCATTCTTATTATTTTAAAAATTTCTTCTTTTTGCTGATTTGACTAGGTGATTTCCACTATTCTATCACTGATCCACTTTTCTGTATCATATAATTTGCTGTTTATTTCCTCTAGTATATTTTTCATTTGCTTATTGTAATCTTCAGGTCTGATAAGTTCTTTCTTCTATTTTCTTACACTTTTCTGAAGCTCTTACTCTGTCCTTGCATTCTTCTTCCTAATTCACTGAGCATCTTTATAATCATGACTTTTAACACTTTATTGGGTAAATTGGTTCTCTCTCTTTCTTTGGAGTTTTTCTGGGGTTTTATCTTGTCTTTTTGCTTGGAACATGTTTTTCTGTCTCCTCATTTTGTTTGATCTTCTGGTTCTGATCTTATGAATTAGCTAAAACAGCTACCTCTCCTTGTCTTAAATGTGTGGTCTTGTATAGGAACTTCACCTCTATAGACTGCCTGTCCTGAGAATCTTAAACAGGCTGGCTGGAGCTGGAGCAGAGTCTATATGTAATTTAGATATCCTATCTGGATACCTTTTATATGTTAATTTAATAAATCCATAGGAGGAGGTACATTCAGAGTCTTCCAAAACCTCCATCTTGGACCAGAATCAGAAATAGTTTCTTAATTTCATATTTACATTCACTGCTACAGTATAGAAACACAATCAATTTTTTTTTGACCGTGTCCAGTGGCTTGCAGAATCTTAGTTCCTTGACCAGGGGTTGAATCAGTGTCAACAGCAGTGAAAGTGAAAAGTTCTAACCACTGGACCACCAAGAGATTGCCGTAATTGATCTTTGTGTGCTGATTCGTATCCTGTAACTTTTCTAAATTAACTTATTTGATCTAGTAGTGTTCTTATAAATTTCATCTGATTTACTACTTGAATGAGAATGTCATCTGCAAGTGAAGACAGTTTTTACTTATTTCCTATCTGGATACCTTTTATTTCTTTTTCCTATCTGACTGCACTGACTAGATTTCTGGTCCAGTATTGAAGTTGTGAGAGTGGACATACCTGTCTTCTTCTTGATCTTAGAAGGAATGCTTCTAGTCCACTGTAAATATATATGGTGTCCTAAAACACAGTGGCATTCACAGGAACATAATATCTCTCTCCTCACTGAGGGATGTCTGGCAATATCTGGAGAGTCAATGATTATCAAAACTGAGGAAGAGTACTAACTGGTACTTAGTGGGTAAATGCCAGGAATGTGGATTGACAACTTATAAGGCACTAAAGATCCACCCATCTCAACACAAAGACTTGCCTGGCTCAAAATATCAATAATGCCTATGTAGAGAAACCTAATGGAAGTTTTTGTCTTTTATGTTGAGATAAAAAGTTATTACTTATGATTATAGCATGGCTAGAAATATTTAAAATGGTCTTTGACAACAGTCATAATTTATATAAGTTCTGTGTTTGTTTTAAACATTCACTACCTGTATGTATGTAAGTAGGACATTTGGTTATATTCATATCCAAATGTAACAATGTTTCAGTCAATTCAGTTTCTTTTCCATAATTCTTATGGATTAACTGCCTATTTCTAGCTTTTCCTTTTTTATTTTTAAGTGGAAAAAAGGAAGGGCAGAATTATTCAATTCAATAAAGGGTATTTTTTATAAAGCACTTTTGAATACTCAAGAAAAATCATCAAAACTTAAAGGGTATATAGTCTCATTGAGTACACAACATAACATTTTTATGTGTAAGTGATTTATAAAGGCATACATGATCTCCACCAGTTGCCAAGTATCATGACTTAGATTCTACTGCCAGTGCAGCTAATAACAAATCTCTTCAGCAGCCTTCCATCTCCAAGCTCTAAAGCCATCACCAGCTAGTGTAATGATGCAGTTTGTGTTGGATAAGATTAACTTTCTCCCATTAGACATAGTTTCCTTGAGGAAATGAACCAGTTTGTTGATCATTGTATGCTTAAAACCCAGAAAGGAAGTTGATACATCTGTGCATGCACACTAAGCCACTTCAGTTCTGTCTGACTCTTTGTGACCCTATGGACTGTAGCCCACCAGGCTTTTCTGTCCATGGGATTCTCCAGGCAAGAATACTGAAGTGGGTTGCCATGCCCTCCTCCAGAGGATCTTCCTGACCCAGGGATCAAATCCCCCTCTCTTATGGCTCCTGCATTTCAGGCGGATTATTTACCATTGAGCTACCTGTGAAGCCTACCTGGTATATAGTAGTTGCACAATAGATATTTGTTGAATTGAATTCAACTTAGCAGTATACTAGTGACTTGATATCTGTGTTATGATAACTTCTAGGTATTCAGAGGTAGGATTTCAATGACTTTTGCCTTTGGCATGCTGGAGTGATCCTTGTTTAGGTAACAGTTCCAAAATCAATCCACTGTCACCATTTATCCTTCTTTAATTCAATCATAATATATATATAAGAAAATTTTCTTAAAACTTTGGTAGTTAACAAATATTAACTAATATAAAATAAGAAAATCCACTGCAAACATTTAATATTGTTGCCTAATTTGAAGCCTAATTCTGTCTTTTTGATACGACAGGATATACCTATGTTTCATCACAAGCCTTATACTGGTAAAAAATGTACATAAGAAGAGGTAATATATTCCTCATTGTTGTATCAATCTTTGAAAATTTATAAATAGATTTAAGACTTATAAACAGCCTATCATCTTGCCTGCTAATCTAACAACTAATTTAATCAAACTAATACATAAAATTAAGTTAGACTTAGGTAATTACATTAGTAGGTCAGTGATGATCTACCTGAGAAAAGATAAGAGTTTATATGGAAGATTTGACTCATTTTCATTAATAATACTTTTTTTTTCAGTTAAATGGCACTTACATATGCTTTTCTCTAGCTGATTCATTTTATAATTAATGTGCATATCAATAAGATGTATTTAACCATTTATAGAACTATACAATAAACTATATGTTTCAAAAATAAAAGTCAATGATTTCTATGTTCTAGATGAATAAAATTCCACACAGATAAGTTGCATTTTCACTATGATTTAGACAATGCTAATAATAACTACCCATACTCATTATTAAGGTAGTAGAAACCAAGTAGAAAATATTTTGACTTTGCCTAGACCATTGTAATATGAAATGTATATTTCTTTTCTTTTTAATTATGATATCTGTAATACTTGAAACAGAGTAATAATTTCAGTATTTGAATAAGGAACATAATGCTAACAGAAGCCATCTTAAATGAGCCAAAGAAACATTTAATCAAACAAAGGACACAGTAGAAATCGTTTTATCAAAAGAAAGTTTATTTTGGTCAACACATCTATTTTGAGTCAGGACAAATGAACTGTTTCTTCATAGTGAAAATAATATTTTAAGTTATTTTAAAAAGTCACAAAACAAATCTCATTCTAGTTACTGAGTTACTGTTCTGGTTGTTTAAAATTTATTGGAAACCTTTCAAGGCTATAATTTAGATTTGACAGCAATCAGTGTTTACAGTCTTCTTTAGTAAGGATAAAGTTGTATTTAGGCTCTAAGTTTTCTGATTGCATTTGTCATTACTATATTAAAGCATCTTCCCTGGTGGCTCAGATGGTAAAGAATCTGTCTGTGATACAGGAGATCCTGGTTCAATCCCTGGTTCAGGAAGATCCCCTGGAGAAGGGAAGGACTACCCACAGCAGTATTTTTGCCTGGAGAATTCCATGGACAGAGGAGCCTGGCAGAATCTATGGGGTCACAAAGACAACAAAGAGTTGGACAAAACTAAATGACTAACACATGCACTTTCTTTCCTTTGACTTTGTCACTCAAACTCATGTCTACAGATATTTGGTGATTAAGCCACATTACATCTATATGGATAAAGTGGTCTTATTAAAAGTACAAAGTATGTAAATCAGGTAAAGAAAAATACTGTATTTTGTCACTTATATGCAGAATCTATAAAATTTAAAAAAAATGAATATAACAAAACAGAAGCAGAATCACAGATATGGAGAACAAGCTAGTGGTTACCAGTGGGAAGAGTGAAGGGGGAAGCAGAATAATAGGAAGTAGGGCACGGCAGCTGCAATTGTGCAGAAATGTAGCCAAGAGGAGCTACCCTACATCCAAGGTCGGTGCGGTGGCCGAGGGGAGTTACCCCACGTTCAAGGTCAGGGGCAGTGGCTGAAAGGCGCTACACCACGTCCAAGGTAAGGAGCAGCAGCTGTGCTTTGCTGGAGCAGCCGTGAAGAAATACCACACGTCCAAGGTAAGAGAAACCCAAGTAAGATGGTAGACACTGAGAGAGGGCATCAGAGAGCAGTCAGACTGAAACCACAATCACAGACAACCAACCAATCTGATCACACAGACGACAGCGTTGTCTAACTCAATGAAACTAAGCCATGCAGTCTGGGGCCACCCAAGACAGACAGGTCATGGTGGAGAGGTCTGACCAAATGTGATCCACTGGAGAAAGGAATGGCAAACCACTTCAGTATTCTTGCCTGGAGAACCCTATGAACAGTATGAAAAGGCAAAAAGATAGGACACTGAAAGATTAACTCCCCAGGTCAGTAGGTGCCCAATATGCTACTGGAGATCAATGGAGAAATAACTCCAGAAAGAATGAAGGGACAGAACCAAAGCAAAAACAATACCCAGTTGTGGATGGGACTGGTGATAAAAGCAAGGTTCAAGGCTGTAAAGAGCAATGTTACATAGGAAACTGGAATGTTAGGTCTATGAATCAAGGCAAATTGGAAGTGGTCACACAGGAGATGGCAAGAGTGAACATCGACATTCTATGAATCACTGAACTAAGACGGACTGGAATGGGTGAATTTAACTCAGGTGACCATTATATCTACTACTGTGGGCAGGAATCCCTTAGAAGCAATGGAGTAGCCATCATGGTCAACAAAAGAGTTTGAAATGCAGTACTTGGATGCAATCTCAGAAACAACAGAATAGTCTCTTTTTTTTGAGGGCAAACCATTCAATATCGTGATAATCCAAGTCTATGCCCTGACCAGTAATTCTGAAGAAGCTAAGTTAAACTGTTCTAAGCAGACATACAAGACCTTCTAGAACTAACCAAAAAAGATGTCCTTTACATTATAGGGGATTTCAATGCAAAAGTAAGAAGTCAAGAAACGTCTGGAGTAACAGGCAAATTTTGCCTTAGAGTACAGAATGAAGCAGGGCAAAGATTAACAGAGTTCTGTGAAGAGAATGCACTGGTCATAGCAAACAACTTCTTTCAACAACACAAGAGAATGGTCGACATCAAAATGAAATTGATTATATTCTTTGCAGCCAAAGATGGAGAAGCTCTATAGAGTCAGATAAAACAAGACTGGGAGCTGACTGTGGCTCAGATCATGACCTCCTTATTGACAAATTCAGACTGAAATTGAAGAAAGTGGAGAAAACCACTAGACCATTCATGTATGACCCAAATCAAATCCCTTATGACTATGCAGTAGAAGTGAGAAATAGATATAAGGGACTAGATCTGATAGACAGAGTGCCTGATGAACTATGGACAGAAGTTCATGACATTGTACAGGAGACAGGGATCAAGACCATCCCCAAAGCGGGGGGGGGGGGGGGAAGCAAAATAGATTTCTGAGGAGGTCTTACAAATAGATATGAAAAGAAGGGAAGGGAAAAGCAAAGGAAAAAAGGAAAGATATACCCATTTGAATGCAGAGTTCCAGGCAATAGCAAGGAGAGATAAGAAAGCCTTCCTAAGCAAGCAATGCAAAGGAATAGAGGAAAGTAACAGAAAGGGAAAGACTAGAGATCGCTTCAAGAAAATTACAGATACCAAGGGAACATTTCACCCAAAGATGCACTCAGTAAAGGACAGAAATGATAGGGACCTAACAGAACCATAACATATTAAGAAGAGTTGGCAAGAATATACAGAATAACTGTACAAAAAAGATCTTCATGACCCAGATAATCACAACGGTGAGATCACTCACCTAGAGCCAGACATCCTGGAATGTGAAGTCAAGTGGTCTTTAAGAAGCATCACTACGAACAAAGCTAGTGGAGGTGATGGAATTCCAGTTGAGCTATTTCAAATCCTGAAAGAGGATGCTGTGAAAGTGCTTGCTGGAGTTCAGCTCCAGGAGCCAGAGAGTCATCCTGAAGGGGTGAGCAGTGTCGGTGGACAATGATGTAGCCTCTGACTCATAATACGGAACTCCATGGGAAACAGATGGAGAAACAGTGGAAACAGTGTCAGACTTTATTTTGGGGGGCTCCAAAATCACTGCAGATGGTGACTGCAGCCATGAAATTAAAAGACGCTTACTCCTTGGAAGAAAAGTTATGACCAACCTAGATAGTATATTCAAAAGCAGAGACATTACCTTACCGACTAAGGTCCGTCTAGTCAAGGCTATGGTTTTTCCTGTGGTCATGTATGGATGTGAGAGTTGGACTGTGAAGAAGGCTGAGCACCGAAGAATTGATGCTTTTGAACTATGGTGTTGGAGAAGACTCTTGAGAGTCCCTTGGACTGCAAGGAGATCCAACCAGTCCATTCTGAAGAAGATCAACCCTGGGATTTCTTTGGAAGGAATGATGCTAAAGCTGAAACTCCAGTACTTTGGCCACCTCATGCAAAGAGTTGACTCATTGAAAAAGGCTCTGATGCTGGGAGGGATTGGGGGCAGGAGGAGAAGGGGATGACCGAGGATGAGATGGCTGTATGGCATCATGGACTCGATGGACGTGAGTCTGAGTGAACTCTGGGAGATGGTGAAGGACAGGGAGGCCTGGTGTGCTGCAGTCCATGGGGTCGCAAAGAGTCGGACACGACTGAGCGACTGAACTGAACTGAAACCACTCTGCAGTCACAGTAAGGGTTGGGAGATAAAGTTCCAAAGGTAATTATGGAATTCATTAAACATAACATTGCAAGACAAAGCTCAGGCAAAATCAGCAAAAGGAATACAGTCTGTTGATTCTCACGCTCTAAGGGGATGGTCATCTATAATGGGCACCATCTTATCGAGATATGGTATTAATACTATGCTTCCAAAATACAGAGTAGATAAACATGGAAATGGGCTCCTTCTTTACAAATGATCTATTAAATGTGCCTGTAAAACTTAAAAAAATTTCCAGAAGATCAGATGAGATATGGTTATTTTATCTCCTTAACCCAGGTAATTCTGTCAAAGAGATACTAAATGAAGTCCAACCTTAATTTGTAAAGTTTTGGTGTAAAAGGTAACTGTAATCCAGTAGAGTTTAGCTCTCTTCTGAATAATGAAACTACTACTCACTTTGCTGAGTTGTCACAAGCTGTACTCTTGACCTGAAGAATCCCTCTCCTCGGCACAAAAAAATGTTTACTGTGCCAACAAAGGTCCATCTAGTCAAGGCTATGGTTTTTCCTGTGGTCATGTATGGATGTGAGAGTTGGACTGTGAAGAAGGCTGAGCACCGAAGAATTGATGCTTTTGAACTGTGGTATTGGAGAAGACTCTTGAGAGTCCCTTGGACTGCAAGGAGATTCAACCAGTCCATTCTGAAGGAGATCAGTCCTGGGATTTCTTTGGAAGGAATGATGCTAAAGCTGAAACTCCAGTACCTTGACCACCTCATGTGAAGAGTTGACTCATTGAAAAAGACTCTGATGCTGGGAGGGTTTGGGGGCAGAAGGAGAAGGGGATGACCGAGGATGAGATGGCTGGATGGCATCACGGACTCGATCGACATGAGTCTGAGTGAACTCAAGGAGATGGTTATGGACAGGGAGGCCTGACGTGCTGCAATTCATGGGGTCGCAAAGAGTTGGACACGACTGAGCGACTGAACTGAACTGAACTGAACTGAACATGCTACATTCCTCAGTTTACTACTTATCTTCCTAAGTCCTGTTTTCCCCTAACATCTTGAGCTCACTATCTCTTAAAAAGGCTTCTAGCTATAGTGTCTCTAAAAATTCCTAACTTCTATAAGCTATAGTAAAATATGCTAACTTTACAGCATTCCTTAAATCTTAAATTCTAACTATTTTATTTCTAAGCCTTAAATTCAGTAAACTCCTTTGCCATAAACATTCTCCTTGCAAATACACTTCAGATATCAGTCTCTCCCATGGCCTCAAGCTGCAGCCTATATGCTCATCCTGGAACACGTTTTTTGTAAAAGACCTTGAACAAATGTCAATGGTTAACTTTATGAATTATTTTCAGAGAAAGGCTGCAGAAGGCTTTATGCCCTCTCATGCTCCTCTCAAGAATAATAAGCACCTTAATATTGCTTTTCAGTCAACTCAGCCGAGGAGAGGAAAAGACAAGTCAGAATTACAAGGCCTAACTCCTTCATTCCAGGATCCGTGCCTGAGGAATGAAGAGAGGGGCCTGGGGACCGTGCCTCCATTTTCTCAGTAATGCCTAACGCAGTTCCCAACAGAGAAGCTGACAGGTAAGGGGGATGAAGGAACCATCTGGCGTTTTGAAAATACTCTGTATCTTGATCTGAGTGCTGATTATATGGGTATGGTCATTTTTCCTAAATCTTCAACCTGTATACTATTAAATATTAATATTACTTTTCATTATATTAATATTAAGTTATTATACTTAATATAATATTATTAATTTTTGTATGTTAGTGCATATGTACATTATAACTCAGTGAAAAAGGGGAGAATAATTTGCTTTTTAAATACTTCCATGAGTGATCATGATAACAAGTTTATGTTCAGAAAAAATCAGAAATCTCTCATGAATAAAACAAACAGCATGTGGCAGCAGGCCTAAAAGATCTGCCTGCCTCGTCTTTTTATTGGTTATTGTTCTAGAGAAACTGTTACTAAATGAAACTGTGGATATATTTTCTCCTCAAAGAAGCTTGTCCTTCCTGGTAAGAAATGAATAATAAAGAAAGGATTCCTCTCAAGGTAGAGAAGAAAACAAAAACATAGAAGCTGTATTTGGAAATTCTGGTAAGACATTTAAAACATTTGACAAGTTAAATTGGCTAAATACACTAAACAATCAATTTAAATAAAAAGCAATTATATTAGCTTGCATAAAAAAAAAGTTCAGGCTACTTTTATAATAATTAAGCACTTTTTATCTCGAGTATGTATATAGGGAAAGGTCAGTATTTTCAGATACTCTTTATTTCAGACACACTTTTACTCTGAGAAAAGTTTCAATTAGCAATAATCTCACCTCAGATAACCATAACTGGCTAAGGTACTGCCACTGTGCAAATCTCACACTTTTACTCTGAATTTTTAGTATATGAAGCTTCAAACAGAACCTTTGTTAATTGATTACTTATTTCAGATATTTCTAGAAATCCAGGCATTTTCAGTATTCAGAAATATTTGTCTCCAAAAATTCTTTCTAGTACTCTCTGCAGAATATGATATTGCATAGTGTTGAAGACATTACTCACTTCTACCATGAAATACTAATCAGTGGTAATTCTTCCTTCTCTGAGAAAATGCCCAATGATGCTGTAATGGGCAATGTAATTTTCTTCACAAGCAATGAATGAAAATAAATGGCATTAGAGGTGGTCCTAAGATGGCAGAGGAATAGGACAGGGAGACCACTTTCTCCCCTACAAATTCATCAAAAGAACATTTGAACACTGAGTAAATTCCACAAAACAACTTCTGAATGCCGGCAGAGGATATCAGGCACCCAGAAAAGCAGTCCATTGTCTTCGAAAGGAGATGGAGAAGTCTTGAGGCTACTGTAAAAATAAGACTGAAAACCAGACGCAGGAGGCTTAACTACAAATCCTGAGAACACCAGAGAACTCCTGACTCCAGGGAACATTAATTGACAGGAGCTCATAAAATGCCTCCATACCTACACTGAAACCAAGCACTTCCCAAGGGCCGACAAGTTCCAGAGCAAGACATACTACACAAATTCTCCAGCAACACAGGAATACAGACCTGAGCTTCAATATACAGGCTGCCCAAAGTCAGTCCAAACCCACTGACATCTAACTAGACACCTCATTGCACTCCAGAGAGAAGAAATTCAGCCCCAAGCTTCCATAACCAGGAAACCTTAACAAGCCACCCATACAACCCCACTCACAGTGAGGAAACTCAATAATAAAGAGAACTCTACAAACTGACAGAATACAGAAAGGCCACACCAAACAGAGCAATACAATCAAGATGAAGAGATAGAGAAATACTCAGCAGGTAAAGGAACAGGATAAATGCCCACCAAACCAAACCAAAGAGGAAGAGAAAGGGAATCTACCTGATAAAGAATTCTGAATAATGATAGTGAAAATGATCCAAAATCTTGAAATCAAAATGGAATCACAGATAAATAGCTTGGAAACAAGGATTGAGAAGATTCAAGAAAGGGTTGATAAGGACCTAGAATAAATAAAAAAGAGTCAATATATAATGAATAATGCAATAAGTGATATTAAAAACACTCTGGAGGGAACAAATAGTGGAATAATGGAGGCAGAAGGTAGGCTTAGTGAGGTAGAAGATAGAATAGTAGAAATAAATGAATCAGAGAGGAAAAAAGAAAAATGAATTAAAAGAAATGAGCACAATCTCAGAGACCTCTGGGACAATGTTAAACACCCCAACATTCGAATCATACGAGTCCCCGAAGAAGAAGACAAAAAGAAAGACCACGAGAAAATACTTGAGGAGATAATAGTTGAAAATTTCCCTAAAATGGGGAAGGAAATAATCACTCAAGTCCTAGAAACCCAGAGAGTCACAAACAGGAAAAACCAAAGGTGAAACACCCCAAGACACATATTAATCAAATTAACAAAGAACAAATATTAAGAGCAGCAAGGGAAAAACAACAAATAACACACAAGGGGATTCCTATAAGGATAACAGCTGATCTTTCAATAGAAACCCTTCAGGCCAAGAGGGAATGGCAGGACATACTTAAAGTGATGAAAGAAAATAACCTAAAGCCCAGATGATTGTACCCAGCAAGGATCTCATTCAAATATGAAGGAGAAATCAAAAGCTTTACAGAAAAGCAAAAGCTGAGAGAATTCAGCACCACCAAACCAGCTCTCCTACAAATGCTAAAGGATCTTCTCTAGACAAGAAACATCGAAAGGGTGTATAAACTCGAGCCCAAAACAATAAAGTAAATGGCAACAGGATCGCACTTATCAATAATTACCTTAAAGGTAAGTGGGTTGAATGCCCCAACCAAAAGACAAAGACTGGCTGAATGGATACAAAAACAAGACCCCTATATATGTTGTCTAGAAGAGACCCATCTCAAAACAAGGGACACATACAGACTGAAAGTGAAGGGCTGGAAAATGATATTCCACGTAAATAGAGACCAAAAGAAAATAGGAGTAGAAATACTATATCAGATAAAATAGACTTTAAAACAAAGGCTGTGAAAAGAGACACAGAAGGACACTACATAATTATCAAAGGATCAATCCAAGAAGAAGATATACCAATTATAAATATATATGCACCCACCATAGGAGCACTGCAATATAGAAGACAAATGCTAAGAATTATGAAAGAGGAAATTAACAATAACACAATAATAGTGGGAGACTTTCATACCCCACTCACACCTATGGATAGATCAACTAAACAGAAAATTAACAAGGAAACACAAACTTTAAAAAATGAAAAAGACCTGTTAGACCTAATTGATACCTCTAGGGCATTTCTCACCAAACAAGGAATTTCACCTCTTCTCAAGTGCAACACGGAACCTTCTCCAAGATAAATCACATCCTGGGCCATAAATCTAGCCTTGGTAAATTTAAAAAACCTTGAAATCATTCCAGGAATCTTTTCTGACCACAATGCAACAAGATTAGATCTCAATTACAAGAGAAAAACTATTAAAAATTCCAACATATGGAGGCTGAACAACACTTTAATGAATAACCAACAAATCAGAGAAGAAATCAAAACAGAATTCAAAATATGCATAGAATTTAATGAAAATGAAAACACAACAACCCAAAACCTGTGGGACACTAAAAGCAGTGCTAAAGGGAAGATTCATAGCAATACAGGCATACCTCAAGAAACAAGAAAAAAGTCAAATAAATAACCAAGCTCTACACCTAAAGCAACTAGAAAAGAAACAAGTGAAGAACACCAGGGTTAGTAGAAGGAAAGAAATCTTAAAAATTAGGGCAAGATTCAGTTCAGTTTAATTCAGTTCATTTCAGTTGCTCAGTCGTGTCCGACTCTTTGTGACCCCATGAATCACAGCACGGCAGGCCTCCCTGTCCATCACCAAATCCCGGAGTTCATTCAGACTTGTGTTCATCGAGTCAGTAATGCCATCAGCCATCTCATCCTCGGTCGCCCCCTTCTCCTCCTGCCCCCAATCCCTCCCAGCATCAAAGTCTTTTCCAATGAGTCAACTCACACACACACACACACACACACACATATATACCACTTTTTATTTATTCATATTTCTGCTGATGGGTACTTGGGTTGCTTTGATATATTCATTATCATAAATATAAATACTGCTTATGTGAACACTGGGGTGTATCAGTTAATTTCAGTTCAGTTTCTCAATTGTGGCCAACTCTTTGTGACTCCATGGACTGCAGCAAGCCAGGCATCTCTGTCCATCACCAACTCCCAGAATTTACTCAAACTCATGTCCATTGAGTCGGTGATGTCATCCAACCATCTCATCCTCTGTCATCACCTTCTCCCACTTTTTATATTTCCCAACATCAGGATCTTTTCAAATGAGTCAGCCCTTCACATCAGGTGGCTAAAGTATTGGAGTTTCAGCTTCAGCATCAGTCCTTCGAATGAATATTCAGGGCTGATTTCCTTTAGGATGGAATGGTTGGATCTCCTTGTTGTCCAAGGAACTCTCAAGAGTCTTCTCCAACACCACAGTTCAAAAGCATTAATTCTTCTGTGCTTAGATTTCTTTATAGTCCAACTGTCACATCAATACATGACTAATGGAAAAACCATAGCTTTGACTAGATGGACCTTTGTTAGCAAAGTAATGTCTCTGCTTTTTAGTATACTGTCTAGGTTGGTTCATGGGGTTGTCAGGGCAAGAATACTGAAGTGGTTTTCCATTCCCTTCTCTAGTGGACCACGTTTTGTCAGAACACTCCACCATGACCCCTCTGTCTTGGGTGGCCCAATATGGCATGGCTCATAGTTTCATTGAGTTAGACAAAGCTACGGTCTATGTGATCAGATTGGTTAGCGTTCTGTGATTGAACTTCTATTATTTTATCTTCCAGATCACTTATTCTGTCTTCTGGATAGCTTAGTCTCATCTCTTCTAGTGTGCTTTTTTACTTCATCTATTGAATTATTCACTTCTGATTGGGTTTTTGCTGACTAAGGTCTGTACAGTCAAAGCTATGGATTTTCCAGTAGTTATGTACAGATGTGAGAGTTGAACCATAAAGAAGGCTGAGTGCTGAAGAGTTGATGCTGTCAAACTGTGGTGCTGAGAAGACTCTTGTGAGTCTCTTGGACAGCAAAGAGACCAAACCAGTCAATCCTAAAGGAAATCAATCCTGAATATTCATTGGAAGGATTGATGTTGAAGCTCCAATTCTTTGGCCGCCTGATGCAAAGAGCCAACTCATTTGGAAATTCCCTGATGCTAGGAAAGATTGAAGGCATGAAGAGAAGGGGGAGACAGAGGACAAGATGGTTGGATGGCATCATTGACTCAATGGGCATGAGTTTGAGCAAACTCCAGGAGATAGTGAATGATACGGAAGCCTGACATACTGCAGTCCATGTGGTCACAAAGAGTTGGGCATGACTTAGCGATTGAACAACAAAGTGTGAGGAAAATAATACTGTTATTTTGATCAAAATGCAAAGTGATATTTTCTTTTCAAGGGCAATTTGACAATAACCAATCAATGTTTTTAAGAAGCACTGTGTTTTACTGAACAAAGCCACTTCTATGAATTTATCCTACACAGATCAGGTAAGTAATCACAAATTTTCCAGGATATCTATTGAAGTTTTGTTTGCCTCTGCTAAAACACAATGACAATCTAAATGTGCACTAATGTGACAATTATGAAATCAAATATTATAGGCACAAAATATTTTTTGCAATTCAGCTCTTTGAAAAGAATGAAGTGAAATTTAATGCAGTGAAACAGAAAATATGTTAATTGTATACACATTTTAAATATAAAGTTTTAGAGCAATGTGTAGAGTCAGATTTCATTATCAGGTTGAAGACACACAGAAAGACTCAGAAACATACACTCACAAACTTACACATACAAACTAGCTTGGAAAGATATACTATATTTGAGAAGTAGGAGTTGGAAGGAGATGTGAAGTAAGGACTTTTTTGCAAATTATATGATGGAATGTAGTATATAGTTTTAATTAATGAGTCAAGGACTAAGGAATACAATGTTTTTTCTTTTAATCTAAATTACTCTTTTTGCATGTTCATCCACGTTGTTGCGTATTATTTGTTTTTATGCTGAGTAATATTGTAATGAGTGAATATGCCAAAATGTGCTTGTCTGCTCTCCTGTAGAAGAACCTGTGTGTTGTTTTGATTTGGGAGCTATTGTGAAAAGTAGTGTCATGAATGTTCTTATTCAAAGATTTTCTGTGTTTATATTTTTTTCATTTCTCTTGACTAAATACCTAGAAATGGAACTGCTGGATTATAACAAAGGCATGCTTAATTTCATAAATCAACAAACGGTTTTAAAACAGGTAGTATTTCTTTGTAATCCTAACAATGATTAATGAGTATTCCAATTGCTCCACATCCTCACCAATGTTTGAGATTTGTGAAAATGTTTTAGCTAATTAAGTGACTGTATGATCTTTTAATCTGTAACAGGCTGGTATTGACTTACTCCCCATCTAACATACAACATGATTTCTACCATTTCCTATAATTTCATAATTTCTCTCAATATTATTGAACACAGGTACTATGTAGACTGGTAATATGACCAATGTAGATAACACATCCATTAACCCCTGACTGAGTATATATTAAGAAGCAACTGACAAAGAACTAATCTCAAAAATATACAAGCAGCTCCTGCAGCTCAATTCCAGAAAAATAAGTGACCCAATCAAAAAATGGTCCAAAGAACTAAACAGGCATTTCTCCAAAGAAGACATAGAGAGGGCTAACAAACACATGAAAAGATGCTCAACATCACTCATTATCAGAGAAATGCAAATCAAAACCACAATGAGGTACCATTTCATGCTATTCAGAATGGCTGCAACCCAAAAGTCTACAAGCAATAAATGCTGGAGAGGGTGTGGAGAAAAGTGAACCCTCTTACACTGTTGATGGAAATGCAAACCAGTACAGCCACTATGAAGAACAGTGTGGAGATTCCTTAAAAAAAACAAGAAACTCAGAATTGAAAGAGACACGTGTACCCCAATGTTCATCACAGCATTGTTTATAATAGTCAGGACATGGAAGCAACCTAGATGTCCATCAGCAGATGAATGGATAAGAAAGGTGTGGTACATATACACAATGGAGTATTACTCAGACATTAAAAAGAATACATTTGAATGAGTTCTAATGAGGTGGATGAAACTGGACCCTATTAAACATAGTGAAGTAAGCCAGAAAGAAAAACACCAATACAGTATGCTAACTCATATATATGAAATTTAGAAAGATGGTAACAATAATCCTGTATGCGAGACAGCAAAAGAGACACAGATGTATAGAACAGTCTTTTGGACTCTGTGGTAGAGGGAGAGGGTAGGATGATTTGGGCGAATGTCATGGAAACATATATAATATCATATAAGAAACGAATCGCCAGTCCAGATTTGATACAGGATTCTTGGGGCTGGTGCAGTGGGATGACACAGAAGTATGGTGCGGGGAGGGAGGTGGGAAAGGGGTTTAGGATGGGGAACACATGTACACCCGTGGTAGATTCATGTTGTTGTGTGGCAGAACCAATACAATATTGTAAAGTATTTAGCCTCCAATTAAAATAAATAAATTTAAATTAAAAAAAAAAGAATTAAGATAGACTTCCTCTGGAACTCTGGCTTTCTTAGCCAACCTTTAGTTCCTGGTGAATATTAATTTTTGCAGAAAGTAACTTACCAAGAAAATGAAAATAGCAGTAACTTTTGAATTTGGATAGTAGAGTCAAGAGTACTGTTAAAGTGCCTATTTGTACTGCACATATGTTTTGAAGTTATTTTACCAGCATAATTTTAAAACTACTGACCTTATTTAGTCAAATGGTGCAAAGTCAACTCAGCAAGTATTTATTGAGGCAAAATTTTTATTGTTCCATGGAAGATATAAAAAAGGTGTGAAATAAGACCTTTCCTTCAGGGAGTCTATTATATTGCCTTTTGACATAAAGGTGAAAGAAGGTTGTAATATCTGATTAATGTGTATGAAATGGGTTTTTATTATAAACACAAATACGTGTAACTAATTATCAATATTAACATAATCAAGTAAATTTTAACCAAATGTTGAAAACATTACTGGGGTCAAAATAAAAACCCATGCAGCATTATTAAATAATGCCAATATGGTTTTATAAACACATTGATTTTTAAATGTTTAAACTATTTAAACACATCTAAATATGTGTTTAAAGTATTTAAATACATGTATAAAACACAGCTTGGTTGCATGAGTGCTCCATCATGTTTGTGACCCCATGGACTGTAGCCCACCAGGCTCCCCTGTCCATGGAATTTCCTGGGCAACAATACTGGAGTGGGTTCCCATTTCCTTCTCCAGCAGATCGTCCCAACACAGGGATTGAAGCTACATCTCTTGGGTCTCCTGCATTGGCAGGAGGATTCTTTACCACTGAACCAAATGTGGAAGCATAAAACACAGACATATAACTAAAAGAAAAGAAAAGAAAAATAAAAACTGTATTCAGGAAATCAGAGGTATGCAGGATTCTGCAGAATAGCATGGATACTCAAGAATACTGTGCTGCCAACAACTGATTAAAATGTCAAGTGTTGAATAAGTGTAATTAGTCTTGATTTTTTTTCCCTTCTTTCTAGTTGATTTGTGTTTGGCTGAGGGCAATCATTGTGTGAATGTCTGTGTGAGCCTCCATTGCTCTTTATTTTCTGCCAGAAAAGAATGAGCATTCAATTATTCAGCTCTACCAAAATGTCACAAAATGAACAAAGAAACCTACCAATTGGAAAGTTACGCATTTTTCTTTGTTGCTACAATATTTTAGAAATTAATATTCTTATCAGTCATGTTTTACAACTCTTTGCAGAGTACATAATAATTAGATAGGATATTATTTTTAAAATCCAGAATTCTAGAAAAGAACCTCCTCTCCTTCATCCTGATTCAAATCTGAAGAGCTGAAATAAAACTGTAGATCTGAATGAAGTAAAGCCTAGAAGCATGCATTTTAAAGAAGATATTCAGATGATCCTAATGCTAGGTGTATTGGACTACGCTTGAACATACAGTACCCTAGAGAAGGAGCCCCAAATCCCTGGGCCATGGACCAGTACAAAGTACTTGGCTTTTTAGGAACCAGGCTGCACAGCAGGAGGTGAGAGCCAGTGAGCAAAGCTTTTTCTACCACTTCCTCGTAGCTCCCCAGAGCTTGCACTGCCTCTTGAACCATCCTCCACCCCCCACCACACCCCTGTCCATGGAAAAATTGTCTTCCACGAAACCAGTCCCTAGTGCCAAAAAGTTGGAGAATGCTGCCTTAGAGTGATTAGGTAATTACAGTTTGGTGAAAGGAAAAACTGAAGTCAGTCATCACTTCTCTCTGTCAACAGACATGGAAGATATTTTGTTGGTCCCACTCAAGAAATAAGGACAAGTTAAATGGTCTTCAAGGAGTTTACATTCTAATCAATGAAACTACCTTAAGCTCCATCAGTTATTATGGTTTCTATAGCTCCTCTCTCTGAATATGCTATTCAACAGTATGTTATTTCACTCATTAAATACTTGATATAATGTAGAAAACATAGAAGACAATTGTTTCCAGCATGCTAAAGCAATCTGACCCTCCCCATTTCAAAACATAGTTTTATATAAACCCTATTTACACAATTATAACTAACTCAGGGTTCTCTAAATAACTCTCTACATACAGACTGAAAAATTAATAGTTTTTATAAATGGAAAAAAAAAAACTCTATATTAAAAACAAGGAGATCAATACACATACACCAAATACACATATATTTGAATACACAATTCTGGATTTTCTCTTTTATTTTGGGGGTTTATTTTTCATGTTCTGGGCCCCTGTAATACTATTAGTCATTAAAATAAAGTTGACATGGAGGGAAATCAAGATACCAGAGTAAGAGGATACAGAGGCCACTTCTCCCTATGAACACGTTAAAAATACATCTACATGTGAAACAATTCTTCCTGAAATGAATCGGAAACTGGCAAAATGATGCCTGTACAGCCAAGGCTATAAGAAAGATACACATGTAATCATGTAAGAAGGGAAGAAAATTGTTTCGCTTTGAACCTGTGCCCCTGGGAGGGTACTCTGAGAAAAAGTGAGATTACATGGGTGGAATCACCCTGAGGAGTGAGTAGATCGAGCCACAGGCTGTGCATCCCAGTCCTGGGGTCCTAGGCAAAGGAGACAAACCCCTAGACTGGTTGGAGGGTAACTGCAGCAAATAAAAGGGCAGATAGAAGCCTGGACTCCACTCATGAAGACTGTGCATGTGCTGGCTAGCTCTGAAGGCGGAGTGGAGAGAGGTCTGTTCTAGAGGCTGCTGAGTTTTCCACAACAACCTCACTGTGTGCCCCAGTCCAAACCAAGTGAATGCTCCTATCCCAATCACTCCCAGACACAGTACAGCACTGGATCTGGGGTGGCCAAGACAGGAGAAAAGACTCAATCTTGGAAACTAGAATGCAGTTCCAGGGTAGAACCCAAGTGAAGTGGCAGCACCCATCTGGTGCCTACTCAAGCGACTCCCAAGAAGCAGTCCAGGTTTCTAACAGCAGCCACTTCACCACAGTTCATGTCCCAATGCATCCATAGTGATTATACAAGCCCCACAGGTCCTGTTGAGCAGATCCAAAAAAGGGCTGGAGCAGCAGAGGTTGGGGACAGTGATCGACTGTGAGAGGCAAAAGGCTCTTGCCCACAAGTAAGGGCAGAAAGAGGTCTTCCCTAGGGACTTCCAGGTTTCCCATGACTGCCCAAACTAAGAGCATATTCTGGCCCTGTACAGTACATGCTACAGTACATGCTAAATGCTACCATGTATGACTGAAATAATATGTAAACGTTCACAGCAGCATTATTCACAAGACCCTAAAGACAGAAACAACCGATATGCCCATCAACAGATGAATGGATAAACAAAATGTAATATACAAATGCAATATAATATTATCCCACCTTTAAAAAAAATAGGAAATTACAGCATGGATGACCCTTGAAGACATTATGTTGACTGAAATGTCAGACACAAAAGATAAAGATTGTATCATTACACTATATATATACACACTATATTAGGTACCTAGAATAGTCAAATTCTAAGACAGAAAGCAAATGATGTTTACTAGAGAATGGTAGAAGGGAAAATGGGGAGCGGTTGAGTTAGTACAGAGTATGGGATGATGAAAAAGTTCTGGAGAAGGATGGTACTTGATGATCAGTTGCAAAGTTTTCCAAATTTGCTGGAATATTGAGTGCAGCACTTTAACAGCATCATCTTTTAGGATTTGAAATAGTTCAGCTAGAATTTCATCACCTCCACTAGTTTTGTTCATATTAATGGTTCCTAAGGTTCACTTGACTTCACTCTCCAGGATACCTGGCTCTAGATGAGTGACCACCCAGTCATGGTTATCTGAGTCATTAAGACCTTTTTTTCTTTGTAAAGTTCTGTGTATTCTTGCCACTTCTTAATATCTTCTGCTCCCGTTAAGTCGATACTGTTTCTGTCCTTTATTGTGCTCATATTTGCAAGAAATATTCCCTTGATATCTCCAATTTTCTTGAAGAGATCTCCAGTCTTTCCCATTCTATTGTTTTCCTCTATTTCTTTGCATTGGTCACTAAGGAAGGCTTTCGTAACTATCCTTGGTGTTCTCTGGAACTCTGCATTCAGTTGGGTATATCTCCTTTTCTCCTTTGCCTTTCACTTCTCTTCTTTGCAAGGCCTATTCAGACAACCATTCTGCCTTCTTGCATTTCTTCTTTTTTTTTTTTTTTCTTGAAATGGTTTTGGTCACCACCTACTGTACAATGTTATGAAACTCTGTCCATAGTTCTTTAGGAACTCTGTGTACTAGATCTAATCTTTTGAATCTATTTGTCACCTCCATTGTATAGTCATAAGGGATTTGATTTAGGTAATACCTGAATGGGCTAGTGTTTTTCCCTACTCTCTTCAACTTAAGACTGAATTTTGCAATAAGGAGCTCAGAGTCACAGTCAGCACCAGGTCTTGCTTTTTCTAGTACTAAATATCATTATGTTACAAATTTTTCTCAGTTTGATAAGAAAAAAATTTTATCTGTTTTTAATTTGCATTTAGATTAACAGTAGGGAGATTGGGAATACATGCTTATGTTATTAAAGGTTTTACTTATTTTATGAATTTCCTGCTTCTTTTTTCACTTTTTTTCCCTCTCTCTCTTGTATTTTTCTAAAATTATTTCCAGGAGATATTTGTGAGTATATACATATGGGCTTCCCCAATGTATCAGATAATAAAAAAATTGCCAGCAATGCAGGAGACTCAAGTTCAGTCCTTAGGTTGGGGGAACCCCCTGGAGAATGGAATGGCAACACACTCCAGTATTCTTGCCTGGAAAATTCCAGGAGCTAAAGTCAAAACAAATGAGCTACTAACACTTTCACTTCACTTTCATATATATACAACTATATGATATGAATATATGAATAATTAGTCAGTTCAATCCATCAGTTCTATCTGACTCTTTGCAACCTCATGGACTGCAGCACGTGGCTTCCCTGTCCATCACCAACTTCCAGAGCTAGCTCAAACTCATGTTCATTGACTTGGTGATGCCATCCAACTATCTCATCCTCTATCATCCCCTTCTCTTCCTGACTTCAATCTTTCCCAGCATCAGAGTCTTTTCTGAGTTGTTTCTTTGCATCAGGTGGCCAAAATATCAGAGCCTCATCTTGAGCATCAGTCCTTCCAATGAATATTCAGGACTGATTTTCTTTAGGATGGACTGGTTGGATATCCTTGCAGTCCAAGGGCTTCTCAAGAGACTTCTCCAACACCACAGTTCAAAAGCATCAGTTTTTTGGTGCTCAACTTTCTTTATGATCCAACTCTCACATCCATACATGACTACTGGAAAAACCATAGCTTTAACTGTATGGACCTTTGTTGGCAAAGTAATGTCTCTGCTTTTGCATATGCTGCCTAGTTTGGTCATAGCTTTTCTTCCAAGGAGCAAACGTCTTTTCATTTCACGGGTGCATTCACCATCGGTGGTGATTTTGGAGCCCAAGAAAAAAGTCTCTCACTTTTTGCATTGCTACCCCATCTATTTCTTATAAGGTTATGGGACCAGGTGCCATGATGTTAGGTTTTTGAATGTTGAGCTTTAAGAAAGTTTTTTTCACTCTCCTCTTTCACTTTCATCAAGAAGCTCTTTAATTCCTCTTTGCTTTCTGCCATTAAGGGTGGTGTCATCTGCGTGTCTGAGGTTCTTAATATTTCTACCAGAAATCTTGATTCTAACTTGTGCTTCATCTAGCCAGGTATTTCACATGATGTTCTCTGCATATAAGTTAAATCAGCAGAAAGACAATATACAGCCTTGATGTACTCCTTTTCCAATTTGGAACCAGTCTGTTGTTCCATGTCCTGTTGTAACTATTGCTTCTTGATCTGCATACAGGCTTCTCAGGAGGCAGCTAAGGTGGTCTGTCTATTACCACCTGTTTCAGAATTTTCCACAGTTTGTTGTGATCCACACAGTCAAAGGCTTTGGCGTCGTCAATAAAGCAGAAGTAGATATTTTTTCTGGAATTCTCTTGCATTTTCTATAATCCTAAGGATTTTTGGCAACTTAATCTCTGGTTCGCCTCCCTTTTCTAAATCCAGCTTGAACATTGGAATTTCTCTGTCCACATGCTAATGAAGTCTAGCTTGCAACATTTTCAGCATTTCTTTGTTAGTATATGAAATGAGGGCAATTATGTGGTAGCTTGACCATTCTTTGGCATTGCTTTCTTTGGGACTGGAATGAAAACTGATGTTTTCCAGTCCTGTGGCCACTGTGGAGTTTTCCAAATTTGTGTAGTGTGTTAACACATCACCTTAGGATTTGAAATAGCTCAGCTGAAATTACATTACCTCCACTAGCTTTGTTCATAGTGATGCTTCCTAATTCCCACTTGACTTCACATTCCAGGTTGTCTGGTTCTAGGTGAGTGATCACACCATTGTGGTTATTGGGTGAAACTGGTAGTAAAGAAACCACTTGCCATTGCAGGAGATTCAGGAGATGTAGAATTGATCCCTGGGTCAGGAAGATTCCTTGGAGTAGGAAATGACAACCCACTCCAGTGTTCTGGCTGGGATAATCCCATGGACAGAGGAACCTGGAAAGCTACAGTCCTTAGGGTCATAAAGTGTCATACATGACTGAAGTTACTTAGCACACGTGAACAGCACACATAGACACACTGACACACACAACATACATATATATGCATAAATATATGGATTTTAGAGCACTAAAAATTACACATTTAAAGCATCTAAGATTATGTATATATTATATATACATATATATGTATGTGCCAGTTCAGTACAGTTCAGTCGTTTAGTCGTGTCTGACTCTTTGTGACCCCATGAATCCCAGCACACCACAATTCCCTGTATATCACCAACTCCCGGAGTCTACACAAACTCATATCCATCGAGTCAGTAATGCTATCCAGCCATCTCACCCTTTGTCATCCTCTTCTCCTCCTAACCCCCAATCCCTGCCAACATCAAGGTCTTTTCCAATGAGTCAACTCTTCGCATGAGGTGGCCAAAGTATAGGAGTTTCAGCTTTAACATCAGTCCTTCCATTGAACACCCAGGACTGATCTTCTTTAGGATGGACTGGGTGGATCTACTTGCAATCCAAGGGACTCTCAAGAGTCTTCTCCAACACCACAGTTCAAAAGCATCAATTCTTCGGCACTCAGCTTTCTTCACAGTCCAACTCTCACATCCATACATGACCACAGGTAAAACCATAGCCTTGATTAGACGGACCTTTGTTGGCAAAGTAATGTCTCTGCTTTTGAATATGCTATCTAGGTTGGTCATAAGTTTTCTTCCAAGGAGTGAGCGTCTTTTAATTTCATGGCTGCAGTCACCATCTGCAGTGATTTTGGAGCCCCCAAAAATAAAGTCTGACACTGTTTCCACTGTTTCCCCATCTATTTCCCATGAAATGGTGGGACCAGATGCCATGATCTTCGTTTTCTGAATGTTGAGCTTTAAGCCAACTTTTTCACTCTCCTCTTTCACTTTCATCAAGAGGCTTTTCAGTTCCTCTTCACTTTCTGCCATAAAGGTGGTGTCATCTGCATATCTGAGGTTATTGATATTTCATCCAGCAATCTTGATTCCAGCTTGTGTTTCTTCCAGTCCAGTGTTTCTCATGACGTACTCTGCATATAAGTTAAATAAGCAGGGTGACAATATACAGCCTTTACATACTCCTTTTCCTATGTGGAACCAGTCTGTTGTTTCATGTCCAGTTCTAACTGTTGCTTCCTGACCTGCATACAGATTTATCAAGATATGTGCATATATATATATATATATACACATATAATACATATACAGTTTTTCCTCTTCCAATTTGGTATCTGTTAGAGTAGGTTTCACATCATTCTTTTACTTTACCTAAAAATGTTTTGCGTACTTCTACAGAAGAAGTCATAAAGGGTTTTTAAAAAGGAACATATCTTTTAGATTCTTTTAAATAATGCATTATATTCATGCTTGATTATAGAAAGAAGTCAACTGGGACATAAAGACAGTTAAAACATTTTTTTATATTGCATCACCTTAAATCGTTTCTATATTGCTCTATTTCTTTTTATTATGCATAGTTAGTGGTGAGAACTGTATGCCTTTGGGCCTTTCTAAGGAAGTGTTGAGGTTTTCTGCACTGCAGAACACCCTAGGATCTTATTACCATGCTCCAATACTAATCACGTGTTATCTTTTTAGAACAACATCTTTATGTAACATGTCATGCGTTAGAGGGGGTTTTGTAAAAAGACATACTCTTAAGTTAGCAAGAGAAATTCAATGTCAGTTTCCTATCTGCCAAAAGAAGGGTGTGAGTAGAGGAAGTTGCAGATATTTGATCTATCAAGTATTTCATTTCTCTCTTATCAAAAACATCTCTCTATACCATGGGTGAGATTAGGTGACTTGGAGTGTTGCAATAAAGCCAAATGATTATAGGATTTTAAAAATTCTCTCTCCCATATGTTCAAAAATTCAAGTGAGCAGAAGTAAGCACATAAACTAAACTGCAAGCAGAAACAGCAATTATTCAAAATGAACTACTCCAAATGGAGATGTAAAGAAGAGAGAATACAAAAAGACTATCAAAGAAAGTTCCACAAAAGCACTGAAAGGAGGCATTTTTGAGAGCCAAACTAAGGAAACTAGTTGCCTAAATAGTAGGTCTGTTTAATCCACCATCCTATAACCTTTTGGCACAGCTATTAGTCTATTAGATTATAAATTCTAAGTAAACCTGAGTAAATTTTGAAGCTGTAATTATTATATATTTGAGGTACACTGAACTAATAATTAACTTTCATAGGTTTACTGTTACTTTGTA
Source organism: Budorcas taxicolor (assembly GCF_023091745.1). Classification (NCBI taxonomy): domain Eukaryota; kingdom Metazoa; phylum Chordata; class Mammalia; order Artiodactyla; family Bovidae; genus Budorcas; species Budorcas taxicolor. The sequence continues at coordinate 2,622,912 of NC_068935.1, forward strand.
TATGTACTCAACATATTTGCCAAACATTAAAAAAAAAAAAAAAAGCTTTTACAATGTAAGAGGGTTAAGGGTGGAGATGAAGTACCAGGGTTTATGCAAAACAAAACAAAGTTGGCATTACTGCTGCCTATATTGATAAATTCAATTTAATTAGACCTCTCCTTTGTTACTTTAGATCTTCAAACACTTCATACCAAAATTAGTAATAAGACAAATTAAAGTAAAAATAGACATTGTTTTCATGCCTTGTTAGTAATTAGCAGACTACTCCCTGGCACATTAGTGTTCCAGAAATATTAATGTATCTTCCAAGGAAAAAGACGGAGGGCTTGCATGCCCTGTTTAATAGTCCTCCCCAAAATACTTGATAACCTCTAAAATGCTTTATGAAGTCTTGTGTTAAATAACTGTTTAACATTGTCATGCAATGTTTCTCCATTTTGAGACAGAAAACTTTGTTTCCCAAACTTTGTTCTGTTAGCTCTCAGAACAAAGTGTGGGGAATCTTGTCATAGAGTCATGTATTTTATATATGTATATATATATATATATATATATATATATATATATATGCAAAGAAGCATTCTTTTTATTCATCTCTCAAAGGGAAAGATTTAAATCACTGATGAGAAAAATAAAACAATGCAAAACATGAGCTGATTATTAACATATATGAGATAACTCTTCTGTGGTTAATTGGGGAAATCATTTGAATCTATGATTTGATTCTTAGGCTAAGTGGAAGGTATAATGAAAGAGGGAAGGACTATTTATTTTTAAAGTGGATGTTAGTCCAAACCAGTAGAAAGAAAAAAAAAAAAAAAACAGGAAAGATAGGCAATCAAATTGCTAAACAAACAAGGGCTGGTAGAGCAGGTTGTGAGAATACAGTTGAGGCCAGAACGAGGCTTTCTGTCAGAATTAATCTCCATTCTCACTATAAATCACAACTGCCTAACATATATGTAAAAAATCTCAGATCCCAAGGGCAACAGGCTACTCTAAATGAGAAAGACAAATGAATTAGCGCAGATTCTTTTTCCAGTCTCAACAAAAAGAAATAACTTTTTTCCTTGGGAAGGTCTGCATGAAGAGATTGATAGAACTGATGAAAGTGACCTTATAAAACTATAACTCTTTTAAAACTGGTAATGGGCACTGCCTCATGGAAACATGAAAAAGGGAAAATTAATGACAGCAGAGATCTAGGTCCTGCCAATTAATATTGATGTCTGAAATCTAGACATAATGCTTTCAGGCTTTACTATTTAAAGTATGACCAACAAGCCAGCAGTGTTGGTTATGAAGAAGGTTGTTGTTGCTGCTGCTGCTGCTGCTGCTGCTGCTGAGTCACTTCAGTCGTGTCCAACTCTGTGCGACCCCACAGACGGCAGCCTACTAGGCTCCCCCGTCCCTGGGATTCTCCAGGCAAGAACACTGGGGTGGGTTGCAATTTTCTTCTCCAATGCATGAAAGTGAAAAGCGAAAGTGAAGTTGCTCAGTCGTGCCGGACTCTTAGCGACCCCATGGATTGCAGCCTACCAGGCGCCTCCGTCCATGGGATTTTCCAGGCAAGAGTGCTGGAGTGGGGTGCCATTGCCTTCTCCGAGGAAGGCTGATAGAAATGCATAATATAAAAATAAATTAATTAATTAAAAAAAGAAATGCATAATATCAGTTCTCACCCAGGACCTAGTGAATCAGGATCTGAATTTTATTTTATTTTGTTTTATTTATTTATTTATTTTTTAAGGATCTGAATTTTAAGAAAATTTTCAATTTGTGGAATACTGACTTAATTAGAGGCATGATTCTCAAAGTTCTCTGTGCATAATAATCACTTGGAGAGTTTAAAAAATTCCAAACTGATATCTAGGTCTCACCCCCATGTATATAACCCATGGTGTATTTTAGATGAAAGTCATTATGTTATTTGAAAGAATTTTAGGTCATGAATGCTGCTAAATATTTCAATAATTTTCAGCACGTGTAAGAAAAGTGTTAAAGTGGAACACAAATCATATCTAGCAGGCTGACTGCAGGATTCTAGAAGGACATGAGGATAAGCAACAGAGGCAGATGAGTTTTGGCTGGGACACACGCGTGCTTCTTCAAGAGCATTATTTAAAGCAACAGTCCTCAACCTTTTTGGCACCAGGGACTGGTTTTGTGGAAGACAGCTTTTCCATGGACCTGGGTGGGGACAAGAGATGTTTTGGGATAATTCAAGCCCATTACATTTATTGCACATTTTATTTCTATTATTATTACATCAGCTCACCTCAGATCATCAGGCATGAGATCTCAGAGGTTGGAGGCCCCTGAAAAAGGACAGTGCAGAGAATTATATTATCGGTCCTCTGGCCACCTACTTACAGGTTAATGTTTAATTTTTCAGAAATTTGGAGAATTAAATAGAAGCAGAAATTATGTGTCTGCATGAAATATTGGAAAACTTTGTGACTGTTAGGGAATCACCTAGATATGTGTGTTGTTAAAGATTTTTTCCTTCTTTTAGTAGGATTTTTCAGTACACGGTGGACTTTTCTTGCTAATGGCAGGAGACATCACCTATAGCAACGACAAAGGCAAGATAACTTTCATTTCCATTGGAGGCATTAAGAAAGTAAACTGGAGGGCCTCTATAGGAGCAGGGAATGATTAGATGCATACAACAAACATTGTGCAACTTTTAAAATTAAAATTTACCAGATTAAAAAATAAAAGTCTTCGTAACAAACTGCAAATTAAGACAACATAATCTTTTCAAAAGAAAAATAAAGAAACTATGGGATATCAAACTATAAACAGATACATTTTACAGCATATTAGTTTTTATTCAAACTGAATCTGTGAATTAGACTGATACAGTTTCCCTCTACCAGATCCTATTTTGTTACTAAAGAATGACAATCTAGCTTTTGTCTATGCTCTTAGCTCCTTTGTGCCTCGCATCTTGGTCTAATGACAAAATAATGTTAATGATTGTTCAAATATAGACTCAGCATACCATCGAGTCTAAAGCAAGTTTCTCTCTGTTTTAAGACTGAGTTCTCATTTGTTTTATCCTTTAAATTCTATAAATCTGCCCCTCAGCTTCTCAAGGGACTCTCCATTTTTCACTCACCTGTAGAGAAAACCTGACTGATATACACTGAATTCACAGTATTGCCAACTCAGTTTAAGTCACTTCCATTCTTTTTTGTTGTTGTTGTTAATCTCTTTGATGACATCACTGCTATCCAGAGAATGTGGTTTTCCAGGTAGGATCATTAATATTTCATCCAATTAAAAAAAAATTCCAACATATTAAGCATGATATAAATAGGAAAGGGTAGGGAATATTTTATCTCATAAGACTCTTAAGGGATTATATGTGGTGCAATAAACAAAATTTAGACAATATGCAGTTAAAGAAAAAATATGTAAACTTATCACAGGTTGGCTGGCAGTATGAAAGGATTGTGAGCATAAAGGTAAATATTACCTGAAGGGTGGAAGGGCTGAAATAAATGTTTATATCTAATTGGATCTTTGTTGTAATTGGAAAGTGTAATAAAAGATAACTAGTTGTAATAATGTCCTATCAATGACAGAACAAATTACTTAATAATTTAGCAGCTTAAAATAACTCTCAATAGTTAACTTGTTCTGTGAGTGAGAATTCTGACGCAGCATGGCTGGATACTCTCCTGAGGCCTCATAATATTGAAATCAATGTGTTTGCCAAGGCTGAAGTTCACATCTAAGGATCAGAGTTGTCTAAGCTTACTGGTTTTTGGAAGAATGTATTTCCTTCTCATGCTCTTCACATGGTATCTTTGTCTTCAAGTCAGTAATGACATATTGAGCCATTCTCACTCTTCAGACATCTCTATTTTCCCCTTATACTTTAAATGGCTCATGTGATTATATTGGGATCACTTGGATAACCCAATCAGTTCAGTTCAGTTCATTTGATCAGTTGTGTCCGACTCTTTGTGACCCCATGAATCGCAGCACGCCAGGCCTCCCTGTCCGTCACCAACTCCCGGAATTCACTCAGATTCACGTCCATTGAGTCAGTGATGCCATCCAGCCATCTCATCCTCTGTCATCCCCTTGTAGTACAGCCTTGACGTACTCCTCTTCCTATTTGGAACCAGTCTGTTGTTCCATGTTCAGTTCTAACTGTTGCTTCCTGACCTGCATACAGGTTTCTCAAGAGGCAGGTCAGGTGGTCTGGTATTCCCATCTCTTGAATAATTTTCCACAGTTTTTTGTGGATTCTGATCATTCTGCTCAAAACTCTTCAGTGGATTTCTATAACACCTAGGAAAAGTTTCCAAACTCTGTATCCTTGCCTACAAGGCACTGCATGACCTAATCTTTGCCTATTTCTGTTTCATCATCTCTTGCTACCCTCTACTTTGCACTGTATGCTCTGGCCACTGAGACCTTTTAGTTTCAGAAATACACTAAACTATTTTGCTCCACAGGGCACTTGTAGATACTGTTCCTTCTGGTTATAATATACACCCTTCCTTCTAGTTCCAAAACTTTGTGCTTTGCTAGAGTGTCATCTTTCTGGTCTCATCATAAACATTCTCTTCCAAGAGGTTTACCTGATTGTCTCTGTTATTTATTTTATTTTTTATATCAAAATATTATTTAATTTCATGACACTAACTTATATAAAAATAGTGTATTGTATCTGTTTTCTGTCTCTCTTTCCCTAGTACACTGTTTCTCTGGCTGAAACGCCCGTCATTGGTCTAAGCTTAATTACAGGGTACATGGGGAAGTCTATTCCTTCTTCAACATTACAGATTTCAAAATTCTTTAATACAAATATCATGTCCTTCCTGAGTAGTTTATCCTCTAGCCCAAATATCTCCTATTCCACCAACTGTTTCCTTTTTCACATGGTTTTGTAGCCTTTCAGCACCTCTTTCAGTCTTCTCTCTACTCTTAGCCAAATCCCATTCATCCATCAACCACCAGCTACTCCTAGATATTCTTCATTTCCATCCCTGTTTGCCCTCATCCTGCTACTCTCACATTTAGAGAATATTCTCTATGAGAGAAAAGGAATATTTTCCATATTTGATTTCAAAGTTGAGTCCAAAATGTAAGAGATTGAAGGTTTTTTGTTTTTTTTTTCTGATTTAAGACTGTGATGTTAAGGCACCCAATGTAATTTAGCCTTGTGATAAGAAGTAAGAGAGCCACAAAACCAGAGTGATGTAGTGAAACATAGAAACAGTCTTGAATATTATGTTATTTCTCTTCTATAACAATTTACCAGAATTGTCTACCTATTTTGTGACCAACTGAAAAATCTAGTTCCAAATAGAATTTAGTGGATACTCTGATAGCTGTGAGAAAAGAATTTTGATTGCATACTCAGCAATGTTCATATTACCTTGCTGACCTACTAATTATAGGCTTGCCTGCAGGAATCTCACAACAAAACATGCTAGCATGTGAAATGAGAAGTAGCAACTGTACAGTAGTTTTATCATTATTTGGCATTGTTTTTCTTTGGGATTAGAATGAAAACTGACTTTTTCCAGCCCTGTGGCCACTACTGAATTTTCCAAATTTTCTAGTATATGGAGTATGGCACTTTAACAGTGTCATCTTTTAGGATTTTAAATAGCTCAACTGGAATTCCATCACTTCCACTATCTTTTTTGTAGTGCTGTTTCCTACGGCCCACTTGACTTCGTACTCTGGGATGTCTGGCTCTAGGTGAATGACCACAACATCATGTTTATCCAGGTCATTAAGACCTTTTAGGTACAGCTCTTCTGTCTAGTTAATATCTTCAGCTTCTGTTAAGTCCATACAGTTTCTGTCCTTTATTGTGCCCATCTTTGCATGAAATGTTCCCCTGGAATCTCTAATTTTCTTGAAGATATTTCTAGTCTTTCCCATTCTATTGTTTTTCTGGTTTTTTTTTTTTTTTTTTTTTTGGCATTGTTCACTTGAGAAGGCTTTCTTTTTTTTATTTTTTTATTTTTTTTATATGCAGTAACAGTTTTATTTTATTTTATTTTATTTTTATTTTTTTTAGTATTAAGTTTTTTATTTTTTTAATTTTAAAATCTTTAATTCTTACATGTGTTCCCAAACATGAACCCCCCTCCCACCTCCCTCCCCATAACATCTCTGTGGGTCATCCCCATGCACCAGCCCCAAGCATGCTGTATCCTGCGTCAGACATAGACTAGCGATTCAATTCTTACATGATAGTATACATGATAGAATGCCATTCTCCCAAATCATCCCACCCTCTCCCTCTCCCTCTGAGTCCAAAAGTCCGTTATACACAGCTGCGTCTTTTTTCCTGTCTTGCATACAGGGTCGTCATTGCCATCTTTCTAAATTCCATATATATGTGTTAGTATACTGTATTGGTGTTTTTCTTTCTGGCTTACTTCACTCTGTATAATCGGCTCCAGTTTCATCCATCTCATCAGAACTGATTCAAATGAATTCTTTTTAACAGCTGAGTAATACTCCATTGTGTATATGTACCACAGCTTTCTTATCCATTCATCTGCTGATGGACATCTAGGTTGTTTCCATGTCCTGGCTATTATAAACAGTGCTGCGATGAACATTGGGGTACATGTGTCTCTTTCAATTCTGGTTTCCTCAGTGTGTATGCCCAGCAGTGGGATTGCTGGGTCATAAGGGAGTTCTATTTGCAATTTTTAAAGGAATCTCCACACTGTTCTCCATAGTGGCTGTACTAGTTTGCATTCCCACCAACAGTGTAGGAGGGTTCCCTTTTCTCCACACCCTCTTAAAAAAATAAATAAATAAAATAAAAAAAAATAAAAACAATTGGACTATATATATAAAAAAAAAAATCTGCAAGCAATAAATGCTGGAGAGGGTGAGAAGGCTTTCTTTTCTCTCCTTGCTATTCTTTAGAACTCTGCATTCAGATGGGTATGTTTCCTTTTCTTAAAAAAAATAATCAACAAAAACTAAGATCTACTGATATTTTGTACTCCATAACATGTTTTTTAAAATAATTCAACAGTGCATGATGAACATTTTTAGGTAGACATTTAAAAAGTGTAATACAGTGGGAAGCGAGTTGAAAATATATTCAATATCTGGTTCTAAAGTTGACAAAATGCAGAAACTTAGTTTAGGAGGTTTTCTCTCAATAGCAGTGTCTGGGTTGTGATAGAATCTTTATACTTTTTCATTTATGCCACTGCATAGTGAAGGATGTTAAAGCTAATGAAACTTTTCAAAAAATAGCTTGTAATTGGTGATGTCATCTGAAGCAATGTAGGTGCACTATATCCACATTTTCTCTGTCTCTAACATACCCTATACCCAGAGTTCACAATCAGCTGGTATGTATCAGAATGATAGAAAATGAAAGCAAAGTTTGTTTTTTAATGAGTTTACAATAAAAATGAAACATAAAATTTCATTCATAAAAATATGCTTACTGAATGTCTCTTTTGACAATATCAAGTTTGTAACTTTGTTTGTTTTTATCTGTATTTTTTTCTGACAAAGTTGCTGATAACAGAGCATGGTTCACCTTTTAACTCCATTTCACTTCCAGACAAAAAAAAAAAAAAAATCAGTAGGAATATATTCTTGCAAAAATATTTGATGTTATATAGTTTCCCAAAGAACTCTATGACTACTTTGAAGCTGATTCTTTTTGCAGCACCTCCTATTTCACAACCGTGTAAACTCTCTCTTCTTACTTGGCCAGATTCTTGTTTTGCCCTTGTTCGTTAGTAGTTTTGCAATAAGATTCATGTGGCTCTCTGACATAACGTTCACAAAATTTTGCATCTTTTGCAAGATTTGCAACCTCACTGTGCAGCTAATTTTTATTACATTTAAATTGGACTATCGGATGTTTTTGATGCCCTAGATTTAGCAAGAGATTGATTAATCTAGTATTTGCCAATTACAGTAAAATACTGTTAACCGAGAATTTGTTACAGACAGAGCCTATATAAGGTAGAATCCCTTTAGATACTATTTAGATGGTTTTGTAATTGAAATACAAAAGTTATATCATTAAAGCATTTTTAGTGTAAAATAATAGGATGTAAAATTTCAACACATTCAGTTGTATTTAATGTCTAAACAAATGCCTAATTTATTGCAAAAGTTTATCCAATACTTACCAACAATAGAATAATTAATATAAAAGTTTCCTTTTATGCAAGAGAAAGTGAAGATCTAAAGTCTTAACAAAGGATGGAAATCTTGCCCTTAAGAAAAAAAAAATTTAAATGTGGTCAATATTCTAAGAACAAAACTACATATGCATATAATGCTTTCAGTCCATCCGTCTTTTAATAAACTATATCACAAATTTATCTTGAGAAGTTATGTATGTCTTCACAATCATTAATTAATATCCTTATGAAAAGGCACACAAATACCTCCATTTCACAAATGAAGAAATAGGTAAATCAGTAAAGAACTTTATTGATGAATGACATTTTGTGTAAGCCAAGCTCAAATGGTTTAATCCCAAAGCTGAGAGAAAAACAGATAGCCACAGGGAAACTACTGCAGAGAAAAAGGCAAATGCTTTACAGCTAAATCAAGCATTTCAAGCAAGTCATAGCAATACTAGCAAAATCAGATTAGCAATTACCATTCAATATGGAAAGCTGCTAAAGAAGCGAAATGCAGAGCTCTGTATTTATTACATTGTCTTTGTGACTCATCAGACTTATTCCACCTCTAAATTTACATAAATAAGATTGACTGTTGTTATTCAAATAAAAAAAATCCCTTCTCCTTCCTTTAGCTTTATCTTTAGCTATTGAAGTAATCTGAACATTAGTTATATCAGTCTTAGGGAGTTTAGTGTGGTTATCCTGTTTAGAGTGAAGCAAGCAATTTAATCATAATCTAAAGTTACAGATCTATGTAGGCAATTATTTTAAAACAGTTTTTTCTCCTATAATAATGCTCTGATGGTTAATGTTATATGTCAACCTGGCTGAACTACAGGCTGCCTAGATATTTGATCAAACAGCATCCTGGTTGTTTCCCTGAGGGTGATGACGGTTGTTGTCGTTCAGTTGCCCAGTCATGTCCGACTCTTTGTGACCCTATGGATTGCAGCATATCAGTCCTCTCTGTCCTTCACCATCTCCCGAGTTCATGTCCATTGCATGACTGATGCTATCCAGCCATCTCCTCCTCTGATGCTCTTTTCTCCTTCTGCCCTCAGTCTTTCCCAGCATCAGGGACTTTTCCGATAAGTCAGCAATTTACATCAGATGACAAAAATACTGGAGTTTCAGCTTCAGCATCAGCCTTTCTAAGAGGTATACAGGGTTGATTTCCCTTAAGATTGACTGGTTCTGTCCAAGGGACTCTCAGGAGTCTTTTCCAGCACCTCAGTTCAAAGGCATCAATTCTTTGTCACTCTGCCTTCTTTATGGTCCAACTCTCACAACCATATGTGACCACTGAGAAGACCATAGCCTTGACTATAAGGAAATTTGTCAGTAGAGTAATGTCTCTGCTTTTCAGCACACTGTCTAGGTTTATCATAGCTTTCCTGTCAAGAAACAAACATTTGATTTCATTGCTGCAGTCACCGCCCTCAATGATTTTAGAGCCCAAGAAGAGAAAATCTGCCACTACTTCCACCTTTTCCCCCACTATTTGCCATGAAGTAATGGGGCTGAAAGCCATGATCCTAGTTTTTTTTTTTTTTTTTTAATTTAGTCTTAAGCCAACTCTTTCACTCTCCACCTTCACCCTCATCAAGAGACTCTTTAGTTCCTCTTCACATTTTGCCATTAGAGTAGTATCATCTGCATATCTGAGGTTGTTGGTATTTCTCACACTTATCTTGACTCCAGCTTGTAACTCATCCAGATTGGTATTTCTCATGATGTGCTCAACAGATTAACATATTAATTGGTACAAATTGAGTAAAGTAGATTGCCCTCCAAAATGTATTTGAATCGGTGAATGAAACTGGAGCCTATTATACAGAGCAAAGAAAGTCACAAAGAAAAAAAACAATACAGTATATTAACATATATATATATATATATATGGAATTTAGAAAGATGGTAACGATGACACTATATGCAAGACAGTGAAAGAGACACAGATGTAAAGAACAGGCTTTTGGACTCTGTGGAGGAATTCGAGGGTGGGATGATTTGAGAGAATAGTATTGAAACATGTATATCATCAAATGTGAAATAGATAACCAGTCCAGGTTCGAGGCATGAGACAGGGTGCTCAGGGCTGGTGCACTGGGATAACCCTGAGGGATGGGATGGGGAGGGAGGTGGGAGGGAGGTTCAGGATAGGGAACACGTGTGTGCCCATGGCTGATTCATGTGAGTATAAGGCAAAAACCACCACAATGTTGTAAAGTAATTAGCCTCCAATTAAAAGAAACAAATTTTTAAAATGTAGGTGGTGGTTGTTGTTCAGTCACTAAGTGAAATTAGTGTCTGACTCTTTGCTACCCCATAGACTGTAGCCTGCCAGGCCCCTCCAGGCAAGAATACTTAAGTGGGTTGCCATGCTCTCTTCCAGGGTATCTTTCCAAGCCAAGAATCAAACTTGCATCTCCTGTGGCTCCTGCGTTGCAGGCAGGTTCTTTACCGTTGAGCCACTGGGGAAGTCAAAAGAAGATGCATTACTCATTTGATAATATAATACTTCCCATGTAATTCCATATGCCAAATGAATCTACTTAGTTTAATATCTCTCTTTGTGATGTTTCAGGGTTCCTTTGAAGCATCCCAAAGTTAGCTGAGGTCAAAAGAACTTCAACAGAATTTGATTTTGGAAATTTTGTCCAGAAAATGAGAAATGTTTAGAACACTCAGATTTAGCCAACTCTGGTGGGTTGTAGGTGGGGCTCATCCAATTAGTTGAAGGCCTGAATGGAACAAAAAGACAAGCCTTTCTGTAGCAAGAGAGCACTCTCTAGCTTCCTGTTTTCAGGCTTCATCTGAAACCTTGCCTGTTTCTTGATCTATAGCAGATGACCTTCAGACTAGAACTGAAATGTCCATTTTCCTAGGTTTCCAGCGTACTGGTTTCAGACTGGAACTGCAGCATTGTTTCTAATGGGACTTCAGCCTATTGATCCACCCTTAAGATTTTGGACTTGCCAGTCTCTGTAATTTTGTGACCCAATTCATTATATAAGAACTTTCTTTCTCCATGTATATGTATATGTATATATATAGATATATATAAAATTGTATATCCTACTGGTCCTGGATAACCCTAACACACCTACTCTCTACCAAGTACAGAGGGAACAGATGAGACCGTCATGTAGTATTGATTCTTCTATAGGCACTAGCTCAGTGACCAGATGACTCTAAGATCTGACCCAAGTCAGGCCTATTTTTCTGTTCTCTGGATGTTGAAAATTCTATTTTTGAATCTCATAGTTATCTGGGACCACGAAGATGCTAATTAACATCCTTGCAGTGTCTCTGTCCACTCTATTTGACATTTTGTACATGACTGTGTTTTTCTCTTCAAGTATCTAAAGTATAGCTAGTTGTATTATTACTTAGATTTCTAGCATTTGCTGTTAATCTTTACACCATCTATATGTTACTTTTCTTTCTCCTTTCTACTTTGTTGATGCTTTCTGTAATGTGCTTCTCTTAAACTTTTTTCTATGTGTCTGTGCTTTAAGTGGTATGTTATGATCTAGCTTCCCTGATAGCTCACTTGGTAAGGAATCCACCTGCAATACAGGAAACCCCAATTTGATTCCTGGGTCAGGAAGAACCCCTGGAGAAGGGAAAGGCTACCCACTGCAGTATTCTGGCCTACTGTAAGGAGACCACACCAGTCAATCTTAAAGGAAATCACTCCTGAATATTCACTGGAGGATGCAAAAGCTGAAACTCCAATACTTTGGCTACCTGATGTGAAGAATTGACTCGTTTGAAAAGATCCTGATGCTGGAAAAGATTGAAGGTGGGAGGAGAACGGGACAAGAAGAAGATAAAAAGGATGAGAAGGTGGGATGGCTTCACTGATTTGATGAACATGAGTTTGAGAAAGCTCCGGAAGTTAGTGATGGAGAGGGAAGCCTGGTCTGCTGCAGTCCAGGGGGTCTCAAAGAGTCAGACATAACTGAGCAACTGAACTGAACTGAACTGAGAAGCGTGGTTTATTGACATCTAATGAGATGTGGCTAAGCATCCTGCAATGTGCAGGCCAGCCCCTTACAACAAAGAATGATCCTTCCCAAAGTGTCAATTGTGCAAAGCTGGGAAACCCTGCCTTAGAAAAATGCTCACATTACCTATGTAATGTGCCTGCTGTGTGAAAACACTGTATTTTCCTTAATATTTATTGTACGTATACTAAGTACTTAGAAATTATACTAAGTGATACAAAAATCAGTTCATTTATTTCTCACATTAGACCTGGAAGAACACACAACAAAAGACTCATATCATTTACCATGTATTACACATTTAATAGACGGTCTGTCTGAATCTGGGTTTGTGAGGTTAACATTGAGCTATTCAAAATTCAAAGTAAGGTAAAAGTACCTCTTGTGGCACCTGGCCCCTTTTGAAAATCTGATGAAAGGTATTGAATTTCTCTCCAGAAAATGAACATATGTTAAAACACATAAACTGTTGCATGCAATCTCAGGAAATTTCATTACACACCTCTATTTGTCTATGGGTCATTGGAGAGGAACTCATCTAATAGGAGAGAAAGACAAGCAAACAGACCATTTTAAATAGTCTGGTAAATGTTAAGGATCACAGTATTATGTCTGACAGAGCAGACACTCAATAAATAAATATGCTCTGGGTAAATAAGGTCTGTCAATGTTGAAAAGAGTGGAGAGAAGATAACTACTATTATCTAAGGGAATAAGAGAAGGCTTCCCTGGTGGCTCAGAGGTTAAAGCGTCTGCCTCCAATGCGGGAGACCCGGGTTCAATCCCTGGGTCGGGAAGATCCCCTGGAGAAGGAAATGGTTACCCACTCCAGTATTCTTGCCTGGAGAATCCCATGGACGGAAAAGGCTGGTAGGCTACAGTCCATGGGGTCTCAAAGAGTCGGACACAACTGAGCGACTTCACCCTCACCCTCCCTGATAGATCAGACGGTAAAGAGTCCACCTCCATTGCAGGAGACCCCAGTTCGATTCCTGGGTCAGGAAGATCTGCTGGAGAAAGGATAGACTACCCACTCCAGGAGAAGGATAGGCTACCCAAACCAGTATTCTTGGGCTTCCCTCAGGGCTCAGCTGGTAAAGAATCTGCCTGCAGTGCAGCAGACCTAGGTTTGATCCCCGGGTTGGGAAGATCCCCTGGAGATGAGAAAGGCTACCCACTCCAGCCTGGAGAATTTCAAGGACTATACCAGTCCATGGGGTCACAAAGAGTTGGACACAACTGAGTGACTTTCACTTTCAAGGGAATAAGAGCAACTTAGCTAGTATTTTGCTTTTTAGGAACTAATACAAAAACAATATTAACTGGATATACACCAAGAGTTAAAGTGCTGGAAAAATCTCTAAAAGAATGAACTCTCTCCTGGTTATTCGAATGGTTTTTATTCTTATATGAGATTATGCACTCCTTGTATTAAGACTTTCCTATTCATCCTGATTTTTCTGTATGTGCTACCTTTTAGAATTGATTCTTGCACAGAGTAAGCACTAAATTGATGCTTTTGAACTGTGGTGTTGGAGAAGACTCTTGAGAGTCCCTTAGACTGCAAGGAGGTCCAACCATTCCATCCTAAAGGAGATCAGTCCTGGGTGTTCATTGGAAGGACTGATGCTAAAGCTGAAACTCCAATACTTTGGCCACCTCATGCGAAGAGTTGACTCATTGGAAAAGACCCTGATGCTGGGAGGGATTGGGGGCAGCGGGAGAAGGGGACGACAGAGGATGAGATGGTTGGATGGCATCACCGACTTGATGGACATGAGTTTGAGTGAACTCCAGGAGATGGTGATGGACAGGGAGGCCTGGTATGCTGTGATTCATGGGATCACAAAGAGTCGGACACGACTGAGCGACTGAACTGAACTGATCTGAAGCACTAAATAATATTTGTTCAATTATTTAAAAGCTAGAAAAAAAAAAAAAAAACCTTAGTGAACATTCAATTTGATGGTTTAGCCACCTTTGTTCTTAGGTAGTAAATCTTTAAAAGGGAACTACTTTGGAAGAAAATCGTAAGAGATTAAACAAGAGAAGGGGAGAGAAATAAAATAGACAGAAGCAGTACAAGAGAAGGAGTGGAAAAGGGAAATATATAAGATGGGTGCAGCAGAGTGAAAGAGAGCGACATAACATGAAAATGTGAGAATAGAAGTGAGAGGAGATGAAAGAGTTTGAATTCCAACTCCTGGAACTTGGGCAAGTTATTTAGTATTTCTGTACTTCAGTTTCCTTAATTTAAGATGGAAATGATTATATAAGTACCTCACAGAACTGTGGAGGGTTTTAAATACATTAATATTATACTTATAAAGCACTTAGAATAGTGCCTAATCTATAGGAAGTACGTGTTATAATTATTTTTATCAATTTTTATTCTGCTGAACTCAAATGCTGAGGGTACAAAGTTTAAGACCTTCCTTTTTACTAATGAGGAGTTTATAATATAGCTTGCCTGGGACCTGAAAAAGCTAAATATCCCCTCTTAATCATTCTTCTAATTATTGCCAGTCAGATATGACCTAAGTTATAATGCCTCCCAGTTTTCCTTTGGCAAGTTCTGATTTCTCCATGTTATCCTACTGCTATGATTAACTGAATTTATTTTTACTCTCAAAAATGTTCATTCTGGATAATAAATTTGGGGGATAATTCTACTTATATGTATGCTAAAAACTGTGTAAGATTGAATATTTAAAGATAATATTCTTTATATATATATAATATAAAGATAATAATACTGCCAGAACTCAGAGAAGTCAAATCAGCAAACACATTGCAATAACACTGCTCGAGCTTCTTAAATGTTTAGAAGAGGTTAGTATGCCTTTAAACAAATTTCTTTAGGATGTTCCTTTCATGTAATTTTCAGAACCAAAGCGATAGTCACAGACCTTTTCCCTGTGGATAGTCACAGTGCCTTTTAAGGAGTATCTCTAAAGGGAACCCAAAAGATCATTGAAACATGTACAGCATCTATGAAACATTTGTCATTTTAGCAAGTTTTTTTGTATTTACTCCCCACTACACACACACACACACACACACACACACACACACACACACACACACACACTGAGTAAAGAGATTTAAAATCCATTTTAAATCTGTTACTGCTTTATCATCACAAGATAAAAATTATTCTCTCAACACATATGGGAATATTGCTGATAAGGCCACCCTTTTGTGTTAGCACTCCCTTTCTTGAAATAAGTAACTGTAATCTTCTTCCTTTTTCTTGTAGAATTTATTTTCAATTGCTTTAATCATTTTTTGCTGTTTTTCTTTGGGCATCTTCCTACTTCTTGCTTACATTGCACAGCCCCAAGATAAACTCCACATTCCGATAAAGGTCTGAACAATGCTGGAGAAATACTAAGGATTAACTTGTGATTCATAAGAGGATGAAAATGTTGCCAGAATTTCATAAGGTTCTATTTGGTCATGGTGGGCAGATAGAATAAAGGACACATGTAAAATTTATTTATTTCAAATAATATAAAATTTTGAGATGGTTTATATAATTCTACAAAAGTTAATCATTAAAATTACTTAAAAAGCAGTCACCATTTTTAGGTGAACAGATTCTAGATGGTTTCATGATTCCTGCTTTTTGGTGTTCACATCTTTGTGTAATTCTATTCCCCTTAATGTGGGTGGGACCTGTAACTTGATTACAATCTTTAGAATATGACAAAACCAATTGCACATCACTTTTTTGATTATTTAGGTTACATAAAAAATCTGTTTTGCTAGCTGAATTACTCTAGAGCTTCTTCATTGCTAGATTTGGAAAAATAACCATTTTAGGGGCTTACATGAAATAGACTCTAGGATCTGAGCGAAGTTTAAACCCACTATCCAGGAATAAACTACTACAGCTGCCAAAAAATAAAATCAGTCAATGATCTGAATGAGCTTGGAAGCACATTATTCCCCAGTTGAAGCTTCAGATTTGAATGCAGCCTTGAATATTTTGATTTAGTCTTGTGAGACCCTAAGCAAAAGGGGCAGCTTAGTCCTATGGAGTAGGGCATGGCAATCCACTCCAGTATTCTTGCCTGGAGAATCCCATGGACAGAGGAGCCTGGAGGGCTACAGTCCATGGAGTTGCAAAGAGTCAAACATGACTGAGCGACTAAGCAGTTCTTCGCAAACCACATGACACAGAAACAGAAAATACAAGGGTTATTTTAAGCCTCTGAATTTATGATTTTTTTTTAAAAGCTAGGCAATAGATAATAGTGAATGACACTGCCTGGGTCATAGTTACTGGTCAAATTGTTCATACCCAACAACAATGAGCAAATGTCTAGATTACCACTGTGTTGGCATTTGTGTCCTGATTTTTTATTGCATTATTCCTATTAGGAGTCTAAACACATCTAAAAGATGCTAAATTTAAAGGAAATATTGATTTGTTAAAATGTTGGAAGACGTCAGCTATGATACAACATTCTGCTGGCTTGACTCAAATAGTCATTAGTTGCCAGAGAAAATTCTCAATGAGTTCATTAAGTATTTAAGAATACTGTAGATATTGCTCACATTCCTGGTTGGTGTATTCCATATGGGTTTTAGTCCTAGGGTAGGACTGCTTAGGTTCATACCTACTCCTTATATTATTTTTTGTCTAGGTATTAACTAGTTTGCTTTTTTTTTTTTTTTTTTTTTTTAAACCCCTGCACCATGTGGCTTATGGAATCTTAGTTCCCTGGCCAGGGATTGAACTGTGGGCCCCTGGCAGTGAAAGAGCCTAGTCCTAATCACTGGACCACCAGGGAATTCCCACTTGCTTATTTATTCTTGATTTGCTTCTTCATTGCCCCTGTGTGGCTGCTGATTGAAATTCTATATCTTCAACTATGTTCTTCCTAACTATCTTGGGGACAAGCACCTAGACTTGAGAGAAAGACTGGGAGTGGATTCTTTTTTATTGCTAATCATTAAGAAAAATACAAAAAGCAAGGCAAAACAAATATAGAACCAGGGAAGTGATAATGTTTCCAAAATTAATTCCTCTTCTATAATTTCTGACTGCCCTATTTTTTGTGTGTGTGCTATAATACAAATGTCATAACATTCACTCTTTTATTTTTTAATAAAAATTTATTCATTTTAATTGAAGGTTAATTTCTTTTATAATATTGTATTGGTTTTGCCATACATCAACGTAAACCTGCCACAGGTATACCCGTGTTCCCTATCCTGAACTCCCCTCCCTCCTCCCTCCCCTTTACCATCCCTCTGGGTTGTCTCAGTGCACCAGCCCCAAGCATCCAGTAAAATGTACAGTTCAGTGGTGTTTTGTATATCCACAGTTCAGTAAATATCACTACTCTCTAATTCTGAAACATTTTTCTCACTCTCCCCAAACAAAGACCATACATATTAGCAGTAGCTCTCTAACTTCCCTCCCCTCCTCTCAGCCCCTGGCAACTACTAATCTACTTTCTGTCTCTATGAGTTTGCCTTTCCAAGCTATTTCATATGAGTGATATTAGAAAAATGTAACTTTATTTCACCCCGCATAGTGTTTGAAGATTTATCCATGCTGTAGCATATATCATTACTTTTTTTCTTTGTTATTGCCAAATAATATCTCATTGGATAGATATGCCACATTTTGTTTATTCATTAATTAGTTGAAGTGCATTTGGATTTTGACTATTAGGAACAGTGTTATTATAAACATTATGTGTTTGGAGATTTGTTTAAATACCTGCTTTCAATTCTTTTGAGTTTATATCCTTGAGTGGAATTGATAGGCCATATGCTAATTCTATACTTGATTCTTTTTGAGAAATTGTCTGACAGCTTTCTGAAATGGAAAATGAAAGGATCCTTGGGTTCTCTCCATATTTATTTAAGGCTCCAGCACACTAAATCTTTTCCCACACAGAAGTCTTAATTGAATTCCATGTAGTCTCTTCATAATGCCCACCACCTATACTAACTTCTCAGTGCTATAAGATAGGAAAATAAATGATATGTCTATTTTGCTCTTGAAACAATTAACACTGCTGAGAAACTTTGTTTTGGGTGATGTTCATTTCTTCCCTGGTAGCTCAGTCAGTGAAGAATCTGCCTAAAATGTGGGAAACCTGGGTTCAATCCCTGGGTCAGGAAGATCCCCTGGAAAAGGAAATGGCAACCCACTCCAGTATTCTTGCTTGAATTCCATGGACAGAGGAACCTGGTAGGCTACAGTCCATGGAATAGCAAAGAGTCGGACACAACTGAATGACTAACACACACCCTATGACCATATAATTTATTACACAAACCAGGACATTTTGAGGGTGAAAGTTGACCTATTGGTGTTTCTAGGAGAATGGTTATAAACCAGGACTATCCTGAGAAATTAGCATTACAGTCAACAAAAATGAGAATCTGGAACCCTTTCTTCAAACCTAACAAAGTTAACAATTGTAAGTATTTACCATGGAAAGAACTACTTTCACATTTATCATAGATTACCAGAAGGAACATATTTTAACCCTTTATTTGCTTTATTGCCTGTGTGCTATTGAATTGGAGGAGGTGTCACTGAGGAAAAGGGAAGCACTTCTTTTCCTTATGTGGAGTGTTTTATGGACTTTTTCATATTTAAATTTAGCATTTACTAATTCTTTTAGAGCTTTTCTTTTTCAAAAATAAATTATTCCTGAACAAGCACTGATTCAGCTTCACCTTATGCTAGGCAGAGATTGAAAATTGATTTGGGGTAGTAACCATAGATTTCAAGGATTTAGTTTTGTTTTGTTTTGATATTGGAAACTAGGTTAACCCCTCACTTACCCCAACTGTATAAAAAATAATCTTTTCAGAGCTTTAATAAAAGTTAAACCAGGACATTTTCATTTTTCTATAATTTAGTCATATAATTGCTACATACATCTATATGCTTGTATTAACATACTGTGTGTTTGCCCTGAGGAAATACACTTCCTATGTATGTATTCCTCATGAAGTTTTGCATTTTAGGACAGAAAAATTCACATCACTGAGTTTCTGGACTCTTAACCCATAAGATTAGAAGTGATATATATATATATATATTTGAAATATGATATATATATTATATATATATATTTTTTTTCTCCAGGATTATAAAATTATCATCTAAATTCACTTATTTCCACAGAAGATTTCATAGCATTAAGCAAATATTCTCTCTCATTACAGAGACAATGATAATTTTGAATCAGAAAGGAAGAGCATTTTTGATGCCTTTATACAAATCTTGTAAGCTTAATATCATCTCTAAGCAGAAAAAGCATTATGGTGGCACTTACTAATATTGAGAAGCATGGACCAAAGAAACCTCAAGATTTTTGATTGTTTGTTTCTGTATAACTCTAAATTGGATTAGATATTAAGTTAATCCATATGTGAGAAATTACTATACTTCTATTCTGCAAGTTAGAGGCCCCACTGGTAAACAATTCAGAAAATGAATTTCATCTTCTTGCCCATTAAATAGCAAGAATGTTAGAAAAAGTAGCTGCAACTGACCTGATTTAAAGAAAGAATGTGCTCTTCAGAAATAGCAGTATTTCATCATTCTACAACAGATAGGCAGGCTCAGAGCATTCAGTTAATAATATATGGAGGGATAGAAAAATACATATGATTTCTTCATTATTTTCATTGTTTTGTTTTCTTGGTTACTGCCTCTAAATTGAAGATACTGCCGTAAAATCTGATATAGGTTAATTAAGAATTTAAACCAACAACATATATTTTTGGTTAGCTGTTTATCTAATAAAATGTTCAGGAAAAAGAAATATATGATATTATAGAAATTGATAATGGTAATAATAAAAATAACTAATTTCACTGATTACATTCTATTTTTCTAATATCATCTGAAGCACTATACACAGATACTTTTATTTAAAATATACATCAAATCTATGAAAGGGTGTAAGGCTCGGAGAACCACACTCTGAAAAAGACACTGAGGGACAGCCTCTAGTGTACTGACAAAGTTTATTATCCAATTGTGTAGTTTTATAATTTTCAGGGAATAGAGCATAAGGCTGACTTGCAAGTAGCCATTCCAAATAAACATTAAAGCATTCAAGCATAAAATACAGTTCCTACCGCCCAAGCCATAACATAGCTTTGGCGGAACTGTAAAGGGAGTCTTATCATGAAACAACAGTCCTTGCTCTCAGAAACAGGTGGTCAGAAGGAAGCCTTCGAATGCCTCAAGGCCGGGCGTATTGACCCTTCGTCATCCGTTCCCAGCCTTGGGCACTCAGTGAATGCTCATAACCCTTTGTTATACTCATCCCAGCTTCCAACCTTCGTCATGAGTGGAGCAAATACATTTTCAGTATTTGCTTAAAGCCTTCCAGCTCCTCCACAAAAGGGTATCATTTCATGGATCCATCCTTTTTTTTTTTTAATTTTTAAAAATTATTTATTTATTTATTTATTTCTCCCCCCATCCTGAACCCCCCTCCCTCCTCCCTTCCCGTACCATCCCTTTGGGTCTTCCCAGTGCACCAGCCCCAAGCATCCAGCATCATGCATTGAACCTGGGCTGGTGACTCGTTTCATATATGATATTATACATGTTTCAATGCCATTCTCCCAAGTCATCCCACCCTCTCCTTCTCCCACAGAGTCCAAAAGACTGTTCTATTCATCTGTGTCTCTTTTGCTGTCTCGAATACAGGGTTATTGTTACCATATTTCTAAATTCCGTATATATGCATTAGTATACAGTATTGGTGTTTTTCTTTCTGGCTTACTTCACTCTGTATAATATAGTTTTTATTTTATTTTATTTTAAATTTTTATTTTTACTTTATTTTGCTTTACAAGTACACTCTGTATAATATAGTTTAGAAAATTGACTTGCCATCTTTACCCGGCTTGTTAGTGGCAGTGTTGAAGTTCAAATTCAAAACAATTTTATTTCATTTCTCCAAGCTTATACAGTGTACAAACTTAAAACTATCTGAAATATCCTTACATTAAGTGTTCCTTCCAGACATGAAAATCAAATATACATATGTATTATTTTTCATTTCGAGGAACCTTGGTTATAAAATTAGAAGATGATTAAGCAAACAGGAAAGAAAACACCAAAGTTACTTTTTGAGGATGAGATCAAGCAAACTTAAAAGTTCTCCTTGAACAGTCTTTTGGACTCTGTGGGAGAGGAAGATGGTGAGATGATTTGGGGAAATGTCATGGAAACATGTATAATATCATATAAGAAATGAATTGCCAGTCCAGGTTTGATACAGGATGCTTGAGGCTGGTGCACTGGGATGACCTGGAGGGATGGTACAGGGAGGGAGGTGGGAGGGTGGTTCAGGATGGGGAACAGATGTATGCCCATGGTGGATTCATGTTGATGTGTGGCAGAACCAATACAATATTGTAAAGTAATTAGCCTCCAATTAAAATAAATAAATTTAAATAAAAAAGATATCAACAAAAAGACAATTGCCAGGACACCAGTTCCTACAACAGAATGTATTAATTGTGATTTAAGAAAGTAACACAGTATAAAAAGACCATAAATAAAATATATGAATAAATGAAGGACAAAAAAAAAAAGTCCTTGAGGTAAATTCACCTCAGACTATAATCACACTAGCTATAGCTTCAGCTAAGACTGGGTTTCAGATGACAATAAAGGAGGTGAATCTAATTTGTGGTCTAAGAATGAGCATTTAGTAACTGGAGTAAAACTTACAAAGATGGTTTTGGTGCACAATATTGTCAAATCAACTGAAACATGTTAACATATACATGATGTGCCAAACAAGCTCGCTATTTTTGACATTATGATTCTGTCACTATCTTTGTTCTAAGCTCTTCTTTGTGGACTTCTTAGCTGTTAAGATTGGCAACAGCCTAGGGTATTATTTCAAATCTGTCTTTCTAAGTTTATCAAGAGCCTTTATTTGTGTTATTAGTGAGGACTGCCATCCAGTGTTCAAGTTGATTAATAGCAACTAGCTCTTTTAGATTCAAGAAGCTACAGCTTCCAAATACAGCAGCGTTTTGTTTTCTTTTTGTTTTGTTTTTTAATATAGATAACATCAAGGTATATTTAGTTAAGTTTCCTGATATATTAAGTGAAGAAACATAAAGGTGATAATGAGAGATACCTCAGTTCAGTTCAGTCGCTCAGTCGTGTCCGACTCTGCGACCCCACGAATCGCAGCACGCAAGGCCTCCCTGTCCATCACCAACTCCCGGAGTTCACTCAGACTCACGTCCATCGAGTAGGTGATGCCATCCAGCCATCTCATCCTCTGTTGTCCTCTTCTCCTCCTGCCCCCAATTCCTCCCAGCATCAGAGTCTTTTCCAACGAGTCAACTTTTCGCATGAGGTGGCCAAAGTATTGGAGTTTCAGCTTTAGCATCATTCCTTCCAAAGAAATGCAAGGGGTTGGTCTCTTTCAGAATGGACTGGTTGGATGTCCTTGTAGTCCAAGGGACTCTCAAGAGTCTTCTCTAACACCAAAGTTCAAAAGCATCAATTCTTCAGCGCTCAGCTTTCTTCACAGTCCAACTCTCACATCCATACATGACCACAGGAAAAAACATAGCCTTGACTAGATGGACCTTAGTTGGCAAAGTAATGTCTCTGCTTTTGAATATGCTATCTAGGTTGGTCATAACTTTTCTTCCAAGGAGTAAGCATCTTTTAATTTCATGGCTGCAATTACCATCTGCAGTGATTTTGGAGACCCCAAAAATAAAGTCTGACACTGTTTCCACAGTTTCCCCATCTATTCCACATGAAGTGATGGGACTGGATGCCAGGATCTTAGTTTTCTGAATGTTGAGCTGTAAGCCAACTTTTTCACTCTCCACTTTCACTTTCATCAAGAGGCTTTTTAGTTCCTCTTCACTTTCTGCCACAAGGGTGGTGTCATCTGCATATCTGAGGTTATTGATATTTCTCCCGGCAATCTTGATTCCAGCTTGTTTCTTCCAGTCCAGTGTTTCTCATGATGTACTCTGCATAGATGTTAAATAAGCAGGGTGACAATATACAGCTTGACATACTCCTTTTCCTATTTGGAACCAGTATGTTTTTCCATGTCCAGTTCTAACTGTTGCTTCCTGACCTGCATACAGATTTCTCAAGAGGCAGGTCAGGTGGTCTGATATTCCCATCTCTCTCAGAATTGTCCACAGTTTATTGTGATCCACACAGTCAAAGGCTTTGGCATAGTCAATAAAGCAGAAATAGAAGTTTTTCTGGAACTCTCTTGTTTTTTCCATGATCCAGCAGATGTTGGCAATTTGATCTCTGGTTCCTCTGCCTTTTCTAAAACCAGCTTGAACATCAGGGAGTTCACGGTTCACGTATTGCTGAAGCCTGGCTGGAGAATTTTGAGCATTACTTTACTAGCATGTGAGATGAGTGCAATTGTGCAGTAGTTTCAGAAGTTTTTGGCATTGCCTTTCTTTGGAATTGGAATGAAAACTGACCTTTTCCAGTCCTGTGGCCACTGCTGAGCTTTCCAAATTTGCTGGCATATTGAGTGCAGCACTTTCACAGCATCATCTTTCAGAATTTGAAATAGCTCCACTGGAATTCCATCACCTCCACTAGCTTTGTTCGTAGCGATGCTTTCTAAGGCCCACTTGACTTCACATTCCAGGATGTCTGACTCTAGATGAGTGATCACACCATCGTGATTGTCTGGGTCGTGAAGACCTTTTTTCCTACAGTTCTGTGTATTCTTACCACCACTTCTTAGTATCTTCTACTTCTGTTAGGTCCATACCATTTCTGTCCTTTATCGAGCCCATCTTTGCATGAAAATTTCCCTTGGTATCTCTAATTTTCTTGAAGAAATCTCTAGTCTTTCCCATTCTGTTCTTTTCCTCTATTTCTTTGCATTGATAGCTGAAGAAGGCTTCCTTATCTCTTCTTGCTATTCTCTGGAACTCTGTATTCAGATGCTTATATGTTTCCTTTTCTCCTTTGCTTTTCACTTCTCTTCTTTTCACAGCTGTTTGTAAGGCCTCCCCAGACAGCCATTTTGGGTTTTTTTTTGCATTTCTTTTCCGTGGGGATGGTCTTGATCCCTGTCTCCTGTTCAATGTCACGAACCTCATTCCATAGTTCATTCGGCACTCTATCTATCAGAACTAGGCCTTTAAATTATTTTCTCACTTCCACTGTATAATCATAAGGGATTTGATTTAGGTCATACCTAAATGATCTAGGAGTTTTCCCTACTTTCTTCAATTTGAATTGAAGAAATTCAAATTATTACCAGTCTGAATTTGGTAATAAGGAGTTCATGATCTGAGCCACAGTCAGCTCCTGGTCTTGTTTTTGTTGACTGTATAGAACTTCTCCATCTTTGGCTGCAAAGAATATAATCAATCTGATTTCGGTGTTGACCATCTGGTGATGTCCATGTGTAGAGTCTTCTCTTGTGTTGTTGGAAGAGGCTGTTTGCTATGACCAGTGCATTTTCTTGGCAAAACTCTATTAGTCTTTGTCCTGCTTCATTCCACATTCCAAGGCCAAATTTGCCTGTTACTCCAGGTGTTCCTTGACTTCCTATTTTGCATTCCAGTCCCCTATAATGAAAAGGACATCTCCTTTGGTTGTTAGTTCTAAAAGATCTTGTAGGTCTTCATAAAACCGTTCAACTTCAGCTTCTGCAGCATTACTGGTTGGGGCATAGACTTGGATAACTCTGATATTTTGAATGAATTGCCTGGGAAATGAACAGAGATCATTCTGTCGTTTTTGAGATTGCATCCAAGTACTGCAATTCGGACACTTTTGTTGGCCATGATGGCTACTCCATTTCTTCTGAGGGATTCCTGCCCACAGTAGTAGATATAATGGTCATCTGAGTTTAATTCACCCATTCCAGTCCATTTTAGTTCGCTGCTTCATAGAATGTTGACGTTCACTCTTGCCATCTCTTGTTTGACCACTTCCAATTTGCCTTGATTCATGGACCTGACATTTCAGATTCCTATGCAATATTGCTCTTTACAGCATCGGATCTTGCTTCTATCACCAGTCACATCCACAGCTGGGTATTATTTTTGCTTTGGCTCCATCCCTTCATTTTTTCTGGAGTTTCTACTGATCTCCAGTAGCATATTGGGCACCTACTGACCTGGGGAGTTCCTCTTTTGGTATCCTTTCATTTTGCCTTTTCATACTGTTCATGGGGTTCTCAAGGCAAGAATACTGAAGTGGTTTGTCACTCCCTTCTCCAGTGGACCGCATTCAGTCCAGCCTCTCCACCATGACCCGCCCATCTTGGGTTGCCCATGTGCATGGCTTAGTTTCATTGAGTTACACAAGGCTGTGGTCCTAGTGTGATTAGATTGACTAGTTTTCTGTGAGTATGGTTTCAGTGTGTCTGTCCTCTGATGCCCTCTTGCAACACCTACCATCTTACTTGGGTTTCTCTTACCTTAGACTTGGGGTAACTCTTCATGGCTGTTCCAGCAAAGTGCAGCTGCTGCTGCTTACCTAGGAAGAGGGGCATCTCCTCTTGTCCTGTTTTATATTTAAAATAAATAAATATAAACAGAAACCAATGTCATTCACAAAAAGACTTAAAGAAAAAATGTGCATTAAAACAATGTGTAACATAACCACATTTATTTAAGACTGTATTCCAATATCAAATGGCAAAATTCAACAATTCAAAACCACAATTACTTTCACACCTGATATGACAAACCTAGATAGCATGTTTAAAATCAGAGACATCACTCTACTGACACAGGTCTATATAGTCAAAGCTATGATTTTTCCTGTAGTCATGTATGGACATGAGATTTGGACCATAAAAGAAGTTGAGTGCCAAAGAATTGATGCTTTCAAATTGTGTTGCTGTGAAGATTCCTGAGAGCTCCTTGGACAGCAAGGAGATCAAATCAGTCATCTTAAAGGAAATCAACCCTGAATATTCATTGGAAAGACTGTTATTGAAGCTGAAGCTCCAATATTTTGGGCACCAGATGTGAAGAAGGAAATCATTGGAAAGATCCTGATGCTAAGAAAGATTGAAGGCAAAAGAATAAAGGAGTGGCATAGCATGAGATGGTTAGATAGCATCACAAACTCATGGACATTAGCTTTAGCAAACTCCAGGAGATAGTGAAGGGCAGAGAAGCCTGGCTTGCTGCAATCCGTGGGGTTGCAAAGGGTCGGACACAATTCAGCAACTGAACAACAGCAGCAACAACAATGTATCAAGAAACACCAGTCAATGTCATCTGATTTAGAGCTTAGTAAGTTTTTAATGTATTGTTCCCCAAAGGCTTAATCATGGCATGTCTTCCAATGAAAAAAAACATATGCAAGTTTGTGACAAAACATGCAATTATGGTAACTATAATGGGTGCAATGCAATTCCCTTTATTGCAGGATGCTGTGAAAGACAAAGAAGTAGGAGATGAAAAGAGACAATAACAAAAAAGAAACAAAACCCACTATCTAGTATTAAGGAAAATTCTAGAATTGTGTTGATCATGTAATAATTCTAGGCTGTTAACCTCTGTCACTAAGTTACTATCCTCTCTATTTACTTAAGAATAGGTTTTCTATTCAAAAGATTTCATGAATTGAATCCAGAAGCTGTATCTAGTAATTATTCCTGTTGTTTGATTATAATGAAGGCTAGGCAAGGTCTTCAGATTCACATCTGAGATTCCTTCACTGCAATGGCAATCACCACGTTCTCCCTAGGAGCAAAGGTAAACTGAGTTTGATTGGCTTTTCAAGCCATGCCTAATTACCAGCCTCCTATCTGAAATCTTTTCAGTGGTTATACATTCCTAACCAAGGCTACAGAAGTCTGGCAAATTATATTTCATGCTATTTAAAGAAAACATAAATTTCAATCAGAAACAGGAATACCAACAACCCTGCAAGGATGATATTGCATCAATTCTGTATAGAAGATGATCACCTTTATGTTTCAAAGGTTATTTCAAGAAGAAAAGTACAATTAATTTTTAAAAATAAATAGATAAGAGCTATCATCTTATAGCTCTTAGTTTGTGATCTTATTTAATACACAAATATAACAAGTATTGTGTTCTTTCTTCTTATAGACTTCAGGCTCTGCTACAAAGCCACAGTCATCAAGACAGTATGGTACTGGCACAAAGACAGAAATATAGATCAATGGAACAAAATAGAAAGCGCAGAGATAAATCCACACACATATGGACACCTTATCTTCGACAAAGGAGGCAAGAATATACAATGGAGTAAAGACAATGTCTTTAACAAGTGGTGCTGGGAAAACTAATCAACCACTTGTAAAAGAATGAAACAAGATCACTTTTTAACACCACACACAAAAATAAACTCAAAATGGATTAAAGATCTAAACGTAAGACCAGAAACTATAAATCTCCTAGAGGAGAACATAGGCAAAACAGTCTCCGACATAAATCACAGCAGGATTCTCTATGATCCACCTCCCAGAATACTGGAAATAAAAGCAAAAATAAACTAATGGGATCTAATTAAAATTAAAAGCTTCTGCACAACAAAGGAAAATATAAGCAAGGTGAAAAGACAGCTTTCTGAACGGGAGAAAATAATAGCAAATGAAGCAACTTGCAAACAACTAATCTTAAAAATATACAAGCAACTTATGCAGCTCAATTCCAGAAAAATAAACGACTCAATCAAAAAATGGGCCAAAGAACTAAATAGACATTTCTCCAAATAAGACATACAGATGGCTAACAAACACATGAAAATATGCTCAACATCACTCATTATCAGAGAAATGCAAATCAAGACCACAATGAGGTACCACTTCACACCAGTCAGAATGGCTGTGATCCAAAAGTCTGCAAGCAATAAATGCTGGAGAAGGTGTGGAGAAAAGGGAACTCTCTTACACTGTTGGTGGGAATGCAAACTAGTACAGCCACTATGGAGAATAGTGTGGAGATTCCTTAAAAAACTGCAAATAGAACTGCCTTATGATCCAGCAATCCCACTGCTGGGCATACACACCAAGGAAACCAGAATTGAAAGAGACACGTGTACCCCAAATCTCATCGCAGCACTGTTTATAATAGCCAGGACATGGAAACAACCTAGATGTCCATCAGCAGATGAATGGATAAGAAAGGTGTGGTACATATACACAATGGAGTATTACTCAGCCATGAAAAAGAATACATTTGAATCAATTCTAATGAGATTGATGAAACTGGAGCTGATTATACAGAGTGAAGTAAGCCAGAAAGAAAAACACCAGTACAGTATACTAACACATATATATGGAATTTAGAAAGATGGTAATGATGACCCTGTATGTGAGACAGCAAAAGAGACACAGATGTGTAGAGTGGACTTTTGGACTCTGAGGGAGAGGGAGAGGGTGGGATGATTTGGGAGAATGGCATTGAAACATGTTATGCTATCATGTAAGAAATTAATCTCCAGTCTATGTCTGATGAAGGATGCAGGATGCTTGGGGCTGGTGCACGGGGATGATCCAGAGAGATGATATGGGGTGGGAGGTGAGAGGGGGCTTCATGTTTGGGAACTCATGTACACTCATGGTGGATTCATGTCAATGTATGGCAAAACCAATACAGTACTGTAAAGTAAAATAAAGTAAAAATAAAAATTAAAAAAAAAAAAAGAAATGAGGAAGTCTTAGGCTTCTCATGAAGGTCATGTGGGCCAAAATCTTTTTAATTTTAAATTTGACTCTAACTCGAAAACTCATTCATGAGGAAATATAACTGACTACTAAAGTGGTGTTGTTCTATTTGTGAACTCCATTGCTCCTTGGTTTTAATGAAGGATTCTTTTGCTTTAATATTCTCTCTTTAGAGGATAGTAGTGAAATAGAATTAAGTCAAACCATCTGGGTTCTGTAATATAAACTGAAGAGAATACCATTTTAGGACTCAGGTGTGCATCACAAAATGTTATAGTGCTCAGAGAAGTTGTTGCAGAGTAAGCAGTGTCCTCTGGATGTGTACAGAAGTCATATAGAATGTAGCAAAGCTGTAGAGTCACTTATTAAATCTACAGTTTAAGGGGAATCAGCACTAAAGGGTTTTATGCTATTTAAATCATTGGATTTTCCACCAGTCCTATATAGAGGATGTAGAACTGGTGATCAGGTTTCAGTTCAGTTCAGTTCAGTTCATTTCAGTCGCTTAGTCGTGTCCAACTCTTTGCAATCCCATGAATCGTGGCACGTCAGGCCTCCCTGTCCATCACTGTCTCCCGGAGTTCACTCAAATTCATGTCCATCGAGTCCGTGATGCCATCCAGCCATCTCATCCTCTGTCGTCCCCTTCTCCTCCTGCCCCCAATCCCTCCCAGCATCAGAATATTTTCCAATGAGTCAACTCTTCGCATGAGGTGGCCAAAGTACTGGAGCTTCAGCTTTAGCATCATTCCTTCCAAAGAAATCCCAAGGCTGATCTCTTTCAGAATGAACTGGTTGGATGTCCTTGTAGTCCAAGGGACTCTCAAGAGTCTTCTCCAACACCACAGTTCAAACGCATCAACTCTTCGGTGCTCAGCCTTCTTTACAGTCCACCTCTCACATCCATACATGACCACAGGAAAAACCATAGCCTTGACTAGATGGATCTTTTTTGATAAAGTAATGTCTCTGCTTTTGAATATGCTATCTAGGTTGATCATAACTTTCCTTCCAAGGAGTAAGTGTCTTTTAATTTCATGGCTACAATCACCATCTGCACTGATTTCGGAGCCCCCAAAAATAAAGTCTGACACTGTTTCCACTGTTTCCCCATCTATTTCCCATGAATTGATGGGACCGGATGCCATGATCTTCATTTTCTGAATGTTGAGCTTTAAGCCAAATTTTTCCCTCTCCTCTTTCAGATTTAGAGGCTGTGAAAGCAAAATAGCATATATGAACTCCATCTAGTTTGAGGGCATAACAAAAAAAGGAACCTTGCTTTATTCAAACATAGCCTTCCTGAATATGGACTTATAGCCTGTTTTGGCTTAAAAAAAAGATAACTATGAAAAGGAATATTTGATTCTATCTGAGCACATGATAAAATTTCACTTAATTTTTTATCTAACCCTCTTGTCTTGTCACAAAATTTTAGACATAGATGCTTCTGTTTAGTTCACTTACAAGTAAGCAGCAATCATAATAGGCTTTGGACAATAATGAATTTGAATATATTTTGATATTCACTTATATGTATTAAAATTCTATTAACAGTGCCACATTCAGCAAAATACGAGTTTAGCTTCATATTGAACTGGTGTAGTAGTACTTATATTCATGTTTAAAGAAGATATTTAATTGAGATCACCAAAGTAATCATTAACCATAGGATAAGAGTTCTGTATTTATTCATCTTCATTTTAATAAGAAAAGAGAATAATATAACAACAATCTTTTAACTCAAAGCCCCATGCACAAAATTGAAGACTTAAGTTTAATTATATTTATTTAGAGCAGAGGACACATGCAAATTAAATGTTGCATATGATGTGGCTTTATCTTCTTTGTGTTTCCTTAATAACAACCTACCAGAATCATGGCAGATCATCTACCTTATGCTCTCCACTTAATCTTATCTATCTCTAGCATATTTCAAATATCTACTTTAGCTTATGGAGTAACCATGAACATCTATTTTTATGCAATATATGCATTAGACAGATAAAAATAAAAGTTGTCATGTCTTTCAAATATAAATTGAATTTGTTTTATAACAGGCTAATAATGTTAACAGATAGGGAAGAAGAAGAGAATAATAGGTGAGAGAAAAATTACAAGCAAAATTCCAGTACCAAAATTTATAACACATCATGCTTTTATTCACCTCTGGGTCTTTGCTTGGAAGTCTCTTTACATGCCCCACCCCCAACCCCATTTTTACCTTTACCTGGCAAACTCTTGCTCATCCTCAGGTATCAATTTAGAATACTCTTGGGAAGATTTGGTCCTATCATCTGGTCCTATGGATGTTTGGATTCCACTGTTTATGTTCTTATTAAGAAATATAATCAATAAATATAATCATTATGACTGTGACTATTAATCAATATCAAAGAAAATTGACAAAAGCTAAAATAGTTATTTTTGCATAATAAAATGTATTATTGAGTATGAGAAGGAAATGGCAACCCATTCCAGCGTTCTTGCCTGGAGAATCCCAGGGACGGTGGAGCCTGGTGGGCTGCCGTCTATGGGGTCGCACAGAGTCTGAGATGGCTGAAGCGACTTAACAGCACTGAGTATGAACTAAATTAGATTTCAAGCATCGATCCATGAAATTAAAAATAAAAATTTTAAATGAAAAATGAAATTTAATTAATAAAAAATTAAACAGTAGAAATAAAAAGCTGAATACCACCATCAAAGGCTGATATTGCACACAGTTTAATTGCAGTATGTACACAATGTATAAAGGTCTTAATATGGCTAAATTTATTCTTGAAATTGCTTTTCTATTGAAAGTTCAGGCATGTGGGTATGTTTTATTAAAATGGTAAGATTTATAAACTTGAAATCAAACTATGAATTTGTAAAACAATATGGTCTAAACATCAACTCAATTGAAAAGTGATAAAATCAAACCTTTATATCTTTATTTCTTTGTTCACCTAACATCTTTTATTGTCCTATGATAGAATGCATCATATGATTCTTCAGTTGCTTGCGTATCTGTAAATCACACTCAAATGTAGCTTTTTGAAATTAGAGACAGTGTCACTTTTTCCCCACTTTATCTTCAGCATTCTAGCAAAGTACCTGGGATATAACAAGCATTAAGTAAGTATTTTCCAAATGCGTGACAGAATAACTGAATCAAAGGAAAATTCAAAGGATATTTATAGCAAGACAAAAATTCAGGAGTTGAAGTATACTGAATATAATACATATGAGTAGACAGGATTGAGAGGAGTGTACTAGGGAACAAAATTGTAAAGGCATTTGGAAGCAGAATGTTCTGGGACTTAAATATCATTCTCAGGAGTTTGGATGTGATTTTGTATGCATTGAGGAATACTGATTTTTTTTTTTTTCTTTTTCAGAAGCGAGCAAAATCTTCAAAGGTATTGTAGCGAGGATTGACAAACTATGCTCTATGGGCTAAATCCAGCCCACTGGCTCTTTAAAATAAACTTTTATTGGAGTACAGCTGTGGTCATATGTTTTGTATCATCTATTGCTGCTTTAGTACCTCAACAGCAGAAGTAATTAGTTGCAACTGAGGCTGTGACCCTCAAAGTCTAAAAAAATCTATCTTCTGGCCCTTTACAGAAAAAAAAAAATTGTCAACTTCTGGTTTGTAGATCATCCTTTACAAAACAAATAATTGGCAAGACAGGCACATATACTGAAGTACTGATCTTGCAACTTGATCTTAAAGTGAAATCTACTGGTCTTTAATATTTTTAAAAAGTATGTAAAGTTAACCTATTACAATCTGTGATTTTAGTGACAGATATACCTGGCCACTGATATTCAATATTCTAGAGTTTCCTCCAGTTCCTTTTTCATACTTTATTTTGGCTAAGTTCATATTTATATGCTTTGGGGTCCTGTTTGAGATTGTGATCTTTTATTTTCTATTGAACTTTCCTTTGTTTCTGGATAGAAAACAGAAAATTAAGGATTTTTGTTCAGGAGTCATGTACCTGGCAAAAATACTGAACTTTCTTATTGGTTATAATAGATGTTAATGTTCTTGAACTTTTTAGGTAAATGATCAGATTGTCTACAAATAGTGACACTTTAGTCCTTTCCTTTCCTATCTTTATACCCAGCTTCTATTTGTCCATGTATAGCCTTAAAATTATGATGAGAAGAAAATGGTAAAAGTGAATTCTTCAGTACAATAAGCTAGAAAATGTTAAAAAATAATTAAAAAGCAATTATTAATAAGAATATTGAAAATTTAATTGTGGCCTTTAAATTTAGATATGATTTTTCATTCACTTTCAACTATATTGTTATTTCCTTCAAGATTTATTAACTCTTTAATTCTTTATATGTGTATGTGTGTGCATATGCATGTGTGTGTGTAATTTATCAATGAATAGATTTTTTTACTAACTTTTTGCTTTTGATATCCAAGTTTATTTCATTATCGTCAACAGCTGTTATCATGTTTAAAAGTGCATTTCATTTAAAAAATATGTATAGGTATGGGACTGATTTTAAATCTCAGTAATGCCTCCAATAAAGCATAGTTTTCCAAAAAATAAATATATACAAATATACTCAATTAGATTCTGGAAAACCCTGGAAAATCACTGACCATTATTTCTTCAATGATGACTCATTTCCATTCTTGGTATTCTCCCCTCTTATTGTTGTTCAGTCACACAGTTGTCTCTGACTCTTTGCCACCGCATGGACTGCAGCACACCAGGCTTCCCTGTACTACACTGTCCCCCTCAGTTTGCTCAGACTCATGTCCATTGAGTTAATGATGCTATCCAACCATCTATTTCCCTCCCATTTTTCCTTTTATATAAATATTAAAACTTATGGAGCTGGTCTTCGTGTTTCTATGTTTCTATTACATATTTTCAGCCTCTCCATTCCTTTCTGCCAACTGGAGAATAATTCTTCTATATGATACTGCACCTCAATTTTATTTATTTACTTATTTATTTTTGTTCTTTAGATATTTCTTGTCAATTTAGGGCATCTGGGAATGTTTTAATTCAATTTTTACAAGTTCTTTAATTGTTTCTGTTTTATATCTATTTGTTTTTATTTATTTATTTATTTATTTTTATTTTTTAAATTTTATTTTTACTTTATTTTACTTTACAATACTGTATTGGTTTCGACATACATTGACATGAATCCACCACGGGTGTACATGCGATCCCAACATGAACCCCCCTCCCACCTCCCTCCCCACAACATCCCTCTGGGTCATCCCCATGCACCATCCTCAAGCATGCTGTATCCTGCATCAGACATAGACTGGTGATTCGATTCTTACATGATAGTATACATGTTACAATGCCATTCTCCCAAATCATCCCACCCTCTCCCTCTCCCTCTGAGTCCCAAAGTCTGCTATACACATCTGTGTCTTTTTTGCTGTCTTGCATACAGGGTCATCATTGCCATCTTTCTAAATTCCATATATATGTGTTAGTATACTGTATTGATGTTTTTCTTTCTGGCTTACTTCACTCTGTATAATCGGCTCCAGTTTCATCCATCTCAACAGAACTGATTCAAATGTATTCTTTTTAACGGCTGAGTAATACTCCATTTGTTTTTATCCTGAATACTTATTCCAATTCATGAGAATATTAAATTTACTAATTTTAAATTCATTACATATATATGCATATATGTATACATACACACACATATGTATATGGCTTTCTGGAGAGGCCTTATAAATAGCTGTGAAATGAAGAGAAGCGGAAGGAAAGGAGAAAAGGAAAGATATAAGCATCTGATTGCAGATTTACAGAAAATAGCAAAAGGTCCAAAAATAGCAAAAAGAGGTAAGAAAGCCTTCTTCAGTGATCAGTGCAAAGAAATGGAGGAAAAGAACAGAATGGGAAAGACTAGAGATCTCTTAAAGAAAATTAGAGATACCAAGGGAACATTTCATGCAAAGATGGGCTCGATAAAGGACAAAAATGGTATGGACCTAACAGAAGCAGAAGATATTAAGAAGAGGTGGCAAGAATACAGAGAAGAACTGTACAAAAACGATCTTCACGACCCAGATAATCATGATGGTGTGATCACTCATCTAGAGCCAGACATCCTAGAATGTGAAGTCAAGTGGGCCTTAGAAAGCATCACTATGAACAAAGCTAGTGGAGGTGATGGAATTCCAGTTGAGCTATTTCAAATCCTGAAAGATGATGCTGTGAAAGTGCTGCACTCAATATGTCCGCAAATTTGGAAAGCTCAGCAGTGGCCACAGGACTGGAAAAGGTCAGTTTTCATTCCAATTCCAAAGACAGTCAATGCAAAAGAATACTCAAACTACTGCACAATTGCACTCATCTCACATGCTAGTAAAGTAATGCTCAAAATTCTCCAAGCCAGGCTTCAGCAATACGTGAACTGGAACTTCCCGATGTTCAGGCTGGTTTTAGAAAAGGCAGGGGAACCAGAGATCAAATTGCCAACTTCTGCTGGATCATGGAAAAAGCAAGAGAGTTCCAGAAAAACTTCTATTTCTGCTTTATTGACTATGCCAAAGCCTTTGACTGTATGGATCACAATAAACTGTGGAAGATTCTGAAAGAGATGGGAATACCAGACCACCTAACCTGCCTCTTGACAAATCTGTATGCAGGTCAGGAAGCAACAGTTAGAACTGGACATGGAACAACAGACTGGTTCCACATAGGAAAAGGAGTACATCAAGGCTATATATTGTCACCCTGCTTATTTAACTTCTATGCAGAGTACATCGTGAGAAACGCTCGACTGGAAGAAACACAAGCTGGAATCAAGATTGCTGGTAGAAATAGCAACAACCTCAGATATGCAGATGGCACCACCCTTATGGCAGAAAGTGAAGAGGAACTAACAAGCCTCTTGATGAAAGTGAAAGTGGAGAGTGAAAAAGTTGGCTTACAGTTCAACATTCAGAAAACTAAGATCATGACATCCGGTCCCATCATTTCATGGGAATAGATGGGGAAACTGTGGAAACAGTGTCAGACTTTATTTTGGGGGGCTCCAAAATTACTGCAGATGGTGACTGCAGCCATGAAATTAAAAGATGCTTACTCCTTGGCAGAAAAGTTATGACCAACTTAAATAGCATATTCAAAAGCAGAGATGTTACTTTGCTGACTAAGGTCTGTCTAGTCAAGGCTATGTTTTTTCCTGTGGTCATGTATGGATGTGAGAGTTGGACTGTGAAGAAGGCTGAGCACTGAAGAACTGATGCTTTGGAACTGTGGTGTTGGAGAAGACTCTTGAGAGTCCCTTGGACTGCAAGGAGATCCAACCAGTCCATTCTGAAGGAGATCAGCCCTGGCATTTCTTTGGAAGGAATGATGCTAAAACTGAAACTCCAGTACTTTGGCCACCTCATGCGAAGTGTTGACTCATTGGAAAAGACTCTGATGCTGTGAGGGATTTTGGGCAGGAGGAAAAGGGGACAACAGAGGATGAGATGGTTGGATGGCATCATTAACTCGATGGACGTGAGTCTGAGTGAACTCCGGGAGTTGGTGATGGACAGGGATGCGTGATGTCCTGCGATTCATGGAGTTGCAAAGAGTTGGACACTACTGAGCGACTGAATTGAACTGATACATATACACACACATACATATATATCCTCAGGTTTAGTTTTCCATTTGTTGAGTTTAGTGAGTCCATTTCAAATAACCAGTTTTGCTTAGATCTTTGTTGTCAAATTATGGATTCCTTTTTCTATAACATAATCCTTTTGTACATGTTCTAGGCTACATTTGTCTTTTAGCAACCATGTTTGTTTCCCATATTAATTGTAGTGATGATACGTATACATTATCTGCTGCTGCTGCTGCTAAGTCGCTTTAGTCGTGTTTGACTCTTAGCGACCCCACGGACTGCAGCCTACCAGGCTCCTCCATCCATGGGATTTTCCAGGCAAGAGAACTGAATGGGGTGCCTTTTCCTTCTCCGATATACATCATAGCGCCCTCTATTTTTTCTTCTGTTAGCGAGGAAATACAGTGTCTGCTCCACAGAAACTTTACTTTTTTTTCAAAGCGTGGAAAGTATTTTTATTTTTTGTGATGCCTCATATTTTATTTGTCTTTCAAGTGAGTGAGAGACAACAGATTTTAGTATGTCCCAATTTGTCATCCTGAAACTGGATGCTTCCAAATGTCCATTTGCTTTTTGATAATACCTCATATTCAACATAGATATTTTTTTCTTTGTACAGACAATATTAATCACTGTCTTCAAACTCAGGTGAGAAACACACATTTATTTTTCTGAAATTAAACATAATGCATTTTTAAAGATCTATATTTCTGGATGATCATAATATGATGTAAATTTTTAAAAATTATTTCCACTTTTTTTCCCAGTTATGTGCAAGTTCTATGGCGCTTATATTTTGACAATATATGTGGAGGAAAGTCTTTGACATCATCTTTCTATGTTGGCATATGTTGAGACATTCAGTATGACTATCAGAACATGTACGTCACAGCTGCGTTCTCTAAACTTCCTCCCCACAAGGATTCTTCATATTTGTTAGCTCTCTGTACCATTTCTGTGCAGATTTCAGGGATGTTTCTTGTCACATATTGCTACAAGATATTCTAAGGCCATCTTGTACTATTATTCTTAAAATAGAGGTGAATTATGAGTCACATCTCACCCATGGACATATTTATTTGGCTTACATTGTGTTTTAAAAATTGAGATATTTGACATAAGAAATCAGATCTGTCTTCTTTTATAAAATTGCAACAGCAGGCAACACTGAGTATATATTCTTATCTGACAACAGCTGACTGAATTTGGGTAGCTACTTCTACTTTATATAGAACATATGCTTTAAATTTAGCATAGTTTTAGCACACTTTAGTGTCTTAGACAAGCTCACCTTACATATTTTTGTTATCCAGCATATCACTGTATACATTTGATTTTGTGAACACAGGGCCAGATTCATAGTGCTGATGTACATTACTACTGTCATACAGTGTAAATTATACAAAACCTTGGGGTCTTGTTGCCTTTTCAAAATTTAACTGAATAAATTTGCATATATTGCTTCTGCTCTTGATCACCACAAATCTACATATAGTTTTGATCACTTACCTCACATGCTGATCCAAAATTAGTCTGGGAAATAACAAAGAACAAAGCTTCATTCCAAGAACCACCTAGTGTTTTTCCCTCTGATCTTCCCATTTCCTCTAGTCTTATCTGATATGGAAAGAAAAATATATATTAGCAACCAATCTTCTGTGACTCAAATCTTAAGAGTCCAATATTTTAAAATTCAAAAAATTGAATATTTCTTCTTTCTCTTTTTCTTCATTTTTGCTGTAACTTTCCCTTCCCATTTGCCTTAATTGCATTCACCTTGTTGCATCACCACCATCCATTACCAGAACTTTTTCATCTTCTGGAAACTGAAACTCTATACCTATAACTCCCAGCACATGACAATTACTATTCCACTTTGTGCCTCTATGAATTGCCTGTTCTAGGGAGCTCTAGAAAAGAGCCTCTTGATAAAAGTGAAACATGAGAGTGAAAAAGTTGGCTTCAATCTCAACATTCAGAAAACTAACATCATGACATCCGGTCCCATCACTTCATGGAAATAGATGGGGAAACAGTGGAAACAGTGTCAGACTTTATTTTTTTTGTGCTCCAAAATCACTGCAGATGGTGATTGTAGCCATGAAATTAAAAGACGCTTACTCCTTGGAAGAAAGCTATGAGCAACCTAGATAGTATATTCAAAAGCAGAGACATTACTTTACCGACTAAGGTCTGTCTAGTCAAGGCTATGGTTTTTCCTGTGGTCATGTATGAATGTGAGAGTTGGACTGTGAAGAAGGCTGAACACCGAAGAATTGATGCTTTGGAACTGTGGTGTTGGCGAAGACTCTTGAGTATCTCCTTGCAGTCCAAGGGACTCTCAAGAGTCTTCGCCAACACCACAGTTCCAAAGCATCAATTCTTCGGTGTTCAGCCTTCTTCACAGTCCAACTCTCACATTCATACATGACCACAGGAAAAACCATAGCCTTGACTAGACAGACCTTAGTCGGTAAAGTAATGTCTCTGCTTTTGAATATACTATCTAGGTTGCTCATAGCTTTCTTCCAAGGAGTAAGCGTCTTTTAATTTCATGGCTACAATCACCATCTGCAGTGATTTTGGAGCACAAAAAAAATAAAGTCTGACACTGTTTCCACTGTTTCCCCATCTATTTCCCATGAAGTGATGGGACCGGATGCCATGATCTTCGTTTTCTGAATCTTGAGATTGAAGCCAACTTTTTCACTCTCCTCTTTTACTTTCATAAAAAGGCTTTTTAGCTCCTCTTCACTTTCTGCCATAAGGGTGGTGTCATCTGCATATCTGAGGTTATTGATATTTTTCCTGGCAATCTTGATTTCAGCTTGTGTTTCTTCCAGCCCAGGGTTTCTCACGATGTACTCTGCATAGAAGTTAAATAAGCAGGGTGACAATATACAGCCGTGATGTACTCCTTTTCCTATTTGGAACCAGTCTGTTGTTCCATGTCCACTTCTAACTGTTGCTTCCTGACCTGCATACAGATTTCTCAAGAGGCAGGTTAGGTGGTCTGGTATTCCCATCTCTTTCAGAATTTTCTACAGTTTATTGTGATCCACACAGTCAAAGGCTTTGGCATAGTCAATAAAGCAGAAATAGATGTTTTTCTGGAACTCTCTTGCTTTTTCCATGATCCAGAGGATGTTGGCAATTTGATCTCTGGTTCCTCTGCCTTTTCTAAAACCAGCTTGAACATCAGGGAGTTCACAGTTCACGTGTTGCTGAAGCCTGGCTTGGAGAATTTTGAGCATTACTTTACTGGTCCTATCACTTGATGGAAAATAAATAGGGAAGCAATGGAAATAGTGAAAGACTTTATTTTGGGGGTTTCAAAGTCACCACAGATGGTGACTACAGCTATGAAATTAAAAAACACTTGCTTTTCGGAAGAAAAGCTAGACAGCATATTAAAAAGCAGAGACATTACTCTGCCTAAAAAGGTCCATCTAGTCAAAGCTATGGTTTTTCCAGTAGTCATGTATGGATGTGAGAATTGGACTCTAAAGAAAGCTGAGCACCGAAGAATTGATGCTTTTGAACTGCAGTATTGAAGAAGACTCTTGAGAGTCCCTTGGACTGCAAGGAGATCAAACCAAGTCAATCCTAAAGGAAATCAGTTTTGAATATTCATTGGAAGAACTGATGCTGAAGCTGAAACTCCAATACTTTGGCCACCTGATGCAAAGTATTGACTCATTGGAAAAAACCCTGATGCTGGGAAAGATTGAAGGTGGGAGGAGAAGGGGACAAGAAGAAGATGAAAAGTATGAGAAGGTTGGATGGCATCACTGACTCGATGAACATGAGTTTGAGCAAGCTCCAGGAGTTGGTAATGGACAGGGAAGCCTGGCGTGCTGCAGTCCATGGAGTCACAAAGAGTCGGACATGACTGAGCAAGTAAACTGAACTGAAATGAACTGAGGGAGCTCATATCATTGGAATTGTGCAATATTTGTCCGTGTGTATCTGGCTTATTTCCTAAAGATTTATCCATATTGTAGCAAGTGTCAAAATTTCATTCTTTTCTTAGGGTGAAAATTATTGTATTGTATGTACCACAGTTTGTTCTTTTTTTCTTTCTTTCACTGATGGACATTTCGGTTGATTCTATCTTTTTGCTCTTATAATATTGCTATGAACATTGGTGTACAAATGTGTCTTCAACTCTCTGCTCTCAATTATGTTAAATATATACTTAGAAGTGGAATTGCTGGATCATATGGTAATACTGCATTTAATTTTCAAGGAAGTGCCATACTGTTTCAACAGAGTGTATCATTTTAAATTCCCATTA
Organism: Budorcas taxicolor; assembly: GCF_023091745.1. Lineage (NCBI taxonomy): Eukaryota > Metazoa > Chordata > Mammalia > Artiodactyla > Bovidae > Budorcas > Budorcas taxicolor. Next base: position 2,663,683 of record NC_068935.1, read on the forward strand.
AAAATGCAGAAGGGTTTCAGTTTCTCAACATCATCACTAATGCTTATTTTCTTTTTAATTTTTTTCCTACGATAATTATCCTAAAAGGTGTGAAGTGATACCTCATTGTCTTTTTTTATTTGCATCCTGTTAACCATTAGTGACTCTGAGCATCTTTTCATGTGCTTACTGGAAATTTATATATTTTCTTTGGTTGGTGAAATGTCTGTTCAAATCTTTACCCATTTTTAAATTTGGTTGTATATTTGTTATTGAGATGTGGAGATTCTTTGTGTATTCTGGAAAGTAAACCATTATTGAATATACAATTTGCACATAGTTTTCCTCTATTTCATGAGTGACTTTACACTCTGTTAATAATGTCCTTTGTTGTTCAAATCTAATTTCAATGAAGTCCAATATATCTATTGCTTTAATTTTTTGCCTGTATTTGGTTCTTACATTGAAGCTATCATTGATATATTTAATGTCATAAAGTTTTCCCTTATCTTTTCTTTTAAGAGTTTTTTAACTGTAACTCATGTTTAATCTTTTCTCTATTTTCAGTTAATTTTCATATAAAGTAAGAGTCCTTTTCAGTGAGTAGCCAATTTTCCCAAAACAGTTTTTTGGAAGAATTGTTCTTTCCACTTTTAATGGCCTTGGCACCTTTGTTGAAATTCATTGAAACACGCATGTTGGGGGATTATTTATTTGTCTATATTCTATTCCACTGGTTTATATGTCTCTCTTTATGCCAGTACTAAACTGTATTTTTGTAGAAAGATTTAAAATTAGAAGTGTGAGAGCTCCAACCTTACTTTCAAGATTATTTTGTTTGGAAGATCTTTTGAAATTCCATATAAATCTTAGGATAAAATTTTCTATTTCTGCTGATAATATTGTAGGGATTTTGATAGGTATTTTACTGAATCTGTAGATTTCTGTGAGTAATATTGATATCTTCCCAAGTCTTCCAATTCATAAATTTGAGATATCTTTCCATTTATCTGCTTTAATAATTTTCAGTACATATTATAGTTTTTAGTTTTCAAGTCTTTTGCCTCCTTACTTAAGTTTATTCTTAAGTATTTCATTCCTTTTAATGCCATTGTAAATAGAATTGTTTTCTTAATTCCCTATTCAGAATACTCATTATTACTACATAGATGCACAACTAATTTTTGATTAGTTTGATTAGCATTTGATTTTCTATCCTGCAACTTCACTGAATTACTTTGTTAGTCTTAATAGTTTTATGTGTGGAAACTTTAGGGGTTCCTATATAAAAGATTATGCCATCTGAAAACAAAGATATTTCCTTCAACAATAAATTTCCTTGCAACCATATTTTTTTACTGTCTCTCATAAATGTTGGTACTCTATGTTTTCATTGTAATTTGTCTCAAGATATTTTATAATTTCCCCTGTAAATTATTCTTTGATCTGTTGAGTGTATATGTTGTTTCATTTTCACATGTTTGTGGATTTTCCTCTTTCCTTTCTGTTACTGATTTCTAGATTCGTTCTACTGTGATGAGAAGATATATGTTGTATCATTTCAATTGTTTAAAATTTATCAAGACTTTTTGTGGACTAACATATGATCTATCCTGGACAGTGTTTTATGTGTTGTGCATTTAACAAAAATACATATTATGCTATCCTATACTCTCCAAGTCTTCTGGTTCCTTATGAGCCTGTTTTTATGCTTTACCAGCTGTTGAAAGTGGGGTATGGAAGTTGCTATGCTATGAATATTTGTGTACTCCCCACCTTCAAATTTATATGCTGAAGTTCTAACATCCAATCTGATGATATTAGAAGATGGAGACTTTAGGAGATGATTAGGTCATTGAGGCTGAGACTTTAGGAATCAGATTGTTGCCCTTATGAAAGAGACCTGAGAACTTCATTCCTTCTACCATGTGAAGTCACAGCAAAAGGTACAGATATCTATAGACCTATCATCTTGCTACAGGTTTTATTTTAATGGTTACTGCTTCCTGTGGTTTATCCTAGCATGAGAGTCAAGCTTTGAAGCCCATCTTTTTGTGAGATTTGAGTTATGTAAAATAGAGTCCTATCCATCAGGAAGCCTTCCAGACAGGAAAGAATATCATGAATAAGGTCCAACATACTCCTTGTGATTCAGTGGAGGGGACTGGGAACTAGACTGTCACTTCAGTGAGACTACACTGTTCTATGCTGGGAACATGATGTGGCAAGGGTAAATAAGAGTACCATGAAGTTTTCTACTATTTTCATTGTGGCTTTTTCTTTACTGAGTGTTTATGTGGGTGCTGTACTCCTTTCATCACTTTTTATAATTGCTATAAAGTTATTTTTTAGCCAGTCTTTTGACTTTCTTACTTCCTTTCTTCTTCTTCTTTTTTTTTTTTAATGTTTCCATGGGGGAAATTAAGGCTTGGAAGCTCCTAGTCTGCCATCTTTTAGAGATGCCAAATCCACAGTAACTTTTAAAACACAAATCTGGTTGTGTCTTTTCCCTTCTTTTTAATGCCTTCTGTTTTCATATGTAAACAGTATATTTCATATATATGAACTATCTTTACCATATGTATCTAGGTCTGTAAAGATCTATGGAATCTGGCTGTTAAATATCTCTGTCATCATCTCTAACACTCTCAGTGAAAGTGATCTGATTCTATTCAAGCTGTTAAGTCCTTCTTGTAGTTCCACTATGATACATCTCATATCACTTCATTCTAGTGTATTCTCTTTTTGTGGAACATTTCACCTCATCCATTAACTAACCAATTCATTCTACAATTTACCTTTCCAATAACAATTTAAATGTCATTTCTTTAAGAAATCATTTTAACCCTCTTTTCAATCTAGGTCAGATACCCTCTCATGATGCTCTGTTTGCATTCTTCACTTGTCATTCAAAATATCCATAACAATTGTCATCAGTGTAATTAATTATTGAATATATTTCTTGCTTTACAAAGCAAAGGCTAATGAGATGGATGAAACTGGAGCCGATTATACAGAGTGAAGTAAGCCAGAAAGAAAAACACCAATACAGTTTACTAACACATACATATGGAATTTAGAAAGATGGTAATGATGACCCTGTATGCGAGACAGCAAAAGAGACACAGATGTGTAGAGCGGACTTTTGGACTCTGAGGGAGAGGGAGAGGGTGGGATGATTTTGGAGAATGGCATTGAAACATGTATACTATCATGTAAGAAACGAAGTGCCAGTCTATGTCCGATGCAGGATACAGGATGCTTGGGGCTGGTGCACGGGGATGACCCAGAGAGATGATATGGGGTGGGAGGTGGGAAGGGGGTTCATGTTTGAGAACTCATGTACACTGGTGGTGGATTCATGTCAATGTATGGCAAAACCAATACAGTACTGTAAAGTAAAATAAAGTAAAAATAAAAATTAAAAAAAAATTAAACCTGGAAGAAAAAAAGCAAAGGCAAGAACCATGAATTCCTCATTACTGTATTCCTAGTGTTTAGTCCAGTGCCTGGCACATAGTAGGCATTCCATATGTTTTGGTTAAGTGAAGGAATGAAATTCCTCTTCTGTAATATGAGAAGATAAATATTGATGCCAATCATGGAATATGTAATTTTCTGTGAAATATCTCTTTTTGTGAAATTAGGCTAATTTTTCAAAGCTCCATTTTGGAATAATATTTCCACTAATGAGAGAGCTTAGCAGCTCTTGAAACACATGTGCTTATTCTCTCCAAGTTTCATGTAAAAAGAAAAATAAGGTTTTTAAGAAAGAAAAACATATCTATCAATATTAAACACTTAAGCCTCCTAATTCGATAATTTTATCTTATAAATATGCATGTAAATAATATTTCAAATTGTTATATTGTAAAGAATTACAATATGATGAATTATAGAAAGTAAACAAAACAATGTGAAACCCAATAACATTTGACTCTCTGAATGATATTTCTGTTAGTAGGATGATTTAAATGAATGTCTATGTCAATGTGTTCACCAGTAACAAATAGCTATGTGAATGTTACTTAGCAATTATGTGGAACGAGTTGTTATTGCTGAGAGATGATAAATAACTTTATGGAGACATTACCCCACGTATATGATAGTTGATTTCATATAATAACCTCAGCATTTATTTACTGGGGATTTAGGCTAATTTGTATTTGTATTTAATTTGATCACAACCTGAATACTTTAAAAACATCAAATAGAACACCTCTCTTTCAAAGTGCATTTGCAACGAATTAAGTAATATCACATAAGTATAATTTTTAAAACCATTGTTGTTTTACTTCAATTTAGCAAAGCTATCTGAGTGTTGTGGAAGACTAAACAACTTTTTTTCATCTAAATACTTTCTTTTTGAGTATATTTATGTTACACAATGCCTTCCTTTTAAAATGTCTATTTAAAAAGATAAGACAATGATCACTTTATTAAATTTAAAACCCTAGTAGTCAGGAAATAAAATATTTTTTATTAATTTTGAAAGGCAAGATAATAATGTGCCATTTCTGGAAAAAGAGAATCTTTTCTTCTTTCCACATATAACTTTAAAAAATACTTTAATCTCTTTCCTGTTACATGGAAAATATTAATGACCACCTCCCTTTAGTCTTGTTTAGTGAAAAATCAATTAGTCATCTATGACTTGACTTAATTATTATTTATTTCACAGAAAGTCAAGGGTAAAATAAATAAGGTTAAAAAATAATTGATTCTGTGTCTTAAATAATGCCAGACTCAAAGTCATATTCCCTGTTAAGAGCTCCTATCCACACTCTGTGTTCACATTTCAGGTACAGTCATCATTTTGTATCCCTAGTGATTTTGGACAGAGGCAACAGTAAGTGGCACCATAAGCAGCAGCTCGAAGCGTGATTTTGGTTCCTGGACTGGGAGTCCTAGCCACTGGACTACAGGGGCCACCTGTTAGGCCCTGAGTCCCAAGCTCTTGTATGTCTTGTCAAGAAAGAATTCAGGTAAGGAGGTAGAAGGTAAAGAGAAAAATAAAAAGTTTATTAGAAAAGAAAAGTTACATGTGGAAAAACACATGGGCATACTCATAGAAAGAGTTATGGCTTTGGGAAGTTTAAATCTTTTATAATGGGGACAGTCTTCTGTGTCCTTGTCTTCTTTTTGGCCAATCATATTGCTTTGACTCCTTGGCTATTTTGCCTCTGGACCCTCCCCTGGATGTACAAACACTGCTCAGTTAAGATGGATCCCACAGGAAACATTTATGGGAGGGAGTGGCAAAGTATTATGGTCCTGACATTTCCTGCCTTTTTGGCCCAATGAAGGCTTTTGTGCATGTGCGATCACATGTATAGTCACATACTCCCAAGGATTTGGAGTGAGTGACCTCCTAATCTTTTAACAGGTTTTAATCCCACTCTGTCCCTGTCGTAAAAATTTAGCCCAAAGTCCAGTTATTTACCCTTTTCCTGTACATGGTTTTGATATGGAGGTGTAGATTTCAAAATATGGATAGGACTTCAGCCATAAACATGTAGTCTTGGAGACCATTTTCCTCTTGCTTCAAGAAATGTAAACAGGGAGCTGGTGATGAATGTCCAGCCTGGAGTGCATCTTCTTCTCATCCCAGGAGGTATGAACAGGAGGCCAGTTGTAAATGCCTAGCTATTTCTTTCCTCAAGAAGGATTTAGTTTCAGGACATCCCCACCCACCCCCATCCCCCACTGCCTTTGAATACAAAAATCTGTGGATGCTCATGTGACATATAAACAAGACTGTAGTATTTGCATATAACCTAAACAAGGAGATCCAACCAGTCCATTCTGAAGGAGATCAGCCCGGGCATTTCTTTGGAAAGAATGATGCTAAAGCTGAAACTCCAGTACTTTGGACACCTCATGAGAAGAGTTGACTCATTGGAAAAGACTCTGATGCTGGGAGGGATTGGGGGCAGGAGGAGAAGGGGACGACCGAGGATGAGATGGCTGGATGGCATCACTGACTTGATGGATGTGAGTCTGAGTGAACTCCCGGAGTTGGTGATGAACAGGGAGGCCTGGCATGCTGCGATTCATGGGGTCGCAAAGAGTCGGACACGACTGAGCAATTGAACTGAACTGAAAGATACCCTCTATATACTTTTAAACATCTCCAGATTACTTATAATATACAATAAAATGTAAACACTGTATAAATAGCTGCTGGCCTGCAGCAAATTCAAAGTTTGTTTTCTGGAACTTTTTGGATTGAAGAATAAAATATATTTTTAATCAGTGGTAGGCTAAATCCTTATATGCAGAAACCCTAGATACAGAGGGCTGACTGTACGATTAAACTGAAGGGCAGGTTGGGTTATCTTTCTGCTTGAGTAGAAGATAAGTGTGATGCAAATGAGGCAGAAAATTCTAGGAAAGGAAATTTGTTAGTCGTTTTCAGCTTTTCTTTTCCCATCTTTTCATTCTATTTTCTCCTTTTTACCATTATTATCTCCCTATTTCTTTTCTTTTATCTGAATTTGAATGTTCTAGCTTAAATATTGTTTGCATAGAATCTTTAGCTTTCAAAAATAATTTATTCATTATATTTATATAGTCATAATAGCTTTAATTTCTAGTTGGATTGACCTGCCTTCATTTGAATTTCTTTTTAGTTTTGGTTCCATGGATAAATACTAACAAAGCTCACACCACCAGTATCTTGCTTCAATTACTGTTTATATTCTCCCCCTAAATATTCATTTAATGCCAATTGCAGGTAGTAATTGTTGCACATTTTTCTACTATTAATAAATATATATTTGTTTATGATCAAACACAAAGGAAAGTAAAAGAAAAATATGGGGTTGCACTGTTCAGAGAAAAATCTGTTTACAGGTTAATATTGACAGAGGCTTGTCATGTATTAGTCTTTTTAAAGCTGTGGAAGAGATTTTAAAATCACTATTTTACATTGTTGAATGATGGTCACCTTATTGAACAATTCCATTCCTTGAAGAGATAATTAACTCATTAGTATTTCTGTTGGCTTAGTAAATGAAACTCTAAACTCTCTAATCCTCACAGCAACAACAACAACAAAACCATTATTTTAAAAATAAATATGGATTACTTTTTATCAATTTGCATTATATCTACTATTTTGATTTTGTTTTAGAGGGAACAAAATTAGTCAGTGACTTCCATGACATAAAGATTTTAAAAACCAAGTGTCTCTTAAACTTTAAGGTTAATATATAATTTCTTTGGTTTTGAATTCAGAAATTGGGGCCCCAAGGAAATAGTCCAACTCTGCTATAAAAAATCTTGCATTCTGAAAGCCTTAGACATATGGTTTATTATATAAGCTCCTGTACTAGGGTAAACAACAGAAGGACTGCCTTCCAGTCTGTCAACCCTGCAGGCAATTACCTCTCTGTTGCCCATGAGATAGCTGTTGTCAAGCTTCCCTACAAAGAACACTGGACAACAAATGTAGTTACTGTCCCCCTGCCTTCTTTCTGACCATGGTATACTTTTAAACCTTTTCTTTAAAAAATGTGTGCAAATAATTAGTTTATTATTGAATTAACAGCTCCTGAGGTAGACTGAAATATCAACTGGAGGGTTTTGGGGAGCATTGACTTGAAAGACGCTACTTTTGTTATAATGAAACAGGAATGTCAATATCCTTCAAGGTCATTAAGAAAAAACTTGCTAAAATATTGCTAACACTGGTGTCTGATGGCTTATATGTCGCAGGCAGTTATAATTGGTTTCATGTGTAATTTAATCAGTTATTTTAATATAGATTACCCTATCACTTTTACATGATGGAACAGAATTCTTTGTTTGTCATTCACATCTTATTTATGTCATTTAAAAAATGATGAATCCTGTTTAAACCAATCTTATTTGGGGTTTACATTAATTGCTGGGCTAAATACTCTCTGTTAACTTTCAGAAATTATTTTAGTGGAATTTCAAGAAAGAGTCGCATACTGAAACTATAAAGCTCAGAAATATTCTCAAGAAAAATTGTAGTTCTGAGTGTTACAATAGCTCCCCCATGAGATGAGAAAATCTGAAGATAGTGCCTGTCTGAGTATGAAAATGCTGTCATTATCTATAGGCTAAAATCTGATTTACTTAGTCTGTAGGGCTTTCTTGATAGCTCAGTTGGTAAAGAATCCACGTGCAATGTAGGAGACCCTGGTTCAACTCCTGGGTCCATGAAGATCCGCTGGAGAAGGGATAGGCTACCCACTCCAGTATTCTTGGGATTTCCTTGTGGCTCAGCTGGTAAAAAAAATCCACCTGTAATGCAGAAGACCAAGGCTGGGAAGATCCCCTGGAGAAGGGAAAGTCTATCCTCTCCTGTATTCTGCCCTGGGGAAATCCATGGAGTCGCAAACAGTCGGACATGACTGATTGCCTTTCACTTTCAGCATCAGAATACTTCACCATTTAATTCCTGCTATTATCTAACAGAACTCCATATTTATTTAGCTTTAAAAATGTTTATCAAACATACACTGTTTTACATTTGTGCTTTTTTTGTCATGCTGTTCCCTCTGCATGGAATAACTTTGCCAAATCTGATTCACTTGGTGAAATCCCACCCAGTTAACAAAACTCTATTCAAACTAAGATTGTTATCATAGCTTCAAGTAGAATGTCTTAGTTTCAGTTCTTCCAAAAGAAGACCTGAGACAAGGATTCAAGGGCAAGTAGTTTATTTTGGTGTTGATCTCCAGAAATTCTGGTAAGGAAGCAAACAAATGAGACAGAGAAAATAAAATGAAGGGAAAGAAGTCATTAAGATGATGTATTTTCAAGCAAGTTATTGTAGATGAAAAAATATTGCTTGTCTCAATAAACACAGAATGTTGCACCCATTAAACCATTGCATTACAGCCATCCTCACGGTGAGCCCTGAGGGAACTCAGGATGGAGGATCTCCCCCTCCCTCATCTAGCAGTCAGCTGCTGCAGTCAACCCACTTGTTCTCCCTGAGGGGATTCAGGATGAGAAAAGATGGGTTACTGCCACCAGATAGCTGAAGTGATATTAAAGGAATGATTTCAATGAGCGCAGACTATTGCATATTCCCATACATAGAAAAACACTAAATTTGTTAACTTGAGATATCTAATCTTCTTTAATTAACAGCAATCTTTTGATGTTCTGGACTACCTGGTCTCTGTGGCAAAAATTCCTGAGTATCCTGGCTCCTTCCCTTGCCTCTTTGGAGCACTGTGTCCCAAGCTTACCCCTTACTTTTGTCCCCTGAATAAAATACAACTGTCAGCTTTTAGGTTGTGCTTTTTAAAAGTTTCATTCAACATGATCAATGATCACAATTAGAACTCTGAGAGTCAGTGTAGAATTTCAGAATTACTCTATCCAAAGGGAGAGGAAGGTAGAGTTTTATTCATAATCCAGCCATTGGTTGAGAACTACACGTGAGGGCTTTTACTGATAACTATTTAGAATTTATTTCTTACTCTACACCTTCACAAAGTGATTTGGAGAAGCCAGAGGAAACCTTCAGCAGTGAGTCACAGTTCCTAGTTGCTAGAAATCTGGCTGGTGTGCACATAAATGGTAAGTGTGTGATTGGGCCTTGAGAGGGTATGCAGCAGTTTTTAAGGGTGCTTCTTTGGAATCAAAAATAATTATCAATTGATCTCTTTTAAATATTACATTACTGAAAACATCTGCGATCCTTATGTGGATACAGAATGTCACCTGCCGTGTCAGTAAACAAATGATATTGTGGCCACAAAGCCCTCAGTCACCACAGCTCACCCCATGGGGCACTGTTAGGGATTCAAGATGAGAAAACACAGAATACTGGTCCCAGATAGCTGAGGTGGCTATCAAAGGAATGATTTCCATGACCCAGGACTCTTGCATCTTCCCATATTTAGAAAAGTGTTAAATTCATTAGCTTGAGATGTCCAGCTTCCTTTAATTAACAGTAATCTTTCATGGTCCAACTACCTGATTTTTGTTGTAAAACTCTTATGTATCCTGGTTCCTCTCCTACCTCTTTTTTTTTTTTATTTTTTTTTAAGTTTTTTATTTTTTTAATTTTAAAATCTTTAATTCTTACATAACAGTCCCTCAGAGCTGAGAGGCTGCCTTCTGGGCTTAAGTCCTCAGAAATTCCATCAGATAAAATATACTTCTCAACTTATAGGTTGTGCATTTTTTTCCAGTTGACACTTATCAGGATATGTTTTTGTAGGTTTTATGAAAATATCATAATTTCCATTTGTATAGAGCATATTCTATATTCTCCTCTATAGAAATCTGAGTCCTTTAAGTAATATCTCTGTCTTCTACATTACTGTTGTATGCTCTGTGAATTAACTGATACTTCCTTCTTTGCTAATACTCTCTCTTCTCAATTCTTCTTAATCTGTATTTTCTATTTAATGACTTATCAGAATTCAGAGTTCTTATGAGACAGGCAATGGACTAATTTTTCTAAAAACATCAAGTATTTCCCAAGTAGTCATATATACCAAATAAAATTCAAACCAAAGGGTTTATACATACAGATAAATGCATTATTTCTGCTCTTAAGAAACATACTTTGGTCACGCTTTAGGATACTTAAAATTTCTATAAACATTTCATTCATCCATACATTCAATAAATATTTTCAAATACTTATTAAGGGTCAGAAACTTCACTAGTTGTTAATGATATAATGATATGTAAAACACAGTTCTTGCTTTCATATAATGTATATTCCACAAAGGACACTAATCAAATATTCATACAAATGTTCTTGGAGAATTGTATTAGAAACCAAGATGTGGCACTAGGTGTTACCATGATAGTACTACTACTTCCTGGCTGTCTCACCTGACAGAGCAAGGAAATTTATGTGTACACACTAATATATATATATATATATATATATATATACATATACATACATATATATATGCATATACATACATATATATATGCATATACATATATATATACTTTTGTATGTAACCATGCATAGCTATATTAAACTTATGAGTTCATAACTTATGCTTCAAAATCTAATTCATTACCACATAGAGAATTCTAGCCTTTTCCTTTCTTTTGCTTATTTGTAACCTTTCACTCCAATAGTGAGAAACCTGGCTCCTGGCATTTGCATTGCAGTTATGTACTTGTTCAATTCTAGTATACAGCTATATCAATATCAGAATTGATAACCCCTTTCTTTAGTGGGAAATAACTTTATCTACATGAGTATGGTGCTAATATTCAGTTCTTTTGTCTTTAGTCATACAGAATCCACTCATTCCCAAAGTTAGTTTAGAACCTTCCCCCCGCCCCGCACTTGCTTCAATGAGGTTATTTCATGCTTTTGTAGGCAACATTGTTTTTTTTTAATATTTTCTGTTTATTGATGTATAGTTAATTTACAATGCTGTGTTAATTTCCTTCTGCAAAGCAAAGTGATTCTAGTATACATATATGTATACTTTTTAAAATATTCTGTTCCATTATGTATTATCACAGAATATTGAATATAGCTCCCTGTGCTATACAGTAGGATTTTGCTATTTATCCATTCTATATATAGCAATTTTCATTTGCTAGTCTTAAACTCTCAGACCATCTGTCCTCCATACCCTCTCCCCCACGGTAACCACAGGTCTGTTCCCTATGTCTATGAGTCTGTTTTCATTTTGCATAATAGATATGTTTATTTGTGTCATATTTTAGATTCCACATATGAGTGATATCATATAGTATTTGTCTTTTACTTCACTTAGTATAATGATCTCTGCTGCTGCTGCTAAGTCGCTTCAGTCATGTCCAACTGTGTACGACCCCATAGACGGCAGCCCACTAGGTTCCGCCGTCCATGGGACTCTCCAGGCAAGAACACTGGAGTGGGTTGTCATTTTCCTTCTCCAATGCATGAAAGTAAAAAGTGAAAGTGAAGTCCTTCAGTCATGTCCAACTTTTAGCGACCCTGTGGACTGCAGCCTACCAGGCTTCTCCATCCATGGGATTTTCCAGGCAAGAGTACTGGAGTGGGTTGCCATTGCCTTCTTTGATAATGATCTCTAAGTCCATCCATATTGCTGCAAACAGCATTATTTCATTATTTTTTATGGCTGAATAATATTCCATTGTATATATGTACCATATTTTTAAAATATTTATTGATGTATATTTAATTGATGATTGATTTACAATATTGATTTTATTTCTGTCATACATCAACTTGAATTAACTCTAGGTGTACATATGTCCCCTCCCTCTTGAATCTCCCGCCCACTTCCCACCCATCCCCACCCCTCTAGGTTATTACAGACCCCCAGTATGATTTCCCTCAGTCATAAATCAAATTCCCATTGGCTACCTATTTACATATGTTGATGTGTATGCATCCATGCTACCCTCTTCATTTATCTCACCTTCACCCTCTTCTCCCCAACCCTTGTTCATAAGTCTGTTCTCAATGGGTCTTCATTGCTGCTCTGCAAACTACATATATATATATATATATATATATATACACACACACACACACACACACACATATACATATACATATATATAATGTATATGCATACAGATATATAATATTTCATTGTATATATTTATATACACACACATATATGTATATATCTCACATGTTTTTTATCCATTCATCTGTTGATGAATATTTAGGATTTTTCCATGTCTTGGGTATTGTTATTAACCTCATTAACATAGTGGTGCATGTACCTTTTTAAATTATATTTTTGTCCAGATATATGCCCAGAGTGTGGTTGCTGGATCATGTATTAAGTCTATTTTTAGTTTCCTGAGGAACCTCCATACTGTTTTCCATTGCAGCTGCACCAACTTGCATCTCCACCAATTGCATAGCAGGGTTTTCTTTTCTCCAAACCCTCTCCAGTATTTTACTTTTTAATGATGGCCAGTATTTTACTTTTTAATGATGGCCATTCTGACGGGCCATTCTGGTACCTCACTGGAGTTTTGATTTGCATTTCTCTAATAACTAGTGCAATCAGCCCTGGCATTTCTTTGGAAGGAATGATGCTAAAGCTGCAACTCCAGTACTTTGGCCATCTCATGCGAAGAGTTGACTCACTGGAAAAGACTGTGATGTTGGGAGGGATTGGGGGCTGGAGAAGAGGACGACAGAGGATGAGATGGCTGGATGGCATCACGGACTTGATGGAAATGAGTCTGAGTGAACTCCGGGAGATGGTGATGAACAGGGAGGCCTAGCGAGCTGCGATTCATGGGGTCACAGAGTCGGACACGACTGAGCGACTGAACTGAACTCAACTGAACTGAATAATTAGTGATGTTAAGCATCATTCCGTTTCCTTGTTGACCATCTGTATGTCTTCTTTGGAGAAATGTCTGTATAGGTCTTCTGTGCATTATTTGATTGCTGCTGTTGTTGCTGAGTTGTATGAGTTTGTTTATATATTTTGGAAATTAAACCTTTGTCAGTTGCATCATTTGCAAATATTTTCTCCCAGTCTGTAGTTTGTCTTTTTGTAGTGTTTATGGCTTCCTTTGATGAGGTCCCACTTGCTTATTTTCTCTATTTCTCTCTCTCTCTTTTTGCCTCAGGACACTGATCTAAAAAACAATGTCATCATTTATGTCAGAGAATGTTTTACTTGTTCTTTATCCTAGGTGTTTTGTGGTGTCATGTCTTATATTTAAATCTTTAAGCCATTTTGAGTTTATTTTTGTGTATGGTGTGAAGGTGTGTTCTAATTTCTTCAGTTTATATGCAGCTGTCCAACTTTCCCAACATCACTTGTTAAAGAGACTGATCTTTTGTCTATTTTATATTCTTGCCAAAATTATTTGATTGTAAGGTGTGTGTGTGTATGTGTGTGTGCATGTGTGTGTGTGTTTTGTCTGTGTCACACAACTTGCAAGGTCTTATTTCCCTGATCAGGAATTGAACCCAGGCCTCTAGCAGTGGAAACATGGATTCCTAACAACTGGATGGCCAATGAATTCCGTGTGTGTGGGTATAGATTGTTTTATAAAGCACTACATTCCACACTGGAATTCCCTGATCTCCTAAATGATTTTTAGTTTTCAAATATTATTTTACTCTTGATACTATTGAATATCTAATTTTATTAAATTATGTTTCTTCAGCTATTGAATTGATCATGTGATCTTTTCTCTTTTGCTTGATAATATGGTGAATTATATTGTTTTTGAATATATTAAAGTTTGAATTCTTGGGTTAAGCTATAATGATATATTCTTTTTTATGCACTATAGAATTCATATATATATATATATGTATATGTATACAAATATTTTTCTTTTTGTCCACACAATGTAGATTGGAGGATCTTAGTTCCATGATCAGGGATTGAAGCCAGGTTATGGCAGTGAAATTTCTGAGTCCTAATCTCTGGACCACTAGAGAATTCCTGTGTATGATTTTTGCATAATATTTTCTGTTTTCATAAATGAGATTGGACAATAGTTTATTAATACTGTCATTTTCATGTGTTTTTATCTACGTAATTCTAGCTTTATAAAAGGAATTGGAGATTGTTCTTTCTGTTCCTACACCTTGCCAGAATTTGAAAAACATTGCATTCATTTGTTCTTCAATGTTTAGCAGATTTCATAAGTGAAACAAAATGAGCTTTATGTTTTGTTAGTAAGAAAATTAAACATATTTCAGATTCAAAAGCTTACTTCATGCTTGCAATTCTCTTTTTTTCTTGATTGAAACATAATCTATGCATTCTAAAATTTCTTTTCAAAGTGTGCAATAAAGTGATTTCAGTACTATATTCACAAAATTATGTAACCATCACACAATAGAATAAAATTATTCTTCAATTTTAAAATAAGTGCATCCCTCCCCACAAAAAATCTCATACACATTAGCAGTCATTCCAAATTCCTCTGCCCCTTGAAACCACTATAAACAGATTCTGCATGTATAAGTTTGCTTAACCCAATCTGGATATTTCATATGAATAGAATTATTCATTAACCTTCTGTGTTTAGCTTCTTTAACTTAGCATGATTTGTAACATGTATCAGAATTTTATTTATTTTGAAGGCTGAAAATATCCTATTGTATGTATATATATATATATATGTATATTGTATGGTTACCCTTTCAGCAGCTGATGGCCATTTGGTTTGTTTCCATTGTGGGGGTGGGTTTTTTGAATAATGGTGTTATGGTCATCCATTTATATGTTTTGTGTCATCATGTGTTTTCAATTTTGTTGGGTATATATCTAGGAGTGGAATTGTTGAGTTATAAGGTAATGTGTGTGTGTGTGTATATGCATATATGTGTCATAAGGTAACATAAGGTTTTGCACACACACACACACACATATGTATATATGTATACATATAATATCTGTTTTCCAAAGCAGCTGCATCATTTTACATTACTACCAGAAGGATATGTTGCTTCAAACTTCTCCACATACTTACTGACAACTGTTATTGTCTGCCTTCTTTGTTTAGGTATTCTGTTTCACAGAACCTCTTGATCAAAGTGAAAGATGAGAGTGAAAAAGCTGGCTTAAAATTCAACAACAACAACAAAAGAAAATTCAACATTGAGAAAACTAAGATCATGGCAGCCGGTCCCATCACTTCATGCAAATAGATGGGGAAACAAAGCAAACTATGATAGACTTTATTTTCCTGGGTTCCAAAATCACTGAAGATGGTGACTGCAGGCATGAAATTAAGAGATGCTTGCTCCTTGGAGGAAAAGCTGTAACAAACCTACACACCATATTAAAAAGCAGAAACATTTTACTGACAAAAGTCTGTCTAGTCAAAGCTATGATTTTTCCAGTAGTCATGTATGGATGTGAAAGTTGGACCTTAACAAATGCTAAGAACCAAAGAATTGATACTTTGGAACTGTGGTAATGGAGAAGACTCTTGAGAGTCCCTTGGACGGCAAGATCAAACCAGTGAATCCTAAAGAAAATCAGTCCTGAATATTCCCTGGAAAGACTGATACTGAAGCTGAAGCTTCCATACTTTGGCCACCTGATGCAAAGAACTAGCTCATTGGAAAAGACCCTGATGCTGGGCAAGGTTGAAGGCAGGAGGAGAAAGGGAGGACAGGATGAGATGACTGGACAGTGTCACCGACTTGATCAACATGAGTTTGAGCAAGCTCCAGGAGTCAGTGATGGACAGGGAAGCCTGGCTTGGTACAGTTCTTGGAGTCTCAAAGAGTTGGATACCACTGAGTTACTGATCCAAACTGAACTTTTTTACAGCCTTGGTTCTCCAAGAGTCTCTCTGCCAGTGAACAGTTAGTTTTCAGTGAACATTGTTCCACGTGTAGATGTATTTTTGATGTGTTCATAGGAAGTGGTGGATTCAACATCCTTTTACTCTGCAGTCTTGATTCACTTCCTTCTAGATTAATGTTTTGCTTCTAAATTTACTTTAAAACTTTCAAATTCCGTGCTTTAGAAGTGTCCTGTGTAAATTGAATATATATTCTGATCTGAATATTTCTTTCTTCTAGCTAATTATTCTTTTTAGTTTTTGGAGCCAGTGCACTAAGCGCAGGCAGCTGCGAGCAGGCTCACTAAGCACGGCCAACAGGAGCTACCCCACGTCTGAGGTCAGGGGCAGCGGCTTAGAGTGCCAGGCTTCAACAGCGCAGGAACAGCCAAGAGGAGCTACCCTGCGTCCGAGGTCAGGGGAGGTGGCTGGGAGGAGCTACCCCTTGTCTGAGGTCAGGGGAGGTGGCCCGGAGGAGACATCCCACGTCCGAGGTTAGGGGCGGCGGCCGAGAGGAGCTACCCCACGTCCGAGGTCAGTGGCGGCCGGGAGGAAACACCCTGTGTCTGAGGTCAGGGGAGGCCAGGAGAAGCCACATCACACGGGAGGCCATGGGTGGCAGCTGGGAGGAGCCACCCACACCCGAGGCCAGGGCCATCGGCCGGGAGGAGCAACCCAAGGAGTGGTGGCTGCGCAGACACAGGAGGGCCTAGAGGAGCTATCCCACATTGAAGGACAGGAACGGTGGCAGTAAGGAGATACCCTCATCCAAGGTAAGGAACAGTGTCTGTGCTTTGCTGGAGCAGCCGTGAAGAGATACACCATGTCAAGGTAAGAGAAACCCAAGTAAGATGGTAAGTGTTGCAAGAGGGCATCAGAGGGCAGACACACTGAAATCATACTGACAGAAAACTAGTCAATCTAATCATACTGGACCACAGCCTTGTCTAAATCAATAAACCAAGCCATGCCTGTGGGGCAACCCAAGATAGGCGGGTTATGGTGGAGAGGCCTGACAGAATGTGGTCCACTGGAGAAGGGAATGGCAAGCCACTTCAGTATTCTTGCCTTGAGAACCCCATGAACAGTATGAAAAGGCAAAATGATAGGATACCAAAAGAGGAACTCCCCAGGTCATTAGGTGCCCAATATGCTACTGGAGATCGGTGGAGAAATAACTCCAGAAAGAATGAAGGGATGGAGCCAAAGCAAAAACAATACCCAGCTGTGGATGTGACTGGTGATAGAAGCAAGATCTGGTGCTGTAAAGAGCCATTTTGCATAGGAACCTGGAATGTCAGGTCCATGAATCAAGGCAAATTGGAAGCGGTCAAACAAGAGATGGCAAGGGTGAACGTCAACATTCTAGGAATCAGCGAACTAAAATGGACTGGAATGGGTGAATTTACCTCAGATGACCTTTACATCTACTACTGTGGGCAGGAATCTCTCAGAAGAAATGGAGTAGCCATCATGGCCAACAGAAGAGTCCAAAATGCAGTACTTGGATGCAATCTCAAAAACGACAGAATGATCTCCGTTCATCTCCAAGGCAAACGCTTCAATATCACAGTTATCAAAGTCTATGCCCCAACCAGTAACTCTGAAGAAACTGAAGTTGAACGGTTTTATGAAGACCTACAAGATCTTTTAGAACTAACACCCAAAAAAGATGTCCTTTTCTTTATAGGGGACTGGAATGCAAAAGTAGGAAGTCAGGAAACACCTGGAGTAACAGGCAAATTTGGCCTTGGAATGCTGAATAAAGCAGGGAAAAGACTAATAGAGTTTTGTCCAGAAAATGCACTGGTCATAGCAAACAGCCTCTTCCAACCACACAAGAGAAGACTCTACACATGGACATCACCAGATGGTCAACACCGAAATCAGATTGATTATATTCTTTGCAGCCAAAGATGGAGAAGCTCTATACAGTCAACAAAAACAAGACCGGGAGCTGACTGTGGCTCAGATCATGAACTCCTTATTGCCAAATTCAGACTTAAACTGAAGAAATTAAGGAAAACCACTATACCATTCAGGTATGACCTGAATCAATTCCCTTCTGATTGTACAGTGAAAGTGAGAAATAGATTTAAGGGTCTAGATCTGATAGATAGAGTGCCTGATGAACTACAGAATGAGGTCCGTGACGTTGTACAGGAGACAGGGATCAAGACCATCCCCATGGAAAAGAAATGCATAAAAGCAAAATGGCTGCCTGGGGAGGCCTTACAAATAGCTGTGAAAAGAAGAGAGGTGAAAAGCAAAGGAGAAAAAGAAAGATATAAGCATCTGAATGCAGAGTTCCAAAGAATAGCAAGAAGAGATAAGAAAGCCTTCTTCAGTGATCAATGCAAAGAAATAGAGGAAAACAACAGAATGGGAAAGATTAGAGATCTCTTCAAGAAAATTAGAGATACCAATAGAACATTTCATGCAAAGAGGGGCTCAATAAAGGACAGAAATGGTCTGGACCTAACAGAAACAGAAGATATTAAGAAGAGGTGGCAAGAATACACAGAAGAACTGTACAAAAAAGTTCTTCACGACCCAGATAATCATGATGATGTGATCACTCATCTAGAGCCAGACATCTTGGAATGTGAAGTCAAGTGGGCCTTAGAAAGCATCACTAGGAACAAAGCTAGTGGACGTGATGAATTCCAGTTGAGCTGTTTGAAATCCTGAAAGAGGATGCTGTGAAAGTGCTGCACTCAATATGCCAGCAAAATTGGAAAACTCAACATTGGCCACAGGACTGGAAAAGGTCAGTTTTCATTCCAATTCCAAAGAAAAGCAATGCCAAAGAATGCTCCAACTACCACACAATTGTACTCATCTCACATCTTAGTAAAGTAATGCTCAAAATTCTCCAAGCCAGACTTCAGCAATACATGAACCATGAACTCCCTGATGTTCAAGCTGGTTTTAGAAAAGGCAAAGGAACCAGAGATCAAATTGCCAACATCTGCTGGATCATGGAAAAAGCAAGAGAGTTCCAGAAAAACATCTCTTTCTGCTTTATTGACTATGTCAAATCCTCTGACTGTGTGGATCACAATAAACTGTAGAAAATTCTGAGAGAGATGGGAATATCAGACCACCTGACCTGCCTCTGGAGAAATCTGTATGCAGGTCAGGAAGCAACAGTTAGAACTGGACATGGAACAACAGACTGGTTCCACATAGGAAAAGGAGTACGTCAAGGCTGTATATTGTCACCCTGCTTATTTAACTTCTATGCAAAGTACATCATGAGAAACACTGGACTGGAAAAAACACAAGCTGGAATCAAGATTGCCAGGAGAAATATCAATAACCTCAGATATGCAGATGACACCACCCTTGTGGCAGAAAGTGAAGAGGAGCTAAAAAGCCTCTTGATGAAAGTGAAAGAGGAGAGCGAAAAAGTTGGCTTAAAGCTCATCATTCAGAAAACAAAGATGTTGGCATCTGGTCCCATCACTTCATGGGAAATAGATGGGGAAACAGTGGAAACAGTGTCAGACTTTATTTTTTTTGTGCTCCAAAATCACTGCAGATGGTGATTGTAGCCATGAAATTAAAAGACACTTACTCCTTGGAAGAAAAGTTATGATCAACCTAGATAGTATATTCAAAAGCAGAGACATTACTTTGCCGACTATGGTCCGTCTAGTCAAGGCTATGGTTTTTCCAGTGGTCATGTATGGATGTGAGATTTGGACTATGAAGAAGGCTCAGAGTCGAAGAATTGATGCGTTTGAACTGTGGTGTTGGAGAAGACTCTTGAGGGTCCCTTGGACTGCAAGGAGTTCCAACCAGTCCATTCTGAAGGAGATCAGCCCTGGCATTTCTTTGGAAGGAATGATGCTAAAGCTGAAACTCCAGTACTTTGGCCACCTCATGCGAAGAGTTGACTCATTGGAAATGACTCTGATGCTGGGAGAGATTGGGGGCAGGAGGAGAAGGGGACGACCCAGGATGAGATGGCTGGATGGCATCACTGACTCAATGGACGTGAGTCTGAGTGAACTCCAGGAGATTGTGATGGACAGGGAGGCCTGGTGTGCTGTGATTCATGGGGTCACAAAGAGTCAGACACGACTGAGCGACTGAACTGAATGACATACATATTTAGATTTATATCTATATTTTAGGTTTTTCCCCTCTTCTTTACAGTTTTTAAAAATTTTAATTATATTTCTGTTTTCCTCCTTTTAATTTGAAAATGGTACTACTTCTATTCTTTAATAGTTACCCTAGGACTATCAGTAATATTTTATTTTTTTCTTTTTCTTTTTCTTTTATTTATTTATTTTAACTGGAGTCTAATTACTTTACAATATTGTATTGGTTTTGCCATACATCAACATGAATCGGAATGGGTGAACACGTGTTCCCCATCCTGAAAATCCTCCCACTTCCCTCACCATATCATCCCTCTGGGTCATCCCAGTGCACCAGCTCCGAGCACCCTGTGTTGTGCATTGAACCTACACTGATGATTCATTCACATATGATATTATACATGTTTCAATGCCATTCTCCCAAATCACCCCAACCTCGCCCTCTCCCACAGAGTCCAAAAAACTGTTTTATACATCTGTGTCTCTTTTGCTGTCTCACATATAGGGTTATTTTTACCATCTTTCTAAATTCCATATATATGCTTTGGTATACTGTACTGGTGTTTTTCTTTCTGGCTGCTTCACTCTGTATAATAGGGTCCAGTTTCATCCACCTCATTAGAACTGATGCAAATGTATTCTTTTTTATGGCTGAGTAATACTCCATTATGTATATGTACCAAAGCTTTCTTGTCGATTCATCTGCTGATGGACATCTAGGTTGCTTCGATGCCCTGGCTATTATAAACAGTGCTGAGATGAACATTGGGGTACACGTGTCTGTTCCAATTCAGATTTCCTCTGTGTGTATGCCCAGCAGTGGGATGGTTCTATTTTTTTAAGGAATCTCCACACTGTTCTCCATAGTGGCTGTACTAGTTTGCATTCCCATCAACAGTGTAAGAAGGTTCCCTTTTCTCCACACCGTCTGCAGCATTTATTGCTTGTAGACTTTTGGATAGCAGCCGTTCTGACTGGCGTGAAGTGGTACCTCATTGTGGTTTTGATTTTTATTTCTCTGTTAATGGGTAATGTTGAGCAACTTTTCATGTGTTTGTTAGCCATCTGTATGTATTCTTTGAAGAAATGTCTGTTTCGGTCTTTGGCCTATTTTTTGATTGGGTCATTTATTTTTCTGGAATTGAGCTGTAGGAGCTGCTTGTATATTTTTAGATTAATTCTTTGTCAGTTGCTTCATTTGTTGTTATTTTCTCCAATTCTGAAGGCTGTCTTTTCACCTTGTTTATAGTTTCCTTTGTGGTGCAGAAGCTTTTAATTTTAATGAGGTTCCGTTTGTTTATTTTTGCTTTTATTTCCAATATTCTAGGAGGTGGGTCATAGAGAATCCTGCAGTGATTTATGTAGGAAACTGTTTTGTTAATGTTCTTCTCTAGGAGTTTTATAGTTTCTGGTCTTACATTTAGATCTTTAATCCATTTTGAGTTTATTTTTGTGTATGGTGTTAGAAAGTGTTCTAGTTTCATTCTTTTACAAGTGGTTGACCAGTTTTCCCAGGACCACTTGTTAAAGAGATTGTCTTTTCTCCAATGTATGTTCTTGCCTCCTTTGTCAAATATAAGGTGTCCATAGGTGTGTGGATTTATCTCTGGGCTTTCTATTTTGTTCCATTGATCTATATTTCTGTCTTTGTGCCAGTATCATACTGTCTTGATGACTGTGGCTTTGTAGTAGAGCCTGAAGTCAGGCAGGTGGATTCCTCCAGTTCCATTCTTCTTTCTCAAGATTGCTTTAGCTATTCGAGGTTATTTGTATTTCCATACAAATTGTGAAATTATTTGTTCTAGCTCTCTGAAAAGTACTGTTGGTAGCTTGTTAGGGATTGCATTGAATCTATAGATTGCTTTGGGTAGTATACTCATTTTCACTATATCGATTCTTCCATTTCATGAACATGGTATATTTATCCATCTATTAGTGTCCTCTTTGATTTCTTTCACCAGTGTTTTATAGTTTTCTATATATATAGGTCTTCTGTTTCTTAGGTAGATATATTCCTAAGTATGTTATTCTTTTCGTTGCAATGGTGAATGGAATTGTTTCCTTAATTTCTCTTTCTATTTTCTCATTATTAGTGTATAAGAATGCAAGAGATTTCTGTGTGTTGGTTTTATATCCTGCAATGTCACTATATTCATTGATTAGCTCTAGCAATTTTCTGGTGGAGTTTTTAGGTTTTCTATGAAGAGGATGATGTCATCTGCAAACAGTGAGAGTTTTACTACTTCTTTTCCAATTTGGATTGTTTTATTTCTTTTTATGCTCTGATTGCTATGGCCAAAACTTCCAAAACTATGTTGAATAGTAGTGGTAAGAGTGGGCACCCTTGTCTTGTTCCTGACTTTAGGGGAAATGCTTTAAATTTTTCACCATTGAGGATAATGTGGGTTTTTTATATATAGCTTTTATTATGTTGAGGTATGTTCCTTCTATTCCTGCTTTCTGGAGGGTTTTTATCATAAATGCATGTTGAATTTTGTCAAAGGCTTTCTCTGCATCTACTGAAATAATCATGTGGTTTTTATCTTTCAATTGGTTAATGTAATGTATCACATTAATTGATTTGAAAGTGTTGAAGAATACTTACATCCCTGGTATAAAGCCCACTTGGTCATGATGTTTCATCTTTTTAATATATTGTTGGATTTTGTTTGCTAGAATTTTGTTAAGAATTTTT
Organism: Budorcas taxicolor; assembly: GCF_023091745.1. NCBI lineage: Eukaryota > Metazoa > Chordata > Mammalia > Artiodactyla > Bovidae > Budorcas > Budorcas taxicolor. Next base: position 2,686,738 of record NC_068935.1, read on the forward strand.
GCATCTATGTTCATCAGTGATATTGGCCTGTGGTTTTCTTTTTCTGTGGCATCTCTGTTTGGTTTTCGTATTAGGGTGATGGCAGCCTAGTAGAATGAATTTGAAACTTTACCTTCCTGTGTAATTTTCTGGAAGAGTTTGAGTAGGATAAGTGTTAGCTCTTCTCTAAATTTTTGGTAGAATTCAGCTGTGCAGCCATCTAGTTCTGGGCTTTTGTTTGTTAGAAGAATTCTGATTATGGTTTCAGTTTCTTTGCTTGTGATGGGTCTGTTAAGATTTTCTATTTCTTCCTGGTTCAGTTTTTGAAAGTTATACTTTTCTAAAAATTTGTCCATTTATTCCAAGTTGTCCATTTTATTGGAATATAGTTGCTGATAGTAGTCTCTTATGATCCTTTGTATTCCTGTGTTGTTTCTTGTGATTTCTCCATTTTCATTTCTAATTTTGTTGATATGATTCTTCTTCCTTTGTTTATTGATGAGTCTGGCTAATGACTTGTCTATTTTAGTTATCTTCTTGAGGAACCAGCTTTCAGCTTTGTTAATTTTTGCTATGGTCTCTTTTGTTTCTTTTTCATTTATTTCTGCCCTAAATTTTGTGATTTATTTCTTTCTACTCACCCTGGGGTTATTTATTTATTCCTTTTTTATTTGCCGTAGGTGTAGAGTTAGGTTATTTATTTGATTTATCTCCTGTTTCTTGAGCTAGGCTTGTATTGTTATGACTTTTCCCCTTAGCACTACTTTTACTGAATCCCATATGATTTGGGTTGTTTTGTTTTCATTTTCATTCGTTTCTATGCATATTTTGATTTCTTTTTTTTTTCTTTTTTCTGTGATTTTTTGGCTATTCAGAAGTAAGTTGTTTAACCTCCATATGCTTTTATTTTAATAGTTTTATTTTTTCCTGTAGTTTATTTCTAATCTTACCTCATTGTGATCAGAAAAGATGCTCTAGATGATTTCAATTTTTTTTGAATTTACCAAGGCTAGATTTATGGCACAGGGTGTGACCTATCCTGGAGAAGGTTCCATGTGCACTTGCAAAAGCGTTAAAATTCATTTCTTTGGGGTGATATGTCCATAGATATCAATTAGGTCTAACTGGTTCATTGTATCATTTAAAGTTTGTGTTTCCTTGCTAATTTTCTGTTTAGCTGATCTATCCATAGGTGAGAGTGGGGTATTAAAGTCTCCAACTATTATTGTGTTACTGTTAATTTCCCCTTTCATATTTGTAATCATTTGCCTTACATATCACAGTGCTCCTATGATGGTTGCATATATATATTTATAATTGTTATATTTTCTTCACGGATTGATCCTTTGATCATTATGTAGTGTCCTTCTTTGTCTCTTTTCATGGCCTTTATTTCAAAGTCTATTTTACCTTACATAAGTATTACCCTTCCTGCTTTCTTTTGGTCTCCATTTGCATGAAATAGCGTTTTCCAGCCCTTCACTTTCAGTCTGTATGTGTCCCTAATTTTGAGGTGGGTCTCTTGTAGACAACATATATAGGGGTCTTGTTTTGTATTCATTCAGCCAATCTTTGTCTTTTGGTTGGGGCATTCAACCTATTTACATTTAAGGTAATTATTGATAAGTATGATCCTGTTGTCATTTACTTTGTTGTTTTGGGTTCGAGTTAATAAACCTTTTCTGTGTTTCCTGTCTAGAGAAGATCCTTTATCATTTGTTGAAGAGCTGGTTTGGTGGTGCTGAATTCTCTCAGCTTTTGCTTGTCTGTATAGCTTTTGATTTCTCCTTCATTTTTGAATGTGATCCTTGCTGAGTACAGTAATCTAGGTTGTAGGTTTTTCTCTTTTATCACTTTAAATATGTCCTGCCATTCCCTCCTGGCCTGAAGGGTTTCTATTGAAAGATCAGCTGTTACCATTATGGGGATCCCCTTGTGTGTTGTTTGTTGTTTTTCCCTTGCTGCTTTTAATATTTGTTCTTTGTGTTTGATCTTAGTTAATTTGATTAATATGTGTTTTGGGGTGTTTCACCTTGGGTTTATGCTACTTGGAACTCTCTGGGTTTCTTGCACTTGGGTGGCTATTTCGTTCCCCATTTAAGGGAAGGTTTCAACTATTATATCCTCAAGTATTTTCTCATGGCCTTTCTTTTTGTCTTCTTCTGGGACCCCTATGATTCGAATGTTGTGGCATTTTTCATTGTCACAGAGGTCTCCGAGGTTGTCCTCATTTATTTTAATTGTTTTTTTCCTCTCTGCTTCATTCATTTCCACAATTCTATCTTCCTCCTCACTTATTCTATCTTCTGTCTCAGTTATTCTAGTGTTGATTCCTTCCGGAGTATTTTTGATTTCATTTATTGCATTATTCATTATTGATTTACCCTTCTTTATTTCTTCTAGGTCTTGTTTAAAGTTTTCTTGCATCTTCTCAATCCTTGTCTCCAGACTATAATCTGTAACTCCATTTTTTTTTTTTTAATTTTGGATCATTTTTACTATCATTATTCTGAATTCTTTTTCAGGTAGATTCCCTATATCCTCCTCTTGTTTGATTTGGTGGGCTTTTATCATGTTCCTTTCAGTTCAGTTCAGTTCAGTTCAGTTCAGTCGATCAGTCATGTCTGACTCTTTGCAACCTCATGAATCACAGCACGCCAGGCCTCCCTGTCCATCACCAACTCCCAGGGTTTACCCAAACTCATGTCCATCGAGTCAGTGATGCCATCCAACCATCTCCTCTGCCATTCCCTTCTCCTCCTGCCCCCCAATCCCTCCCAGCATCAGGGTATTTTCCAATGAGTCAACTCTTTACATGACAAAGTATTGGAGTTTCAGCTTCAGCATCAGTCCTTCCAATGAACACCCAGGACTGATCTCCTTTAGGAGAGACTGATTGGATCTCCTTGCAGTACAAGGGACTCTCGAGAGTCTTCTCCAACACCACAGTTCGAAAGCACCAATTCTTCAGCACTCAGCTTTCTTCACAGTCTGACTCTCAGATCCGTACACGACCACTGGAAAAACCATAGCCTTGACTAGACAGACCCTTGTCGGCAAATTAATGTCTCTGTTTTTTTAATATGCTATCTAGGTTGGTCGTAAATTTCCCTCCAAAGAGTAAGCATCTTTTAATTTTGTGGCTGCAATCTCCATCTGCAGTGATTTTGGAGCCCACAAAAATAAACTCTGACACTGTTTCCACTGTTTCCCCATCTATTTCCCATGAAGTGATGGGACCAGATGCCATGATCTTCATTTTCTGAATGTTGAGCTTTAAGCCAACTTTTTCACTCTCCTCTTTACCTGCTTAATATTTTTCTGTCTTTTCATCTTGTTTAGGTTTCTGTGTTTGGGGTGGCCTTTCTGTATGCTGGAAATTTTTATTTTTTTTGGTTCCTCTTTACTATGTAGCTTCCTCCTTGTGGGTAGGGTTGGACAAGTGCCTTGTCAAGATTTCCTGGTAAGGGAAGCTTACATCAATGTTCTGGTGGGTGGAGCTGGATCTCTTCTCTCTGGAGTGCAATGAAGTGTCCAATAGTGAGTTTTGAGGTGTCTATTAGTTTGGTGTGACTTTTGGCTGCCTGTAATTTTGTGCTCAGGGTTATGTTCTTGCGTTGTTGGAGAATTAGCTTGGTATGTCTTGCTCTTAAGCATTTTGGCCCTTGGGTGGAGCTTTGTTTCAGTGTAGGTATGGAGGCTTTTGGATGAGCTTTTGTCCATTAATGGTCCCTGGAGTCAGAGTTTTCTGGTGTTCTCAAGTTTTGGATTTAGGCCTCCTGCCTCTGGCTTTCAGTCTTATTCATATAGTATCCTCAATACTTCTCCATTCATACAACACTGATGATAAAACATCTAGGTTAATGGTGAAAAGATTCTCCACAGTGAGTGACACCCAGAGAGGTTCACAGAGTTATATGAAGAAGAGAAGAGAGAGGAGGGAGATAGAGGTGACCAGGAAGAGAAGGGGGGAATCAAAAGGGAAGAGAACAATCAAGCCAGAAATCACACTCTTAAGTAAAAATGGATACTGAAGATTGGATTCTTAAAGATACCAAATTGATAAAAATACCAAAAGCAAAGATTAAAAATCTAGAGTAGAGGTTATACTCTCAAAAATTCAACATAAAAAAAAAAGAAACAAAATTGCAAATGTCATATAAAAAATGAAAATTTCTATAACAATAATGTCCTTTTTTCAAGGAAATAGTATGTTTTAAAAATGAAATTAAAGCAGTAATAAAGAATTTAAAAATTTAAAAATTAAAGAATTATAATAGTAAAGTATATTTACGAATTTCTGTGGAGATGTTGAGGGAAGTGTGTGGTCAATTCAGTTTCAGATAGTTCCTTGTTCCACCTTATACTTCTTCTCATGTTCTATAGGTCCATTCCAATGTAGCCAGTGCTAACTACAGGGTTTTAATCTGTTGCACCTGTCACTTCCAAAGCCATTCCCTCTTCTTTGTTTATTTTAGCTTCCTCTTTTTGCAAGTCTCTTCAGTATCTAACTTCTGCCCTGACACAAGGGGGAAAAGGTGATCACTTATTTAGGTTCACTTGTTCAATTGTGCTGCGGGGAGGGATGAAAACTGCAAACAGTTATCACTGGTGAGTGTGGAAAGTGCTCACTGTGTCTGGGCCACACTGGTTTGCCCCACTCATGGTGTGTGTGCTTTCTCGGTTTACATTGCTCAGGCTCCAGGTTGCTATGCTGGGGAATTGTCTAAGGCGGGCCCCAGGTTGCGTGCACTTCCCAGATCTATGCCACTCAGGTTCAGGTTCTCGGTTACTCCACCAAGGCACAGACTTAGTTGGGCCTGCGAAAAATATTTCATATTAAAATTTTCCTCCATGTCAGTACTATAATCTTAGAGAACTTTAATTGTGATAATACCCTGATTTATATGATTTGATCTCTTGTACTTAAATTATACATTGTTCTCCCTTCTCTTTTTAAAAATCATAGATGATATTTTCATTTTATGCCATCAGTTTTCAGATTCACATTGATTACCTTCATATTTCATAATGTATTTGGGATCATTCTTTTTTTTTTTGCCTAATTGAATCCCTTAGCGTTTCCAATAGAGACTTTTTTGAAAAAAACAAAACAAAACAAAAAACCTTCTGTAGATATCTTTAATTTACCCCTTGCTTCTGAAAGATGTTCACTTAACATGTAAATTTAATTTATAATTATTTTCTCTTGGCATTTTGATGATATTACCCTTCAATATTCTGGCTTTCATATTTGCTCTTGAGAAGTCAGCTGTACATCCTTTCTTTAAAAAAATGGTATTTTATGTTTCTTCTGACTGCCTTTAAGATTCCTTTTTGCATGGGAGAGGTCGTTTTTCTTCAGTTTCATTCTCCTATGTCCAGTTTTACAATTATGCTTAAAATTTTTTATTTTGCATAATTTCCTAACATAAAAAAAAGCATAGAAAATGGTTTAATTAACTTCTATGTATAAACGTCATTCCCCTTCAATATATCTCAACTTATGTCTAACCTTGCTTCACCTAGACCTGTAACAACCACCATCATCATTCAACCTTATTATTTTGAAGCAAGTTCGAATTATCATTTTATAAAATAAAGTTAGCATATGTAGGTAAGTGCTTTTATAATATCATAGTAACTTTTTCATCCATGCAAATTTTTATAATATTTTTCAGTATTTTCTCAGTGAGTGCAAGAGCTTGGAGTTTCTCAGGTTGTCTTTAAAATGTGTTTTTCTTCTCTTAAGCAATTTGAATCAGCATCAAACAACAACCATATATATAGCTGGTTGATAACGTTTCTTAAGTCCATTTTAATATGTAGGTCCTTCTATCCTTTTTCCTACAATTTGCTTGTTGAATTAACCAGGTTCTTTGTACTTACATTTTTTTTTTATAGACTGAATTGTATATTTCCTTTAATTATCATCTTTGGGATTCATTAGGCTGTCTGAATCTGTAGATGATTGTCTTTTAATAGTTTAGTGGATGTATCAGTCATATTCCCTTTAAGTATTTCCTTTGACATATCTTCTCTTTTCTCACCTTCTAAAACTCTGACATTTTTATAATAATCTTTGTGTCTTTTAGCCTCTCATTCTTCCAAAGAGGATTTGGACTTGATTCTGTCAGGCACAAGAATGAAAATATTACCCAGTCAGAAAAAGAAAAATAATTGAATTCCAAAATTGATATTTTTTGAACCACCTAGGTAGTTCAAAATTTAGGCTGCAAGGCCATATGATGATGGGCTTGCTGTTATAAATCATTAGAAGAAGCATAATTTTTCATTTCGGTTAGCATGCTGGTTCAAGACATGCACATTTCTTTTGTATTCCCTGGCAGGTAGAGGTTTATTTCTAGTATATATTTTATAATAAGGATGGAACATTTGGGAATCTTAATTTATTCAGAGTGGGAAGAATTACCGTGTCAAACTCCAATTTCTGGTGGTTCTAAGCTTTATTCCTGTACCTTTTTTTCCTTAAAAGTTGGTAAAAATAGAAGTACAATTTCCTCTGGTATGGCAAATATTCTGATGGCAAGCTTATTTCTCTGATTTTAATTATTTTCTAGACTGAATATTCCTGGTTTCTCATCAGCTTATGGATGATTTTAGTTATTTTTTTATAAGTGTATTTCATCTAGTCTATTTAGTTCTTTTCAAGGAAAGGTAGGTCAGGTTGCACACATGTACAAAATGAATAGTGAATGGTGAATGGTAGTCTTGCATACCAGCCTTGGTTTTGAATGCTTTTTTTTTTTTTTCCCAAGGGATTGACATTTTCTTCTGCTTTCAGTTGCTGGCTTGGCCTTTAATAGAAATCTTGGATACAAAATGTCACATAACTTTATCTACAGGGTTTTGTAAAATGCTTTGCAAGAAAAATGTTAAAGTGTATTATCCCACTGGAAAAAAGAAAGTCACTTCGCTAATGTCAATTTGCTCCCTACTGCTCTACTTTTGTGCCTTGCTGCATCAATAATGTATTTGCTTTAATGCTAAATCATATATATATATATATATACACACACACATACACACACATATATATATATGTATATTTTTTCTTTGGTGATGGCTTTGAAAATCATAAAAGTACAAAACCTAGCTCTCCAATTCTTCATGCTTTCTTGCTATCATCCTTAGTGACTGTTCATTTGATTTGTCTATATTATCAAATCTGTACAAACGGCAGTATAACTCTTTAAAATAATATGTATTTTATTTTGTTTTAATTTTTATTTTTACTTTATTTTACTTAACAATATTGTTTTAAAATTCTCACATTGCCTCATTAAACATCTCATATGTGACCTTGGGTAAGTAACATAACCACCGTGCTTTATTTTTCTTTTGTGAAAAAGCGGAAACATTAATCTTAGCAGACAGCAGCACACCAGGCTTCCTTGTCCTTCACCATCTCCTGGAGCTTGCTCAGACTCATGTCCTTTGAGTCATTGGTGCCATCCAACCATCTCATTCTCCGTCATCCCCTTCTCCTCCTGATGTCAATATTTCCCAGCATCAGGGTCTTTTCTAATGAGTCAGCTCTTCGCATCAGGTGGCCAAAGTATTGGAGCTTCTGCTTCAGCTCTCAAGTGTCTTCTCCAACGTCACAGTTCAAAAGCATCAATCCTTTGGTACTTAGACTTCTTTATGGTCCAACTCTCTCATCCATACATGACTATTGGAAAAAACATAGCTTTGACTAGGTGGACCTTTGTCAGCAAAGTAATACTTCTGCTTTTTAATATGGTGTCTAGGTTTGTCATAGCTTTTCTTCCAAGGAGCAAGCATCTTTTAATTTAATGGCTGCAGTCACCATCTGAAGTGATTTTGGAACCCAGGAAAGTAAAGTCTGTCACTGTTTGCATTGTTTCCTAATCTATTTGTCATGAAGTGATGGAACTGGAAACCATGATCTTCATTTTTTGAATGCTGAGTTTTAAGCCAGCTTTTACACTCTCCTCTTTCACCTTCATTAAGAGGCTCTTTATAAAGAAATATCTCTAAGTCATGAAAGGTTAAAATGAATACAACAATAAGGATACAAAATGCCATGGGATTATGGTGGAAAGAAAAACCAGTTCTGATTGAAATTAACTAGTTCTTACTGATATCAGCAGGGACTAATAATGTTACTTGTAAGCAATATAAATATTCTTAATAAAACAATAAGAATATAAAAGTTCAAACTGGAGATACATTTAACACTCTTGCAAATTATTTTTTAATATATAGTTGCTACATATATGTTATAAACATTTTACATTATCTATAATACTTGTATATATCTCTGTGGGTGAAAAAGTATAAAATAATGCTTGATCCCAGTAGTGAAATGCTAGATAAGAGCAACAAATATTTTTTTTTTTTTTACCATAGAAATTCAAGCATGTTTTCATTTCAAAGAATATTCATATTTCTAGAAAATTAGGCATTGAAGGACACTTAGAGGTCATTATTACATGAGAAACTGAGACCCAGAAAAGTGTACTGATTTAGTCAAAGTCTCACAATGCATTATTTGGCAAGAATTAGATTTAATATTCCCATCTGAGTGCTGTCCATCTAGCTGTTTTACATGAGGAAGGCAAGTTTGGTTAATGAACCATATTTCACAGCTAATGTTAAAAATTGATTATAAAATTTAAAAAGTTATTTTATATAAATGGATTGTCAACATTTAACTCATAATAAGGTTTATGGAACTCAACACTGAAACTCTGAGACAGTATCAAAAAATTATCTCAATGTTCTTATGACAACTTATTTGTTAGAAAGCATTTTTGAAAAAAAAAATTAGTAGCATTTTGTAATATGTGCTGGCAGCTTTCTGATGAAACTGTCAAAGTTGGTCAGGTGAAGAAGGTGTATAGAACTTGAGTTTTGAAAAATTTTAAAAGAATCCACACCTTTATTATTATTATTATTATTATTATTATTTTATTTTATTTTTTTACTTTACAATACTGTATTGGTTTTGCCATACATTGACACCTTTAAATTCATTTATCTTCACATTATCTCTGCAGTTTAAAAATATATATTGATTTAAAAATCTAGACATTCATAGTTTCTAAATAAGATTAGCCACTGCTTAGTAAAGCAGAAGAAAGTATCATGTCTAAGGTAAGATTTGCAAAAGAAGATGCTCTTGTGACTAGATTACTCAGAAGTAGTTATCAAAATAGCTAAGATCCATTTTCTTTGTGTATACCTAGAATTAAAGCCGGTTGGTTAAGAGTGTGGGTATGTTACCTAGACGGTCAGAAAATTTCTTTAAGAGTACTATTTGTATTGAGTTTTTAATGACAAGAAGGATATATATTGGCAAAAAATAAAGAAAAAATAAATAGCAAAGATAGAGGATATAGTTTTAGAAATCTTCTTGGCAGGCTTCAGATAGAAAATGAATACAAATAGTGCAATATGGCTACAAATATAAATCTTAATATACACTATCTAATAATATGCTCTTTCTCTTCAAGCAGAGTGTAATATAATGAGTCAACTGATGAATATTTGTAAAGTGTCATCATTGGTCAACATGTCTTTTTGACTAAAAAATTATAATTTATGAAATAACATTTAGTGGAAGTAAGTGAGATTATTTGAAACTGGGAGTTAGTATTTTCAGAAAAAGTTTTAAAATATTTATTATGCATATTTCTATATGTATTCTACTTCTCATCCATTTTTATAATGGAAAATAATTATAGAAAGAGAAAATGCAATTTTCTTGTCCCGAATTTCTCCATATTGAATTCACATTGGTTTATATGTGTGCTAAAAATATTAAAACACTCATGGATAAAAGTGAGATTGTTTAAAAAAATGAAGGACTGTTCAGAATCTTTTGTTATGATAGAGTTTTGCTAAATTTATTTGACCATTAGACACATATGGGTCTTCCTTGGTGACTCAGTGGTAAAGAATATGCCTACAATTCAGGAGATATAAAAGATGCTGGTTTGATCCCTGGGTCAGGCAGATCCCCTACAGGAGGACACGGCAACCCACTCTGGTATTCTTGCCTGGAGAATCTCATGGACAGAGAAGCCTGGCGGACACAGTTCATAGACTCACAAAATACATGACTGAAGTGACTGAGCACGCATGCACAAACGCATATATTTTCAAGTTTGAGGCATTAACATCTCCCAGAATATTATTTCATGAAACGCCTGATTAGCTGATAAAAATATAGTCCAAGTATTTCACCTAACAGAAGTGGAAATGGAGATCCACAGACTTTAACTCACTTCACCTCTCAGCAGCTATATTAGCTTTCTTCTGTAGCTATAACAAATGTATAAGCTTAAAATAGAACCCATTTATCATATCACAGTTTCTGTATATCAGAAATCCAGGTGGGTTCAATTGGAGTCTCTCCTTAGGGTCTTACAAGACTGAAATCAATATGCAGGCAGGTCTAGTCTCCTATCTAAAGCCTCGGGGGGGGGGGGGGGGAAATACGCTTCCAAGTTTATTCAGGTCAATAGTAGAATTCATTCTCTGTGGTTGTAGAACTGAGGTCCTTGTTTCCTTCCTGATTGCCAACTGGGACTGGCTCTCCACTCAACAGGCTACACACCTTCGTTCTAACATCTTCTCCATCTTCAAAGCAGAAGAACATCAAGTTCTGTTTTTTCAACCTCTTCTTCTGTTAAAGAAAACTGTTTTTAAGGATGCATGTGATTACATTGGGCCTACCTAAACAATTAAGGATATTCCCCCTATCTTCAGGTCAACTGTGCCATGAATTCATGTCTGTTGCTTCAGTCATGTCCAACACTTTGTGACCCTATAGACTATAGCTCGCCAGGCTCCTCTGTCCATGGGATTCTCCAAGCAAGAATACTGGAGTGAGTGGCTGTGCCCTCCTCCAGGGGATCTTCCTGATACAGGGAATGAACCCATATCTCTTATGTCTCCTGCATTGGCAGGCAGCTTCTTTACCACTAGCACCACCTGGAAAACCCAGCTGTGCCATATAGCAAAATAATTACAAGGTTGACCTCTCATAGTATCAAAATGCTTCAGGGATTTGGGAGAGGAAAAATTAGGCCATTTTAGAACCCTGCCTATCTAGAGCTAAAACTAGAACCAAAATCTCTTTACTGTGAACCCACTATTTTCTCTTATCTTGTTTGAAATCAGTAAATGGATTTTATAAATATTTGATTCAGTGAATTAAATTATAGTTTATGTTATACTTAAGATTTGCATGTTTAATCTGAAGAAGGATTGTGATCAACATTTTCTCTCAGAATCTTGCTCTTTTATTATAAATAGATTTCTAAACAGGTTATCAGTTTGTTATTTTTAATAATCATATTTTGTTTTCTTTCTCATTTCAAAGAAAATGAAGTGGTATATTATTTGCATTACTGTAAGGAAAATCAATTTCAATAATAGCCACAATGCATTTCATTCATTTGTAGGCATGAAAATTTAAAGTAATTAGTTTCTTTAACTGCTCCAGTAGAATGACTAATGAATTAACTATTGTAAAAAAGAAGTAACATAAGTGTTAATTAAGCACCCAAATGCTGTTTCTATGATCATTTGCCAGACCACAGTAATTTTTATATTTTTTTAATTGCCAGTATCATTTTTGGATATAGTATTGCAGTTGTGACTTATTTCTTCTGTTAAAATAATAATAATAAAGTTTTTATTATAAGTGTACCAATTTTCTAAAGTGGAAAATGTCTTCTACAAAGGAAACTGAAGGATAATTTTGCTAACACACAAGCATAATTCTCAATCTTAAAACAAGAAATAGTGAACGTCTCATAATTTTTAATCTGTTCAGCATTTCTTCCACTTTTTCTAGTAACCTCAGCTTCATTCTGTGGAGAACTATCCCTTACTCATGCTGTGGTTTTAACTGTGTTGACAAAATAAAACCTGATATCCTGATCATAATGATGATCATCTGAGTTACTCAGTCCTGGTAATTTATAATAACCTATTTCCTTGGCCTCAATGATTTTCCCAAAGAAAGGCATCCAGGACAATCGAGTATTCTCCTCAAATTTGTATGTAAATACAGGAAAATATTATTTTCTACTTTCTCTGGTATTGCAGGCTAGAAACACATAATCCTGGATCTATGCGCAGATATATTCTCTCCCAACTTCCATTACCACACAGATAAACCTTGTTTTAATAAAAGAAGTGGGTCAACAAAAAATGTAAAGCTATGAGATAGAAATAAAAAATGAGCAAGTGGTAGACTGAGAAACTTGACAGCATGGTTTTATACCTGAAAATTTTATCATTTGACTTCTCAGTTGCATGAGCCAATGAATTACTTTTTGTTGCTCTTACAGATTTACAATGTGTAACCAAGAGATTGCTGACTATTACCATTGGGGGCGTTTCTCTTAGCAAATTGAATTGGATGACCAGTTTGACTTGAAACCAAGAAGGACAATACCATTACTGTCGCATCTTTTGTCCAATCCACCATCATTTCTAACTTTGATTACTACAGTAGGTTCCACATTGGTCTCTTTTTTTCTACACTTCCCCCTACAGATTATTTTCAACATGGAGACCATAAACCTTATTATGTCATTCCTCTGCTCAACCCTTGTTGATCGATGGTCATTGCTACTGAAATCTAAATTAAGTGTATTAAGGAAATGTAGGTAAGTGTTGTTTCTTAAACTTTAGTGTGTGTCAGAATCTTGAGAATTATTGGAATGCATATTCCTGGACCATTACCAAGAAATTTTAAATCAAGAGATTTGACATGCTTTCCATATTCCATCCTTTGTGTAACACTGAGCTATATGGATGGAGAGGCTAAAAAGTATTCTACCAGCAAAAGTGTGGTGACTTTTTACAAAAGCATTTGCTAGGTTTTGGAAATGATTTATTCCTTTCTAATATTTTATTCTTCATAGCTCAATCTTTGTTGTACACAGAAGATTATAACCCATTTTAAATTTTTATTTGTGATAGGTAACCTAATATTCAAAGGCCTTCCTAGATGGGTCAGTGGTAAAGAATCCACCTGCAGTGCAAAAGACACAGGTTTGATTCCTGGGTTGGGAAGATACCCTGGAGGAAGAAATGGCAACCCACTCCAGTATTCTTGCCAGGATAATCCCATGGATAGAGGAGCCTGGAATGCTACAGTCCATGGGGTTGCAAAGACTCAGACACAACTGAGTGACTAAGCATGCATGCATGCACCTTATATATACTGATATTCTTTAATCCTCACCTTCACTATTTTTCAGTTTTATATGTAACTCTGCTATGTGTCCTTTTAGCTTATCCTCATTAACTTGATCTTCTAAGTTAACTACATTTCTAATTAGTTTTGTCTTTAACTCTATCGTGATTTTGTATGCTCAAGACTGAATTGAACCAATTTGTTGACCAATCTTACAAGACTTTGTTTAAGGTATTCAGCTTCTACATTTGGGTTTCTTAGTCACACTGCTTACTTTTTAACTTATCTACTTATTTACCTAATTTTCTTGGCTTTTGACCCATTGATGCTCCATTTGTATTTAGATTCTGCACTAATAATTCTTCTTTTATTCTTTACTCTAAAAAAGCAATGCTGAAAAGCTAGGTTCTTTGGTCTATTAATAAACACACAAAAAAAAGTGACTTCTCTGGTGGTCTAGTAATTAAGACTCTGTGCTTCCACTTAGGAGCATGATTTCAATCTCCAGTAATGGATCTAAGCTCCCACATGCTGCACAGCCCAAAGAAAAAACCCACAAAAATAATTGCTAATTTGCATCTTTAGATTTATTTCATTGTTGGTTTTATATAATTTTAAAACACAAATCTTGCTTTTTAGTGAATTTTAACTCATTTTCAGCTGAGTCATTTGAACAACTTTTTTGTTGGTTGTAACCAAGATCATTCTGTTTTAGAATGCAAATAGCACACATAATTTTATTTAAACAATTTTCTAATTACTGTATTTAAAAATATAAAATTACACACCCCATGACTTTTGTGCAGTTTAGCCTCCGGTACACAAATAGGATATAAACCATTATACAGCTAAATCATGTCTATATGATTAAATTTACTAAAAGTGAAGCTACATCTTAATTATTTATTCTTATTGCCCAAAAGTCATTCCAACAATTTCTGCTGAAGTAGATTATAAGAGAGAATCCTTAATATAAAATACTGAAAAGACAACTTGGTATATATAAACATAGTTCTGAGGAGAGGTTTTCCAAATACCTTCTTACCTGGGCATTGTATGGAAAGTTGCTAAAGGTAAAGCAATATGAGAATAAGACTTACTGAAAACAAGTAAGGAGACAATCTGTGAGTAGATACATACAAGGCATATGTCATTATCAGTTTATTCTAATTCAGAAAAATGTCCAGATATTAAAAACAGATCCAATCAAAGCCTGAAGATGTTGCTTTTCCAGGCTAACCAAAGAATTATATTTTGGGAAGAACTCTATTTAGAGTAGGGGATACTGTAAAATGAGTGTTTGTTTCTTTGTAAACATTTAAACAATGTACATTTTAACATCTTTCACTGCCGAAGATAGTTTAGAGAAACAGAGGCAAGTCAGAGCAAAGAAATTAGAACATGACCCAATACTGTGTAGTAGATGTAAGCATAAGTTCATAGATCACTGATGCTATGAATGTGACCCCAATTTTTGTGCTTTCATATTACACATTTCCATTTAGAGGATAGACCCATCAAACTGTAGAATCTCATTTTTGAGTGGTGGTAACAATGATACTGATAAGTTATTGCCAGGGACCGTACTAACTGCTTGCATTAGCTCTGAGTGAACCATTAAAGTCTTGAAATATTTTTATTTCCTACCTTTAAAATGGAGATTTTTCTGAGTTTTGTGTTTAATGATGGGCATAGAACAAGATGGCACTGATCAAGACCGTTCCAAGGAAAAACAAATGCAAAAAGGCAAAATGGTTGTCTGAGGAGGCCTTACAAATAGCTGAGAAAAGAATAGATGTTAAGGCAAAGGAGAAAAGAAAAGATATACCCATCTGGATGCAGAGTTCCAAAGAATAGTAAGGAGAGATAAGAAAGCCTTCCTCAGGGATCAATGCAAAGAGATAGAGGAAAACAATAAATGGGAAAGACTACAGATCTCTTCAAGAAAACTAGAGATACCAAGGGAACATTTCATGCAAAGATGGGCACAGTAAAGAACAGAAATGGCAAGGACCTAACAAATGCAGAAGATATTTTAAGAAGGTGGCAAGAATACACAGAAGAACTATACAAAAAAAAAAAAAAAAAAATCTTAATGACCCAGATAACTACAACTGTATGATCGATCATTCACCTAGAGCCAGACATCCTGGAGTCTGAAGTCAAGTGGGCTTGAGGAAGGATGACTAGAGACAAAGTTAGTGGAGTTGATGGAATTACAGCTGAGTTATTTTGAATTCTGAAAGATGATGCTATTAAAGTGTTGTACTCGATATGCCAGCAAATTTGGAAAACTCATCAGCGGCCACAGGACAGGAAAAGGTCAGTTTCATTCCAACCTCAAAGAAAGGCCATGCCAAACTATGTTCATAGTACTGCATTCATCTCACACACTAACAAAGTAATGCTCAAAATTCTCCAAGAGTGTCTTCAACAGTATATGAACCGAAAACATCCAAATGTTCAAGCTGGTTTTAGAAAAGGCCGAGGAACCAGAGATTAAATTGCCAACATCTGTTGGATCATGGAAAAAGCAAGAGAGTTCCAGAAAAACATCTATTTCTGCTTTATTGACTATGCCAGATAGCTCAGTTGGAAAAGAACCAGCCCACATTGCAGGACACCCTGGCTAGATTCCTGGGTCGGGAAGATATGCTGGACGACAGATAGGCTGCCCACTCCAATATTCTTGGGCTTCCCTTTTGGCTTAGCTAGTAAAGAATCCACCTGCAATGTGGGAGACCTGGGTTTGATCCTGGGTTGGGAAGATCCCCTGGAAAAGGGAAACGCTACCCACTCCAGTATTCTCCCCTTTAGAATTCCATGGACTGTATGGGGTTGCAAACAGTCGGACATGACTGAGTGACATTCACTTTCACTTTGCTTTCAATGCCATTGTCTGTGTGGATCACAAGAAACGGTGGAAAATTCTTCATGAGATGGAAATACCAGACCACCTGACCTGCCTCCTGAGCAATCTGTTTGCAGATCAAAAAGCAACACTTAGAACTGGCCATGGAACAATGGACTGGTTCTAAACTGGGAAAGGAGTACATCAAGGCTGTATATTGTCACCCTGCTTATTTAACTTCTATGCAGAGTACATCATGAGAAACGCTGGACTGGAAGAAACACAAGGTGGAATCAAGATTGCTGGGAGAAATATCAATAACCTCAGATATGCAGATGACACCACCCTTATGGCACAAAGTGAAGAGCAGCTAAAAAGTCTCTTGATGAAAGTGAAAGAGGAGAGTGAAAAAGTTGGCTTAAAGCTCAGCATTCAGAAAATGAAGATCATGGCATCCGGTCCCATCACTTCATGGGAAAAAAATGGGAAACAGTGGAAACAGTGGCTGAATTTATTTTCTGGGCTCCAAAATCACTGCAGATGGTGATTGCAGCCATGAAATTAAAAGACACTTACTCCTTGGAGGAAAAGTTATGACCAACCTAGACAGCATATTCAAAAGCAGAGACATTACTTTGTCAACAAAAGTCTGTCTAGTCAAGGCTATGGTTTTTCCAGTGGTTATGTATGGATGTGAGTGTTGGACTATAAATAAAGCTGAGCACCTAAGAATTGATGCTTTTGAACTGTGGTATTGGAGAAAACTCTTGAGAGTCCCTTGGACTGCAAAGAGATCCAACGAGTCCATCCTAAAGGAGATCAGTCCTGGGTGTTCATTGAAAGGACTGATGTTGAAGCTGACCAATACTTTGGCCACCTGATGTGAAGAGCTGACTCATTGAAAAGACCCTGATGCTGGGAAAGATTGAGGGCAGAAGGAGAAGGGGATGACAGAGGATGAGATGGTTGGATGTCATCACCAAGTCGACGGACATGGGTTTGGATGGACCCTGGGATTTGGTGATGGACAGGGAGGCCTGGCATGCTTTGATTCATGGGGTCACAAAGTTGGACATGACTGAGCGACTGAACTCAACGTTGTTAATATTTACTATTAATTACCTAACTTTAGTTGTGCCAGAAAGTATATCTTGTACACATATGTGAACTAAATTCTTGTACTTATTTATCAATTAAAATACGTATTGCAAAACTTACAATGTCGATTATGCCAGTAATTATAGCAATCCTCATCCTTTTTGGCACCAGAAATCTGTTTCATGAAAGACAACCACTCACCTCCTGCTGTGCGTCCTGGTTCTTAACAGGCCATGGACTGATCCTGGTCTATGGCCGGGGGTTGGTGATCTCTGAATTATGGTATCTCTGATTTTAAAGTCATGATAAATGTGGAAATGTTAGTTAACATATATCTTAAAGAAAAACAATCCATGGAGAAAAGCGTTATCCTTTTTATAGCTAAATACTCGTTAGATAAGAATGTTAGAATAGACAAGTCAACTAATTAATGCTTACATTTTGTTTGGTTTCTTTCTGTTTTAGAAATTCTGTAGCATATTTAATAAATGTTTTTATTACATGTTTCCAAGGAAACTCTTATGCTTTTAATTTTTTCGTTGCTGTAGTCTTCTGACCTCATTACAATCAGTTCTTATTTCAGAGTGGTAATCCACTTCATAATAATACACTGTTCATAATGCTTTGCCTGTTATACTCATTTTACTATCTGTTTTGTTTATAACAAGCAGCATGCAAATTATATTATCATTGGGCTATTATATACTATCTTCTTCCATTTAGAGAAGTTAATTGTGTGGTTATTAATGGATCTCAGACTCTGGCATAGTATTTTATTAAATTCTGATATACTGAGAAACCCAAGTTCTTGTCCATGTGATAGTCATTCTTTCAGAAATCAGTTATATAAGCCACATTAAATAAAATTATTTTATTCATTAATCTGTGAATTAATTTATTTGACAATAGTTTTTACCAATTACTATATACTTAGGACTAAGTACTACTTATGAAAGATAAAGTAAATGAAGCCTCTGCTTTTATCAGCTTTACATTCCAATTACCACTGTCCTGTCCCATTATTAACATACATAATTCTGAAAGTTTTATTTAATGTGAAATAAAGGCACATCATTTTTAGTTTATTTAATATGCAAACAAGCACTGGGCTTATGCATTTTCTCCTTCACACACCTCTAATTTTTCTCTACAAATCAACAAAAGTAATCTTTATACCATGTAAATAAAATTATATCATTCATCCTCTTCAAACTCAACACATCATTTAATGCACTTAGAATAAAGTTTAGTGGCCTACAGGACCCCCCTAAGCTTTTAGCCACTGCTGCCTTTTCAACCTCATATGATGTCATTCTCTTTTTTAGTTTTATGTGCCTGAACCACAGCAGTTTTTCTGCTTCTTGAATATATACATGTTGGTCCTTCTGGATGGAATGTCCATTCATAGTCTTTTAATATGGTTAATTTCTTTTAGAAATCATCTCCTATAAGAAGCCTTCTCTGGGGCAGTCTATCTTGTTTCCATTGTTTTTGTCTCTTTCAGCTCTTTCTGTTAAATAACAAATAGCAATTGACAATTCTACATTTATTTGTTTGCTTAATGTCTGCCTGTCCAACTAGACTAAGCCCCATGTGGGCAGGAACAAGGTCTGTTTCATTCATTACTCAATGTTTAGCACTTAGCATGGCACTGACATGGAGGAAATTGTTTAATAAGTAAATGACTGAATGATTGAATGAATGAGAACCCATGATTGGGGATGCAACCCTTCATTATAATATTTTTCCTTCCTATGAAACAATTTTAGAATGATATCATTTCATCACCTTTTCCAGGAACCCAATTCAAAGTTCAAAAACAATACCTACTTCAAAATATACATATTTTTTATAAATGGTATATGAGCTTAAATCCAAAATTTATGCTGATACAATGAAAAAATATTTTAAGTATGTAGATATTTTTCATATATGCTGAAAAATACAGAGTATGTCTTCAACAAACAGACTAAAATGAATCAGTAGTATTTTAAAAACTATTTTTATATATACAATCATTATAGTACCCATGAAGTTTCCAGAAATAACTTGTTCCATGTGATTTAAATTTCTTTGGATGTTATGGGACATAAGGATTGCCTGTGGAAAGACTAATATTAAACAGTCATTGAAGAGAACTCCACTCCTATATTTCTAAAGATGCAACCAAGGTCTAAAGTAAATGTCTCCCAGAGTTTTGACCTTAAGACACATATCTTCCATGTAACAGTTCCTAACTTGCCACACTTTAAATCATATCCCTTTTGTCAAAAATTTATAATCTACTCTGTGCATGACTGAGCACATAATTATGAGCTAGTTTACATTTTTATGTGTTGATTTCTTTGTGTATGCTAGTCTGATCTCTGCAACCAGTTTTCATTCTCTTTGGTAGAAAACTATGTCATATTTCTTTTGCATACTCCAAAGCTCTGACATGGCACTGAGTACACAAACAGTGCAAAACACTCTTAATTAATGTATGTGTTGTTTGTGAATCTTAATATTTTATGTATAAATTAATATATGTACAAAGACCTGCACACTCTTTAACATCTAAAGAAACTTCTACAGGAAGAAAAGTTATACACAGACATATAATATACATGTTTATTTGTGTCAAATATAAGTTGTCTGTATTATTTAAATAAAACCCTAATAGATGGCCCCTATTGGAATTTTAAACCAGTCAATCGTAAAGGAAATCAACCCTGAATACTGATTGGAAGAATTGATGCTGAAGCTGAAGCTCCAATACTTTGGCCACCTGATGTGAACAGCTGACTGATTGGAAAAGACCCTGATGCTGGGAAAGATTGAAGGCAGAAGGAAAAGAGGTGACAGAGTATGATATTGTTGGATGACATCACCGATGCAATGGACACGAACAAGGGTATACTCTGGGAGATGATGAGGGACAGGGAAGCCTGGTGTGCTGTAGTCCATGGGATCATGGAGAGTTGGACACAACTTGGCAACTGAACAACAATTGGAATTTCAAGCCCGGGCCTTTACAGGAAAATTTTTTTCCCAGTCCATCTGATAATTTCAATTTCTTTGTTATATCAGGAATCCTATAGGTTTGTTTCTATAGGAAGAGGTCAGGGAAGTGAGTAGAAAAGTACATTGAGTGTCCTAGCAATGTTGACCTCATATTTTCAAGTCTTCTTGTCCAACAGAAAGGGATACAGTTAACACTATGTGCCTAAAAGAAGGAGTTTGAAAAGTCAGACTATTTATTTCATATGCTACTGTCAGGGATCAGACTGCAGAGACTATCAGCATTATATCTTATGCTATTTCTGGTCAACAGACCCCCTGGAACAGTGTAGCCAATATTTCACTTTGGTTCTTGATTAAATGCAAATTTTGTTGTTTCTTCACATATGTTATTTAATTTAGTCTTCGCATAAGCTCATGATTATCTCTACTTTAAAAAAAATGAAATTGCAGCTCAGAGAGCTTGAATAACTTGCTTCAGGTAATGCAGTAATCAAGCTTTTGGGGACCTATATTTGCCCTTATTTTTTTCCAAGACATGAGAGGTACATAAGAAGAAGCAGCATTTTATAAAAGTATGCCACAAATCAGCAAGATGTGGAAGAGAATAACACCACTGATGAGAAAACTTCAGCTAATCCTATTCTAAACACACGAAAGCAGGCCATGAATGGCTTTAGAAAAAATTTTTAAGCATTACAAGGATCGTCAATACTGTTGGGTACTTAAAATGTCAGTAGTTAATGCCAACATTGGGGAGGAAGTTGATTGGTTTAATAGTTTCCCAAGGTGACAACAGTCATCTGCAATCCAATAGTGAGCTCTAATGTGAACTGCCTGGAAGAGAAAGGAAACAACATAATAGAGGTCATTTGTTAATTGCTTCCTAACTTAAAGTGACAGAAAAACCAAGCCCAACGTAAAGCATTTCTAAATCTCTTGCAACATAAACAGCCCTTTGAACTATTTAAGTTAATGTAGGATATAAGATATGTCAATTAGAAAGATATTGTGGAATTCAGAATTAAGAATTGTAAATAGTCACTTCTTCATATGTATTTTTAAGTGCAAAGCATAGCATATTAATCAGATGATGTCTAAGCATAATCAATTAAATATTTGTTAGGACACTTGAAAGACGTTTTCAGTAAGGAACTTATAGAAATTTCATTTCTAAATGCTTGAGGGAATATATAGTTTTTCAGGAACTGAATGCTATTTCTGTATTATTCCATCAGAAATGATTACCAAGTTTCAGTGTTACATTTAAACTGACTTTAACCTGGGAATTCCTTTGCTGTCCAGTAGTTAGGACTCTATGCTTTCATTGCTGAGGCCAGGGTTCAGTCCCTGGTCAGGGAATTAAAATCCTACAAGTTTATCTTGGAATAACATGGTGCTTGACATTTGCAGCAGGTGTTGTTAGTGCCTTCACCCAAATCCTTGAAAACAATTTCTAGACACATTAAGGTCTTCCTGTAACTCTGTTTGAGGTGTTTTCTAACCATGGATGCCATTCAGGGGGCAGCAGTCATATCACATTTATAAATTATGTGGATTATGATCAATGTGAAGAAAGAAAAGATTCTCCACTGAAAATGAGGTATATATGTCTGAACTGCCTTGCCAAGGCATCAGTGAAGGAGTTAGAAGCCAAAAAATGTTGGACATGCTAGAAGGGATTAACTATGGGGGACCATAAAACTTATCATCTGAACGTTTTCCTCAGCAGGCTCCAGAGGGCACTCTCTCCACCAAAGTAAGGAGGAATAATTTGGCTGATCACTGGAAGTCTGGAATGAGCAAGATTTGAAGACTGAAGATCATGAAGTCGGAGAGAGAAAATGCGACTGAGACTATAGGAGTAGAAACAAAGTGTGCAGATCATTGCCTCAAGTCAATGCTCACCTGAGATCACTGTACAGGAGGCATTAAGCAACCGAATGGATTGAATGACTGTTTTAGTGGATTTCTTCTAGTTTATCTTCTCTGCCACCCAATGGCTTAGAGAATGAAATTATGAATACAGTAATCATAGTATAGGTTTTTTAGGCCAGCCTTAAAAAATCACCTCAAATTTGGTGGCTAAAAACAAGGAAAATTTATTTATTTATCTCACAATTAAGGAGCTGTCCAAAATCAAGATATCAACCAGGTTGTACTGTCTCCCAAAGCTTTGGAGAAGAATTGATTTTATACCTCTTTCATGGCCTTCCGTGACTGCTGGCAAACTTTGGCCTTCATTGGTGTGTTGCTGCATTACTTCCATCTCTGCCTCCTTCACATTACCTCCCCCTTTCGTGTCTATGTCTCTACTGTGTGTCTCTTATAACACACTTGTCAGTGAATTCAGAACCAACCCAGATAATTCACACTGATCTCAAGTTCCTTATCTTAATTGCATATGCAAAGATCATTTTTCCAAATAATGTAACATGTACAGGTTCTAGGAATTTGATGTGGGCATATATTTTGGGGAGGGGTTGCTATACAACCATGACACATGGTAACAAAAGTGGCAATTATGCACAGGCTCAAAAGCATAGACTCAATCTCATCAAGGCTAATTTACCTATTTCCACTGCTAAATATCTGATCTGTAAACAGCAAAGACTGAGACTGGGCTGTTAATATAGTAAGCCCTTCTAAAAGAACAACAACCAGACACATGGTGGGAAGTTGATTACATACAACTCTTTCCACAAGGGAGGATGGTCCTTACTAAGAGTGACGTGAATTCTTAGTGTGGATGTGTTTTATCCGTTCATACTGTTTCTGTTAGCAGTACTACTCAGGGACTCACAGAGTGTCAAATTTACCCACCCTGAGCTCCACATAATACAACCTTGGAACAAGGGGACAGTTTTGTTGTTATTTGTTTGTTTATTTGTTTTTAGCAAAAATGCCACCACAATTAGCATAAGATCACAGAATTCATCGCTTATATCATATATTATATCACCCAGAAGCTGCCAGCCTTATGGAACATTGAAACAGTCTCTTGGTGGTGCGACTAAGGTACTGGCTTGGAAATAATCTCAGATGTTATACTCTTCTTCAGGATATAATTTATCTCTTAAGCTAATGCAAATTTTATTGTGCTGTTCCCCTAAAGATAGAACACAATGCTTTAGGAACAAAGTGGTAGGAGTAGAAATGGCACACTTACCAGCATTGAGGAATTTATGATTTCTTTTCCAGCAACTTTAGGTTCCATGGTTCCTGCTTCCCACAGAAGCAGCTTCCATTAGTGAACACAAGAAGAGGCCTATAAAATCAAAATCTATGGCTGAAATGGGTCTCTTTGGGTTTCTTCTACAAGTAGAACAGTAGCAAAAGAAAGTCTTACATACCAGTAGTGGTAATTGAAAATAATTTCACAAAGAGCTATGATTACTGCCCCATAACGGGGATAGTCATTCAGATTCCATTTTGTGCTTCTATACCGGATATTAATAAGAAGAGAAAAATTGTAGCAATGACAGACTGATAAGAACAGGTATCCAGAAGGCTTAAATCTTTTAGAGATGAAGGTTTAGGTCTCTCAACTTGGCAGACCACTCAGACCAGGACTGTATTCTGAAGATAGGGAAAGAAAATCTAGAATTTATGGTAAAGCAAAAGAACAATATCAGGAAAATTATAGCATCAGGTACTAATGGTTATCCCATTTACCCTTCTGTTGTATTCCTTTTTTCCTCAAGGAATTACAACTGGGAACTACCATAAAGGATCAGTGATAAGACAGAGTGTACATTAAGTGAGATATGTTTATATGAGTGGTGTAAGGGTAGGACTGTAGCAAATGCTATCTTTCTCTTATTCAGACAATTCTGGAGACAGTCTGAAGACAAAAGATGACTTCCTTCATTTCTATGACTGAAGATATTTTTTGGCACCACTCCAGGATTGTTGCCTGGAGAACTCCATGGAGAGAGGAGCCTGGTAGGCTACAGTCCAAGGGATCACAAAGAGTTGGACATGACTGAATGGTTATCATTTATTCACACTAGTTTTCTTGCTATTTCCACAACATCTGCCGTTACTTCCTCCACTGATGTCTTGAATCCCTCAAAGTCATCCATGAGGGTTAGAATCAATTTCCAAATTCCTTTGAATGTAGACATTTGAACCTCTTTGTGGAATACAGTTAGGTGCTTGCTCGGGATTAGACTTTGGCTCAAGGGAAGGTTGTGACTGATTTGTTCTTCTAACTAGACTACTAAAACGTTCTCCTTGTCAAGAATAAGTATATTCTGCTTTCTTATCCTTCATGTATTCACTGGAATGTCATTTTTAGTTAGTTTCAAGAACTTTTCCTTTGCATTCACAACTAGCTGAACTGGCTAGCTATTTGGTTCAAGAGGTTTAGGTTTCAACCTACCCTGGCTTTTTACATGCCTTCTTCACGAAGCATATTTCTAGTTCTTGATTTAAAGTGATAGCTGTACAACTCTTCTTTTCATTGTGAATATTTTGAAGTCATTGACAAGCTCTATACAGTCAGCAAAAATAAGACTCAAGTTGATTGTGGCTCAGATCATGAGCTCTTTACTGCAAAATTCAGGCTTAAATTGAAGAAAATAGGTGTAAACACTAGACCATTCATGTATGACCTAAATTAAATCCCTTAGAATTATACAGTAAAGGTGACAAATAGATTCAAGGGGCTACATCTAATAGACAGTGTGCTTAAAGAACTATGGACAGAGGTTTGTAACATAATAAAAGAGGTGGTGACCAAAACCATCCCAAAGAGAAAGAAATATGATAATGCAAAATGATTTCCTGAAGAAGTCTTATAAATAACTGAGAAAAGAAAAGTGAAAGGCAAAGGAGAAAGTTAAATATATACCCAACTGAATGCAGAGTTCTAGAGAATAGCAAGGAGAGCTAAGAAAGCCTTTTTAAGTAAGCAATGCAAAAAAGAAAAAAAAAATAGATGGAAACAATAGAATGGGAAAGACTAGAGATCTCTTAAAGAAAACTGGAGATATCAATGTAATATTACATTCAGAAATGGGCACAATAAACACAGAAATGGCAAAGACCTAACAGAAGGATAAGTGATTAAGAGGAAATGGTAAGAATACACAGAAAAACTGTACAAAAAAAAATGTCTTAATGACCCAGATAACCACAACAGTGTGATCACTCTTGGAAAACTCAGTGATAGTTACAGGACTGGAAAAGGTCAAGTTTTGCTTACAATTTCAAAGAAATGGCAATGCCAAAGAATGTTCAAACTACCAGACAATTGTGGTCATTTCACATGCTATCAAGGTAATGCTCAAAAATCTTCAAGTTAGGTTTCAACAGTATGTGAACCAAGAACTTCCAGTTGTGCAAGCTGGGTTTAGAAAATGAAGCAGAGATCAAATTGCCAACATCAATTGAATCATAGAAAAAACAAGTGAGTTCCAAAAAATCTACTTCTACTTCATTGACTACATGAAGGCTGTTGACTGTGGATCACAACAAACCATGAAAAATTCTTAGTGATGAGAATACCAGACCACCTTACCTTTCTATTGAGAAACCTGTATGCAGATCAAGAAGCAACAGCTAGAACCAGACATGAAACAATCGATTGGTTCAAAATCGGGAAAGGAGTACTGCAAGTTTGTATATTGCAACTCTGCTTATATAACCTGTATGTAGAGTGTATGTGTGCTCAGTCGCTTCAGTTGTGTCTGACTCTTTGCAACCCTATTGACTGTAGCCCGCCAGGTTCCTCTATCCATGGGATTCTCCAGGCAAGGATACTGGAGTGGGTTTCCATGTCCTCCTCCAGGGGATCTTCCAGACCCAGGAAACAAACCTGCATCCCCTGGAACTACTGCATTGCAGGTGGATTCTTTACCTACTGAGCCACCTGGGAAACCCCTATATGTAGAGTACATCATGGGAAATGCAGCCAGGATGGATGAATCTGAAGCTGGAATTAATATAGCTGAGAGAAATAACAACCTCAAATATACAGATGATACCACTCTAATAGCAGAAAGTGAAGAGGGACTGAAGAGCCTCTTGATGAGGGTGAAAGATGGGAGTGAAAAAGCTGGTTTAAAATTCAGCATTCAAAAAACTAAGATCATGGCATCTGGGCCCATCACTTCATGGCAAATAGATGGGGAAAATGTGAAAACAATGGAAGATTTTATTTCCTTGGGCTCCAAAATAACTGTGGATGGTGACTGAAGCTATGAAATTAAAAGACCCTTGCTCCTTGGAAGAAATGCTATGACAAACCTAGATAGTGTATTAAAAAGCAGAGACATCACTTTGCCAACAAAGGTCTGTCTAGCCAAAGGTATGTTTTTTTCCAGTAGTCAGGTATGGATGTGAGAGTTGGACCATAAACAAAGCTGAACACCAAAGAATTGATGTCTTTGAACTGTCGTGTTGGAGAAGACTCTTGAGAGCCCCTTGGACTGCAAGAAGATCAAAGCAGTCAATCCTAAAGAAAATCAACACTGAATATTCATTGGAAAGACTGATGCTGAAGCTGAAGTTCCAATACTTTGGCCACCTGATGTGAAGAACTGACTCATTAAAAAAGACCCTGATGCTGGGAAGGATTGAGAATAGGAGGGTTCAAAGGTAACAGGGGATGAGATAGTTGGATGGCATCATCAACTCAATGGATATTAATCTGAGCAAACTCAGGGAGTTAGTAAAGGACAGCAAAACCTGAAGTGCTATAGTCCATGGGATTGCAAAGAGTTGGGCAGGACTTAGTGACTGAACAACAACAACATTGGGCTACTAACAGGTCTATTTTCAATATTGCTGTGTCTCAGGGAATATGGAGGCCGAGGAAAATGAGAGAGATGGGAGAATAGTCAGAACACACACATTTATTAAGTTAGCTATCTTATGTGGGCACATTTTCTGACACCCTAAAATAATTAAAATAGTAACATCAAAGATCACTGATCATAGAATACCATTAAAATATAATAATAATGAAAAATGTATATGTTGCAAAAATTACCACAATGTGACACAGAGACCCAAAGTGAATAAATCTTGTTAGAAAAATGATATCAATAGGATTGTTTAATGCAGGCTTGCCACAGGTCTTCAATTTGTAAAAACTATGATATCTGTGAGGTTCAGCAAAAAGAAGTACAGTAAAATGAGGTATGCATGTACCACATAAACATTAATCAAAATAAGGCAGGAATGGCTATATTAGCATCAGATAAAGTAGACATTAGAACGACAAAATATTACAGTCAAAGAAGAACATTACATAATGATAAAATGATCAATATACCAGAGAGGTACAATGATCTTAAATGTCTGTGCAAGAAACAATGAAGGTTCAAAATAGATCAGTAAAATCTGACAGAACTGAAAGCAGAAATAGACATTCGCAGCTGTAGATTACGACGGCTTCAACACCCCATTCTCTGCAATTAATAGAACTACTAAAGAGAAAATTCAGCAAAAATGTAAAATGACTCAGAAACACATCAAATAATAGAATCTTACTGATGTTCAAAGAACAGTCTACTCAACAACAGCAGAATACACTTTTGTATATTATTTCTTTGTCCATAATAGTATCAAACTACAAATCAATAGCAGGAAAAAAGAGGAAATTTTCCAAAAACAACATAATCCTAAACAGTACATGGAAATACATTGTATTTCCTAAATATATGTTGGAAAATTCTTGAAGAATTAAGGAAACAATAGAGAAAACAGGAGATATCAGTGAAATTGAAAATAGGAAAATAGCAGAGGAAATCCATGCAACAAAGATTGACAAACCTCTAACAACAAGCGGTACATGCAAAGATACTCAACATCTCTAATCATCAAGGAGATGCAAATCAAAATGGCAATTAGATATAACCTTATACTTGTCAGAATATTGATTACCAAAAGGACAGGGAATAATGTGTTGATGAAGATATAGAAAAAAGGAAACCCTTGTACACTCTTGATGCAAAGGTAATTAGTACAGCCATTATGGAAAACAATATGGAGGTGCCTCAAAAAATTAAAATAGAGCCACTATATGCTCTGGCAATTCTATTTCTGGGTATATATATGAAAATAACAGGAATACCCACTTGAAGAGAACTATGCAATCCCAAATTCAATGCAGCGTTATTTACAACAGCCAAGGTAAGTGTCCACTGATAGATGAATGGATGAAGAAAATGTGATACACATATATACATACACATGCACAGAGGAATATTATTCAGCTTTTAAAAAGAATGAAATCTTGCCACTTGCAACAACATAGCAGGGCCCTGAGAGTGTTATGCTGAGTGAAATAAGTCAAAACAAGAACAATAAGATCTCAACTATATGTGGAATCAAAACAAAACAGAACAATAAGCTCATATTTAAGGAAAACAAACTGGTGGTTATCAGAAATGAGAGGATAGGTGGATGGCCAAAATGGTTGAAGGGGGTAAAAAGTACAAATTTCTGGTTATAAATTAAGTAAATCATGGTGATGCAATGCACAGGATGTCAACTATAGTTAGTAATACTGTATTGCTTGTTTGAAAGTCGTTATAATAATAAATCTTAAAATTGTCAGTACAAGAAAATATTCTGTAATTATGCACAATAATAGATGTTAACTCGACTTATTATGGTACAATGTATACAAATATTAAATCATTATGTTGTATATCTGTAACTATTATAGTGTTGTATATCAATTATAAACTCAACACTAAACCAACTAAGATCATGGCATCCCGTCCCATCACTTCATGGCAAATAGAAGGGGCACAAGTGGAAACAGTGGCATATTTTATTTTCTCAGGCTCCAAAATCACTTCTGATGATGACTTCAGCCAGTAAATGAAAATACACTTGTTCGTTGGAATGAAAACTATGACAAACCTAGACAGTGTATTAAAAAGCAGAGGCATCATTTTGCCGACAAAGGTCCATATAGTCAAAGCTATGGGTTTTCCAGTAGTCATGTATGGATATGAGACTTGGACCATAAAAAACACTGACCACTGAAAAATTGATGCTTTAGGACTATGGTGCTGGAGAAGGCTCTTGAGCATCTCTTGGACAGCAAGGAGATCAAACCAGTCAATCCTAAAGGAAATCAACCCTGAATATTAATTGGAAGGACTGATGCTGATGCCGAATCCCAAATGTTTTGGCCACCTGATGCCAAGAGTCAACTCATTGGAAAAGACCTGAATAGCAGGAAAGATTGAAGGAAAAAGGACAAAGGAGTTATAGAGAATAATGCTTAGATAGCATCAGAAATGGAAATAAATTTGAGGAAACTCTGAGAGATAGTGGAAGATAGAGGAGACTGGGGTGCTGCAGTTCACAGGGTCACAAAAAGTCAGACTCGACTTAATGACTGAACAGCAACATATCAATTATATCTCAATAAAAATTTCACCACATTTTTCCCTAATTTATCATTAAAAATACGTCCATAATAAAGCACTACAGATGTGATATTATTTATGTGGTATTTAACAAAAAATGCAAATGAATCTATATATACAAACCAGAAACAGACTCACTAAATGACTTAGAAAACATTCTTATCAATGGATAGAGGGAGGAAAAGAGGGACAGATTAGGAGTATGGGATTAACATACTATTATACATATAACAGATAAAAAAATATTGTTTACTGTATAGCACAGGGAATTATATTCAGTATAGAGTAATGACCTATAATGGAATACAATCTGAAAAAATATAACTGAATCACTATGCTTTATACCTGAAACTAACACAATATTCAGTTCAGTTCAGTCACTCAGTCATGTCCGACTCTTTGCCACCCCATGAATCGCAGCACGCCAGGCCTCCCTATCCATCACCATCTCCCGGAGTTTACCCAAACTCATGAGCATCGAGTCGGTGATGCCATCTAGCCATCTAATCCTCTGTCGTCTCCTTATCCTCCTGCCCCAAACCCTCCTAGCATCAGGGACTTTTCCAAAGAGTCAACTCTTCGCATGAGGTGGCCAAATATCGGAGTTTCAGCTTCAAAATCACTCCTTCTAATAAACACCCAGGACTGATCTCCTTTAGGATGGACTGGTTGGATCTCATTGCAATCCAAGGGACTCTCAAGAGTCTTCTCCAATACCACAATTCAAAAGCATCAATTCTTTGGCACTCAGCTTTCTTCACAATCCAACTCTCACATCCATACATGACCATTGGAAAAACCATAGCCTTGACTAGACAGACCTTTGTTGGCAAAGAAATATCTCTGCTTTTTAATATGCTATCTAGGTTGGTCATAACTTTTCTTCCAAGGAGTGAGTGTCTTTTAATTTCATGGCTGAAGTCACCATCTGCAGTGATTTTGGAGACCCAAAAAATAAAGTCTCACACTGTTTCCACTGTTTCCCCATCTATTTCCCATGAAGTGATGGGACCAGATGCCATGATCTTAGTTTTCTGAATGTTGAGCTTTAAGCCAACTTTCTCACTCTCCTCTTTTAATTTCATCAAGAGAATTTTTAGTTCCTCTTCACTTTCTGCCATAAGGGTGGTGTCATCTGCATATCTGAGGTTATTGATATTTCTCCCGGAAATCTTGATTCCAGCTTGTACTTCTTCCAGTCCAGCATTTCTCATGATGTACTCTGCATAGAAGTTAAATAAGCAGGGTGACAATATACAGCCTTGACGTACTCCTTTTCCTATTTGGAACCAGTCTGTTGTTCCATGTCCAGTTCTAACTGTTGCTTCCTGACCTGCATACAGGTTTCTCAAGAGGCAGGTCAGGTGGTCTGGTATTCCCATCTCTTTCAGAATTTTCCACAGTTTATTGTGATCCACACAGTCAAAGGCTTTGGCATAGTCAAGAAAGCAGAAATGGATGTTTTTCTGGAACTCTCATGCTTTTTCCATGATCCAGCAGATGTTGGCAATTTGATCTCTGGTTCCTCTGCCTTTTCTAAAACCAGCTTGAACATCAGGGAGTTCACGGTTCACGTACTGCTGAAGCCTGGCTTGGAGAATTAAGAGCATTACTTTCCTACCATGTGAGATGAGTGCAGTTGTGTGGTAGGTTGATCATTCTTTGGCAATCTGCTATAATTCAATTTTTAAAAGATGTATTGCACCTCTTTACTCATTTTCTTTTCATTATCACTCTACCTAATTTCTGAATAAACAGGTAACATAGTTTAATGGAAAAAAATAATTACAAAATGCCACAAGCAACATCATTTTCGTAAATTTGACACCAAATTCCTCAAAAACCACAAAACTACAAATTTCACAAAGATAAAATAGTCAACATAAGTAGCTTTTAACCATTGATAAAATTGGAAGTATAATTTAAATTTTCTCAAAAAAAATTTTCTAGGTTGTGATGATTTACTGGGGAATTCTATCAAACATTTAAAGAAATATCATATATTAATTACACACTGAAAATACTGAAAATGATAGATATAGATGACAAAAATAAAAGAAGGCCTAAATAAATTGAGAGACGTGTGTTGGAAACTTTAACATTGTAAAGATGGCAATTCTACCCACATCTATCTCTGCATTTATTCATTTCCTATCACAATAAGAAATTTTTTATAGTTATACACAACCTTATTATTATATTTTTATGGAAAATTGCTAAAATTATATTGACAAGGAAGAAGAAAGTAGGTAAAAGCGTTTAACTTGATATTAAATTCTACTATACAGCTACAATATTTGAAATAGTGTGATATAATGAAGGGAAAGATTCATAGATCAACAGAAAATAATGGAATATCCAGAAGTACATCCACACAAATATGCTCAACCCAATGTTCTTTAAAATAATAATAATAATAATGTTGCAAGAGCAGTTCAATGGAAGAAGGGTAGCCTTGCCAACAGATAGTACATAGAAACTGGACATCACTGAGGTTATTGATATTTCTCCCAGCAATCTTAATTCCAGCTTTTGCTTCTTCTAGCCCAGCGTTTCTCATGATGTACTCTGCATATAAATTAAATAAGCAGGGTGACAATATACAGCCTTGATATAGTCCTTTTGCTATTAGTAACCAGTCTGTTGTTCCATGTCTTGTTCTAACTGTTGCTTCCTGACCTGCATACAGGTATCTCAAGGGGCAGGTCAGGTGGTCTGGCGTTCCGATCTCTTTCAATATTTTCCACAGTTTATAGTGATCAACACAGTCAAAGGCTTAGGCATAGTCAATTAAGCAGAAATCAATGTTTTTCTGGAACTATCTTGCTTTTTCAATGATCCAGAGGATGTTGGCAATTTGATCTTTGGTTCCTCTGCCTTTTGTAAGTCCAGCTTGAACATCAGGAATTTCACAGTTCACATATGGCTGAAGCCTAGCTTGGAGAATTTTGAGCATTACTTTACTAGCGTCTGAGATGAGTGCAATTGTGCGGTAGTTTAAGCATTCATTGGCATTGCCTTTCTTTGGAATTGGAATGAAAATTGACCGTTTGCAGTCCTGTGACCACTGCTGAGCTTTCCAATTTGTTGGCATATTGAGTGCAGCAATTTCACAGCATCATCTTTTAGGATTTGGAATAGCTCAACTGGAATTTCATCACTTCCACTAGCTCTGTTCATAGTGATGCTTCCTAAGGCCCACATGATTTCACATTCCAGGTGTCTCGTTCTAGGTGAGTGATCACACCATCATGATTATCCTGGTCTTGAAGATCTTTTTTTGTACCGTTCTTCCATGTGTTCTTGCCACATCTTCTTAATATCTTCTGCTTCTATTAGGTCCCTACCATTTCTGTCCTTTATTGAGCCCATCTTTGAACGATTGTTCCCTTGGTATCTCTAATTTTCTTGAAGAAATCTCCAATCTTTCCCATTTTTGCCTTCTTCTGTTTATTTGCATTGATCTCTGAGGAAGTCTTTCTTATCTCTTCTTGCTATTTTTTGAAACTCTGCATTCAAATGGGTATACTTTTCTTTTTTTCTTTACCTTTTGCTTCATTTCTTTTCACAGCTATTTGTAAGGCCTCCTCAGACAACCATTTTGCCTTTTTGCTTTTCTTGGAATGGTCTGGATCACTGCCTCCTATACAATGTCAGGAACCTCCCTCCATATTTCTTCAGGCAGTCTATCAGATCTAATCCAATAATCTATTTGTCACTTCCACTGTATAATTGAAAGGGACTTGATTTAGGTCATTCCTGAATGGCCTAGTGGTTTCCCTACTTTCTTCAATTTAAGTTTGAATCTGGCAATAAGGAGTTCATGATCTGAGCCACAGTCAGCTCCCATTCTTTTTTGCTGACTGTATAGAGCTTCTCCGTCTTTGGCTGCAAATAATATATTCAATCTGATATCAGTGTTGACCATCTGGTGATGTCCATGTGTAGAGTCTTCTCGTGTTTTTGGAAGAGGGTTTTTGGTACGACCAGTGCATTCTCTTGGCAGAACTCTATTAGCCTTTGTCCTGCTTCAT
The DNA here is from genome assembly GCF_023091745.1 of Budorcas taxicolor. NCBI lineage: Eukaryota > Metazoa > Chordata > Mammalia > Artiodactyla > Bovidae > Budorcas > Budorcas taxicolor. The sequence goes on from NC_068935.1 coordinate 2,720,299, forward strand.
TCTGTACTCCAAGGCCAAATTTTCCTGTTACTCCAGGTGTTTCTTGACTTTCTACTTTTGCATTCCAGTCCCCTATAATGAAATGTACATCTTTTGGGGGTGTTAATTCTATAAGATTTTGTAGATCTTCTTAGAACTGTTCAACTTCAGCTTCTTCAGCTTTACTGGTCGGGGCATAGACTTGGAATATCGTGATATTGAATGGTTTGCCTTGGGAATGAACAGAAATCATTCTGTCACTTTTGAAACTGCATTCAAGTACTCCATTTCAGAATCTTTTGTTGACTCTGATGGCTACTCCATTTCTTCTAAGAGATTCTTGCCCACAGTAGTAGATATAATGGTCATCTGAGCTCAATTCACCCATTCTAGTCCTTTAGTTCACTGATTTCTAAAATCTCGACTTCCACTCTTGCCATCACCTGTTTGATGACTTCCAGTTTGCCTTCATTCATGGACTTAACATTCCAGGTTCCTATGCAATATTGCTCTTTACAGCATCGGACCTTGCTTCCACCACCAGTCACACCCACAATTGAGTGTTGTTTTTGCTTTGGCTCCGTCTCTTCATTCTTCCTGAAGTTAATTCCCCACTGATCTCCAGCGGCATTGTGGTCACCTACTGACCTGGGGAGTTCATTTTTCAGTGCCCTATCTTTTTGCCTTTTAATACTGTTCATGGTGTTCTCAGTGGAGGAATACTGAAGTGGTTTGCCATTCCCTTTTCTAGTGACCACGTTTTGTCAGAACTTTCCACCATGACCCGTCTTTCTTGGGTGGCCCTACACAGCATGGCTCCTAGTTTCATTGAGTTGGACAAGGCTGCGGTCCATGAATCTGCGGTCCAGATTCATTAGTTTTCTGTGATTGTGATTTTAACAATCTTTGAAAAAAATCTGAGGGCAGATTTTCTGTCTGCCCTCTGATGGAAAAGGATAAGAGGCTTATGAAAACTTCCTGATGGGAGAGACAGACTGAGGGGGAAACTGGTTATTGTTCTAATGGGCGAGGCCATGCTCAGTAAATCTTTAATCCAATTTTCTGTTGATGGGTTGAACTGTGTTCCCTTCCTGCCATTTACCTGGGGCCAAACTATGGAGTGGATCACAATAAACTGGAAAATTCTGAAAGAAATGGGAATACCTGACCATCTGACCTGCCTCTTGAGAAACCTATATGCAGGTCAAGAAGCAACAGTTAGAACTGGACATGGAACAACAGACTGGTTCCAAATAGGAAAAGGAGTACATCAAGGCTGTATATTGTCACCCTGCTTATTTAACTTCTATGCAGAGTACATCATGAGAAAAAATGGGCTGAAGGAAGCACAAGCTGAAATCAAGATTGCCGGGAGAAATATCAATAACCTCAGATATGCAGACGACCACCACCCTTATGGCAGAAAGTGAAGAGGAACTAAAAAGCCTCTTGATGAAAGTGAAAGAGAGTGAAAAAGTTGACTTAAAGCTCAACATTCAGAAGACTAAGATCATGGCATCTGGTCCCATCACTTCATGGGAAATAGATGGGGAAACAGTGGAAACAGTGTCAGAATTTATTTTTCTGGGCTCCAAAATCACTGCAGATGGTGATTGCAGCCATGAAATTAAAAGACACTCACTCCTTGGAAGAAAAGTTATGACCAACCTAGATAGCATATTCAAAAGCAGAGACATTACTCTGCCAACAAAGGTCTGTCTAGTCAAGGCTATGGTTTTTCCAGTAGTCATGTATGGATGTGAGAGTTGGACTGTGAAGAAAGCTGAGCACTGAAGAATTGATGCTTTTGAACTGTGGTATTGGAGAAGACTCTTGAGAGTCCCTTGGACTGCAAGGAGATCCAACCAGTCCATCCTAAAGGAGATCAGTCCTGCGTGTTCTTTGGAAAGAATGATGTTAAAGCTGAAACTCCAGTACTTTGGCCACCTTAAGTGAAGAGTTGACTTACTGGATAAGACTCTGATGCTTTGAGGGATTGGGGGCAGGAGGAAAAGGGGACGACAGAGGATGAGATGGCTGGATGGCATCACTGACTCGATGGACGTGATTTTGAGTGAACTCCGGGAGTTGGTGATGTACAGGGAGGCCTGTCATGCTGCAGTTCATGTGGTCACAAAGAGTCGGACACGACTGAGTGACTGAACTGAACTGAAACTATGGTAGAAGTAATGAAGATAATGGGGACCTCCTTCAAAATATCCCAAGAGTTTACTGAAAGAGACCATACCCCCAACCCTGCAGCAGGCCACCACCAACCCAATTATTCGCTGGAAATTCCCAGACACCCACAGGTAAGTCTCCTGTGGGGTCAATGTTCCTTTCTTCTGTTTCCTGGTTCACAAGGCTCTGTTGTTCCCTCCAACAGTTTATTTCCCAGTCTTATGTGAGTTTTGGCAGTTCTGTGATGGGGTTAATGGCAACCTCCTCCAAGAAGACTTATGTCATATCCAAGCCCAGAGTCCCTGTCCCTGCAGCAGACCACTGCCAACCAGTACCTCCACAGGAGATGCTCAAACACAGTTCTGTCTCAGTCTCTGTGGAATCCCTTGGTTGTGGTGTGCACAAGGTTTGTTTGAGCTCTCTGAGTGTCTCTGTTGATAATGGGGTTCGATTCTAAACATGAATTCGCCCCTCCCACCATCTTTCTGGGGCTTCTCCTTTGTCCTTGGACATGGGGTATCTCCTCACAGCTGCTCCAGTGCCTACCATCTTACTGGGGTTTCTCTGACCTTGGACATGGTGTATCTCCACATGGCTGGTCCAGCGAAGTTCAGCCACTACTCCTGACCTTGGATGTGGGGTATCTCCTCTCCAGCACTCACCGCTCAAACACTGCATAGCTACCACTTGCCGTGCCAGCACTGCATAGCTGCTGAAATCACATAAAACTATCAAGAGAGATATCAAGCTAGCAGTTGATATAAGGATACTTATTTTAGTGCTGTTCGTTGCAAGAATTGCTGGAAATTGCTGATGAATGTATAGAGCTCATCTATAGTGATTTCTCAGTCATCATCCAAACCTGCTAGTGACTGCATTTTTTCCCATCTTTTATTTCTAGATACCTGAAAAGGATTATGTCAACAAATATTTACTGAAACACTATCCATGATTACTTAGAACAATTTTGGCAGCATAATCCTGGCATTTCCATTTATTCTTCCCAAGAAACATGAAACTGCTCAGAAATGGAGAAGGGAAACTTATATGCATGAAAATGTTGAAGATTGAAGCTTAGGAGCCCATTGTTGAGGAAGGGAAGAAAAAGCCTATGCTGGGTGATTAAAATATAAACTTCAATAGTCTTATGACTATTCAACTTTAATATTCCACAAAAACTTCAATAGTTCGTATTTGATTTATTATCCTCTTTGAAAACAAAATTTAAGACATATCTTAAATTTCACGATCAAGTAGAATTAATAGTTAAAAACACTGAACAAAAAAATAAATAAATAAAAACACTGAAGAGTCATCCATGTTTGCCTCCAATAACACACAATTCTATAATTTGAGAAAGCTAAAAAATATCATGAATAAGGGATATTTCTTCTTTTTAGAGGAATGGAGCCAGTACTGCTAGGAAACCAGTGTTCCCAAGTACATAATGAGGATTTTTGCAGACAGTAAAGGCTTAATTACACAGTTAAGAATCAAAAGTTAACAATCATCAGAAGATTATAGTATGTACATTTAAAATATAGATGTTTTTAATATGAGTGGGATAAACTAAGTGACAAAATTTGGAGGGAAAAAAATGAAGGAAAAGCCAGAGATGATATACAGGGGGCAAATAACTTTACAAAAGAGGCTCCACATGAGATGTCATTAAGGAATTGAAAGTTAAAACAATGAGATGCCACTATATAGCTGCTGCTACTGCTGCTGCTGCTAAGTCACTACAGTCATTTCCGACTCTGTGCGACCACATGGACAGCAGCCCACCAGGTTCCTCTGTCTATGGGATTCTCCAGGCAATAATACTGGAGTGGGTTGCCATTTCCTTCTCCACTATATAGTTATTAGAATGGCAAAAAATCCAGAACACTGTAAACCACAAATGAGGGTGAGGATGTGGAACGATAGGAACTCTCATTTATTTCTTACAGGACGACATAGCTACTTTGGAATTCAGCTGGGCCTTTACCATATGATCCAGCAATTTCACTCCTTGCTATTTACCAAATTAGCTGTAAACATATGTCCACACAAAAACCTCCACTTGGATGCTGACAGAAGCTTAATTTGTAATTTCCAAAACCTGAAAATAATCAAGATGTCCTTCAGTCAGTAAATGTATAAATAAACTGTAATTCATCCAGAAAATTTTGGATGGATAAAACATAGTCTCCCTATTGCATCAAAAACATCACAATGCAGTGGAGTTGGCAAGTGACACTCAATCTCAGTAGCTCTGGAAGAAGGTCTAATGTGTTCTTATTTGTGGGAAGGAGTGTCACTTCCTTTTGGTGTACTAGCAAACAACTTCAAATGTGTCATTAAAATAACTCTTGAAGGTGTTGAAAGCATTTTTGGACTATATAAGGAGAATCTATTTTAAAGCACAGGATGTATATTAGTGTTACCTACACTTTGGATCATGTACTGTTCTCGTATGTAGCAACAGGTTCATGGAATACCACTGTCCTTTGCCCTCTTATTGCCTCAGGGCAACAACACATAAATGTATATATTAGCCTGTCAGAAATCCAGAAATACAAAATTAAAACCACCAAACCAATAAATAGTAAGAGTTTATTGTGCATATTAGAACAGTTCACCAACCAGTAGCATTCAAATTTAAAACTGATATGAAGCTCAGGAACATGATGTTACAGGATGGCTTTTGAAGTGAAAATGAGGAAGTTGTTTAACCTTTACTATGATTGGTTGTTACAGCGAGGGTTTCCAGACAGTAGGGAATTGGTTAAAAATCATCATCTTGGGACTTTCCTCGTGGTCCAGTGGCTAAGACTCCCTGCACCCATGCAAAAAGCTTGGGTTCCATCCCTCATCAGGGAACCAGATCCCACATGCTACAATTAAGAGTTTGCATGTGTGTGTGTATTATTAACCACTCAGTCATGTCTGACTCTTTGCAACCCCATGGACTGTAGACCACCAGGCTCCTCTGTCCTTGGGACTTCTCAGGCAAGAATACCTGTGTGGGTTGCCATTTCCTTTTCCAGGGGATCTTCTCAACCCAGGGACTGAACTCAGGTATCCCACATTGCTTGTAGATTCTTTACAGTCTGACCCACCAGGGAAGAGTTTGCATACCCCAAGTAAAGATCCTGCATGCTTCAACAGAGCTCAAAGATCCTGTTTGCTGCAACTAAGACCCAGTGCAGCCAAATAAATAGGTGATTTTTGAAAAATCAGGCTTCCTTCATGACTCAGTTGTAAAGAATCCACTTGCAGTGCAGGAGACCCTGGTTCAATTCCTGGGTGGGGAAGATCCGCTGAAGAAGGAATAGGTTACCCACTCCAGTATTCTTTGGCTTCCTTTGTGGTTCAGCTGTTAAAGAATCTACCTGCAATGCAGGAGACCTCGGTTCGATCCTTAGGTTGGGAAGATCCCCTGGGGAAGGGAAAGAGTGCACACTCCAGTATTCTGGCCATGGAAAAATCAATATCTTATACCATTTTTAGAAAGATGACTTAAGTTCCCTGCCTAAATTCACTTATATTCATGAAACAGGCTACCTTTAGTTTTGCTCATGTGGCTTAAATGGTTTTATCTGCTCAGGAAATTTCCAAGTCTCACCTTCGTTTTGTATTTAATTTTAACAAGCTCAAACAATTCCATTTTGCTTAATCTTTGACATTGTCACTTTTTTTTTGTTTGAGAATTTCCAAAGCTTTTTTTTTTCTTTTAAGAGAACAATTTGCATGTGCAGCAGTAACATAATTATCACCTTAGCAAGAATATAGCTCAGGAATTTAAATATAACTTCTGAGTGATGGAGTTAGACTCTATCTCCAGCAAAACTACAACCTATTTGGTAAAAATTATAGAAAACATTCATTTAAAATCTATGGCAACTGCCCTAAGGGCATATAGAAAATGGAAAAACTTCCTTGTGAGAAAATTTACTAAATCTCAGTAAGAAAAAACGTGAATCTCTGACATTTGAGCCATGACCTTCTGTTCCATTACTCGCCACCCCATGTGTAGCTACCAGATGTTTAGGTGGTCTATTAGGACAAAGAGTCAAACTGAAAGCAATAATCAAGCATTTATTCACTTACTGTAGTAGTGCAGACAAAAGATAAAGGAAAAATGTGCTGCTTCCCTGACATTCAATTTTTCCCCAGGGAAGTATACAGGGTGAACATCAGTCAGGTGACATGCAGTGCAAGTGGTGGGAATGGTGGCAATCATTTCTCTGCCAAAGAGGTCTGAACCAAACATTCCTATTAGTTTATGGACGTTGATAACTATGGCTCAGAAGAAGGGGAAAGTCTAGGAATGAGTCAGATATCAAAAGTACTGAGTCAGTGAAGGGAAAAAATTTCTAACTCAAAGAAGCCTTACAAGGAGGTCTTAGCAGAAGTGTCTAAAAAGTGCATCAGTGGAGGTCCCCAGATATGAAAGTCTCTGAATGGAGGCACCCTAGGAAGGCATATATGTATATGAGCATGGCTGACCCAGGGGTCACCTTGGTCCTTGACTGAAACTCTCTCTACACTGTAATCTGTTGACAGTGCACCACATCTCAGATGGGGAGGGTAGCTTTCCTCCCATGTGGTCTGCCAAGCAAAGGCTTTGCATTGCCTTTAGTTGGGTCTGAAAGAGTACGCACTGAGTTTCATATACAGCTGTACTCTTCAACTCCCAGCATTTTATTTGAGCTACAACACTACTCTGGGTGTGTGTGTAGTCAAGAAGACAAGATCTCTCTTTGCCTACTTCCAGTATGGAGCTACAGTTAAACCCTGGGAGATACAAGCAGTATGCGTTATTCATTCTCTGTCCCCCAGCCACATATTGTACAAACTTACTTTCAAGTAAGCAGCTATAGCAAGCTGAGAATATTGTGGGCTTCTGTCCTAACGTTCTTATAGGGTCAAGGTTCCATGTCAGAAGGGCAAGCCAAGTAGATGAAGAATTGTCATTCACTCCCCACCATACTTAATCATAGAACTGGATTATCATCCCTAGAAGTGAGGGACCCCAATCTCTATTCCTGTGGAGTGGTATAGAATTTATGACTAGGAGGAAAGTGGGTCATATGGACAAGAATCTCTAAGTTTCTGCCAAAAAGGATAGATCTTATTCAAAACATTGAGAACTCTCTGTCTAAGGGCAGTGTTTGGGAATGTGAATTGGTATAGTAGCTGTGGAGAACAGTATGGATGTTCCCTAAAAACAGAGCCACCAGATGATCCTGCAATCCCACTCCTGGGCATATATCTGGAGAAAATCATAATTTGAAAGGATACATGCATCCAATGTACATTGCTGCAGTGTTTACAATAGCCAAGACATGGAATCAATCTAAATATTCATCAATAGAGGAATGGATAAAGAAGATGTGGTACATATATACAATGGAATATCACTTTGCCATGAAAAGAATGAAATAACACCATTTGCAGCAAAATGGATAGAACTAGAGATTATTATCCTAAGTGAGATAAGTCGGATGAAGACAAATATCATATGATAACACTCATTTGTGGAATTGAATTCACAAAAAGAAAAGAAACAAATGAACTTATTTACAAAACAGAAACAGACTTACAGATGTTGAAAGCAAATTTAAGGTAACCAAACAGGAAACGTGGGGGAAGGGATAAATCAGAAGCTTCAGATAAACATACACACTACTGTATATAAGATAGATAACCAAAAGAGACCTAGTCTATAGCACAAGGAATTCTTCTCAATATTCTGTGGTAATCTATATGAGAAAAAGAATCTAAAATGAGTAAATTACATATATATATATATATATATATATATATATATATATATATATATAGCTGTATCACTTTTCTGTATACCTGAAACTAACACAACACTGTAAATCAGATATATTACCCCCCTCCATTTTTTTTTTTTAATCACTCATCTCACACTCTGACAAAGTAATTCTTAAAATTCTCCAAGCTAGGCTTCAACAGTACGTGAATCAAGAAATTCCAGATGTCCAAGCTGGATTTAGAAAAGGCAGAGGAACCAGAGATCAAATTGCCAACATCCAGTGGATCATAGAAAAAGCAAGGGAATTCCAGAAAAACATCTACTTCTGCTTCATTGACTACACTAAAGCCTTTGACTGTGTGCATCACAACAAACTGTGGAAAATGCTTCAAGAGCTGGGAATACCAGACCACTTACCTGCTTCCTGAGAAATCTGTATGCAAGCCCAGAAGCAACAATTAGAACTGGACATGAAAAAATGGACTGGTTCTAAATTGAGAAAGGAGTATGTGAGGTATATATTGTCACCCTGCTTATTTAATTTATATGCAGAGTACCTCATGCAAAATGCCAGGCTGGATGAAGCACACTCTAGAATCAAGATTGCCAGGAGAAGTATAAATAACCTCAGATATGCAGATGACACCACCCTTATGACAGAAAGTGAAGAGGAACAAAAGAGCCTCTTGATGAAAGTGAAAGAGCAGAGTGAAATATTGGATAAAAATCAATATTCCTTAAGCTAAGATCATGGGATCCAGTCCCATCATTTCATGGCAAATAGATGGGGAACAATGGAAAGAGTGACAGACTTTATTTCCTTGGACTCCAAAATCACTGAAGATGGTGACTGCAGTCTTGAAATTAAAAGACACTTGCTCCTTAGAAGAAAAGCTATGACAAACCTAGACATCATTTTAAAAAGCAGAGACATTACTTTGCCAGCAAATGTCAGCCTAGTCAAAGCTATAGTTTTTCCAGTAGTCACATATGGATGTGAGAGTTGAATGATAAAGAAAGCTGAGCACCGAAGGATTGATGCTCTTGAGCTGTGGTGTTAGAGAAAACTCTTGAGAGTCCCTTGGACTGCAAGCAGAGCAAATCAGTCAATCCTAAAGGAAATCAACCCTGAGTATTCTTTGGAAGGACTGATGCTGAAGCTGAACCTCCAATACTTTGGCCACCTGAGGCAAAGAACTGACTCATTGGAAAAGACCCTGATAGAGGGAAAGACTGAAGGCAGGAGGAGAAGGGGATGAGGATGAGATGGTTGGATGGTATCACCAAGTCAATGGACAGCAAGCTCTAGGAGTTGATGATGGACAGGGAAACCTGGTGTGCTACAGTTCATGGGGTCACAAAGAATCAGATAAGACTGAGCAACAGAACTGAACTAAACTGATTTTTTTTCTAATTATAAAAATGAAACAGAGGTGGTTTTGGTGGAGAATCACCACTAACATAGAGGTCTGTTGCTCCACTTTATGAGCCAAATGATAGACAAGTCAAACCTTTAATGTTTAATATACCCTCTATTACTCTTAAATATGTCAAATTTTGGGAATTAAAGTATATGTTAACCTTATTTTAAAGGCTAATAATTGCTTTATATACATGTTCCCTGGTGGCTCAGATGGTAAAGAATCTGCCTGCAATTCAGGAGACCCAGGCTCGATCCATGGGTTGAGAAGATCCCCTGGAGAAGGGAATGATTATCCACTTCAATATTCTTGTCTGGAGAATTCCATGGACAGAGGAGCCTGGTAAGCTACAGTTCATGGGGTTGCAAAGAATCAGACATGACAACAAATTACACTCTACAGGTTTGTGTCTTGTCTATTGTTATATCTCTGTATAAAGGCAGGTATTACAGGTTCAATACAGAAAACCTGGGTAGAATGGAAACATCTAGACCTTAAACTTCCCTTAACCAAGGCTAATGCAGTCACATGAGATATGGAGTCTGCCATAGTTATCAAGGAGGATGATAAAAGATTAGAGGCAATAGTCCTACAAAAATTGTCCTTGGAGTCTGTGTTATACTTAAATTCATAAAATCTAATAGTTGAAAGAACTACTGAGCTTTATATTAAGGCTTATGAAAATAAAATATTTCATCACTGGCTAATGCATTTAAAATTCAGTGCTATGTCAATATCAAGCAAAATTGTTCCTGAAAATAACTTTGGCAGATTTTTGTTTCAAAAATCTAGCTATACTATCATGACTTTTTCATATATTATTTAATATTATTCCAGGCAATCCCGATTGCAAAGTAGGTAGATGAGAAGTATTTTGTTTATTTTGGATCATTCTAGCAGGCATTAAAAAACAAATAACAACATCAAAAAATTGCTATGATGTAGAAAATCTTTATCTGTGTAAGTATGATGATGTAGAAGCAATTTAAAGAGGGTTTCTTTAGTTGCAGGACTTCTCAGTGTATTAACATGCTAATTTTACATATTATGAATCTCCAAGAGAAGGGTTTAAAAGCACCATTTCCCATTTAACAAAATAAACCTTTGCTCTTGTATCTCTTTGCCCTGAATAATAATATAACATTCTTCTGTCAGTTACAATTAAAAACTAAATCTCATACATGTATTTCTAATCCAAAATTGGCAAAACTGTGACAAAATCTAATTTCAAGAGTCAATGAAAATACATGACCAAGTAATTATAAACTACATTGCATTATTGGACTGTACTTGTCAAATTTACCTCCTATGCTTTATCTGGCTCAATCTCACTTTAAAACATCTTACTCAACCAGTCATTACAATAATGTTTTAAGCATCTAGATTTTTATAAGATGCATATAATGTGTGCATATCTCATCATGCCTTAGAAGGCGCTGTTAAGGCTTTATGTTGGGGATGATTTTTCCTACTTTAGCCACTCACTAGTACAGTGCAAGTGGGTACTTGGTTTCCTGACATGGGCAAAACATAATGATAAGGAATTTAGGAGAGCAGACTATGAGTAGCAATCTAGTCAGGTCAGCAGTTGAATTCAGGAAAGGTTGTCAATCTTCCAGACTAAATTTGTTTAAAATCATTACCCTGGATGACCATGACTGCCCTATGTGCTGAATATTGAGTTTCATCAGCAGAGCTGCTAGTTAATGTGGCCTAATTTGCAACAGAAAGAAATTGCTTCCCTACACTTTTAGCATTTCTTTTGTCTTTCTTCTTTTCAGCCATCCTACTTCATCCTAACCTTGAATAGAAGCCTGAGGATCATTCACTCTCTTTGAATGTACCTGTGGGAAAGGGTATTGATTCAGTGTTTGCAGGTTGTCCTAGGCTGGATTTTTTTTTTTTTTTTAATCTTTCTTGTTTTTAAGCCTCAGGATTTACACCTCCTCCCTGATGATCAAGTCTTATTTGTTAAGATTAAGGAAGGCTCACATGTAATATGGATTGGATTGCTCTTGAGCTTTAGTGGGACATATTTGTAAACCTATGGTCAAATAAGAAAGAAGTCAGAAAACAGGACTGTATACTTGTTTGTTCTGGATGATGATGCAAAATTGCAGCCAACCACTCTCTCCTGAGGAAAGGTCAGGAAAAAAGCTGAGGAACGGTCAAATTCATGTAACTAAATGTTTTAATTACTATTGTAAATTTCCCTAAAGGGCCAATCTGCATGAATTTATTCTCCGTTTCTCCTTGAAAATACAATAAAAACATTATTCTTTCTCCTGCATTTATTATGTACATTTTTACTGTACTTATGTGTGTTCATCTACTCTGTCCTTCACTTTAAATTAAGCCTTAAAAAATTGACTTCATAAAAATGTCTATTCAATCCTTCCACAGAAATTTAAATGGGGGGGGGGGGGAAATAAACTGTGATTTCTCATCGACTGGCATGTCATTGCAAAAGTACATGTTTAGAATATGCTGTCTTTTGAAATGCATTGACAGATCTCTAACAGTTTTATTGTTATATGAACTTCATTTCCAGCTCTAACATACTGAATTGTTTCAAATTGTAACCAACAAATGAAATTCAAATACCTCTCAAGAGACATATTTTGAAGTTGTTCGTTCATTCTGTACAGCCATTTAGTTTTCTTTGTAAGATATTTGAATAAAAATTATATGCTGCTGCTGCTAAGTCACTTCAGTCATGTCCAATTCTGTGAAACTCCTTAGATGGCAGCCCACCAGGCTCCTCTGTCCCTGGGATGCTCCAGGCAAGAATAATGGAGTGGGTTGCCATTTCTTTCTCCAACAACTTATATGATTAAGCATTAACTTATTTAGTGTAACAATGATATCAATTTTTAGTGGAGTTATTAATTTGATTCACAAAAAGTTGCTAATGTGTTCGAACCAATTAGGTGTTCAACCATAAAAACCAATTATTAGGTAAAATGACTTTTTTAAGAAGTACCTTTCAACAGTTCCATAATATTTGACAGAAGGATGCACAAATTGTTGGTTAAAAAGTCATGAAGCTGCAGTCACCTGAAATGAAACTAATGATAAGATAAACTAATAATGAGAAAATAGAGAAATTAAGGAAACAATTCCATTCACCACTGCAACGAAAAGAATAAAACACTTAGGAATATATCTACTTAATGAAACTAAAGACCTATATATAGAAAACTATAAAACACTGGTGAAAGAAATCAAAGAGGACACTAATAGATGGACAAATATACCATGTTCATGGATCAGAAGAACCAATATAGTGAAAATGAATATACTATCCAAATCAATCTATAGATTCAATGCAATCCTTATCAAGCTACCAACAGTACTTCTCACAGAGCTAGAACAAATAATTTCACAATTTGTATGGAAATACAAAAAACCTCCAATAGCCAAAGCAATCTTGAGAAAGAAGAATGGAACTGGAGGAATCAACCTGCCTGACTTCAGGCTCTACTACAAAGCCACAATCATCAAGACAGTATGGTCCTGGTATAAAGACAAAAAGTATAGATCAATGGAACAAAATAGAAAGCCCAGAGATAAATCCATGCACCTATGGACACCTTATCTTTGACAAAGGAGGCAAGAATGTACAATGGAGAAAAGACAATCTTTAACAAGTGGTGCTGGGAAAACTGGTCAACCATTTGTAAAAGAATGAAACTAGAACACTTTCTAACACCATAAACAAAAATAAACTCAAAATGGATTAAAGATCTATATGTAAGACCAGAAACTATAAAACTCCTAGAGGAGAACATAGGCAAAACACTCTCCGACATACATCACAGAAGGATCCTCTATGACCCACCTCCCAGAATATTGGAAATAAAAGCAAAAATAAACAAATGGGACCTAATTAAACTTAAAAGCTTCTGCACCACAAAGGAAAGTATAAGCAAGGTGAAAAGACAGCCTTCAGAATGGGAGAAAATAATAGCAAATGAAGCAACTGACAAACAACTAATCTCAAGAATATACAAGCAACTCCTGCAGCTCAATTCCAGAAAAATAAATGACCCAATCAAAAAATGGGCCTAAGAACTAAATAGACATTTCTCCAAATAAGACATACGGATGGCTGAAAAGCACAAGAAAAGATGCTTAATATCACTCATTATCAGAGACCTGCAAATCAAAACCACAATGAGGTAACACTTCATGCCAGTCAGAATGGCTGCGATCCAAAATTCTACAAGCAATAAATGCTGGAGAGGGTGTGGAGAAAAGGGAACCCTCTTACACTGTTGGTGGGAATGCAAACTAGTACAGCCACTATGGAGAACAGTGTGGAGGTTCCTTAAAAAAACTGGAAATAGAACTGCTTTATGACCCAGCAATCCCACTGCTGGGCATACACACTGAGGAAACCAGAATCGAAAGAGACATATGTACCCCAATGCTCATCACAGCACTGTTTATAATAGCCAGGACATGGAAGCAACCTAGATGTCCATCAGCAGATGAATGGATAAGAAAGCAGTGGTACATATACACAATGGAGTGTTACTCAGCCATTAAAAAGAATACATTTGAATCAGTTCTAATGAGGTTGATGAAGCTGGAGCCTATTATACAGAGTGAAGTAAGCCAGAAAGAAAAACACCAATACAGTATACTAATGCATATATATGGAATTTAGAAAGATGGTAATGGTAACCCTGTATGCGAGACAGCAAAAGAGACACAGATATATAGAACAGTCTTTTGGACTCTGAGGGAAAGGGAGATGGTGGGATGATTTGGGAGCATGGTATTGAAACATGTATAATATCATATATGAAAAAAAACGCCAGTCCAAGTTCAATGCATGATACAGGATGCTTGGGGCTGGTGCACTGGGATGACCCAGAGGGATGGTACGGGGAGGGAGGAAGGAGGGGGGTTCAGGATAGGGAACACATGTATACCTGTGGCGGATTCATGGTGATGTATGACAAAACCAATACAATATTGTAAAGTAATTAACCTCTAATTAAAGTAAATAAATTTATATTAAAAAGATATACTATTTTTAAAAGTACTATTTTGTCAAATTATACTTAAGAACACTTTTTTTAGAAATGACTGCTCAAGTCTTAAAATGTAAGCAAATTTCTAGCTAATATGGTAAAACATACCCTTATGAAACATTACAATGAATGTACACAAAGTTTCAATTTACAAGGACAAATAAAATAGAAAAGAAGGAAGTAGACAACAGCATTTTAGAAGTGTTGACAGAGTTTTGGGGGATGGAATGGTAACTGACTCTGTTGAGGTGGAAAACTGAAACCTAATGACTACAGGAAAGAAAGTGACCAAAAACACACATACCTGTGCCTTATTGACCAATAATGCTGCTCTCTCACAGAAGCTTTATGTCGCCTCTTTCTTTAGTGTATTTAGCCAAAAATACATGTCTACAAAATCATGAATATTATTATTTCAGCATTAAAAGTATTTTTTATTATTTCCTCAATGAGAAGGGACCTTGCCTATTAAAAACAATCTTTTTAAATTCTGTATTTCCTCAAGCTACCACCCTTTTTTCATCTATTAACAGCTAGTCTCCTCTATTCCTCAATTGAATATAATTGATTTTTGTGTTTATCAGTCAATTTAAAATTCTGTTCCTGTGGTCATTAGTGACTTTGTGTCTCTAATAAACTTTTCTCAGTCTTCATCTTTCTTGACTTCTTAGCAGAATTTGATTCTCCTGACTACACTTTACATTATGAAATAGTCTTGTCCCTTGTCTTCTTAACAAAAAACAAACAGAGTGACCCCTCTTTTCTAACTTTAGGGAGTTTTCATTTCCCTAACAGTTCACTTCTTTTCTGTCTTCATTGCAGGCTCATTTTCTCTATCCATTAAGTCAATATTTCAGTTCATCCACTTTGAACGGCAGGTCCTCTTATTCTGTCACTTTATATTCTCTCAGGCAAACTCTCTAGGTCTGCAACTGTCCTAACCATTTATATGGTGTCCATTCTCAAATTTTTGTCTTCATCATAGGACTTTCTTCTGTAATCCATGTTTAAGAATGCATTTATCTAACTAGCATATCCTCTAGGTTGTTTCCAAGGAAATTCAAAACACTACAGGACCAAGATGAAACTGGGTGATCCTCTATGCCTGAACATGATGTTCTTTCATCATTCTCTATTTGATTTAATGGATACCACCATAAACCTAGAAATACAGGAGTTAGCCCTGACAACTCATTTTCTCTCATTGCTCCTTCTTCCACAATGTCATCAAATCCTGTTTACCTCCCAGTATCTCTCAGACCCATCCATGTCTCTCATTCTCCATTTGCATTTCTCTTCCTGATTCTAAACTACTAAAAAATTTATCTTGAGTTAGTACTGCAATCTTCTAACTCCTGACTTCTGTTCAAGACCTTCCTACACTTTTCATAACACTGAAGCCAAAATGATATTAAGAAAATGCAAATCTCCTTAGGTAACCCACTACTGAAAATTCCTAAATAGTTTCAAACTGCTATTAGAATGCAGACAAAACCTAACATAGTTTATATGGCTTTATATGGCCTGGATTCTACCTATTCTTCCAGTCTTATCTCAAATCACAGTTTCCCTTGCTCTCCTCATCCCACATTTAAGTTATTTAAATGTGCTTTTACTGTGTCTCAAAATAAGGCATTTGTGTATGCTACTAGCTTGTTTCACAGTTTTTCACACATCCATCTGCTCCCAATCATCATTTATAGACATCTTTTCATTCTTCAGAGTCCAGCTCAAACACAACTTTGTCAAAAGTATTTCCCTAGTTAACCTCATTTGTACCCTCAAATCTACACCCCTTAAGTCTAGGTCAGTTTACTTCACTATAGATTCTCATGGTGCTATATTTATTCAGATCTTTTTCCTCTGTTTGTTATTAGAGATCCATAAGTATGATTATTTGATTTTCAGTTTATGTCACTAGATTTTAAGCTCATTAGGGAAGCAACTATGCCTCATTATCTCACTGATGTCTAACACATTGCACCCTGATAGACACCTTGCCTGATAGACAGTAGGAGCTTAATAAATATTCGCTAAAAAATCTATTAAATACTGAATTGATGTGTTCGGAGAAAGAGCTTTGTGTCCATATATAAGGATACTGAGATCAATGAAGAGTCAGTGAACTTGAAAATGGGTTAATATAAATCACCCAATGAAACATAGAAACAGATTGAAAAAGAGAGAAAATAGAGTGTCCAAGAGTTACAAGACAATAATTATCTGAGACATAATTATGAGACAATTTATCTGACATACAGATAATTAGAACACAAGAGGAGAATTGACAGTAAATGGGCTGGAAAGACATATTTGGAGATATATTGGTCAAGATTTTTCTAAAATTAATGAAAATATTCAAACCACAGTTCCAGAGATCCCTTCTTCAAGAAGGTATTTGACTGTTGTTGCTGAGTTGCTAAGCCATATCTGACTCTGCCATGCGATGGACTGTAGCATGCCAGGCTTCTCTGTCCTCTACTATCTCCAGGAGTTTGCTCTAATTCATGTCCATTGAGTCAGTGATGATATCTAGCCATCTCATCCTCTGTCACCCCTTTCTCCTTCTGCCCTTAATCTTTCCCAGCAATGGGCTCTTTTCCAATGAGTGGGCTCTTCACATCAGTGGCCAAAGTATTAGATCATCAGTCCTTCAGCATCAGTCCTTCCCGTGAATATTCATGGCTGATTTCCTTTAGGATTGGCTGGTTTGATGTCCTTTCAGTCCAAGGGATTACCAAGAGTGTTCTCTAGCACCACAATTCAAAAGCATCAATTCTTTGGCACTCAGCCTTATTTATGGTCCAACTCTCACATCCATACATGACTACTGGAAAAACTGTAGTAGCAATCTGTTGTAGGTTCATGTCTCACATAAAGATAAAATGTGCAACAGTGAAAGCACAAAATATAGGGGGGTAGTGTTAGAAGCATATTGCCAAAGGACCCATAAAGTACATGTAAAACAGTATAATATTTTTGACAGTATATGTGATTAAAGATATAGATTGCAAACATCAGAAGAATTCTTCAAAATATTAAAAAGCACTACAAATAATGAGTCACGACTGGAGATAAGATGCAATAATAAAAACACTCAGTCCAAAAGCAGGCAGAGAAAGAGGGGGAAAAAAGAAATATAGAACAGATACAATGAAGAGAAAACATATAGGATCCTGTTGCTTTAATGTTAGCCATATTAATAAAAGAAAATAATGACATTAGGTGTAAATTTCTAAATCAGGAATTGGTAAGCTACATCCCATAGGATAAACCTGTTTGCTATCTATTTTGGTAAATAAAGTTTTATTAGAACACATCTATGATCACACCTTTACCTATTTTTGTGAATACTTTCATGGAATAACAGTAGAATTAAGTACTTTGGAAAGAGGTATAAGAACTGCAAACTCTAAATATTTATTGTCTGTCCCTTTATTTAAAAAAAATGCTTGCCAAACTATGGTTTAAGCAAATAAATTAATGACATTGGCAAAGAGAATATTGTAAAGAAAAGATACAGCTATATTCTGTCTATAAGGAAACTTTTAAATATGAGCAGATTTAGAAAAATAAACGTCACACATGCATTGATCAAAAAGAAAATTAACATGGCTATCTTAGACAAGTAAACTTCAGAGCAATAAAAATATCAGGGATGAAGAGAGACATTACCTCATGGTAAGTAGATTGATTCACCAAGATGGCATAGCAATCCTAAATGTATATGCACCTAACAGAATTTTAAAATATATGAAGAAAAATTTTATCAAATTAAAAGGGTGAAACAAGACAGTTCACAGTTATGTTGGAAACAAATCCTTTTCTTTCAATAATCATGGAACAAGACCAAAAAAATCCCCCAAATCATAATCTACCAATTTGACATTTAGAAACACTACATCTTAGAATATAGAGATTTTTTTCAAGGTTTAATTTTTAATTTTTATTTTTTTAATCAAATGGTTAAAGCATTTTATTTTATTTTTAACCATTAATCATTTATTATTATTTTACTTTACAATATTGTATTGGTTTTGCCTAAGATGCATATAGAAGATTCACCAAGATAGAGCAAAGTATGTTCTATAGTACAAAACTCAACAAATTCAGAGAATTGAAATCATACGAAGTGTGTTCCTAACCACAGAGGAATTAAACTAGAAATTGCTTGCAATCATTCTGTATCTGTACAACCATTTTGTTTTTCACTTGCAGTACAACATTCAATAGATTACAAGAGCTATTTAATGATTTATTGTAAAATAGCCTTTGTGCTAAAAGATTTCACCCAACTGTAGGTCAATTTAAGTGTTTTGAGTATGTTTAAGGAAGGCTAGCTTGAACTAATGTTTGGTAGCTTAGGTACATTAAATGTATTTCGCACTTTCTACTTACAATGTTTCTAATTTACAATGAGTTTATTGGGATTTAATCCCATCATAAGTCAAGGAAGATCTGTAGTAGAAAATAAGGAATGTCTAAAATCAATTATCTAAACTTCCAACATAAGAAACCAAAGGAAAAAGAGTATTTGAACCTTAAGGAAACAAAGCAAGGTGCCGGGGTCCAGCCCCAGTGGATCCAGGGAATTCGAAGTGTGGACAGAGTCGGCGAGGAAAAACTTATTTATTTATTAATATAAGATTACATTAGGAAGAAATAGTGTAGTAGGAAAATTAAGTGGAGAAAGAAGGCTGAATAACCTGGATTACACGGAAGACCAATAAAATTCCAGACAAGGAATTTGCACCATCTACTTTGGGCCACCGGCGCTCACTTGAATATCTAAGGGTGCGTCACCTCAGGCTCCCTTTCGCACGGGTCTCAACAGCCAGGGCAAGTAAGTAGACTTGGTGAGCCTCCGCACCCCAGATGGAAATTCAGCCTGAAATTAAAGTAAAGAGCAGAGGGAGGGAAAGGGAGAAAAGGAGAGAGAGAGAGAGACAAAGGGGAAACCAGTCCAGCGACTGGCTCTGTCTTCTATTGTTTAGAAGGCCTTTAATACTTTTGATAAAACATGGAGATCAATGGGTAACACAAAGTTATGCAGCGTTAGCAGTCCAGACTCTTATCAAAACCAGGCTTTTCTCTCTGCAATACCTAACTGTATACACAAGTCTTAGGTGATTTACATCATCATCTGACCAAAAAGGGCCAATTAACATTTTACAGCCTTTTTTCTGATAAGGGTTTTTCAACCAGAAGACTTATTTGTGTTGATCTTCCCAAAGTCTGGTGCCACTCTCCAAAAGCACTAAATAAAGTTACATTCTTACATAGCAAGGACACAAGAGGAGTGCAGTGATATATAACAAAGAGAAAAGTAATTAACTCAAAAGTCTAGTGTTGTTAACATCAAAACTATTATATATCTTTTTCCATATCCCGTTTACATTGATTAAAATCCTCCCAGATGCCTAAAAGATAAAGAATACGGAGGCCTGGCAGCAGTCATTGAGTCAACAGTGAAAACCCATCGCCAATATGATTTTTAACTCTTTAGAAAAGGCTCTGTATCTTTAAGATGCTTTTAAGCTTTGTGCGTCTTGCAGTTGGGGGGCTGTAAACAATTCACAAGCTGTAAGAGGTCCAGGGAACCTGTTAGGCAAGCTAGAGAGCAATCAGAGGGGGTTTAATTGAAACATCCCTTTCAAATGCAGAAGACTAAAGCCCTGAGTTGACTTTTTTCCAGAGAATATCAGAAAAGTGGAAAAACAGAGTACAAAGGCTGGCAGATTCTTATTTGGGGGGGGGGGGGGGGATGCTCAGGAAATTCCAGAGGGAAAACCTGAGGTCTGATTAGCCTTGCCATTAGAGCTCTTGCCACATGACCTTGTCACGGGTGGAATTCCTCATGCTGGCTCCCGGCAGCAAGGGAAGTGATAATGATGAGGAGAAATTTGTGAAACTGAAAAGAAGAATGAATGGACAAAATAATGAAAACAAAAGTGGACTATTTCACCATATTAATAAAATTGATAATTCTCTACCCAAACAGGTCCACAAAAAAAGACAAATAACATTAACCTGTAAATTTGACAAAATGATAAGAAATGTACAAATTGGTGAAAGATAACTGCCACATGACAGTCAAGAAGAGACAGATAAATTGATGATTTAAATTTATAGTTAAAAAGATTTCTGCATTAAAAAATATTCATTTCTCATGTGTGTTTCTCATTTATTCTCACACTACTATCAAACAATGCTTCTGATATCTGATGTGTGGGTTTCATTCCCACAGCGAGCAATTCTCTGTGACATCAGTTGAATATTCTATGATTTAACTACATTCTGATACTATCTACCCAAAGACAGTGTCAGATACCATAGGCTGAGAGTTCAATCCTGTGAGACTGCACACCACTTCAGATGCCAATGACAAGTAGTAGGTCTCCATGATATCTATAACTTCTGTCTAATTTGGTTTCAAGTCAGAGGTTCCCATGATCTCCTTTTATTCAGATTTAATTATTAGCTAGAAAAGCTCACAGAACTCAGGGAAACATTCACTTACATCTAACAGTTCATTATATAATAAATGATAAAAGCACTACTATCACCCAGGGAATTCAAAGGGATTTAGGAACTCTGTGTTAAGAGTGAGAGTCAAAGACCAAAGTATTAGAACAAAAGATGCCCCTAGTGCTTTTAAAACTTAGGGTATTACAAGGGTTTTGGCAGTTCTACTTCAGGTACCAGAGGTCTAGACCAATGCATGTATTTACTATTATCTCACATTTTCCAATAAAGAAAACTTTAGACAGAGGAGGCCTCACTAATGAAGTATACCCATCCTTGAAAAGATAGTAGTATCTCCTCTAAAAAAGTTCTGCACCACACAAGAGAGCAAAGATCTAAAACTGCTTTCATGCAGACAACAGTTCAGTTCAGTCCCTCAGTCATGTCTGACACTTTGCGACCCCGTGGACTACAGCACACCAGGCTTCCTTGTCCAATGCCAAAGCTTGCTCAAACTCATGTCCATCGGATTGGTGAAGCCATCAACCATCTCATCCTCTGTCGTCCTCTTCTCCTCCTGCCTTCAATCTTTCCCAGCATCAGGGTTTTTGCAAGGAGTCAGTTTTTCACATCAGGTGGCCAAAGTATTGGAGTTTCACCTTCAGCATCAGAACTTCCAATGAGTATTCAGGACTGATTTCCTTTAGAATGGACTGGCTGGATCTCCTTGCAGTCCAAGGGACTCTCAAGAGTCTTCTCCAACACCACAGTTCAAAATTATCAATTCTTTGGCATTCAGCTTTCTTTACGGTCCAACGCTCACATCCATACATGACAAATGGAGAAAACATAGCTTTGACTTTGTTGGCAAAGTAATGTCTCTGCTTTTTAATATGATCTCTAGATTTGTCATAGCTTTTCTTCCAAGGAGCAAGTGTCTTTTAGTTTCATTTTTGCAGTCACCATGGTTACAGTGGTTTTGGAGACAAGAAAATAAATCTGTCACTCTTTCCACTGTTTCCCCATCTACTTGCAAAGAAGTGATGGGACAGGATGCCATGATCTTAGTTAAATAAACAGGGTGGCAATACACAACGTTGCTGTAATCCTTTCCCAATTTGTAACCAGTCGGTTGTTCCATGTCCGGTTCTAACTGTTGTTTCTTGACCTGCATACAAATTTATCAGGAGGAAGATAAGGTGGCCCAGTATTCCCATCCCTTTAAGAATTTTCCACAGTTTGTAGTGATCCACACAGTCAAAGGCTTTGACTTATTCAATAAAGCAGACGTTTTTCTGAAATTCTCTTGCTTCATCTATGAACAAACAGATGTTGGCAATTTGATCTCTAGTTCTTCTGTCTTTATAAAATTCAGCTTGAACATCTGGAAGTTCTCAGTTTATGTACTGTTGAATTCTTGCTTGGGGAGTTTTGAGCATTACTTTGCTAGAATGTGAGATGAGTGCAATTGTGCACTAGTCTGGACATTCTTTGGCATTGCCTTTCTTTGGGATTGGAATGAAAATTGACCTTTTCCAGTCTTGTGGACACTGCTGAGTTTTCCAAATTTTCTGGCATATTGAGTGCAGGACTTTCATAGCATCATATTTTAGGACTCAAAATAGCTCAACTGGAATTCTGTCACCTCCACTAACTTTGTTTGTAGTGATGCTTCATAAGGCCCACTTACACTCAAGGATGTCTGACTCTAGGTGAGTGATCACACAACTGTGGTTATCTGGATCATTAAGGTTTTTTTTTTTTTTTTTTTTTTTTTTTTGCATAGATCTTCTGTGTATTCTTGCCACCCTTTCTTAATATTTTATGCTTCTGTTAAGTCCATACAGTTTCTGTCCTTTATTGTGCCCATCTTTGCATGAAATGTTCCCTGGGTATCTCTAATTTTCTTGAAGTGATCTCTAGTCTTTTCCATTTTATTGTTTTCCTATATTTCTTTTCATGATCGTTGAGGAAGGCTTTCTTATATCTCCTTGCTATTCTTTGGAACTCTGTATTCAGATGGGTATATCATTCCTTTTCTCCTTTGCCTTTAACTTCTCTTCTTTTCTAAGGTATTCGCAAGGCCTCCTCAGACAACCATTTTGCCTTTTTGTATTTGTTTTTCTTGGGGGTGATCTTGATCCCTGCCTCCTGTACCATGTCATAAACCTCCATCCATAGTTCTTCAGGCACTCTATCAGATCTAATCCCTTGAATATATTTATCACTTTCACTGTATAAACTTAAGGCATTTGATATAGGTCATACCTGAATGGTCTAGTGGTTTTCTGTACTTTCTTCAATTTAACTCTGAATTTTACAATAAGGAGTTCATGATCTGAGCTATAGTCCCCCCCCCCCAGCCTTGTTTTTGCTGAGTGCATAGAGCTTCTCTATCTTTGGCTGCAAAGAATATAATCAATCTGATTTTGATATTGACCACCTGGTGATGTCCATGTGTGGAGTTGTCTCTTGTGTTGTTGGAAGAGGGTGCTTGCTATGACCAGTGTCTTCTCTTGGCAAATCTCTGTCAGCCTTTGCCCTGCCTCGTTTTGTACACCAAGGCAAAACTTGTCTGTTACTCTAGGTAACTCTTGACTTCCCAATTTTGCATTTCAATTCCTTATGATGAAAAGGACATCTTTTTTTGATGTTAGTTCTAGAAGGTCTTGTAGTTCTTCATAGAACCATTCAGCTTCAGCTTCTTTGGCATTTCTGGTTAGGGCATAGACTTGGATTACTATGATAGTGAATGTTTTGCTTTTGAAACAAAGAGAAATCATTCTGTCAGTTTTGAGATTGCAGCCAAGTATGCTTTTGTTGACTATGAAGGCTACTCAATTTCTTCTAAGGGATTCTTGCCCACAGAAGTAGATATAATGGTCATCTAAGTTAAATTCACCCATTCCAGTCCATTTTGCATCACTGATTCCTAAAATGTTGATGTTCACTCTTGCCATTTCCTGTTTGACCAGTTCCAACTTACCAATTCATGGACCTAACATTCCTTGTTCCTATGCAGTAATGTTTTTTACATCATTGGACTTTACTTCCATCACCAGTCACATCCACAGCTGGGTGTTGTTTTCACTTTGGCTCCATCCCTTCATTCTTTCTGGAGTTATTTCTCCACTGATCTCCAGTAACATGTTGGACATCTACTCACCTGGGGAATTCAACTTTCAGTGTCATATCTTTTTGCCTTTTCATACTGTTCATGGGGTTCTCAAGGCAAGAATACTGAAGTGGTTTGTCATTCCTTTCTCCAGTGGACCATGTTTTGTCAGAACTCTCCATCATGACTTGTCCGTCTTGGTGGCCCTACACGGCATTGCTCATAGTTTCATTGAGTTAGACAAGGCTGTGGTCCATGTGATCAGTTTGATTAGTTTTCTGTGATTGTGGTTTTCATTCTGTCTGCCCTCTAATGAATAAGGTTAAGAGGCTTATGAAAGCTTCCTAATGGGAGACAATGACTGTGGCGGAACTTGGGTCTTGTTTTGATGGGGGGGGGGGGGGCATGCTCTGTAAATCTTTAATCCAATTTTTTTGTTGATGGGCTGGGCTGTGTTCCCTCTCTATTATTTGGCCTGAGGCCAAACTGTGGACCCATGCCTCCACCTGAGACACCTGGACACTCACAGGCAAGCCTGATTCAGTCTCTTGGGACACTGCTCCTTTCTCCTGGCTCCTGGTGTGCACAAGGTTTTATTTGTGCTCTCCAAGACTCTTTTTCCCCAGTCCTGTGGAAGTTCTGTAGTCAAATCCCACTGACATCCAAAGTCAAATTCGCTGGGGGTTCTTAATCCCTTTGCTGTATCCCCAGGTTGGGAAACTGTTGTGGGTCCTAGAACTTAATGGAAGCTCTATGGTGGGACTCATGGCAACCTCCTCCAAGAGGGCTTATGCCACATGCTGTGTCACCCAGGTCTGCTACAACCAGAGCCCCTGTCCCTGTGGCAGGCCACTGCTGACCCTTGCCTCTTCCCTTAGACTATAACTAAAGCATTAAATCAAAATTACAAGAAAATATCTTTCATTAATACAGACAGAAATACACAACAAATATTATTGTCACATTATTAATGCAGAAATAGGATAATAACTCAAGATGAAGTGAAGTCTATCCCTGGAATACAAAGTTAGTTCAACATTCAAATATCAAACTGTATGAGATATCTCCTGAAAGTGAGATTAAGGAAGTCTGTATATCCATTCTTCCCTAAAAACAATGAAAATACTAGCATTGTGAAATCAGCTTTTTGAAAATTCTTTAAATTAACCAAATGCAACAGTTGCAAATGTACTGAAGAAAAACTGTTGAACCTTGCTAAGTAAAGCAAGTTCTATAATATTTTTACTTAATCTCTTCTCATCCCCTCATATAGCTCTATCAGTTCAGTTCAGTCTCTAAGTTGTGTCTATTTGTGACTCCATGGACTGCAGCACACCAGGTTTCCCTGTTCATCACCTACTCCCAGAGCTTGCTCAAACTCATGTCCATTGAGTTGATGATGCCATCCAACCATTTCATCCTCTGTTGTCCCCTTCTCTTCCTGCCTTCAATCTTTCCCAGCATTAGGGTCTTTCCCAATGAATCACCTCTTCACATCAGATGCCCAAAGTATTGGAGTTTCAACTTCAGCATCAGTCCTTCCAATGAATATTTAGGACTTATTTTCTTTAAGATTGACTGGTTTGATCTCCTTGCTGTCCAAGGGACTCTCAAACATCTTCTCCAACACCACAGTTCAAAAGCGTCAATTCTTTGGTGTTCAGCTTTCTTTGTAGTCCAGTTCTGACATCCATACATGACTACTGGATAAACCATAGCTTTGACTAGACTGACCTTTGTTGGCAAAGTAATGTCTGCTTTTTAATGTGTTCTCTAGGTTTGTCATAGCTTTCCTCCTAAGGAGCTAGCATCTTTTAATTTCATGGCTACAGTCATCATCTGCAGTGATTTTGAAGCCCAAGGAAATAAAGTCTCTCACTGTTTCCATTGTTTCCCCATCTATTTGCCATGAATGGATAAAACTGGATGCAACTATAGCTCCATAGTTACCTTGAAAGTCTTCAGTTTTTACAGTGTTAGCTATGAACGCTAGATATACTTCTCATAAAATAGGAACAACATCTCATCAAATACAGAATATCAATAAAGATATAGAAAATATTAATAAATTTCGTTCTAGAGTTGAAATGAACAATAATTGTAATGAAAAATTCACTAAAGGAGTTCAACATCAGAAACAACTAGGAATAAGAAAGAATGAGCCTCAGAGAAATGCAAGACAATGTTTATGTGTCAGCTTATGAGTAATGAGAGTTCTAGAAGATAAATCAAAGGGACAGGAAAATGTTTGAAGAAGTGATATCTGAAAAATTCCTAAATTTGATGAAAAACATTTGTATTTATTCACACATCCAGGAAACAAGCTTCAACTAGGATAAACTAAAAGAGAATCACACCTATAAATATCACATTCAAACATACTGAGAAAAAAAGGATTGTGAATCAAGTATTCTATACCTAGTATAACTGTATATCAGAAATGAAAAAAAAAAGAATAATGTATGAATAAAAGCTGAGATAATACATTCTTAGCAGATCTGCCCAGCCCACAGGAAAACTAAAGTGAATATCAGAAATTAAAGGACACAGATTGTAATTCCAATTCATGTGAAGAAGTATAGAACACAGCTGAAGGTGGTTATATATTCATAGGTAACTATAAAAATAGCATTAATGTATTTTCATTCATAATTATTTGCTTTTCATGTCTGAATTAAAATACAATCCATAAAGTAATAGTTATGTTAATACAACTATGTTGAAGGGCTTATAATGTATAAACATGTAACTTGTACTACAAAAATAATAACAATGAGGTTAAAGGAGGAAGCCATAAAGGAATAAAATTTTAAAAACCAAGCCCTCATATTTAAATCCAATTGATTAAAATCAGTTCAGTGGAGGCGTGGGGGAGGAATCATCTTTTTCAACAAATGGTGCTGACACTTTATACCTTACACAAAACTTACTTTAAAATAGATCAAAACCTAAATGTAAGACCTGAAAATAGAAAACTGCTAGAACAACCCTATGTGTTGTTGTGACTTTGGATAGAACAGTGTACTCTTAGATATGACATCTAAAATACAAGCAACAAAGGAAAAATAAATTTGGCTTAACCAAAATTTAAAACTTTTACATAAATCAACCTCAATTAAAAAATTTAAAACTTTCATGCTTCAAAGAACACTGTAAAGCAAAAAGACAACTGACAAAATGAGAGAAAAAATTTGCAAACCACATGTCTAACAAAAGTCTAGTATCTAGAATATGTTTAAAAAAATTCACAACTAATAAAACACAACTCAGTTTTAAAAAGGACAAAGGATTTGAATAGACATTTCTCAAAAGAAAATAAACAAATGGCCAATAAGCACATGAAAAGACAATGCCATTAATTATTTGGGAAATACTACTACAAATCACAATGATATACTTCTTCACAACCATTTAGATGGTTACAATCAAAAAGAGAAGCACTAACACATCTTGGCAAAGATGAAACCCTTATAAAGTTGTTGGTGGCAATGTAGAGTTGTACAACCCCCTGGAGAAAACAATTTTGCAGTTTTTCAAAAAGCTAAACATATCATAACCACATAACTTAGAAAGCTTGCTCCTAGGTATATAGCCAAGATAAATAAAAAACATGTGTTCATGAAAAAACTTATATATCAATGTTCATAGCAACATTAATCATAATAGCTAAAAGGTGAAAAAATGTTCACATTTACCAACTGATGAATGAATAAGCAAATGTGTTATATGGGTCCAGTTGAATGTTACACAGTCATGAAAGGAAATGAAGTACTGATTCAAACTGCAACATGGATGAACCTTAGAAACATTATGCTAAGTGAAAGAAGCCATATACAACAGACCATATGCTTCATGATTACATTAATTTGAACATGCAGACAAGTCAAATTCACAGATGAATGATGGTATGGGGAGGGAGGAGGGAGGGGGGTTCAGGATGGGGAACACATGTATACCTGTGGCAGATTCATGTTGATGTATGGAAAAACCAATACAATATTGTAAAGAAATTAACCTCCAATTAAAATAAATAAATTTATATTGAAAAAAGAAAAAATGAAATTAGGGATTAATTTTAAATGGGCATCTGCAGTAACAAATGAAGTGCACCCTACAGCACCTGCCAGCTCTTCAGTTTCAGTGCCATTTCCTCACCTGGCCTAAAGGTCAGCCCAATCGCAACACCCATCAGAAGGGCTAAAGCTCCACTAATTACAACCTCTTGCCTAGGCTTGGCCCAATCCAAGTGGTGGGCTCCACAGTCTCTCTCCAGAAGATTGGCAAAGTTCAGAAGCCACCACTGAACTTCCCCAGTAAGAAGTGGAAGAGGAGCTGCAGGAACCAAGACACAATGGAACACACAATCACAAGAATGTGATTCCAGGAATGCCTACATTTATCCGCACCCCCCCCCATACTTACTTGGGAACAAGAAAAAGCTTAGATTGTGCAACTGCAGATAGAAGCCCTGACTTGTAAACTGCACACAGGAGATCTGGGCATCCCTCCTAACCTGGGGGACATGTCCCCTTCCCCAGAGCCCATCTACAATAATGAGGGGAAAGAGGCTTAACACTCGTGACTTCCACACCCACAAGAAGCTTGAGGAGGAGCAAAATAACATTGTCACCAAAATGGCTTCCCTCAACCCTGATTTCAAGCCTCTTGCAGATTATAAGCCTCCAGCAACATATGTGAGCAATAAAGTAATGACCCCACAATATGAATATCCAGAAATCAGCTTTGTGTGGCTCCTAAGTGGGCCCAGAAGGAATACCTTGAAGAACACAAAAAAGGAATATAATGCCAAGATCTTGATTGGGGGGAAAGGCTCTGTGAAAGAAGGGAAAGTAAGGATTAAAGATAGCCAGATGCTGCCAGGAGAAGATGAGTCTCTTCACACCCTGGTGACTGCCAATACCATGGAGAATGTGAAGGTAGCAGTGGAGAAGAAACATCCTGAAGCAAGGTATAGATACCCCTGAGGACCAGAATGATCTACAGAAGATGCAGCTTCGAGAGTAGGCTTGCTTGAATAGGACTCTTTGGGAAGATGATAACAGAATCTTTAGACCCTGGCAGAGCTTGGAGATCCACAGCATTACCAATATCACAGTGTGTATGAAGTGTGGAGGCTGGTGACCCCTAGTTAGCTCAGGGTAAAATGCAGATGATACCTGGAAAGTACACTTGTGGACTCTGGGGTCTATTGCCTGCATCAAGGAAATTATATGATGTCACCACTGTTGCTCTCTCTGGTCCTCTTCTCCCATGCCAACACCAGTTGCAGCTTCTGCCACCCGCTCCTTCCAGCAGCAGTATGGCTTTCAGAATCCCTTTGCCAGAGCAGCAAAATACAAGGACTACCACCACCACCACCACCACCAGCACTGTCCCAGGATGCATTCTTCCATGGAAACAGCAACAGCCAGCTGCCACAGCTTCTCCAGGAGCACCTCACATGCAAGGCAACCCCATTGTGGTGCCCCTGTCTCCATGGATCCAGCCACCTCTATCACATGGTGTCCCTCTGCCTCCACCGCATCCACCACCTGGTTACATATATATGTAAGGCATGATATATGGGCATGAAAATGTTTTAAAGCAGATATAGGATGATGGTCACACCACTTGGAAAAATTACTTAAAATCATTAAACTGTACACTAGAAATTAGTAAATTTCATGATTTGTAAACTATACCTCAATATATTTATTAAAAATCAATTAATATAAATCAGCACATCAATGGATTAAACATAAAACCAAGAGATCCACACAATTGGTTTAGGAAAATCACTTAAAAGAGTTCAAATGCATTCATGATATAAGTTTCAGGAAGCAAAATACAGAAAATCTTTAAGGTGATGAAGGAATCTACAAAAACGTGTAACTAACATCAAATTTAATGTTCAAAAATGGAAAGTTTTCCCCCTTTTGGATATAATACAGGAATGTCTATTTTCATCATTTCTACTCAACATTGTACTGGAAGTCTTATCCAGTTCAATAAGGATAAAAAAAATAGATGGGAACAGAAGAAATAAATTGTGTTGTCTAACCAAAGTTGTGATTATCTACTTAGACAAGCCCATAGTTAACATTATGCTCAATGGTGAAAAGTTGAAATTTTTTCTCTAATATCAAGAACAATACAAAGATGTTTATATTCATCACTTATATTCAACATAGTATTTGAAAGCCTAGTCAGAGCAATTATGAAAGAAAAAGAAATGAAAGGCATCTAAATCAAAAGGGAAGAAGTAAAATCTCTGTAGATTATATGATTAAATATATAGAAAGTCTACCAAAAAGCTATTAAATGTAATCAACAAGTTAAATGAAGCTGCAGGATACAAAATCAACTTACAAAAATCAGTGACATTTCTATACACTAACACCAAATTATCTGCAAAAAAAATTAAAAAAAGACCCATTTTGTTTACAATAGCATCAAAAAGAATGAAATATTTAGAACGAAATTTAAATGAGAAGATAAAGGTCCGTACAGTGAAACCTCTTAAGCATTGAAAAGAAATCTTCGAAGAAACAAATAAATGAAGTGATATCCCATTTTCACGGATTAAAGAATTAATACTTTTAAAATGTGCATATTACCCAGGACCATCTATAAATTCATTGCAATATTTATCAAGATTCCAATGGGATCTTTTACAGAAGTAGAAACACATCCTTAAAATGTGTTTGGTATCACAGAAAAACCCTGAATAACCAAAATAATCCTGAGGGATAAGAAAGTTGGAGGCATCCCACTTCCTTAATTAAAACTATATTACAAAGCTATAGCAATCAAAACGGTACAGTACTGCATAAAATCTGATAGATGAATGAACAGAAGAAAATTGGGAACCCAGCAATATATATGTAGTCAACTAATATTTAACAGGAAGCTAAAACTACTCCATGGAGAAAAAAAAATATAGTGCCTTCAATAAATAGTGTTGGGAAAAGTGGATATTCACATGCAAAAGAATGAAACTAGGCCCCTTTCTTATAACACAAGGGTTAAATTAAAATTTATAGGTAAGTAAGACCTGACACTATAAAACTCTTAGAAGAAAAGTATGAGAAGAAAGCTCCTTGACATTGATCATGGGAACAATGTTTTGGATAGGACACAAGCAATAAAAACAGAATTCAACAAGCAAGACTATATTGTATGAAAAACCTTCTATATAGCAAAAAGCAATATACAAAATGTAAAGACGACCTACAAAATTGGAGAAAGTATTTATATTTTCAAATCGCAGGCAAAAAGAACAACAACAACAAAAAAAAAGAAAACAAACAAAAATAATCTGCCCAAAGGACCTGGGTAGAAATTTTTCAAAGAAAATATTCAAATAACCAATAGGTATACGAAAAAGTGCTCAAAATCACTAATCATGAGAGAAATATAAATCAAAGTCACAACTCACAATAAGATATTAACTCACAGTTGTTAAGATGTCTATTATCAAAATGACAAGAGGAAACAATTGCCGGAGAGGATGTGGAGAAAAGTAAACCCTTGTGTATTGTTGGTAAGAATGTAAATTGATGCAGCCACTATAGAAAATAGTATGGAGGATTTAATATTTTAAAAGTAGATCTATCAATACTACTTCTGAATGTATGAAGGAAATAAATGAGCTATATTGAAGAGATATTTGCATTCCCACATTTACTGTAATATTATTTGAAATAGTTAAGACATGAAAACAACCTAAATGTTCATTGAGAAATGAATGGATAAGGAAAATCAGACTATATATATATATATATACACACACATATATATCATGTATACATATGATACACACATATATATACATACATATCATGTATACATATGATACACACACACACACATATATATACATATACATTCTATGCAGCCAAAGATGGAGAAGCTCTATAGAGTCAACAAAAACAAGACCAGGAGCTGACTGTGGCTCAGATCATGAACTCCTTATTACCAAATTCAGACTTAAATTGAAGAAAGTCAGGAAAACCTCTAGACCATTCAGGTATGACCTAAATCAAATCCCTTACAACTATACAGTGGAAGTGAGAAATAGATTTAAGGGCCTTGATCTGATAGATAGAGTGCCTGATGAACTATGGAATGAGGTTCATGACATTGTACAGGAGACAGGGATCAAGATCATCCCCATGGAAAAGAAATGCAAAAAAAGCAAAATGGCTGTCTGGAGAGGCCTTACAAATACTGTGAAAAGAAGAGAGGTGAAAAGCAAAGGAGAAAAGGAAAGATATAAGCATATCAATGCAGAATTCCAGAGAAGAGCAAGAAGAGATAAGAAAGCCTTCTTCAGTGATCAATGCAAATTAATAAAGGAAAACAACAGAATGGGAAAGACTAGAGATCTCTTCAAGAAAATTAGAGATACCAAGGGAACATTTCGTGCAAAGAGGGGCTCGATAAAGGACAGAAATGGTCTGGACCTAACAGAAACAGAAGATATTAAGAAGAGGTGGCAAGAATACACAGAAGAACTGTACAAAAAAGACCGTCACAACCCAGCTAATCATGATGATGTGATCACTAATCTAGAGACAGACATCTTGGAATGTGAAGTCAAGTGGGCCTTAGAAAGCATCACTATGAACAAAGCTAGTGGAGGTGATGGAATTCCAGTCGAGCTGTTTCAAATCCTGAAATATGATGCTGTGGAAGTGCTGCACTCAATATGCCAGCAAGTTTAGAAAACTCAGTAGTGGCCACAGGACTGGAAAAGGTCAGTTTTCATTCCAATCCGAAAGAAAGGCAATGCCAAAGAATGCTCAAACTATTGCACAATTGCACTCATCTCACATGCTAGTAAAGTAATGCTCAAAATTCTCCAAGCCAGGCTTCAGCAATACGTGAACCGTGAACTCCCTGATGTTCAAGCTGGTTTTAGAAAAGGCAGAGGAACCAGAGATCAAATTGCCAACATCTGCTGGATCATGGAAAAAGCAAGAGAGTTCCAGAAAAACATCTCTTTCTGCTTTATTGACTATGCCAAAGCCTTTGACTGTGTGGATCACAATAAACTGTGGAAAATTCTGAAAGAGATGGGAATACCAGACCACCTGACCTGCCTCTGGAGAAATCTGTATGCATGTCAGGAAGCAGCAATTAGAACTGGACATGGAACAACAGACTAGTTCCACGTAGGAAAAGGAGTACGTCAAGGCTGTATATTGTCACCCTGCTTATTTAACTTCTGTGCACAGTACATCATGAGAAACACTGGACTGGAAGAAACACAAGCTGGAATCAAGATTGCCGGGGGAAATATCATTAACCTCAGATATGCACATGACACCACCCTTATGGCAGAAAGTGAAGAGGAACTAAAAAGCCTGTTGATGAAAGTGAAAGAGGAGAGCAAAAAAGTTGGCTTAAAGCTCAACATTCAGAAAACGAAGATCATGGCATCTGGTCCCATCACTTCATGGGAAATAGATGGGGAAACAGTGGAAACAGTGTCAGACTTTATTTTTGGGGTCTTCAAAATCACTGCAGATGGTGACTGAAGCCATGAAATTAAAAGACGCTTACTCCTTGGAAGAAAAGTTATGACCAACCTAGATAGTATATTCAAAAGCAGAGACATTACTTTGCCTACTTAGGTCCGTCTAGTCAAGGCTATGGTTTTTCCAGTGGTCATGTATGGATGTGAGTGTTGGACTGTGAAGAAGGCTAAGTGCCGAAGAATTGATGCTTTTGAACTGTGGTGTTGGAGAAGACTCTTGAGAGTCCCTTGGACTGCAAGGAGATCCAACCAGTCCATTCTGAAGGAGATCAGCCCTGGGATTTCTTTGGAAGGAATGATGCTAAAGCTGAAACTCCAGTACTTTGGCCACCTCATGTGAAGAGTTGACTCATTGGAAAAGACTTTGATGCTGGGAAGGATTAGGGGCAGGAGGTGAAGGGGACAACAGAGGATGAGATGGCTGGATGGCATCACTGACTCAATGGATGCGAGTCTGAGTGAACTCCTGGAGATGGTGATGGACAGGGAGGCCTGGCATGCTGCGATTCATGGGGTTGCAACGAGTTGGACACGACTGAGCGACTGCACTGAACTGAACTGATACATCATATATACATATAATACAGACACATTTATACAAATATATCATGTATACATATGATACACACACATATACATATATGTCATGTATACATATGATACACACATATGTATGCATATGTATCATGTATACTTATGATACATATATTTATACAAAAAAAGAAGCAAATTATTTATTTGCAGCAATACAGAAGAAGCTCAAGTGCATTATACTAAGAGAATTAAGTCAGAGGAAGACAAGTAGTATATGAGCTCATTTATATGTGGAATCTTAAAAAAGCAAACTCACAGAAACAAAAAACATATGAGGCATTTGCCAGAGGCTGGGGTGTAGGAGAAAGCACATGAATCCCATTATAAGATTAACAAATTCTGAGTATGTACTGTGCATCATGTTGACTACAGTTAAGAATACTATAGTGCATATTTGAAAATTGACAGTACCTCTCCTGACAAGAAAAAAATATTTATAATGTACAAGATGATGGATATTAAACTAAAATTATTCTAGGAAACACTTCATAATATATACAAGTATTAAATTATATTTTACACTTTAAACTTATACAATATTATATGCTAATTATATCTCAATAAAACTAGAACAAAAGTGCCATTAAACTAACACCTAAAAACAAACAAACAAACAAAAATTCTAGATATACATTTTAAAAAATTGTTTGCAAAGTAAGTATGGTGAAATCTACAAGACACAGAATTTCAAAAATTTATATGAATACAAATATAGCATTTTCATGGAAAATACTCAATAGTGATGTCTAGATGTTATGCAATTCTAATCAAATCCCAAGTAAAAAATTTAGTTGAATCACATTTGATTCAAAAATTGTATGGAAAAACAGAGAAAGCAGAATGTCCAATACAAAAAAACAAATATTAAGGGCTCATACTACCTGATTTTAGGCAACATAAATCTACAGTAATCAAGACAATGTGGTATTGAACAAAAGATTAATGCATATATCAGTGGAAGAGATCAGAAAGCCAAATAATAAATTCACACATATATGTATTAAAAAGATACAAAAACATTTCAATCAACATAGAACAGTGTTTTCATTAAAATGACAAATATTAATAAATATTTTAGTCAAAAAAATGCAACTAAAGCTAGACACACACCTCACATCATATACAAAATTTACCACAAAAATGCATCCTAGTTACCAAACATGTTAAAACACACACACACACACACACACAGAGGTAAAAACATTTGGGACCCTGTCTTGGCAAAATTTTCTTAGTTAAAACAACAACTTTGATCAGCATTAAAACTTCTGCTTTTTACTTATGCAAAAGTGTAAAAGAGAATATTTGCAATTCATATATTAGACAAAGAATTAACAGAAGAGAAAAGAACTCTCAACAGATAATAATTTTTTGAAAAGCCAATAAAAAGTGTGTAAAAATTTGGATAGACACTTCACCAGGTAAAGTATATGGATAGCAAATTGCCACATGAAACTTGTGCAGCACAATTAATCATTGTGTGCATGCTAAGTCACTTCAGTTTTGTCTGATTCTAGTTGTGTCTGGACTGTAGCCCACCAGGTTCCTCTGTTCATGGGGATTCCCCAGGCAAGATTACTGGAGTAGGTTGCCATGCCTTTATTATGTCTATGACCTATGTCTCTTGCATCTCCTGCATTGGCAAGTAGGTTGTTTACCACTAGTGGTAACTGGGAAGCCCCAATTAGGAAAATGCAAATTAATTCACAATGAGATATCATGCCAAACCTATTGGAATGTCTAAAATAAAAATAACAAAACAGTATACTAACGTATATATACGGAATTTAGAAAGATGGTAACGATAACCCTGTATGTGAGACAGCAAAGGAGACACAGATGTACAGAACAGTCTTTTGGACTCTGTGGGAGAGGGCGAGGGCGGGATGATTTGGGAGAATGGCATTGAAACATGTGTAATATCATATAAGAAACGCATCACCAGTCCAGGTTCGATGCTAGATACTGGATGCTTGGGGCTGGTGCACTGAGACGACCCAGAGGCATGGTACAGGGAGGGAGGAGGGAGGGGGTTTCAGGATGGGAACACGTGTATACCTGTGGCAGATTCATGTTGATGTATAGCAAAACGAATACAATATTATAAAGTAATTAACCTCCAATTAAAATAAATAAATTTATTTTAAAAATAACAAAACAAACAACAACAAGGAAAAAAAGTCTGCATACCAAACTGTAAAGACATGGAACAACTAGAAGTCTCTCTTTCCTAATGGGAATTAAAAAAAAATGATATAGTCAGTTTGGAAAACTGATTGGCAGTTTCTTATATTGTTATATATGAACAATATATATATATGTTTTACATAAATAATACATACATTACCTATGCCTACAATCTCACTTCTAGGTATTTGCCCAAGAGAAATTAAAACACGTTCATACAAAAACTTGTATGTGAATATTTGTAGCAGCTTTAGTATCAATCAGTTAAAAGTGGAAACACTTGTGACTGCATCAACTGATGACTATATGAACAGTGATAACTTCATATGACAGAAATATTCTCAATAAAAAAAGAAATAATTAATTATACACAAAACATCACATATAACTCTCAAATGCCTTATACTAAGTGAAAGAATCTGACTCAGAAAGCTAGATATTATATAATACAATTTATATAGCATTTTGTAAAAGGTAAAACTGTAAGGATAGAATGTTACTAGTGGTTGTCAGAGGCTGGAATGTTGGGAAGGGTAGACTAGAAAGGTATAGAACAGAATTGCTCTCCTTGATGAAGCTTCTGTATCTTGACTTTGCCTGTCATATGCATTTTTTCAAGTTCATAAAACTGCATAGTAAAAAGGATGAATTTTACTCAATACAAGTTATGCCTCAGTAAATAAGACTTCAAAATATAATGCGATATTTAAAAAAAAAACCCTCTGGCATTCAATCAGTGCATACAGTCATATCTCAAATACTATTAAAGAACCTCTAGTAGGAAAGATTATTGTCTTTTACTCTACATATAAAAATATTTTCACCTTCTGCCTTTATTCTATTAGTTAGAATATAAATAAAATTTTAAGAGCTATTTCAGGTTGTTTAAATATAAAAATGGTTTCTTCTCAAATACAAGTCAAATACAGTGGATATCTGTATAATTGAAGAGGCAGTTATATTTTTAAGAATTTTGCTGGCAAGTCATATGTAACTTGTTAAAAATGTATATGGAAATTCTAAGTGAGTGACTTGGTTTATAAAGCAAAGCAAGATCAACTTGCAGTCCTTTCCCTCTGCATTTTGAAAGAATTTTGTATTGTTTGGATGAAAACACGTTTGCCCATATAGGGTCATTTCTCTTTGGTCTCTAGGGACTATGGATTGCATATTTCCTTCTCTCAGAAAATCACTATTCTACCAACTGATCACATAAAACCATCTTAACTATCTCACAAGTCACAAACAAGGCACCAACTTCCATACAAATTATATTGTTTGACATTACTATTGATTTTTTTTTTGCCTTATTAGAAAAACAGAAATCAATTAATGTCAGTTAAGGCAAGGCCATGGATCATAAGCAAATGGCCATAACTGAAGACTGAACTCTCACAAGGAAAAATATGTTCTTTGAATAATAACATGGAATACTATAAAACAAATATAACCGAGATTTGTGCCAAAATGTTTCTTATACACAAATGATCAAACAATTAAATTATGCAATATTTTCTATGGCTGAAACATTCAAGAGCTTAAGTTAAAAATAAAGTGCTTAAGTTAAAAATAAAATCCCACTAAGGATTTTAATCCTGCAGGGAGTATCTTGTGATAACCTATAATTGAAAATAATCTGAAAAATAATATATATAACTGAATCACTGCTGTAAACTAGAGTCTAAGACAAAACTGTAAATCAACTACACTTCAATTAAAAAAAAATTTCTAGGAGGGGAGTAAGCAAGAAGTCTTCATGGAGGAAGTGGCATTCAGTGTGAGGGCTTAGATGTGATAGTAGGCAGGGGAAGAAGGAGTGGCTGGGCTGAGGATCTGGTGGGGGTGAAGGGGAAGGACAGTACATTGTCCCCTGAGTATTAGAAAAAAGAATTCTATTTATAAGAAAGTGGAATTATTTTTTTTAATTCTCCAATAATCCTGTTAATATCCTTTAAGACTGTGTTTTTCTAACTGAATTTCTGATACTTTTTTTTTTCACTAAAACTCTGTAGGATTTAAATTTATATGCATTTCAACTAGTAGAATTAGACTTGTTGAACTAGTTTTCAACAAGTAGAAAAACACAGTAAACCTATTAAAATCCTTACATAGACATTTCTAAAACAAAACAAACAAAAACTTAGTGTCTAAATCTCGTCAGATTCTTTATATTTAATATATGAAAACTGAAATTCCATGAACAAAGGCATAGTTTATAAAAATTTTTGTAAAGTCCAAGGAGATGAATTATCTGTATGTTACAGAATTTCCAAAGGAGAATTTATATATATATATATATATGTAATTTTACACTGAAAGTTTTGAGAAACAAAGATAACTGGCATATTTCCTAATCTAATATACACTATTTTAACACACAGCAAACCTAACACAATTATTATGACAAAATGTTTTGTTTCAATGAAAGTGAAAAGTGAAAGTTGAAAGTTGCTCAGTCGTGTCAGACTTTTTGTGACCCCATGGACTATACAATCCATGGAATTCTCCAGACCAGAATACCAGAGTGGGTAGCCTTTCCCTTCTCCAGGGGATCTTCTCAACCCAAGGATTGAACCCAGGTCTCCCGCATTGTGGGCAGATTTTTTACCAGCTGAGCCCCAAAGGAAGCCCAAAAATACTGGAGTGGGCAACCTATCCCTTCTCCAGCAGATCTTCCTGACCCAGGAATCGAACTGTGGTCTCCTGCACTGCAGACAGATTCTTTACCAAATGAGCTATGAGGGAAGCCCCTGCACATATTATATTTTCTGTTGTGCTGTGTGTGCTGTCCTTGGTTGCTTAGTCGTGTCTGACTCTTTTCAACCCCAGGGACTGTAGCCCGCCAGTCTACAGTCTGTAGCTCCTCTGTCCATGGGATTCTCCAGGCAAGATTATTGGAATGGATTGTCATGCCCTTCTCCAGATAATCTTCCCATCCCAGGGTTCGAACTCAGGTGTTTCACATTGCAGGCAGATTCTTTACCAACTGAGCCACCAGGGAAGCCCATATTTTCTATTAGTGCCCAATATTTCTCCTTCATCACATCTATTATAGCCATACTGTATTTCCTTTAGTCTAACAAATGTTTTACTCTTTTTTGACTTATAGCTTCATATATGTGGTTCTCTCTGGCTAGAAGATCTCAACTCTCCACTCCCACCCCTAATACCAGCTCCATTTTGCTAAATCCTTTGGAACTTTTACTCCAACTCACTCTGCTAAAATATGGCTTCTTGCAGGAAAAATTTTATTGCTAAAGTGTGTTAGCTCCTTTGTTCTACATTTTTATAGCTGATGTTTCCCTTTCTTTTAAACATGCATCACACTTCTAGTGATTTGTAAATGACTATATTTCCCATTTGAGTTTTTACTTTATGAAGAATATCTCTAGTGTTTACAGCAGAACTCTCACATAGTAATTATTTATCAATATTTGTTGAATGAAAGAACAAATGGATGGTGCACAATAAAGAACATTTTACTAATTGCTGTGGAATCTTAAGGAGTAGGACTATGTCAGTTAAAGAAAATGTACGAGATATAAGAAGAAGTTTATTAACAAAAGAAAAAAGCAATAAACACACAAAAGAGATATTTGGAAAGCAGTTATCAGGAAAAAAAAAAAACTATAGAAGAGGGTTTAAGTAGAAAAATGGCGATATCTAAGGGTGAAATTTAGATTTGAGGCAGAGTGTGTATCACATAGAACGCTGTGATAAACCAAAGAAGTGTGTCATTTAGTTTGAAAGAGATGGAAGGCCATATCATGAGGTAGGGAGTGACAAGATCAAGGTTGCAAATTAGGAAAAAAAATATTGTAGGATCATTTAGATCGGGGGAAATATCAAAGCAGTTATGTTATTATTGTGTCACTCACTCTTACTCCATAACTTAGATTATCCCCAGTTTATAGAAATTAGGAATGGGCCATGGCATTACTTACCTATTGATGATTCTGCTACTGCTGTTAGTTTTAGCTAACATTCACTCAGCACTTACTTAGAGGTCCAGAACTATTTTATGACATAATGTGTATTATGTTTATTACAAAAGTAAATCTTTAAAACAATATTTTGAGATATGATCTTTTATTATTCTTACATTTCAGATGACCAAAATGAATCTCTGAGAGGTTATTTAACTTGTCTAAGGTATGCAGGAGATGTGAAGGTATATTGAAATCCTTTTTTCTTGGAAGGGGATACATTATGATTCAATAAAGACTGATGTCTGATGGACATAAGGTAAGCAAGTTTTGAAGAAAAGAATGACAACTGGAGAAGGAAATGGCAACCCACTCCAGTGTTCTCGCCTGGAGAATTCCATGGATAGAGAAGCCTGGCAGGTTGCAAAGAGGGGTTGCAAAGTGTCAGACACAACTGAGTGACTAACACACACTCATAAGCAAGCTTTATTCTGGGTATGGTTGATAACTACCATTGCAAGCTACCAGAGTGACAGACACTTTCTGATTTACCTAACATTCTAATAAGATGTTATTGAATGCACATACTATTGATATTAAGGGCTTGTTAATTGTGTCATTTTTCCTTTGCTCCCTATATAATAGGCAGTACTAAACATAGTTTGTACTTTGTTCTTATGTTCCACAATTACTGCCATGCATCTCAGCATTACACAATCCTGATTGAATACTAATAATTAAGTAATGCTTATTTACAATGAATTATATTTCATAACCAAGAATTTATATTCAATTGCAGATAGGATAACTTTTAGATTAGTATTTCTGAAATGCACTGGGATGTTAATGGGTCTCTGCTTCATGTTTGTACAAAGAATCTAATTAGTTTAATACATACTGGCTTAAATAAAAATGAATCAGATTTCTTTACATCATGCCTTTTCAGAAATATTTAGTATGTAAAGGTGTAATGCCACCAGCTGAGTGTATATATATATATATATATATATATATATATATATATATATATATATATTTGTATTTATGTGTGTGTGTGTGTGTGTGTGTGTGTATGGGCTTCCCAGGTGGTGCTGGTAGTAAAGAACTCACCTGACAATGCAGGAGATGTAGAAGATGCAGGTTCAATCCCCTGGGTCAATAAGATCTCATGAATGAGGTTGGCCTAAATCTCAACATTCAGAAAATGAAGATCATGGCATCTGGTCCCATCTCTTCATGGCAAATAGATGGGGAAACAGTGGAAACAGTGACAGACTTTATTTTGGGGGGCTCCAAAATCACTGCAGATGCTGACTACAGCCATGAAATAAAAAGAACGCTTACTCCTTGGAGGAAAAGTTCTGACCAGCAGGTTAAAAAGCAGAAACATTACTTTGCCATCAAAGTCCATCTAGTCAAAGCTATGGTTTTTCCAGTAGCCATATATGGATGTGAGAGTTGAACCATAAAGAAAGCTTAACACCAAAGAATTGATGCTTTTGAACTGTGTTGCTGGAAAAGACTCCTGAGAGTTCCTTGGACTGCAAGAAGATTCAACCAGTTAATCCTAAAGGAAATCAGTCCTGAATATTCATTGGAAGGACTGATGCTGAAGCTGAAACTCCAATACTTTGGCATAGATGTGAAGAGCTGACTCATTTGAAAAGACCCTGATGCTGGGAAAGATTGAAAGCGGGAGAAGGGGACAACAGAGGATGAGATGGTTGGATGGTATCACCAACTCTATGAACATGAATTTGAGTGAACTCCATGAGTTGGTGATGGACAGGGTGGCCTGGTGTGCTGCCGTCCATGGGGTTGCAGAGTCAGACATGACTGAGTGACTGAACTGAACTGAACTGATTGATCACTTATGAAGGTGAGTACATTTTCCATAGTTTATTGGCTATTTGGGTTTTCTTTTTTATGAAACATTAATTCTAAGATTTTGCCCATATTTCTACAGAGCTGTCTTTTTGCCTTTGTAGAAGTTACTTTCACGTTTTGCATATTAACCCTTTGTTGATTTTATATGTTACCAGTAACTCTACCAAGCTTGAGCTTGTACTTTACTCATTTTATGATATAACTTAATGAACAGATGTTCTTAATTTTTAATGATGGTGAGTCTAGCAACATTTTGTATTATGTGTGTGTGTGTCTTGTTTAAGAAATCCTTGCCTGCCTTGTGATCATTAAGAAATTGTTTTTTATCACCTAAACTTTTCAAAATTTTACTTTTCAGATTTAATATTTTAATCTACCAGCACTTCATTGCTGTGTCTGACTACATGTTGGAGTCCTTTTTATGTGTATATGAATTGCCCTGAAAGCATTTACTGAAAAATACATTATTTTTCCCCTAGCTTTTATTCAAAATGCACCATACATATTTCCATATATGTAAGAATATGCTTCTGGATAGAGTTGCATTCTATCCTACTGGTCTATCTCTGTGTAATTATCACACTGTCTTAATTACTATAGATTTGTAATGAGTCTTAGTATACAGCAAGATCACATCCTCCATATTG
Source organism: Budorcas taxicolor (assembly GCF_023091745.1). Lineage (NCBI taxonomy): Eukaryota > Metazoa > Chordata > Mammalia > Artiodactyla > Bovidae > Budorcas > Budorcas taxicolor. The sequence goes on from NC_068935.1 coordinate 2,763,054, forward strand.
TTCTCCTTTTTTGATAAAGATTGGCTAATCTTGACCCATGGCATATCCTCTTAAATTTTAGAATCGGATTTTCACTTCTGCAAAGAAGTTTTATTGGAAGATATATGGTATTTCATGGAATTTATGCATCACTTTGGGAAACAATTGACATTTTTATAGTACTGAGATTTCCTGGCAAATATATGATATAGCTCTCTATTGAGTTATGTCCAACTTTTACTAATAAGAAAAAAAATCCTTCTAGAGGTTTTAACTTTTAAAGTTCCATATATGCTTGACATCTGAATGTTATTTTCAGAGCTTTCTTTAAATTGCATATTTTGTTTGTTGCTAGCCAATTTTCAATTTATATTTATATTGATTTTTACCCAACAACCTTGACAAACTCTTATTAATTATAATATAATTTATAAATACAAATTCTGTATCATCCTTTTTTTCCAGTTCTCATGCCTTTCTTTTTCTTTGCCTACTTCAGTTGTTAGCACATCCAGTGCAATGTAGAATGGAAGCAGTGGTACTAGCTATCCTTGTATTGTTGAAAATATGAAAGGTAGAACTATCATTATATATTTACATTTATTAAGTTTATTGTATAATCTTGTATCTTGCAATCTTGTTCTAATATTAATAGTTTTTTTAGTTGATTCTTTAGGGTTTTTTTGTACAAAAATCATGTTATCTACAAACATAATTTTACTTCTCCTTTTCTAATTTGTATGTTTTTATTTCATTTTCTTGTCTAATTTTTCTGGCTACAACCTGCAGTACAGTCTTGAATAGAAATAGCAAAAGTAAGCATCTTGTTCAATTCCTGAACCTAAGAACAAAGCATTCAGTATTTTGAGATTAAGTATAATGTTTCTAGTGGGATTTTTGTTGATACCATGTATCAGGGACATGAAGCTATTTTTTGTTCTTACTTGATTGAGTCTTATTTTCATGAAAGAATGCTAGACTTTCTAATGCTTTTCTGCAACTATTGAATTGATGGTATGATTTTTGTCCTGAATTCTGTTAGTATGATAAATTCCATTAATTGATTTACTGAATAATAAACCGACATTGCATTCCTGGGATAGGTCCCAATTGATCAGGGTAAAAATCCTTTGTATTTCCTGCTGGATTCAGTTGGCGAGTATTTCACTGAAAATTTTTGTACTTATATTTCATAGGGAATATTTATCTGTAGTTTTCTTGTGATATATTTGTCTGGGTTTGGAATCATTACTGGACTCATAGAATGAGTTAAGAAATATTCTTCATTTTTTATTGTAAGATTTTGTGACAAATGGGAAGTATTCTTTTATTTTTTAATTTAAATTTATTTACTTTAATCGGGGGCTAATTACTTTACAATATTGCATTGGTTTTGCCATACATCAACATGAATCCACCTCAGGTATGCACATGTTCCCCATCTTGAACCCCCCTCCTACATCCCTCCCCATACCATCCCTCTGGGTCATCCCAGTGCACCAGCCCCAAGTATCCTGTATCCTGCATCAAACCTGGACTGGTGATTAGTTTCTTATATGATTTTATACATGTTTCAATGTCATTCTCCCAAATCATCCCACCCTCTCCCTCTCCCACAGAGTCCAAAAGACTGTTCTATACATCTGTGTCTCTTTTGCTCTCTCGCATACAAGGTTATTGTTACCATCTTTCTAAATTCCATATATATGTGTTAGTATACTGTATTTGTGTTTTTCTTTCTGGCTTACTTCACTCTGTATAATAGGCTCCAGTTTTATCCACCTCAGAACTGATTCAAATGTATTCTTTTTAATGAGAGTAATAATCCATTGTGTTTATGTACCACTGATTTCTTATCCATTCATCTGCTGATGGACATCTAGCTTGCTTCCATGTCCTGACTGTTATAAAAAGTGCTGCAATGAGCATTGGAGTACATGTGTCTCTTTCGATTCTGGTTTCCTCTGTGTGTATGCCCAGCAGTGGAATTGCTGTGTCATAAGGCAGTTCTATTTGCAATTTTTTAAGGAATCTCCACACTGTTCTCCATAGTAGCTGTACTAGTTTGCATTCCCACCAACAGTGTAAGAGCATTCCCTTTTCTCCATGCCCTCTCCAGCATTTATTGCTGGTAGACTTTCAGATAGCAGCCATTTTGACTGGCGTGAAATGGTACCTCATTGAGGTTTTGATTTGCATTTCTCTGATAATGAGTGATGTTGAGCATCTTTTCATGCGTTTGTTAGCCATCTGTATCTTCTTTGGAGAAATGTCTGTTTAGTTATTTGGCCCATTTTTTGATTGGGTCATTTATTTTTCTGGAATTGAGCTGCAGTAGTTGCTTGTATATTTTTGAGTTTAGTTGTTTGTCAGTTGCTTCATTTGCTATTATTTTCTCCCATTCTGAAGGCTGTCTTTTCACCTTGTTTATAGTTTCCTTTGTTATGCAGAAGCTTTTAAGTTTAATTAGGTCCCATTTGTTTATTTTTGTTTTTATTTCCAGTATTCTAGGAAGTGGGTCATAGAGGATCCTGTTGTGATGTATGTCAGAGAGTGTTTTGCCTATGTTCTCCTCTAAGAGTTTTATAGTTTCTGGTCTTACATTTAGATCTTTAATCAATTTTGTGTTTATATTTGTGTATGGTGTTAAAAAGTGTTCTAGTTTCATTCTTTCACAAGTGGTTGACCAGTTTTCCCACCACCACTTTTTAAAGAGATTGTCTTTAATCCATTGTATATTCTTGCCTCCTTTGTCAAAGATAAGGTGTCCATAGGTGCATGGATTTATCTCTGGGTTTTCTATTTTGTTCCATTGATCTATGTTTCTTTGAAAGGATTAAAAAAATTGACAAAACACTAGCCAGACTCATCAAGGAACAAAGGGAGAAAAATCAAATCAATAAAGTTAGAAATGAAAATGGAGAGATCACAACAGGCAACACAGAAATACAAAGGATCATAAGAGACTATTATCAGCAATTATATGCCAATAAAATGGACAACGTGGAAGAAATTGACAAATTCTTAGAAAAGTACAGCTTTCCAAAACGGTACCAAGGAGAAATAGAAAATCTTAACAGACCCATCACAAGCATGGAAATTGAAACTGTAATCAGAAATCTTCCAGCAAACAAAAGCCCAAATCCAGATGGCTTCACAGCTGAATTCTAACACCTATCCTAGTCAAACTCTTCCAGAAAATTGCAGAGGAAGGTAAACTTCCAATCTCATTCTATGAGGCCACTATCACCCTAATACCAAAACCTGAAAAAGATGCCACAAAAAAAGAAAACTAAAGGCCAATATCACTGATGAACATAGATGCAAAATTCCTTAACAAATTCTAGCAATCAGAATCCAACAGCACATTAAAAATATCATACACCATGACCAAGTGGGCTTTATCCCAGGGATGCAAGGATTCTTCAATATCCACAAATCAATCAATGTAATTCACCACATTAACAAATTGAAAAATGAAAGCCATATGATTATCTCAATAGATGCAGAGAAAACCTTTGATAAAATTCAACATCCATTTATGATAAAAACTCTCCAGAAAGCAGGAATAAAAGCAACATACCTCAACATAATAGAAGCTATATATGACAAGCCCACAGCAAACATTATTCTCAATGGTGAAAAATCGAAAGCATTTCGCCTAAAGTCATTAACAAGAATGTCCACTTTCACCACTACTATTCAACATAGTTCTGGAAGTTTTGGCCACAGCAGTGAGAGCAGAAAAAGAAATAAAAGAATCAAAATTGGAAAAGAAAAAGTAAAGTTCTCACTGTTTGCAGATGACATGATCCTGTACATAGAAAACCCTAAAGACTCTACCAGAAAATTTCTAGAGCTAATCAATGAATATATCAAAGTTGCAGGATATAAAATCAACACACAGAAATCCCTTGCATTCCTATACACTAATAATGAGAAAATGAAACAATTCCATTCACCATTGCAACGAATAGAATAAAATACTTAAGAATTTATCTACCAAAAGAAACTGAAAACCTATATATAGAAAACTATAAAACACTGGTGAAAGAAATCAAAGAGGACACTAACAGAGGGAGAAATATACCATGTTCATGGATCAGAAAAATCAATATAGTGAAAATGAGTACTACCCAAAGTAATCTATAGATTCAATGCAATCCCTATCAGGCTACCAATGGTATTTTTCACAGAGCTAGAACAAATAATTTCACAATTTGTATGGAAATACAAAAAACCTCCTATAGCCAATGCAATCTTGAAAAAAGAAGAATGGAACTGGAGGAATCAACCTGCCTGACTTCAGGCTCTACTACAAAGCCACAGTCATCAAGACAGTATGGTCCTGACACAAAGACAGAAATATAGATCAGTGGAACAAAATAGGAAACCCAGAGATAAATCCATGCACCTATGGACACATTATCTTTGAAAAAGGTAGTATTCTTTTAAAGTTTTTGATGTGCTGTGCTTAGTTGCCCAGTCGTGTCTGACTCTTTGAGACCCCATCAATTGTAGCCCACCCGGCTTCTCGGTCCATAGGGATTCTCCAGGCAAGAATACTAGAGTGGGTTGCCATGCCCTTCTCCAGCGGAGAGGATTCAGCAATAAGGCCATCTTCTCCAAGGCTTTATTGGTAGGAATATTTTACGTGACTAATTCAAGCTCTTTATTTATAAATCTGGTCAGATTTTCTATTTCTTCTTGAGTTAGAATCAGTAGTTTGTATCTTTCTGAAAAGTAAAATTTTTAATCTAAGATATACATTTTTATTTTATAATAAAAATAAATTTTCATCAAATTACTACTTTAAAAAATTTACAGTGTGTGCCATTCAGTGGATTTTAGCACATTAGCAATGATGTGCAACATCTCACCACAATCTAATTCTGGAACTTTTACATTAACCAAAAAAGAACACCTGCACTTGATATTAATAGTAATCCCTCAAACCTACTTAAGTTATCAGAGTTTAAAGTTATCCTGTGCTTTTTCTTTCTTCTTGGAAAATCAAGTATCCCTGTGTAACTTGAACTCCATCAAAAACACCTCCCAGCTTGTAAGCTATTTCTTTTATGTCTTTCTTTCTCATTCTCTCTTTTCAAGATCAAAAATTACTATTATAATTCAGTGTTTATTTCATTTCACAAGTTTATGATAGCCTTTAAGCTTTTATCTCAGACCTTATATCCAGGTTCACTGTACTTTAGAATGTCTTTTAATGTTAATTAGAAAACTATATCCTACAGCTTTAATTTTTTTGAAATGTGTTTATGTCATTCTTATTGTTAAAACATATTCTTACTTGGTCAGAACTCAAGTATTGACTTTCTTTTTCCCAACAATTTGGGGAAAGTATTCCATTGTTAGTACCAGTGAATTACCTTTCAGTAAAGCTTTTACTCCTTTGAAAGTACTCTATCTGTTTTCAATTCTACTAGCCAGACAACCAAGAATTTATTTATAACTGAACAAGTGGTATCTATTACTCATTGCAGTGAGGGAAAATACACACCATGGAGAATCATGGGGTGTGTGAGTAAGCAGATGTGAAAAAAAAAAATACTGAATATAGGAATTGGGGTTTGACTGAGTGGTTTGTAGGAAACTCTAACAAAATGGAGGTTAATTATACACTGAATACTACCGTAATGTAAGATCATTTGTAAGATTGCATATATCAATAAATTTTACTTATAGGAATAGAGACTAGAATGGGGTTAATGTTATAATTGCTAAAGAAGTGGTACTCCTTCATGTTGATCAAGAGAAGAGGTCTTTGTTACTTATTAATTTCATAGTACCCCCCATTTTTTGTTGTTCTTTGCTTAGAAAAACTTATGAAGCAGTCTTATTTTATCTCATTTATCAAGGTCTTGGAGTAACCTTGTCTGAGTTTAATATTTAGTGACATTATTTTTAATAGGAAAATGGCATGACCTAGTTGTGAATGTCAGGGCATATCCTGAATGATAGAATCTGCTGTCTGTTTTGTTTTGTTTGTTTGTTTGTTTCTTTAATATTATCTCTGGAAAACTTTAACTCTTTATTTTAACCCATAGTGTTCTGTGCATTAAAGGTCAACATTCAAAAAACTAAGATCATGGCATCTGGTCCTATCACTTCATGGCAGATAGATGGGGAAACAGTGTAAACAGTGACTGACTTTATTTTCTTGGGCTCCAAAATGACTGCATATGGTGACTGCAGCTATGAAATTAAAAGACACTTGCTTCTTTGAATAAAAGCTATGGCCAACCTAGACAGCATATTAAAAAGCAGAGATGTTACTTTACCAACAATGGTCCAACTAGTCAAAACTATGGTTTTTCTGGTAGTCATATATGGATGTGAGAGTTATATCATAAATAAAGCTGAGCACTGAAGAATTGATATTTTTGAGTTGTGGTGCTGAAGAAGACTCTTGAGAGTCTTTTAGAAAGCGAGGTGATCAAACGAGTCAATCCTAAAGGAAATAAGTCCTAAAAAGTCATTGGAAGAACTGATGCTGAAGCTGAAGCTCTAATACTTTGGACATCTGATGAGAAGAACTGACTCTTTAGAAAAGACCCTGATGCTGGGAAAGATTGAAGACAGGAGGAGAGGGGACAATAGTGGACGTGATGGTTGGATGACATCAACGACTCGATGGACATGAGTTTGAGGCAAGCTCTGTGAGTTGGTGATGGACAGGGAAGCCTCATGTGGGCAGTCCGTGGGATTGCAAAGAGACATGACTGACCGACTGAACTGAACTAAAGGAAATAGAAAACAATAAAAAGAATCTAAATAAATATACAATTACAACTTTTAGAAAGTGTCATTAATGAAACAAATAGGGTTCCATAATACAAGGACTTCCCTGGTGGCTCAGACAGTAAAACATCTGTCTACCATGCGGGAGACCCAGATTCGATCCGTGGGTTGGGAAGATCCCCTAGAGAAGGAAACAGCAATCCACTCCAGGACTATTGCCTGCAAAATCACATGGACAGAGGAGCCTGGTAGGCTACAGTCCATGGGGTCGCAAAGAGTCAGACACGACAGAGCGACTTCACTTCACTTCACTTCAATACAAGGAAAAGAAACCACAAAATGTTTTAAACAGGGAAGTAACATGGTTTAATTTTTATTTTTGTTTTTAAAAGGTCAAAGCATCAGATTGTTAGCTGTCTCACAATATCTATTCCTCCATTTTTTTAAATAACAAAGACTTGACTGGGCTACAGTCAACTAATGAAATTTTTATATACCAACTTCCCTTTTATCTAGATGTGGCCATATGACTAAGTTCAGGCCCATGGAAATTGAAATATAATATAGGTCACTTTTAGGACTTCTTCTTGAAAGGAATAGCCATTCACTTTCTTGAGCTGCTTCTTTCCTCCCTATTCTCTGGCATCTTATAAAAACTCTTTTGAGCCCAGAGATGAAAGCTAAATATTGAGAACACAGAGCTGGTGTTCCAGTCTTGGACTGCTTACACCTGAATTGTTACATAAAAGAGAAATACAGATACATCTTATTAAATCCATTGTACTTTGGAGTCTCTTTGTCATAGCAGCTTTGTGTCATGACTAATAGCTTCTTTGTGGAGAACGAATTGTTCATGGTTCATAGTGGAAGTGGGAAAATCCATTTGGAGGCTATTGCAGTAATTCAGAAGATAGATGATGGTACTTGAAATAAGATGGTGGTAATAGATGTTGAAAGAAGTGGACGGATTGGTGATATGTTTGAGAGATAAAGGTAACATGACCTGCTGAAAGGTGGGATCTGGGGTTGAGAGAGAATAAAGAATAAAGGATCAGTCCAAGTTTTCTAGCTATTTATTGAAATTGGGAAGTATAGATTGGTAGAGCACAAAGTTGTGTAAGTGGTTTGAATAGGCAGTAAAATCAAAAGAAGCAAGGGAGAGAAAATTGATCAATAAGTTGTCCTCTCATCTGTGAAACTTTCCCCAATTTCCTGGGCAGAATTAGTTATAAGGTCTATACATTTTCATGGCATTTTTGCGCAGGATTTCATAAGAACATTTATCAAATTGGGCTACCTTTTTCAGTTGTATATCTCCTTGTGTGTAACAGACCTTGTCAGCATTCATCTTCACACCTCTAGTTTCTATCAAAGTTTTCAAGGACTTACTAGATACTCAACAATTTTATTTCCTTATTTTTTTTGAAGCAGTGTTAGTAGTAATGCTAAGGCTAATTCTTTTAATTTTTAATGCCTATTTTTGTTAATTTTTCTTTGCTTTTCCTTTTTAATTTTTTTGGAAGATTTGACATACATAAAAGAATAAGATTTTGGCACATATAAAAATGATTATATGGTAGAGATGATCATAAATGATACATTTCTTCATCTTGGCACTTTCAATACTTTGAACATAATATTTAATTAGAAGTATTGATAAGCAGTAAGGATTAATTTGGAAAATGGAAATAGCAGTCACTTCATATGTGTGGCTATAATGAAACAAAGCACACAGAATTTGAAGTTATTATTAATACATATACAACTACATTAATTTGAACAAACTAAAAGACATTTATGTAAGTTGTGTAATTGAAAAAGCTCATGGAAAGCAGAAGGATGACAAACTCTGGACTCTACTGAGTTTTAAGCTGATATTTTAAAAGACGACAATTTAGCAGTGGGTTTTCTGATAGATTTCAGTTATAAGAGTGGTATGTGAAAAATGCTTGTGGAAGTAACTTTGACCAACTTCAGGCAAAAAGGGATAAAGTCCGAGGAGCCAAAATACAAGCTAAGAATTAGGAACTTGGTTAGTTTAAAGAAAAGTAAAATACTTCAGAAATACACTGAGACATAAATTCTAAAATCAGGTTCACAATGATTGTAGGTAAATTGGTATCATGTTTTGAGTAATATTCCTGATTCTTTCACATGACTCTTCTGTAGGATAGTTTCCAGTATATTCTGGAATTATGGTACTTAAATTCTTTTCTAAGTAACTGTTAGAAAAAATAAATGAGTTCTTTTATACATACATTTCCTTTTGACTATAAGTGGAATAAACCTTATTATATAACCTTAATTCTCAAAGACAAATCTGCAGTTTCCTCAAATACAGAGGACAGTTCAGTTCAATTCAGTCTTTCAGTTGTGTCCGACTCTTTAGGACCCCATGAACCACAGTAGGCCAGGCCTCCCTGTTCATCACCTACTCCCTTAGTTTATCCAAACTAACATCCATTGATTCAGTGATGTCATCCAACCATCATATCCTCTGTTGTCCCCTTCTCTTCCTGCACTCAAACTTTCCCAGCATCAGGGACTTTTCAAATGAGGCAGCTCTTTGCATCAGGTGGCCAAACTATTGGAGTTTCAGCTTCAACATCAGTCGTCACAATGAACACACAGGACTGATCTCCTTTAGATGGACTGGTTGGATCTTCTTGCAGCCCAAGGGACTCTTAAGAGTCTTCTCCAATACTACAGTTCAAAAGCATCAATTCTTCAGCGTTCAGCTTTCTTTACAGTCCAACTCTCACATCCATAAATGACCACTGGAAAAACCATAGCCTTGACCAGATGGACCTTTGTTGACAAAGCAATGTCTCTGCTTTTTAATATGGTGTCTCAGTTCAGTTCAGTTCAGTCACTCAGTCGTGTCCAACTCTTTGCAACCCCATGAATTGCAGCATGCCAGGCTTCCCTGTCCATCACCAACTCCCAGATTTCACCCAAACTTATAGAAGTCCATTGAGTCGGTAAGGCCATCCAGCCATCTCATCCTCTGTCGTCCCCTTCTCCTGCTGCCCCCAATCCCTCCCAGCATCAGGGTCTTTTCCAATAAGTCAAATCTTCGCATGATGTGTCCAAAGTATTGGAGTTTCAGCTTCAACATCACTCCTTCCAATGAACACCTAAGACTGACCTCATTTAGAATGGACTGGTTGGATCTCCTTGCAGTCCAAGGGACTATCAAGAGTCTTCTCCAACACCACAGTTCAAAAGCATCAATTCTTCAGTGCTCAGTTTTCTCCACAGTTCAACTTTCACATCCATACATGACCATTGGAAAAACCATAGCCTTGACTAGACAGACCTTTGTTGGCAAAGTAATGTCTCTGGTTTCTTTATATGCTATCTAGGTTGGTCATAACTTTCCTTCCAAGGAGTAAGTGTATTTTAATTTCATGGTTGCAATCACCATCTGCAGTGATTTTGGAACCCCAAAAAATGAAGTCTGACATCGTTTCCAAAGTTTCCCCATCTATTTCCCATGAAGTGATGGGACCGGATGCCATGATCTTCGTTTTCTGAATGTTGAGCTTTAAGCCAACTTTTTCACTCTCCTCTTTCACTTTCATCAAGAGGCTACTTAGTTCTTCTTCCCTTTCTGCCATAAGGGTGGTGTCGTCTGCAATATATGAGGTTATTGATATTTCTCCCGGCAATCTTGATTCCAGCTTGTGCTTCTTCCGGCCCACTGTTTCTCATGATGTACTTTGTATATAAGATAAATAAGCAGGGTGACAATATATAGCCTTGACATAATACTTTTCCTATTTGGAACCTGTCTGTTGTTCCCTGTCCAGTTTTAACTGTTGCTTCCTGACCTGCATACAGCTTTCTCAAGAGGCAGGTCAGGTGGTCTGGTATTCCCATTTCTTTCAGAATTTTCCACAGTTTATTGTGATCCATACAGTCAAAAGCTTAGACATAATCAATAAAGCAGAAATACTTGTTTTTCTGGAACTCTTATTCTTTTTTGATGATCTAGCAGATATTGGCAATTTGATCTCTACTTCCTCTGCCTTTTCTAGAACCAGCTTCAGCATCTGGAAGCTCACAGTTCACATATTGTTGAAGCCTGGCTTCAAAATAGATTGCACTGTTAGGCTTCTCAGGCAGCTCAGTAGTAAAGAATCTGCCTGCCAATGCAGGAGACACAAGAGACACTGGTTCAATTCATGGATTGGGAAGATACCCTGGAATAAGAAATGGCAGACTGCTCTAGTATTCTTGCCTGGAAATTCCATAGATAGAGGAGCCTGGCATGTTATGATCCTTGGGGTTGCAAAGAGTCAGACAGGACTGAGCACACACAGATACACACACACACACACAATTGCATTATTATCTCCATATGTTACTCTCCTTTTTTCTAAAAGGATTATACATTTCTGCAAGCAACATTAAGCATGAGCTAAAATAATAATACACATTGTTTTTTAAGCAACAAATATTGAGTTACTTGTTATTGTAGTATGACTAATAAAAACTAACTAAAAGAAAATGCATAGACTCAATTTAGAATGCAAGAAGAAAAATTACTTAATTTCATTACCCTTTTGTTGTTGTTCGTCGCTAAGTTGTGTCTGGCTTATTACCTTTATTAGCTTTTAAAAGTATGAACTGAAATATGAAAATATCAGAATTAAACTGAAAGAAAACTTTAGATGCTTTGAGATGGAATAGCTGGAATTCAGAGATGACATGATGTTCCTCTGTTCAGTTCAATTCATTTCAGTCACTCAATCATGTCCAATTCTTTGCGATTTCATGGACTGCAGCATGCCAGGCTTCCCTGTCCATCATCAACTCCCAGAGTTTACTCAAACTCATGTCTATTGAGTTGGTGATGACATTCAACCATCTCATCCTCTGTCATCCCCTTCTCCTCCCGCCTCCAATCTTTCCCAGCATCAGGGTCTTTTCAAATGAGTCAGTTCTTCACATCAGGTGGCCAAAGTATTGGAGTTACAGCTTCAGCATCAGTCTTTCCATTGAATATTCGGCTCTGATATCCTTTAGAATGGACTGGCTGATGTCCCTAAGATGGTAATAAATTCCTGTTTGTTAATAGTGCTATTGAATATAAACTACATGATTAAAATATATACAGAGTAGCTCTCTAGAGCTTACAAGTTCTCACCATAAGAAAAAAAAAATGTATCTATGTTGTGGTGACGTATGTTAACTAGACATATTGTGGTGGCCATTTCACAATATCAAATCCCTTATGATTATACAGTGGAGTGAGAAATAGATTTAAGGGCCTTGATCTGATAGATAGAGTGCCTGATGAACTATGGAATGAGGTTCATGACATTGTGCAGCTGACAGGGATCAAGACAATCCCCATGGAAAAGAAATGCAAAAAAGAAAAATGGCTGCCTGGGGAGGCCTTATAAATAGCTGTGAAAAGAAGAGAGGCAAAAAGCAAAGGAGAAAAGGAAAGATATAAGCATCTGAATGCAGAGTTCCAGAGAATAGCAAGAAGAGATAAGAAAGCATTCTTCAGTGATCAATTCAAAGAAATAGAGGAAAACAAAAGAATGGGAAAGACTAGAGATCTCTTCAAGAAAATTAGAGATACCAAGGGAACATTTCATGCAAAGAGGGGCTCGATAAAGGACAGAAACGGTCTGGACCTAACAGAAGCAGAAGATATTAAGAAGAGGTGGCAAGAATACACAGAAGAACTGTACAAAAAAGATCTTCACGACCCAGATAATCATGATGATGTGATCACTAATCTAGAGCCAGACATCTTGGAATGTGAAGTCAAGTGGACCTTAGAAAGAGCATCACTATGAACAAAGCTAGTGGAGGTGATGGAATTCCAGTTGAGCTGTTTCAAATCCTGAAAGATGATGCTGTGAAAGTGCTACACTCAATATGCCAGGAAATTTGGAAAACTCAGCAGTGGCCACAGGACTGGAAAAGGTCAGTTTTCATTCCAATTCCAAAGAAAGGCAATGCCAAAGAATGCTCAAACTATTGCACAATTGCACTCATCTCACATGCTAGTAAAGTAATGCTCAAAATTCTCCAGCCAGGCTTCAGCAATACGTGAACCGTGAACTCCCTGATGTTCAAGCTGGTTTTAGAAAAGGCAGAGGTACCAGAGATCAAATTGCCAATATCCGCTGGATCATGGAAAAAGCAAGAGAGTTCCAGAAAAACATCTCTTTCTGCTTTATTGACTATGCCAAAGCCTTTGACTGTGTGGATCACAATAAACTGTGGACAATTCTGAAAGAGATGGGAATACCAGACCACCTGACCTGCCTCTTGAGAGAGCTGTATGCAGGTCAGGAAGCAACAGTTAGAACTGGACATGGAACAACAGACTGGTTCCAAATAGGAAAAGAAATACGTCAAGGCTGTATATTGTCAATCTTCTTATTTAACTTCTATGCAGAGTACATCATGAGAAACACTGGACTGGAAGAAACAGAAGCTGGAATCAAGATTGCCGGGAGAAATATCAATAACCTCAGATATGCAGACGACACCACCCTTATGGCAGAAAGTGAAGAGGAGCTAAGAAGTCTCTTGATGAAAGTGAAAGAGGAGAGTGAAAAAGTTGGCTTAAAGCTCAACATTCAGAAAACGAAGATCATGGCATCCAGTCCCACCGCTTCATGGGAAATAGATGGGGAAACGGTGGAAACAGTGTCAGACTTTATTTTTTGGGGCTCCAAAATCACTGCACATGGTGATTGCAGCCATGAAATTAAAAGACGCTTGCTCCTTGGAAGAAAAGTTATGACCAACCTAGATAGCATATTCAAAAGCAGAGACATTACTTTGCCGACTAATGTCCATCTAGTCAAGGCTATGGTTTTTCCTGTTGTCATGTATGGATGTGAGAGTTGGACTGTGAAGAAGGCTGAGCGCCAAAGAATTGATGCTTTTGAACTGTGGTGTTGGAGAAGACTCTTGAGAGTCCCTTGGACTGCAAGGAGATCCAATCAGTTCTTTCTGAAGGAGATCAGCCCTGGGATTTCTTTGGAAGGAATGATGCTAAAGCTGGAGCTCCAGTACTTGGGCCACCTCATGCGAAGAGTTGACTCATTGGAAAAGACTGTGATGCTTGGAGGGATTGGGGGCAAGAGGAGAAGGGGACGACCCAGGATGAGATGGCTGGATGTCATCACATACTCGATGGACGTGAGTCTGAGTGAACTCCTGGAGATGGTGATGGACAGGGAGGCCTGGCGTGCTGTGATTCATGGGGTTGCAAAGAGTTGGACATGACTGAGCGACTGAACTGACTGATTTCACAATATATTCAAATACCAAATCATTATGCTGTGCACTTGAAACCAGTATAGTGTTATATGTCTTTTAATGCATGTAGAAGACTATGATAACATTAAACTAGAAATCAGCAGTAGAAAGTCTGTATGTTAATCACCCAGTTGTGTTTGACTCTGCTACTCCATGGACTGTAGCCTACCAGGGTCCTATGTCTGTGGGATTCTCTACACAAAAATACTGGAATGGGTAGTCATTCAGGGGATCTTCCCAACCCAGGGATCAAACCTGGGTCTCCTGCATTGCAGGCAGATGTTTTACCAACCGAGCCATTGGAGAAGACCATCAACAATAGAAAGATAGCTGACATATTCCCAAATTCTTGTAGGTTAAATAAAGATTTCTAACTGACACATTGGTCAAACGTGTATGTAGGTCAAGCAGCAACAGTTATAACCAGCCATGGAACAATAAACTGTCTCAACACTGGGACAGGAGTACCTCAAGGCTGTATATTGTCACCTTGCTTATTTAATTTATATACAAAATACATCAGGTGAAATACTGGGCTGGATGAAGCACAAGCTAGAATTAAGATTGCTGAGAGAAAGAGCAATAACCTCAGATATGCAGGTGACACCATACTAATGGCAGAAAGGGAAAAGGAACTGAAGAGCCTCTTGATAAAAGTGAAAGAGGGGAGTGAAATAGCTGGCTTAATACTCAACATTCAGAAAAGTAAGATCCTGACATCTGGTCCCATCACTTCATGGCAAGTAGAGAAAAATCAGAAAAAGTGACAGACTTTATTTTCTGGGCTCCAAAATCACTGCAGATGGTGACTGCAGCCATGAAATTAAAAGATGCTTGTTCCTTGGAAGAAAAGCTATAACAATCCTAGACAGCATATTAAAAAGCAGAGACATTTTTTTTTTGCTGTCAAAATTCCATATAGTCAAAGCTATGGTTTTTCCAGTACCCATGTATAGATGTGAGAGTTTGAGCATAAAGAAGGATGAACACCTAAGAATTAATGCTTTTAAGCTATGTTGCTAGGGAAGACTTTTGAGAGTCCCTTGGACAGAAAGGAGATCAAACCATTCAGTTCTGAAGGAAATCAGTCCTTAATACTCATTGGAAAGACTGATGCTGAAGCTGAAGCTCCAATACTTTTGACCACCTGATGTGACGAGCCAACACATTGGAAAAGACTCTGATGCTGGGGAAGATTGAGGGCAGGAAGAGATGTGGGCAACAGAAGATGAGATAGCTGAATGGCATCCTTGACTCAATGGACATGATTTTGAACAAACCCTGTGTGATAGTAAAGGACAGGGGAGCCTGGCATGCTGCAGTCAGTGGGGTCACAAAGAGTCAGACACATGCCACTGAACAACAATAACAAATTAACATTTCAGACTGACACCTTGATCCAAGAAGAAATTTCAAGAGACTTGAAAAATATTTTGATAAATGATAAGGAAAATGCAATGAAAGTAGTGATTCAAAGGAGATATATAGCATTGATTTCCTATATTAGTGAAGAATAAAGATATAAAATCAATAATCTAAGCTCCCACTTTAGGAAGCTAAAGAAGAGAAATTTAAATCCAAAGTAAGTAGAGAAGAAGAAATTATAATGAAAATTCGTTCGGTATCAATGGAATTGAGAAGATGAAATTAATAGAGAATAGGTACTGCCTCAGCAGCTCAGTGTTTAAGACTCCCCAGTTCTACTGCAAGGGAAGTGGATTTGATTCCTGGTAGAGGAACTAACAGAGAAGGCAATGGCACCTCACGCCAGTATTCTTGCCTGGAAAATCCCATGGACGGAGGAGCCTGGTAGGATGCAGTCCAGGGGGTCGTGAAGAATTGGACATGACTGAGCGACTTCACTTTCACTTTTCACTTTCATGCATTGTTGAAGGAAATGGCAACCCACTCTAGTGTTCTGTCTTGGGGAATCCCAGGGATGAGGAAGCCTGGTAGGCTGCCGTCTATGGGGTTGCACAGAGTCGGACACGACTGAAGCAACACAGCAGCAGCAGCAGCAGCAGCAGCAGCAGCAGCAGCAGCAGCAGCAGCAGCAGAGGAACTAAGATCTCACATCCCACATACCTTACAGTGTGATTAAAAAAAAAATAGTAACAAGAAAACCAAATATGCTTCTTTGAAAAGATCAATAAAATTGATAAATTTCTTGTTTTAACAATAATACCTTTGAAGAAATATAGAACTATGGTGAGATTGGACACATTAAAAGAGAGATACCAATCGAGTTGGGAGACTGACCCAAGAAAACATTGGTATAATTTAGGTCAGAGAATGTTTTGCCTATGGTTTCTTTTAGTTTTATGGTGCCATGTTTTATAGTTAAGATTCTAAGTCATTTTGAGTTTGTTTTTGTGTATGGTAAGAGGGTGAGTTGTAAGTTCATTGATTTACATGCAGCTAACCAACTTTCCTAGCATCACTTGCTGAAGAGACTGCAGCTTTCTCATTTTATTTTCTTACATTCTTTGTTGAAGATTAATTGACTATAGGTGTTTGGTTTTATTTCTGGGCTCTCTATTCTGCTCCATTGACCCACATGTCTGTTTTTGTGGCAATATCAATACAAACAAAAGCAAAAAGGAACAAATGGGACATAATCATACTTACAAGCTCTTGTACAGAAAAGGAAACCATAAACAAAGTGAAAAGACAGTGTACGGAATGGGAGAAAGTATTTGCAAATGATGCCACCGACAAGACTTAATTTCCACCAACAAGGCTTAATTTCTAAAATATACAAACAGCTCATACAGTTTAACAGCAACAAAAAAATAAGCAAACAACTCAGTATAAAACAGAAGATCTAAATAGATATCTCTTTAAAGGACATTCAGATGGCCAACAGGCACATGAAAAGATGCTCAATATTGTTAATTATTGCTGCTGCTGCTAAGTCGCTTCAGTCGTGTCCGACTCTGTGCGACCCCATAGATGGCAGCCCACCAGGCTCCACCATCCCTGGGATTCTCCAAGCAAGAATACTGGAGTGGGTGGCCATTTCCTTTTCCAATGCATGAAAGTGAAAAGTGAAAGTGAAGTCGCTCAGTCATGTTCGACTCTTAGCGGCCCCATGGACTGCAGCCTACCAGGCTCTAAAACCTACAGTCAGGTATCATCTCACACTGATCAGAATGGCCATGTTTAACAAGGTTAAAAATAACTAATGCTGGATAGGTATGGAAGAAATAGAACTTTCCTATACTGTTGGTGGGAATGTAAGTTAGTGAGGCTACTATGGAAAACAATATGGAGGCTCTTCAAAAAATTGTTTAAGCATTCCCACTCCTGAGCATATATAATTAAACAAGATACATGCACCCCTATGTTAATAACAGCCCTATTTATAGTAGCCAAGGAAAAGAAACTATGCAAATATCCATCAACAGCGTAATGAATAAAGAAAATGCAGTACATATATACAATGGGATGATACTCAGCCATAAAAAAGAATGAAATAATGCCATAGATGCAACTGGAGATTACCATACTAAGTGAAGTAAGTCAGAAAAACAAAATGCCATATGATATCACTTATATGTGGAGTTTAAGATATGACATGAACTTATCTACAAAACAGACATATAGACATAGAGAACAGACTTGTGGTTGCCAAAGTGGAGGTGGGGAAAGGGATGGATGGACTGGGAGTTTGGTACTGGATTAATAGATACAAACTATTATATATAGAATGAATAAACAACAAGGTTCTACTCTATAGCACAGAGAAATATATTAAATATCCTATGATAAGCCATAATGGAAAGAGTATATATAAATGAATCACTTTTCTGTACAGAAGAAATTAACACAACACTGTAAATAAACTATACTTGAATAAAATAAACAAACAAAAAGTCATACCTCCCTAAACAATGCATAGGTCAAAGAAAATAATTATTATTACTTTGAACTAAAAGAAAATAAAAATACAGTTTATTAAAATGTGTGGATACAATGAAAGCTTAGAGAAAAGTTTACCTCACTGAATACATACACTAGAAGATAATAAAGATCTAAAATTAATGATCTAAGCTTCCATCTTAGAAAATTTGAAAAAGAAGAGAAAATTAAATTGAAAACATGCAGAGGAAAAGAGACAAAAATTAGAAATGAACTCAATGAAATTGAAAACAGAAAATCAACAAGGAAAATCAATAAAAACCAAAGCTGCATACTTTGAAAAAATATAAAATCAAGGCTTTAGTAAAGCTAATTAAGAAAAAAAAGGAAAACACAAATTACTAATATCAGAAATGAAAGACAGGTTTGTCACTACTGAGCTCATTAACATTAAAAGGATAATAAAGAAGCACTATGAACAACTCTATGTCTACATATTTGATAACTTTAGTTGAAAATTTTCTTGACAGGTAAAATTTGCCAAAACTCATAAGAAGTCATAGAGAATATGAATCAGCCTATATATTTTAAGAAATTTAATCAGTAATTAATAAACTTCCAAAACTGAATGCACTAGGTCCAGATGGGTTCACTGGTGAGTTCTACCAAATTCTCTATAATATCTTTCAGAAAGTAGAAGCTGAAAGAGTATGTCCAAACCTATTTTATGAGGCCAGCATTATCCTAAAATTAAAACCAGATAAAGACATTACAATAAAAATAAAACTGCATACCAATATCTCATGAACATTGATGTAAAATTTCTCAGCAAAATGTTGGGAAATCAAATTTTATGTATAAAAAATTATACACTATGACCAAGGTGAATTTATCCCAGTTATGCAAGCATGGTTCAACATTTGAACATCAATTAATGCATTTCATCACATTAACAAGCTAAAGAAGAAAAAATTGCATGATCATATCAATAGATACAGAACATATATTTGACAAAATATAAAAACTATCTATGATTAAAAACTCTCAGCAAGCTAAGAGTACAAAATAATTTTCTAAACTTGGTAAAGAATATCTTCAAAAAGCCTCCAGCTGACATAATACCTATGAATGAATTTCCTCAGTAAGATCAAAAACAATAAAAGAATGTCCCCACTCACCACTCCTTTTCACTCCTGGATCTAATAAATGATTATAGCAAGGTTGCAGGATACAGGGTTAGTGTAAAGAAGTCTTCTTCCCTATATATCATATATGAACAAGTGAAATTTGAAATAAACAGTGCAATACCATTTACATTAGCCCCCAACACAGAACACTTATGTATAAATCAAAAATATTTCTAAGATCTATATGAAAGTGAAAGTGATATTTGCTCAGCCCTGTCCAATTATTTGCAACCCCATGGACTACAGTCCAGGGGATTCTCAAGGCCAGAATATTGGTTGGATAGCCATTCCCTTCTCCAAGGGATCTTCCCAACCCAGGGATTGAACCTGGGTCTCCCACATTGCAGGCAGATTCTTTACCAGCTGAGTCACCAGGGAAGTCCAAGAATACAGGAGTGGGTAGCCTATAGCCTATCCTTTTTCCAGTAGATCTTCCCAACCCAGGAATTGAACTCAGGTCTCCTGCATTGTATTTGGATTCTTCACCAGCTGAACTACCAAGGAAGCCAGGAAAACTACAAAATTATGATAAAAGAATCAAAGAACTAAATAGTATAGAAATAGTCCATGTTCGTAGACATACTGAATATTGTCAAGATCTTATTTCTTCCCAACTTGATCAATGAAATTTCTTCAAAATGCAGAAAGTTATTTCTGAATATCAATAAACTGATTCTTAAGTTTATTTGGAGGGCAAAAACCAAGAAGAACTAATACAACATTGAAGGAGAAGAACAAAGTTGGAGGACTGACACCACCCAGCTTCAAGACTTACTATAATGCTAGAGTAATCAAGACTGTGTGGTATTAGCAAAAAAAAAAAAAAAAAAAGAGAGAGAGAGAGAAATAGAGCAATTAAATAGAATAGATAGCTCAGAAATAACTTCTTTAAATATAATTAACTGATCTTTAACACAGGATCAAATGCCATACAACGAAGAAAATATTAGTCATTTCAAAAACTGGGACTGGAAAAAACTGGACATCCAATATAGAAAAAGAGTGAATATAGTCACAGACCTTATATCCTTTGAAAAAGTAACTCTACATGATTACAACCTAAATGAAAAACTAAAGTTCCTAGAAGAGAACATAGGTGAAAACCTAGATGACTGTGGTTTTGGTGATTAATATTTAGGTACAACATCAAAACTACAATTCATGAAGGAAAGAACTGATAAGCAGGACTTCTGTAAAAGTAAAATATTCTCTGCTCTGAAGGGGGGAAAAATAAAACACTTTCAAGAGAATGAAAAATAAACAACAGATTAGAGAAAATGTTTGCAAAAGATACACCTGATAAAAGACTGCTACCCAAAACATACAAAGAACTCAAATCTCAACAATAAGAAAAAATGGGCCAAGGACCTTAACAGACACTTCACCAAATAATAAATACAGTTGGAAAATCAGCATATGAAAAGCTACTACTCATCATATGTCTTCAGGGAAATGCAAATAAAAACCACAATGACATATCACTACACATGTATTGGAATTGTTAACACCTGAAAAGCTGACAATATCGAGTGCTAGTGAAGATGGTGAAGCAAGGGCTTCCCAGGTGGTGCAGTGATAAAGAATCCACTTGCCAATGCAGGAAATGCAAGAGATGTGGGTTCAATCAATGGGTCAAGAAGATCCCCTAGACTAGGAAATGGCAACTTCAATATTCTTGCCTGGAAAATTCTGTGGACAGAGGAGCCTGATGGGCTACAGTCCATGGGGTCATAAAGAGTTGGACACAACTGAGCACTCATGGTGGAGCAAAGTGATTTAGGCATCATGGTAGCCTGAGTCATTCCTTTTTAGCCTTTTCCTTTATTAAAAAGTGGGCATCCATAAATGAATTCACTCTGTACATTATACAAAAACACACAGGTGGTTTCTACTCACCAGTGCAATTGAAAGTGGTGGGAAAGAACATCAGTGAGGGTTGCACATCCAAATAAGTCAGTAAGCCTATGCCACCCCCACTTGCCAAGATCAGGAAAATGTGCCAAACTGGTCAGATACCCATTGGTGAAATAATTTGTGAGAGTCCAGTCTCCCTAATGGAAAAATCTGGCATATTGTCAGAGTGGGAAATAAATGAATTTAGATAGAGAAGGGAATACTTTTTAAGGAAGTGCCCCTGCTCAGGCTGACTCTGCAAGGTAATGGGCTTTTGGTAGCATCTGTGGCAACCTCTCCATCAGATGAGGTAGAAAGCAAAAGTGGTGAGTAACTTCCCAGCTACTCCAGTTGTGTAGGTTGTGGCTGGAGAAACTCATTTCTGTCCTGGCAGCAACCAAATTTCTGAGGAGGTTACATCCATGACTGGGGGAAGGGAAAGGAAAGGGAAGAAGGCAGGTAAGAATATTACAGGGAACTGAAGGAATGCGTTTCCTGGTGAACGTTTTGGGACTTCAGCAGAAGGTCTGCTCACGGACCTCTTTGCATCAGTTCCACTTGGGGATCTCTCTAAGTGCGTAGGCATCCAAAAAGCCACAGATGCAGTCTATTTCCCACCTCCCTACATTCCTGCTGGCTCCTTGTGAGTTCTCCAAAGTGCATCCTTGACAGCCAGCTCCAGTAGGAGAAACTACAGTATGGTTTCTTGAACTCCTGTCATCTTATTTGCATTCAAATCAGCAGTATGCAGCAAAGACAGCCACACTCATTCCTTTCAGGAAGCATCTAGAATTTGCACATATATCCACTTTCAGCTCTTTGACCAGAAATATATTATAAATATACCAATCCAGGAGGTAATCCATATATATTCAGAACAATCGTGTACTCAGCTTAAACTGGGGCCATTGTTGGATTGGAAGAATAGATAATAGGGGACAGTTATTTATTATTATTATTACTATAATAATTTATACAACAATTTATCATAGAAAATCCCTCTTGTGTATATACTCAGACTCTATCAGAGAGGCTAAATGAGTAAATGGAAACATGAACTCTAAATACTTCAATCCTACAAATGAGCCTGCACTTAACAATGGTGAATCCAAGTTGAATATTAAGTGGTTATCCAGATAATTTTAACAAAAGCTTTCTACTTTATAGAAAGAAACTTTAATATTATCTGTTTAATAAAATGCAAATGAAAAATTGAATGATGGCTGCCTTTCCATGTAAAAACAAACTAAAATTAAAAAAATTATTCTTAGATTTATTATGTATTGCTTAACACTAATTGAATATCCAAAATAAGAAATTTATTTCTTTTTTCCTGAATAAAATATAATAATGATAAAGAAATCTTGGTACTTTGTGTCACCTGAAAGCAGATTCCAAAGCAAGATTAGCTGTATAAGACATTTATTCAGTTCAGTACAGTTCAGCTGTTGAGTCGTGTCCGACTCTTTGCGACCCCATGAATCCCAACAGGCCAGGCCTCCCTGTCTATCACCATCTCCAGGAGTTCACTCAGATTCACATCCATCGAGTCAGTGATGCCATACAAACATTTCATCCTCTGTCATCCCCTTCGCCTCCTGCCCCCAATCCCTCCCAGCATCAGACTCTTTCCCAATGAGTCAACTCTTCGCATGAGGTGGCCAAAGTACTGGAGTTTCAGCTTTAGCATCATTCCTTCCAAGGAAATCCCAGGGCTGATCTCTGTCAGAATGGACTGGTTGGATCTCCTTGCAGTCCAAGGGACTCTCAAGAGTCTTCTCCAACACCACAGTTCAAAAGCATCAATTCTTTGGCGCTCAGCCTTCTTCACAGTCCAACTCTCAAATCCATACATGACCACAGGAAAAACCATAGCCTTGACTAGACGGACCTTAGTCAGCAAAGTAATGTTTCTGCTTTTGAATATACTATCCAGGTTGGTCATAACTTTTCTTCCAAGGAGTAAGTGTCTTTTAATTTCATGGCTGCAGTCACCATCTGCAGTGATTTTGGATGTTTCCACTGTTTCCCCATCTACTTCCCATGAAGCGATGGGACCGGATGCCATGATCTTCATTTTCTGAATGTTGAGCTTTAGGCCAACTTTTTCAACCTCCACTTTCACTTTCGTCAAGAGGCATTTTAGTTTCTCTTCACTTTCTGCCATAAGGGTGATGTCATCTGCATATCTGAGGTTATTGATATTTCTCCCGGCAATCTTGATTTCAGCTTGCATTTCTTCCAGTCCAGCATTTCTCATGATGTGCTTT
Organism: Budorcas taxicolor; assembly: GCF_023091745.1. NCBI lineage: Eukaryota > Metazoa > Chordata > Mammalia > Artiodactyla > Bovidae > Budorcas > Budorcas taxicolor. The sequence continues at coordinate 2,786,299 of NC_068935.1, forward strand.
GCATAGAAGTTAAATAAGCAGGGTGACAATATACAGCCTTGACATACTCCTTTTCCTATTTGGAACCAGTCTGTTGTTCCATGTCCAGTTCTAACTGTTGCTTCCTGACGTGCATAGAGATTTCTCAAGAGGCAGGTCAGGTGGTCTGGTATTCCCATCTCTTTCAGAATTGTCCACAGTTTATTGTGATCCACACAGTCAAAGGCTTTGGCATAGTCAATAAAGCAGAAAGAGATGTTTTTTCTGGAACTCTCTTGCTCTTTTCATGATCCAGCAGATGTTGGCGATTTGATCTCTGGTTCCTCTGCCTTTTCTAAAACCAGCTTGAACATCAGGGAGCTCATGGTTCACGTATTGCTGAAGTCTGGCTTGGAGAATTTTGAGCATTACTTTACTAGCATGTGAGATGAGTGCAATTGTGCGATAGTTTGAGCATTCTTTAGCATTGCCTTTCTTTGGAATTGGAATGAAAATTGACCTTTTCCAGTCCTGTGGCCACTGCTGAGTTTTCCAAATTTGCTGGCATATTGAGTGCAGCACTTTCACAGCATCATCTTTCAGGATTTGAAACAGCTCAATAGGAATTCCATCACCTCCATTAGCTTTGTTCGCAGTGATGCTTTCCAAGGCCCACTTGACTTCACATTCCAGGATGTCTGGCTCTAGATTAGTGATCACATCATCATGATTATCTGGGCTGTGAAGATCTTTTTTGTACAGTTCTTCTGTGTATTCTTGCCACCTCTTCTTAATATTTTCTGCTTCTGTTAGGTCCAGACCATTTCTGTCCTTTATTGAGCCCATCTTTGGATGAAATGTTCCCTTGGTATCTCTAATGTTCTTGAAAACATCTCTAGTCTTTCCCATTCTGTTCTTTTCCTCTATTTCTTTGCATTGATCGCTGAAGAAGGCTTTCTTATCTCTTCTTGCTATTCTTTGGAACTCTGAATTCAGATGCTTATATCTTTCTTTTTTTCCTTTGTTTTTCACCTCCCTTCTTTTCACAGCTATTTGTAAGGCCTCCCCAGACACAGCCATTTTGCTTTTTTGCATTTCTTTCCCATGGGGATGGTCTTGATTCCTGTCTACTGTACAATGTCACCAACCTCATTCCATAGTTCGTCAGGCACTCTATCTATCAGATCTAGACCCTTAAATCTATTTCTCACTTCCACTGTATAATCAGAAGGGATTTGATTTAGGTCATACCTGAATGGTCTAGCGGTTTTCCCTACTCTCTTCAATTTGAATCTGAATTTGGTAATAAGGTATTCATGATCTGAGCCACAGTCAGCTCCTGGTCTTGTTTTTGTTGACTGTATAGAGCTTCTCCATCTTTGGCTGCAAAGAATATAATCGATCTGATTTCGGTATTGACCATCTGGTGATGTTCATGTGTAGAGTCTTCTCTTGTGTTGTTGGAAGAGGGTGTTTGCTATGACCAGTGCATTTTCTTGGCAAAACTCTATTAGTCTTTGCCCTGCTTCATTCCGCATTCTGAGGCCAAATTTGCCTGTTACTCCAGGTGTTTCTTGACTTCCTACTTTTGCATTCCAGTCCCTAATAATGAAAAGGACATCTTTCTTGAGTGTTAGTTCTAACAGGTCTTGTAGGTCTTCATAAAACCGTTCAACTTCAGCTTCTTCAGCGTTACTGCTTGGGGCATATACTTGGATAATTGTGATATTGAATGGTTTGCCTTGGAAATGAACAGAGATCATTCTGTCATCTCTGAGATTGCATCCAAGTACTGCATTTCACATTCTTTTGTTGACCGTGATGGCTATTCCATTTCTTCTGAGGGATTCCTGCCCACAGTAGTAGATATAATGGTCATCTGAGCTGAATTCCACCCATTCCAGTCCATTTCAGTTTGCTGATTCCTAGAATGTTGATGTTCACTCTTGCCATCTCTTGTTTGACCACTTCCAATGTGCCTTGATTCATGGACCTGACATTCCAGGTTCCTATGCAATATTGCTCTTTACAGCATCAGACCTTGCTTCTATCACCAGTCACATCCACAGCTGGGTATTGTTTTTTTTTTTTTTTTTTTTTTTTTTTTTTGGCGTCATCCCTTCATTCTTTCTGGAATTATTTTTCTACTGATCTCCAGTAGCATATTGGGCACCTACTGACCTGGGGAGTTCCTCTTTCAGTATCCTATCATATTACCTTTCATACTGTTCATTGGGTTCTCAAGGCAAGAATACTGAAGTGGCTTTCCATTCCCTTCTCCAGTGGACCACATTCTGTCCGACCTCTCCACCATGACCTGCCCATCTTGGGTTGCGCCACTGGCATGGCTTAGTTTCATTGCGTTAGACAAGGCTGTGGTCCTAGTGTGATTAGATTGACTAGTTTTATGTGAGTATGGTTTCATTGTGTCTGCCCTCTGATGCCCTCTTGCAACACCTACCATCTTACTTGGGTTTCTCTTACCTTGGGCATGGGGTATCTCTTCACGGCTGCCCCAGCAAAGCACAGCCGTTGCTCCTTACCTTGGATGAGGGGTATCTCCTTAGTGCTGACCTTCCTGTCCTTCAACGTGGGATAGCTCCTCTAGGCCCTCCTACGTCCGCGCAGCCACGGCTCATTGGGTTGCTCCTCCTGGCCGCCACCCCTGGCCTCGGCTGCCACCCCTGGCCTCCAGAGTGGGGTGGCTCCTCCCAGAAGAGGTAATAAGAATGTGTCTTCCCAGGTAGCTCTATTGGTAAAGAACTTGTCTGCCAATGAAAAAATTATGAGACAAGGTTTCAATCCCTGGGTCAGGAAGAGCCCCTGGAGGAGTGCATGGCAATCCATTCCAATATTCTTGCCTGGAGAATTATGGACAGAGGAGCCTGGCGGGCTACAGTCCACAGGGCTGCAAAGAGTTGAGCATGACTGAAGCAACTTAGCACACATGCATGTAAGCAGAATAGGTGGAAAGAGAGCATTCAGAGTGCACTGCAGGTCTGACAACTGTGGAAGGAGACTGGGAAGAAAGCAAGTTTGGGTAGAAAGTCTTCAAAAACTGTTTTAGAAAAGTTGATGAGGAGTTCTTCATCCAAAGTCACCTGTTAAAGAAGTCTCATACACTGCCTTAGTAGTCTAGTACCCTTTCATTTCCGTCATTGGTTAGCAGCAGCCAATGGGAAATGCAGCTTTGGTGTGAACACGGTGGATTTAGTACAATAACAGGTTGAGCCACTAGTCGATTATGGTGCCCATGTAGGAGATCTGAATGGTACATTTATATTACTGCCACATTCCACTCTTTGCACAACAATTTTCTTTTGCCACTCCATATCCAAGGGTTTCACAGCTGTCATTTCAACCAAATGTGGATTGAAACTATTTGAAAAGAAAATCCATAAATTTCCAAAAAGCAAAACCTGAATTTTCTGTGTGCTGGCTGTCAACACTGTATGTATAATTCAATACATTAGGTGTTATAAGTAATTTAGAGACAATTTAAAACATACAGGAAGATGCATATAGGTTATATGTGAATACTATGCCATTTTATATAATGGGGTTAAAGATACTTAGATTTTGATAATTGAAGATTTCCTTAGGACAAATCCACCATGAATACTGAGGAATGGTTTCTCCATGCACATTCAGGAAGGAGTTTCTCCATGGTTACGTGAGCCACTGTTCCTTAGGGGAAAGTTAGAATAGAGAGGACAATGAGACGAACTACAACCACTGTAATCATAGTTTGTCTTGGTGCCATAACACTTCCTCTTTCATTCTCTGTTTTAAATTTTTCTCACTCTCAATTATCACCTTAGTAAGTCTTGGTGGCTCATCTGGTGGTGTGATCCAAACCCACATTGCTTAGAGTTACTAGTCTTTGGTAATTATACCATTCTCAGGCTTGGATGGCTCTACCTACAGTCATAGTTACAAAGGGCAAGAAAGTGCCAAAAGTCACCCAAATAGAGCACATAGGTTCTCCACATATTCCTTCCTGATGCTATCATAATTCCTCTTGTTTTCTGTGGGTTCCTGGACAAAAAGAGTTAAAAGTGCCCTGTAGTAGCTATAGCTTGTATATCAATTATATCCTTGTCATGTTCCCTGGCAGTAGCAGGACTAACTTTAGGGAACTATAGGTACAGCACAAAATCCTTCACTGTTTCACTAAGATTGATAGTAAATGACTTCATCCTGCTTCAACTCCTTGGTTTTAAGTCTCATAGAGTTTTCCTCCTGGGGACACAGTATCATATAGTGGTATCTTATTTAATGCATACACCACATTATTCCAGAGTTTTCTTTCCAAGCTTTAACTCAGATATGCTTTAAAGTAATTTTATTACTCTATGTGGTTGGCTGCTTCTTGATGGTGCAGTATGTGATATGATCAGTAGAATCCATATTTGTGGGACCACTCTCATACCTTGTTTGCTGTGAATTGGGTCTTCTTGTTGGATGCTAAGTTATTTGGGATTGTATGGCTTTGGATAAGGTATTCTGTAAGTTTCCCGATAGTACTGCTTGCTGAGCTTCTGCAGATAAGAAAAGCAGACTCAAATCCAGAATATATGTTTCTTCTCTGTGACAACTAATATGTTTCTTGTAAGATAAAAAGGGCTTGGTCTAGTCAACTTGATACCAAGAGGTTGGTTGGTGTCTTTGAAGAACAGTGCCATATGAAGGACTCATCATTGCTCTCTGTTGCTAACAGAGTAGACATTCAGAGGCTATAGTATTTAAATCAGTCTTGATAATTGAGAACCGATGTTCTTGGACCCATATGCATTCTCTATCTCCGCCCTTATGGCCATTCTGTTGGTAAGATCATTGTGCCAGTTCCAGGGTGACCATTGATAAAGGCTGATGAATACATGACTGAGCAAAGAAACTGAACTGAACTGATGAATATCAATTGGCCAAAGCATTTTACTACTTTTTGCTCAGTATCTCTTCCATGGTAGGTGTTAATGTTTGTTATAAATATATTCACATTTTGTTCCCATTCCCGTATGTCCATCCACAGGCCTCTACCTATGATCCCCTTATTAGTAATCTTCCAATCCTTTTATTTCCAGGCCTCTGACTTGATGGCCAGTTCTTAACTTTATTTCAATCACCTCCAGAAAAAATCAGGATACAAAAATATATCCTCTTCCATGTCATCTTAATGGAAATATCTTTTACAGGTGTTCACCATTAAAATCACATTGCTGTTATGTATTTCAGTTCTGGAAGAGCATGTGACTAATATATTGCTTTTATGTCAGTAGTAAATAAAATTTGATCATTGTATCATTTTTACATATATATCCAAGATAACATTTTTTAGGTAGTGGTCATTTGTGAGAGTCCATATCAGCTCTGACATTGGCTCTATTTCTTTGGCAGCCATTATTCAAATTGAGCATTCCCACAATAATTGCTGCACATTCTTTCACCCTCAAAACTAGTCCAAATGGAATGAGAAAATATAGCCCTTTTTCAAATTAATCTATGTTCCACGATATGAAAGGATGAAATATATTCAACATTTTCTTATGTTTTGAAAAATTCTCTGATTTTATTTTGACATTTTTGACACTATTCACATGATATGATTCTAAAGTAGTGAAATCAGTTATAAACCATAGAAAAATAGTTCTTGATTTTTAACAAGCTTTCACAAATACTAACATTTTGAAAATACCCAAGTAGAAAATTGGGTATCAGGCAGCAGCAAGACTTTCACTTCACACAGGTATATTAACTAAAGTTTCTTCTAAAAGCTTCCCTCACTAGATTAACCATTTTTCACATCTGTCAAAATTTGGCATAGCATATCAGGAAATATTCAGAGAAAATTTGCTTTATATTCTCTTCTGTGCAGTTCATCACTTCTATTTATCTGGCATATGTTGAAATCTTTGAAACATATGCCATAGCATTTTTATATTCCAGGAAAGGAATACCTACTTTACTTGAATAGACATAAAACTTTACAAAGGCTAAATATTACTTTTATCTGTATTAGTTTTAAACAAAATTATTTTAAGTAAAATTTTGTAACAATACAAAGATTACTCACATGCTTCCAAACTTATGTTAATTGTATTTGCATTTCTGATAATTACTTATCTCCCCACAATATCTCCTGTATAAATTGATTATCTTAAACTCTGATGTATAGTAATCTTATGTAACACAAATAAACAAAATCTATAAAATAAACTCAGAAGTAATTAAGCCACCTGAGGTTATAAAAGAATTTTGACATATAATATCTGAACTACAAGTATAGTAATTGACATTCAGATAAAGGAGATAATACATCTGCATATTCAAAAAGATATCTAAGAACTTTCTTGAAAGTCTTAAACTTAAATTCTTTAGGTTTCGATTATTTACTTCAAGCAAAACAAACTATGTTAAATCTCTGAAATAAGACACAATAAAAAAAAAAGACAATAGCCAGTAATTTACAATGTAAAGGCAATGATTTTTTCTTTAAAGATGCCAATCGATTCTCTAGTCATATATGTAAATTATACACATGTATATTATATAAGTATGTGAGATGTGAGTGTGTGCTAAGTTACTATAGTTGTTTCCAGCTCTGTGGATGCCATGGACTTTTGCCCATCAGGCTCCTCTGTCCATAGGATTCTCTGGGCAAGAATACTGGAGTGGGTTGCATGCCCTCCTCTAGGAGATTTTCCTTACCCAGGGATCGAACCTGGGTCTCCTGCATTGCAGGTGGACTCTTTACCACTGAGCTATGAGGGAAGCCCTATATAAGTATATATAATATATAATAATATATGCATATATAATATACATTTTAACTAAATCAGCTGCATTTATTTTGAAAAATATATATATATTGTAACATTTTAAAAGTTTTTTTTTTTTTTTTTTTGCTAAATATATGTCAAATCAACAATCTAGCAAAATTAGTAATTAACAGCTTCTTAGAGTACTAGATTGGTCTTTTAAAAATATGGTGTTTTGTCACATGTATAAGACATAGATTGAATAATACAATGTATACTACCCTGATTTTCTTATATTACATACATAATTTTGTTTTAAAGTAGAAAAATGTGCAATGCCCCCAAAAGGTGTAATATATTCTTACAGAAACTAATAAATATTCTCACTATTGTATTTAAAATTAGTGTGAAACATTCTGCAAGCTACAAATAATTAGTAAAAAGACAGGGAGATCATTAGGAATAACATTAGTGTGTAGCAGTATACTGGTCATTTGTAAGAAGAGGTGACCTCTTGGTCTATTTAGGGGTGAATAGTTCTTTTAAAGAAATTTATTTTGACAGGAGACTTGATGCCTACAGTAATTTCTGCCTCTAAATTGAGCAATTTCCACAGATAATTTCCAATACACACTTATTTTGTAAAGACTCTTCCTTTGGTTATCTATGGAATAATTTCTAGATATCAATTCAAATGCCCTGCTCCTTTCAATGTGAAATTAAATGAGGTAAGTTCTAATACAACTAACAGAAACTATTTCTGCAAAAAAAGACCAACATTCAAGTAGTTTCTCAGATATACACTGAAGGACTTCCAAGAAATAGCATGAGTTGCGTGTGTGTGTCTGTGTGCTCAGTCACTCAGTCATGTCTATCCCCTGGAATGTAGCTTACCATGCTCCTCCATTCATGGAATTTTCTTGGAAAGAACACTGGAATGGGTTGCCATTTCCTCTTCCACGGTATCTGCCTGACCCAGGGACTGAACCCTTATATCTTACATCTCTTGCATTGGCAGGTGGATTTTTTACCACTGTACCACTTGCATAGCTAACAATAAAATACATATATATATATATATATATATATATATATATATATATATATATATATATTTTAATGGTGGCTTAATACACAGCAGTTCTCCTGGGTTTCCTTACCCTACTGCTCTCCACCCGGGGGCCCTTTGCCAATAAAATCTCTTGCTTTGTCAGCACATGTGTCTCCTAGGACAATTCATTTCTGAGTGTTAGACAAGAGCCCAGTTTCAGGCCCTGGAAGGGGTCCCTCTTCCTGCAACAAATGGCGACTCTGGTGGGATTCTTCTTCTCTGAGACTGACGTCCTGACCACTCAGGCCAGCTTGCCTGCCAATGGACCAGACTCAGTGGCCACAACTGGGACCCTTTTGTCCCTGGCCTCCTCCTGACATGGACAACTGGCCAGAGTGCCCCGACTGGTAAGGAACAAGAGACTTTATTGACCTCTCTCCCCTTCCCTCTCTCTTTCCTCTCCTTAACTCTTCCTATCCTTCCCTGTTTTTCTAGTCCCCCAGTCCTGGACACAAGAATCTAGTCGAAGGGCCCTCAGCCTGAGCTGAGGATTGGAAACTGGTCACCTCCTCATGACAGAGAATTTGAATTCTGGTTCTGGTCTGGTCTGATTTCTGGTAGGGCCGAGTCCCAGTCCTCCCTTCTCTGGAGGCCCAGAGAAAAGTCCCATAACCCCTGGGCATCTGTAGGTGGCAGGAGACGTCTGTAAGGCCACCCCTTTCTCCCCCTCTCCTGCCTCCTCCCCCTTCTTCCTCCCTCCTGGCTTCCTTTCCTCCCTTGAAATCTTTGATGTTAGTACTTAGATCTGAAGTTCTGTGTCTCTATAGGAGGATTTCTGAGACTGTATTCTTGTATTTAAGGGCTTCCCTGGTGGAGACAAGGTTAAAGCATCTGCCCGTAATGTGGGAGACCTGGGTTCGATCCCTGGCTCGAGAAGATCCCCTGGAGAGGGAAATGGCAACCCACTCAAGTGTTTTTGCCTGGAGAATCCCAAGGATGGGGAGGCTTGGTGGACTGCAGTCCACGGGTTATGGAGGGTCAGACATGACTGAGTGACTTCACGTTCACAATACACTGCAAATCAAAACTACAATCAAATATCACCTCACATCAATCAGAATGGTCATCATAAAAAAATCTACAACAATAAGTGCCAAAGAGGTTGAGGAGAAGAGGGAGACCCCCTACACTGTTGGTGGGAATATAAATTGGTACAACCACTATCAAGAATGCTTCCTAGTGACTCAGTGGTAAAAAATCCACCTGCCAATACAGGAGATATGGGTTCAATCTCTGAATCAGAAAGATTCTCTGCAGGAGGAAATGTCAACCCACTCCCTGGAAAACCCTAGGAAATCCCATAGACAAAGGAGCCTGGTGGGTTACAGTCCAGGGGGTCACAAGAAGTCAGATATGACTTAGCAACCCAACAACAACTATGGACAACAGTACAGAAGTTCCTTTAAAAAAATTAAATAGAGCTACCATATGGTCGAGCTATCTCATTCCTGGGTATATATCCCAAGAAAATAATTCAAAAATATACATGCACCACAATGTTCATTGAAATATTCTTTACAATAGCCAGGGCCTAAGTGTCCATCAACAGAGGAATGGATCAAGAAGATGTGGCAAATATATACAATGGAATATTACTCAGCCATAGAAAAGAATGAAATAATAAAAACATGGATGAAGCTAGGGCTCATCATATTGAGTGAAGTAAGTTAGACAAAGAAAGACAATTATCCTATGATATTGCTTATGTGTTTTCCCAGGAGTCATGTATGGATGTGAGAGCTGAACTATAAAGAAAGCAGAGCACCAAAGAATTGATGCTTTTGAACTGTGATGTTGGAGAAGACTCTTGAGAGCAACTTGGACTTCAAGGAAATCCAACCAGTCCATCATAAAGGAAATCAGTCCTGAATATTCATTGGAAGGACTGATTCTGAGGCTGAAACTCTAGTACTTTGGCTACCTGATGCAAAGAACTGACTTATTTGAAAAGACCCTGATGCTGGGAAAGATTGGAGGCAGGAGGAGAAGGGGGCAACAGAGTATGAGATGGTTGGATGGAATCACTGACTCAATGGACGAGTTTGTGCAAGCTCCATGAATCGGTGATGGACAGGGAGGCTTGGTGTGGTGAAGTCCAAGGGGTCACAAAAAATCGGACGTGACTGAATGACTGAACTGAACTAAACTGAACTGATTGCTTATATGTGGAATCTTTTAAAAAGGTGCAAACTAACTTATTTACAAAACAGAAATAGAGTTACAGTTGTAGAAAACAAATGTGGTGTCCAGAGTTAAGGGGAGGAATAAATTGGGAAAATGAGATTGACATATACAGATTTCCATATACATGATAGATAACTAAAAAGGTCTTTCTGTCCAGCACAGGAAAACCTACTAAATATTCTGTAATGCCCTATGTGGGAAAATAATCTAAAAAGGAATGGATATATGTATGTGTATAACTGAATCACTTTGCTGTACACTGAAAACTAACACAATATTGTAAATCAACTATACTTCAATAAATTTCTTTAAACAAAAAAGATACTGCAGAAATACTGACTGTTTCTAATTGCTTTGTTTTCACAGTTGGGACCAAATTTTAGACTACTCCTAGGTTGTCTCTTGGTGCCCATTGGTATTTTTACAATGAAAGTCTTGCTCTTCACTCAATGAGTAAGACTTCATGTCCATGTCTTCACAGCAAAGAACAAGATGAAAGTTTCTTTAGTGTCTTAAATGTACTCTCTGCCTTCCAATAAATGCAATTTAAATTATTTATCAGAATCTTATTTTAGCCAATCTTTATCTTTTCTATTTGACAATGGTTCATATATTTGACTCTAAGAAAACAGTGATTCAAACATGCTGTATGTTTAGTATCGAATCATGTGCCTAAGTCCAAACCCTCATAGATCCTCTCAAAAACCCCAGGGCAGTTTTTCTTCACATTTGCCCTAACCTTCTTTACATTACAGTCCAATATTGACTTAGGTCATTTATGTATAATGAATGTATTCTCCTCTTCTCTTGATGCATTCTTGAGCTTCTATGTATCAATAGATGGCGTAAATTATGGCTTTCTTATCTTTGTTTTGTATCACCTCTGAAATATGTCCTTGGTGGAATGAAATACTTAACAATATTCTATAGTAACTTGGTATGCATTTTGAGTTACTTTTGAATGTTCACATGTAATTGTGACCAAAAAATATGCCTAAGACTTCTAGTTTCTGATTCCACAGGCAAGGAGCTTGAAAGTCATCAGTCCTAGTTCAGTTCAGTTCAGTCGCTCAGTGGTGTCCGACTCTTTGCGACCCCATGAATCACAGCGCGCCAGGCCTCCCTGTCCATCACCATCTCCCAGAGTTCATTCAGACTCATGTCCATTGAGTCCGTGATGCCATCCAGCCATCTCAAACTCTGTCGTCCCCTTCTCCTCCTGCACCCAATCCCTCCCAGCATCAGAGTCTTCTACAATGAGTCAACTCTTCTCATGAGGTGGCCAAAGTACTGGAGCTTCAGCTTTAGCATCATTCCTTCCAAAGAAATGCCAGGGATGATCTCCTTGAGAATGGACTGGTTGGATCTCCTTGCAGTCCAAGGGGTTCTCAAGAGTCTTCTCCAACACCACAGTTCAAAAGCATCAATTCTTCGGTGCTCAGCCTTCTTCACAGTCCAACTCTCACATCCATACATGACCACAGGAAAAACCATAGCCTTGACTAGACGGACATTAGTCAGCAAAGTAATGTCTCTGCTTTTGAATATACTATCTAGGTTGGTCATAACTTTTCCCCCAAGGAGTAAACGTCTTTTAATCTCATGGCTGCAATCACCATCTGCAGTGATTTTGGAGCCCCCCAAAATAAAGTCTGACACTGTTTCCACTGTTTCCCCATCTATTTCCCATGAAGTGATGGGACCTGACGCCCTGACCTTCGTTTTCTGAATGTTGAGCTTTAAGCCAACTTTTTCGCTCTCCTCTTTCACTTTCATCAAGAGGCTTTTTAGCTCCTCTTCACTTTCTGCCATAAGGGTGGTGTCATCTCCATACCTGAGGTTACTGATATTTCCCCCGGCAATCTTGATTCCAGCTTGTTTCTTCCAGTCCAGTGTTTCTCATGATGTACTCTGCATATAAGTTAAATAAGCAGGGTGACAATATACAGCCTTGACATACTCCTTTTCCTATTTGGAACTAGTCTGTTGTTCCATGTCCAGTTCTAACTGTTGCTTCCAGACCTGCATACAGATTTCTCAAGAGACAGGTTAGGTGGTCTGGTATTCCCATCTCTTTCAGAATTTTTCACAGTTTATTGTGATACAGTCAAAGGCTTTGGCATAGTCAATAAAGCAGAAAGAGATGTTTTTCTGGAACTCTCTTGCTTTTTCCATGATCCAGCGGACATTGGCAATTTGATCTCTGGTTCCTCTGCCTTTTCTAAAACCAGCTTGAACATCAGGGATTTCATGGTTCACATGTTGCTGAAGCCTGGCTTGGAGAATTTTGAGCATTACTTTACTAGCATGTGAGATGAATGCAATTGTGCAGTAGTTTGAGCATTCTTTGCAGTTGTCTTTCTTTGGAATTGGAATGAAAACTGACCTTTTCCAGTCTTGTGGCCACTGCTGAGTTTTCTAAACTTGCTGGCATATTGAGTGCAGCACTTTCACAGCATCATCTTTCAGGATTTGAAACAGCTCACCTAGAATTCCATCACCTCCACTAGCTTTGTTCGTAGTAATGCTTTCTAAGGCCCACTTGACTTCACTTACCAATATGTCTGGCTCTAGATTAGTGATCACATCATCCTGATTATCTGGGCGGTGAAGATCTTTTTTGTACAGTTCTTCTGTGTATTCTTGCCACCTCTTCTTAGTATCTTCTGCTTCTGTTAGGTCCAGACCATTTCTGTCCTTTATCGAGCCCCTCTTTGCATGAAATGTTCCCTTGGTATCTCTAATTTTCTTGAAGATATCTCTAGTCTTTCCCATTCTGTTGTTTTCCTCTATTTCTTTGAATTGATCACTGAAGAAGGTTTTCATATCTCTTCTTGTAATTCTTTGGAACTCTGCATTCAGATGCTTATATCTTTCCTTTTCTCCTTTGCTTTTAGCCTCTCTTCTTTTCACAGCTATTTGTAAGGCCTTCCCAGACACAACCATTTTGCTTTTTTGCATTTCTTTTCCATGGGGATGATCTTGATCCCTGTCCCCTGTACAATGTCACGAATCTCATTCCATAGTTCATCAGGCACTCTATCTATCAGATCAAGGCACTTAAATCTATTTCTCACTTCTGCTGTATAATCCAAAGGGATTTGATTTAGGTCATACCTGAATGGTCTAGCGGTTTTCCCTACTTTCTTCAATTTAAGTCTGAATTTGGTAATAAGGAGTTCATGATCTGAGCCACAGTCAGCTCCCAGTCTTGCTTTTGCTGACTGTATAGAACTTCTCCATCTTTGGCTGCATAGAATATAATCAATCTGATTTCGGTGTTGACCATCTGGTGATGTCCATGTGTAGAGTCTTCTCTTGTGTTGTTGGAAGAGGGTGTTTGCTATGACCATTGCATTCTCTTAGCAAAACTCTATCAGCCTTTGCCCTGCTTCGTTCTGTGCTCCAAGGCCAAATTTGCCTGTTACTTCAGGTGTTTCTTGACTTTCTACCTTTGCATTCGAGTCCCTTATAATGAAAAGGACATCTTTTTTTGTGTGTTAGTTCTAACAGGTCTTCTAGGTGTTCATAAAACCCTTCAACTTCAGCTTCTTCAGTGTTACTGGCTGGGGCATAGATTTGGATTACCATGATATTAAATGGTTTGCCTTGGAGACAAACAGCGATCATTCTATTGTTTATGAGATTGCATCCAAGTACTGCACTTCAGACTCATATGTTGACCATGATGGCTACTCCATTTCTTCTGAGGGATTTCTTCCCACAGTAGTAGATATAATGGTCATCTTAGTTAAGTTCACCCATTCCTGTAACTAACACTAGGGAGCATCAAATAGTGAGAACTCACACAAAGGAAACCACTTGAATAAAAGACTTGGCATCACCCAACCACCAGTAGCACACTGTGCAGGATGCCTAATCTGAACAACAAACAAAACAAAAACACAAACCCAGTCATCAGCAGACAAGATTACCACCTCACTCAGCCTTGCCCATCAGAGGAAAAGCAAACAAAACAAAAAACTCAGCACAAATCTCACCCTATATGAAGCTTACAGAAACCACTGGACCAAACTTAGGAGGACAGAAACCAAAAGGAAGAAACAATTCAACCCTGAAGCCTGAAAAAGGAGACTTCAAACACAACAAGTTAAAAATAATAATAATAATAATGAAAAAATAGAGAAATACTACACAAATGAAAGAACAAATGAGAAAACACAGAAGTCCAAATAAATGAAGAGGAAATAGACAAACTATCTGAAAAATAATTCAGAATAATGATAGTAAATATAATCAAAACCTTAAAAACAAAATGGAGAAAATTAAAGAATCAGTTAACAAAGACTTAGAAAAGTTAAAGAATAAACATTCAGAGACAAACAGAAGAATTACTGAAATTAAAAATACTCTAGAAGGAATCAAGAGAAGTATATCTGAAGTAGAATAATGAATCAGTGAGCTGGAAGATAAAATGGTGATAATAACTTCTGAAGAGTAGAATAAAGTAAAAAGAATGAAAAGGACTACGTATAGTCTTAGAGACCTCTGGGACAATATCAAGCACACCAATATTCAAATTATAGAAGTTCCAGAAGAAGAAGATAAAAAGAAAGTGTATGAGAAAATTTTTGAAGAGATTATAGTTTAAAATTTTCCCAATGTAGAAAAGGAAATAGCCAATAAAGTCCAAGAGGAAAAAGCATCCCATACAGGATAACCCCAAGGAGAAACATGCCAAAACACATCCTAATGAAACTAACAAAGACTAAACACAAAGAAAGAATATTAAAAGCAACAAGGGAAAAGCAATAAGTAACATACAAGGGGAACCCTATATGTTTAACAGATGATCTTTCAGCAGAAATTCTTCAGGCTAGAAATGAATGGCAGGATATATTTAAAGTACTGAAAGGAAAAAATGCACAGCCAAAATTACTGTATCTGGCAAAGATACCAAAATCAGACAAAGACAACAAACAAAAAGAAGAAAACTGCAGGCCAATATCTCTGATGAACATAGATGCAAAAATCCACAAGATTTTAGCAAACCAAATTCAGCAACACATCAAAAAGCTGATACACCATGATTAAGTTGGGTTTATTCCAGGGATGCAAAGATTATTCAGTATATGCAAATCAGTCAATGTGATACACCATAATAACAAATTGAAAGAGAAAAACCATATGACAATCTGACAACAAAGTGTGGAAAATTTTGAAAGAGATGAGAATACCAGACCACATGACTGGCCTCTTGAGAAATCTATATCCAAGTGAGTAAGTAACAGTTAAAACTGGACATGAAACAACAGACTGGTTCCACATAGGCAAATGAGTACGTCAAGGCTGTATATTGTCACCTTGCTTATTTAACTTCTATGCAGAGTACATCATGAGAAACACTGGGCTGGATGAGGCACAAGCTGGAATCAAGATTTCTGGGAGAAATATCAATAACCTCAGATATGCAGATGACACCACCCTTATGGCAGAAAGTGAAGAAGAACTAGAGAGCCTCTTGATGAAAGTGAAAGAAGATAGTGAAAAAGTTGGCTTAACGATCAACATTCACAAAAATAAGATCATGGCATCTGGTCCCATCACTTCATGGGAAATAGATGGGAAAACAGTGGAAACAGTGGCAGATTTTTTTTTTTTTTGGCTCCAAAATGACTTCAGATGATGACTGCAGCCAGGAAATTAAAAGGTGCTTACTCCTTGGAAAGAAAGTTATGAGCAACCTAGACAGCATATTAAAAAGCAGAGACGTTAATTTGTCAAGAAACGTCCGTCTAGTCAAGGCTATGGTTTTTCCAGTGGTCATATATGGATGTGAGAGTTCGACTATAAAGAAATCTTAGCACCAAAGAATTGCACTGTGGTGAGCGCTTTTGAACTGAGTGGTTTTGAACTGTGGTGTTGGAGAAGACTCTTGAGAGTCCCTTGTACTGCAAGGAGATCCAACCAGTCCATCCTAAAGGAGATCAATCCTGGATGTTCATTGGAAAGACTGATGTCGAAGCTGAAACTCCAATACTTTGGCCACCTGATATGAAGACCTGACTCATTTGAAAAGACTCTGATGCTGGGAAAGATTTGAGGGCAGGAGGAGAAGGGGACAACAGAGGATGAGATGGTTGGATGGCATCACTGAATCAATGAAAATTAGTTTGGATAAACTCAGGGAGTTGGTGATGGACAGGGAGGCCTGGTGTGCTGAAGTTCATGGGGTTGCAAAGAGTCAGGCATGACTGAGCAACTGAACTGAACAGAATCTCAATGGATGCAGAAAACACCTTTAACAAAATTCAGCAAGAATTTATGAATAGAACTCTTCAAAAAATGGGCATAGAAGGAAGCTAACTCAACATAGTAAAGGCCATATATGATAAGCTTACAGCATACTTTATTTTCAATGGTGAAAAACTGAAAGCAATCCCTCTAAGATCAGGAATAAGACAAGGGTGTCCACTTTCACCACTATTATTCAACATAGTTCTGGACGTCTAGCTATAGCAATCAGAGAAGAAAAAAGAAATAAATGAATCCAGTTTGGAAAATAAGAAGCGAAGCTCTCACTGTAGATAACATGACACTGTACATAAAAAAAAAACCAAAAAACCTAAAGATACTATCAGAAAATTGCTAGAACTAATCAGTGAATTTAGTAAAGTCATAGGATACAAAATCAATACAGAGAAATCACTTGCAGTTCTATACACTAACAACAAAAACTCAGAAAGAAAAATTAAGGACTCAATCTCACTCACCATTGCAACAAAAAGAATTAAATATCTTGGAATAAACTTAATCAGAGAGAAAAAAAGAACTGTACACAGAAAATTACAAGACAGTAATGAAAGAAATCAAAGATGATGCAAACAGATGGAGAGATATTCTATGTTCCTGGATAGGAAGAATCAATATTGTGAAAATGACTGTACTACCAAATCCAATCTACAGATTCAATGTAATCCCTATCAAATTAACATTGGCATTTTTCATAGAACTAGAGAAAAAATTTCATAATTCACATGGAAACACAAAAGACCAGGAATAGCCAAAGCAGTCTTGAGAAAGAAGAATGTGGCTGGAAAAATCAACCTTCCTGACTTCAGATTATACTAAAAGGCTACAGTCATCAAGACAGTATGGTACTGGCATAAAAACAGACATACAGACCAATGGAACAAAATGGAAAGCCCAGAAATAAACCCATGCACCCTTATTTTTGACAAAGGAGGCAAGAATATACATGGGGGCAAATACAGCTTCTTCAATAAATGGTGCTGGGAAAACTGGACAGCTACATGTAAAAGAATGGAATTAGAATCCTTCCTAACACCATACACAAAGATAAACTCAAAATGGATTAAAGACCTAAATGTAAGGCCAGAAACTATAAAACTCATAGCAAAACCTAGGTAGAATGATCGATGACATAAATCAAAGCAATATCCTCTATGATCCACCTCATAGAGTAATGGAAATAAAAACAAATGTAAGCAAGTGGGACCTGGTTAAAGTTATAAGCTTTTTCACAGCAAAGGAAACTACAAGCTAGGTGAAAAGACAACTCTCAGAATGGGAGAAAATAACAGCAAATGAAACAGCTGACCCATGGTTAATTTCTAAAATATACAAGCAGCTCACACAACTCAATACCAGAAAAACAAAAAACACAATCAAAAGGTGAAAAAAAGACCTAAACAGACATTTCTCCAAAGGAGACATATCAATGGTTAACAAACACATGAAAAAATGCCCAATACCACTCATTATTAGAGAAATGCAAATCCAAACTACAATGAGATATCACCTGACACCAGTCAGAATGGCCATCATCAAAATGTCAACAATAAATGCTGGAGAGGGCATGGACAAAAGTAAACTGTCTTGCATTGTTGGTGGGAATGTAAATTGAAACAACCATATGGAAGGCGGTATGGAGATTACTTAACAAACTAGGAAAAAAAACTGCCATATGACCCAGCAATCCCAATGCTAGGCATATACCATGAGGAAAACACATTGAAAAAGACACGTGTATCCCATTGTTCATTGCAGCACTATTTACAATAGCTAGAACATGGAAGCAACCTACATGTCTATTGACAGATGAATGGATAAAGAATCTGTGGTACATATACACAATGGAATATTTCAGCCATATAAAGAAACACATTTGAGTAAGTTCTAATGAGGTGGATGAACGTAGAACCTATTATACAGAGCGAAGTAAGTCAGAAAAAGAAGATAAATATTATATTCTAACACATATATTCAGAATATAGAAAAATGGAACTGAAGAATTTAATTACAGGACAGCAAAGGAGAAATAGGCATAAAGAACAGGCTTACGGACATGAGGAGAGGGGCGGTGAGGGTGAGATGTATGAAAAAAGTAACATGGAAACTTACATTACCATATTTAAAATAGATAGCCAATGGTAATTTGCTGTATGGCTCAGGAAACTCAAACAGGGGCTCTGTATCAATCTTGAGTGGTGGGAGGGGGAGGGAGATGGGAGAGAGGTAAAAGGGAGGGGGCATATGTATACCTATTGCTGATTAATGTTGAGGTTTGACAGAAAACAATGAAATTTTGTAAGGGAATTATCCTTCAAGAAAAAGAAATTACCAAAAAAAAAGAGAAAAACTCAACATTCAAAAAACGAAGATCATGGCATCCAGTCCCATCACTTCACAGAAAATAGATGGGGAAATAATGGAAACAGTGAGGGACTTTGTTTTCCTGGGTTCGAAAATCCCTCCATATGGTGACTGCAGTCATGTAATAAAAATACAATTGCTCCTTGGAAGGAAAGCTATGACCAACCTTGACAGCATATTAAAAAGCAGAGACATTGCTTTGCCAACAAAAGTCCATCTAGTCAAAGCTATATATATATATATATACATATATTTTTTTTTTCCAGTAGTCACATATGGGTGTGAGAGTTGGACCATAAAGAAAGCTGAGGGCCCAGGAACTGATGTTTTTGAACTGTAGTGTTGGAGAAGACTCTTGAGAGTCCCTTGTGGGCAAAGATATCAAACCAGTCAATCCTAAAGGAAATCAGTCCTGAATATTAATTGGAAGGACTGATACTGATGCTGAAGCTCCAATATTTTGGCCACCTGATGTGAATAACTGACTCACTGGAAAAGCCCCTGGTGCTGGGAAAGATTGAAGGGAGGAGGAGAAAGGGACAACAGAGGATGAGATGTTTGGATGGTATCACTGACTCGATGGACATGAGTTTGAGCAATCTTGAGGAGTTGGTGATGGACAGGGAAGCCTGGCGTGCTGCAAGTCCATGGGGTCGCAAAGAGTCAGACACAACTGAGTGAATGAACTGAACTGTAATAAGTCAGATAGAAAGAAAAGTACTGTATGATATCAGTTATATTCAGAATCTAAAAAATAACACCAATAAATGTATGTAGCAAAACAGAAACAGTTATAGAAATAAAACAAACTACAGGTTACTAGTGAGGAGAGGGAAGGAAGGAGTGGCAAGTTTCAGCTATGAGATTAAAGATACACCTGCTATGCATAAAATAGGTAAGCAGCAAACACATATTGCACTATGTAGTGAATTATAGCCATTATCTTGTAGTAAATTTTGAGTTTAATCTGTAAAAATACTGAATCAGTATGGAGTACACAATAGTATAAATCAATTATACCTCAATTAAAAAATAAAATAACTCTTACTGCTACATTCCTTTTATGCCCTATATAGGAGTTAAGCCCTTTAAAACATCACAGTTTATAGCATCATGGCTACACAGAACACTTGATTTCAAACAGGACTATTGCCTCAAGGCACATCAAAGCCACAAAATGGGAATTACAGAGTATTTACACTCAAGAGCTATGACCAATCTGTCATCTAAGACATTCAATATTTGAGCTCCATTCTCTCTTTCCTCTATATTCTTTATTTAATTTTGATATTACTAACACTTAAAATTTAATCTACTTGATTTTATGAAAAGTTCACTTTAATTAATATTCTATTGTTTCAGCTCTTTTTTCATATTTTGATGAATCTTCAACTTTCCTTCTAAGTTCAGTTCTGATGTCATTTTCTAGCATTAGTTTATGTTCTGTTACTTTGTGTCATCAGACTTCCTCAAAACCAACCGCCATCGAGTAGACTACTTTTCTGTTGATATTTAATAGTTAGAAAATACCACTTGAGTAATTTTATTACGAAAAACACATGTCAGTATAAGTATCATTTCAATCTTTCAACATGCTAAATGGACTGTAGTAAAATTTGGTATATGCCATTCTAATAAAGTTATAACTAACATCAACTACAAATTGGCACTTGCCAAGAGCATTTGTCAGCAACTGAACAACAGGAGAAGGAAATGGCAACTCACTCCAGTGTTCTTGCCTGGAGAATCCCAGGGATGGGGGAGCCTGGTGGGCTGCCGTCTATAGGGTCACACAGAGTTGGACACGACTGAAGCGACTTATCAGTAGCAGCAGCAGCAGAACAAGAAGAAGGGCATTTGCCATCTGCCTGTGTTGCTGAAGCTGCTGACCTTCCATGCTCCATGAAGGGAATTCAGAGTGGAAAGTGAGGTACTCTGTGCTCCAATGAAACTGGTGGAACAAGTCTTTAGATAGTTAGATATTTTTAGGAACTGATTTCATGATCCAAATCCTTTTATCTCCTCATATCTAGAAGAACACTAGATCCCTTCATGATGACATCAGCTCCTAGTGAAGAAAACCTCTTGTAAAGTGTTTGATTGCATTGAACTCCCTTTTACCAAAATCATATATATTGATCTTCCACTGCCTCTTTGGAGCAGTTTCTCAGAGCTATCTGAGGTAGTCTCCCAGACTGCAGTCCTCATTTTGTCCTAAATAAAACTTAACTTGCTCTCTCACACTGTGCACCTTTTTAGTCAATAACTAATGTATATATACTACTCAAAGATAAGTAGGTATTCTAAATAGATGTTTTATAATATTAATTCATATTTAATATTATTCCAAATAAACATCAATATAGCCACCTAAAGGATTTGTTTATCCCATTAATTTTAATTTTAAAAATAAGATTTCGATATCTACTTATAGTTTATTCAAGCATTTTATCATTATTCTTAGTTTTAACTTAAACAAAATATAAAATATTAACATAATTTGAACAATTTGTAGAGCATTTGAAGTTGATTTTGGATGTAGTGAAAGTGTTTTCGACTAAAAAAGATGCACAATGTGAGAGAGCCAGGTCTTTATAAACATTTTGACATTATTTTCTTCCACTGCTTTGGCAACCAAGGTATGTGTATTTTAACTAGCAATAAAAAAAAAAAATACACTTTAGTAGATGACACTATTCAAAGTACTCATTCTTGAAAATAAATTTGTTTTTAATTTCATGGTCATTTACTCAATGAAGGTGGCAACAAATTGAAACCTATGTTAACACTATGAAAATTGTACTGCTACAGGGAACCACTCATCTTTTGTTCTGATATGTCCATCAGGGAACATTCTATTTTATGTTCTTTTCTTTTAAGACTAGTTTCTCACTGTGAGCTTAAAGGCATCCATTAAACTCAACAGGAATAAATGGTTTAAAAATTTTTTAAAAGTCACTTTTTGCCTTCAAACTCCTATGGTGAAAAGCTGTCAGAGCAAACACCTCTGTTGCCATGACAAAAGAGTCACATGTAGGGGAAAAAAATCTAAGAATGTGTACATGTGTAAATATAGATGAAAGTCAATAAAGACAAAAAAATTGATGACACCATAAATTAGATTTGGGGGCTTTAAAATAATTTATAATAAAAAAGAGACAAGGAAAGAAATATAATATAACCATGGCTTAGTTTCGTTTTTAGTTTAGTCCAGTCCCTCCATCGTGTCTGACTCTTTGCGACCCCATGGACTGCAGCACGCCAGGCCTCCCTGCCCATAACCAACTCCTGGAGTTTACTCAAATTCAGGTCTATTGAGTTGTTTATGCCATCAAACCATCTCATCCTCTGTCGTCCCCGTCTCCTCCTGCCCTCAATCTTTCCCGGCATCAAGGTCTTTTCAAATGAGTCAGTTCTTTGCATCAGGTAGCCAAAGTATTGGAGTTTCAGCTTCATCATTAGTCCTTCCAATGAACACCTAGGACTGATCTCCTTTAGGATGGACTGGTTGGATTTCCTAGTAGTCCACGGGACTCTCAACAGTCTTATCCAACACAACATTCCAAAAACATCAATTCTTCTGTGTTCAGCTTTCTTTATAGTCCAACTGTCACATCCATACATGAATACTGGAAGAACTATAGCCTTCATTAGATGGACCTTTGTTGGCAAAGTAATGTCTCTGCTTTTTAATATGCTGTGTAGGTTGGTCATAACTTTTCTTGCATGGAGTAAGTGTCTTTTAATTTCATGGCTGCAGTCACCATCTGCAGTGATTTTGGAGCCCCCCAAAATAAAGTCTGCTACTGTTTCCCCTGTTTCCCTATTTGCTATGAAGAGATGGGACCAGATGCCAGGATCTTAGTTTTCTGAATGTTGAGATTTAAGCCAACTTTTTCACTCTCCTCTTTCACTTTCATCAAGAGGATCTTTAGTTCTTCTTCACTTTCTGACATAAGGGTGGTGTCATCTGCATATCTGAGGTTATTGCTATTTCTCCCAGCAATCTTGATTCCAGCTTGTGTTTCTTCCAGTTCAGCGTTTCTCATGAGGTACTCTGCATAGAAGTTAAATAAGCAAGGTGACAAGATACATCCTTGACGTACTCCTTTTCCTATTTGGAACCAGTCTATTTTCCCATGCCCTGATCTAACTGTTGCTTCCTTACCTACATACAGGTTTCTCAAGAGGCAAGTCAAGTGGTCTGGTATTCCCATATCTTTCAGAATTTTTCACAGTTTACAGTGATCCACACAGTCAAAGGCTTTGGCATAATCAATAAAGCAAAAATAGATAGTTTTCTGGAACTCTCTTGCTTTTTCTATGATCCAGCGGATGTTGGCAATTTGATCTCTGGTTCCTCTGCCTTTTCTAAAACCAAATTGAATATCTGGAAGTTCACCGGTCACGTATTGTTGAAGCCTGGCTTGGAGAATTTCGAGCATTACTTTGCTAGTGTGTCAGATGAGTGCAATTGTGTGGTAGCATGAGCATTCTTTGGCATTGCCTTTCTTAGGGATTGGAATGAAAACTGACTTTTTCCAGGCCTGTAGCCACTGCTGAGTTTGCCATATTTGCTGACATATTGAGAGCAGCACTTTCACAGCATTGCCTTTCAGGATTTGAAATAACTCAACTGGAATTCCATCACCTCTACTAGCTTTGTTTGTATTGATGCTTCTTATGTCCCACTTGACTTCACATTCCAGGATGTCTGGCTCTAGGTGAGTGTGAGTGATCACAGCATTGTGATTATCTGGGTCGTGAATATCTTTTCTGTACAGTTCTGAGTGTTCTTGCCACCTCTTCTTAATATTTTCTGCTTCTGTTAGGTCCATACCATTGCTGTCCTTTATTGAGTCCATCTTTGCATGAAGTGTTCCCTTCGTATCTCTAATTTTCTTGACGAAATCTCTAGTCTTTCCTATACTATTGTTTTCCTCTATTTCTTTGCACTGATCACTGATGAAGGTTTTCTTATCTGTCCTTGCTCTTCTTCAGAACTCTGCTTCCAAATGGGTATATCTTTCCTTTTCTCCTTTGCTTTTCACTTCCCTTCTTTTCATAGCTTTTGTAAGGCCTTCTCAGACAGCCATTTCACTTTTTTGCATTTCATTTTATTGGGATGGTCTTGCTCCCTGTCTCCTGTACAATGTCATGAACCTCCGTCTATAGTTCATCAGGCACTCTATCTATCAGTTCTAGTCACTTAAATATCATTCTCACTTCCACTGTATAGTTATTAGGGATTTGATTTAGGTCATACATGAATGCTCCAGTGGTTTTCCTACTTTTTTTCAATTTAAGTCTGAATTTGGCAATAAGTAGTTCATGATCTGAACAACAGTCAGCTCCCAGTCTTGTTTTGGCTAACTGTATAGAGCTTCTCCAACTTTGGCTGCAAAGAATATAATCAATCTGATTTCAGTGTTGACCATCTGGTGATGTCCATGTGTAGAGTCTTCTCTTGTGTTATTGGAAGAGGGTGTTTGCTATGACTTGTGCATTCTCTTTGCAGAACTCTATTAGCCTTTGCCCTGCTTCATTCCGCATTACAAGACCAAATTTGTGTGTTATTCCAGGTATTTCTTGACTTCCTACTTTTGCATTCCAGTCCCCTATAATGAAAAGGACATCTTTTTTTGGGTGTTAGTTCTAGAAGGTCTTGTAGGTCTTCATAGAACCATTCAACTTCAGCTTCTTCAGGGTTACTGGTCAGAGCATCGACTTGGATTACCATGATATTGCATGGTTTGCCTTGGAAATGAACAGAGATCATTCTGTCGTTTTTGAAACTGCATCCAAGTACTGCATTTTGGGCTCTTTTGTTGACTATGATGACGACTCCATTTCTTCTAAGGGATTCTTGCTCACAGTAGTAGATATAATGGTCATCTGAATTAAATTCACCCATTCCAGTCTATTTTAGTTTGCTGATTCCTAAGCTGTCAACGTTCACTCTTGCCATTTCCTGTTTGATCACTTCCAATTTGCCTTGATTCATGGACCTAACATTCCAGTTTCCTATGCAATATTGCTCTTTACAACCTTGGACCTTGCTTCCATCACCAGTCTCATCCACAACTGGGTGTTGCTTTTGCTTTGTCTCTGTCTCTTCATTCTTTCTGGAGTTATTTCTCCACTGATCTCCAGTAGCCTACTGGGCACCTACCAACCTGGAGAGTTCATCTTTCAGTGTCCTATCTTTT
This sequence comes from Budorcas taxicolor, assembly GCF_023091745.1. NCBI lineage: Eukaryota > Metazoa > Chordata > Mammalia > Artiodactyla > Bovidae > Budorcas > Budorcas taxicolor. Next base: position 2,811,156 of record NC_068935.1, read on the forward strand.
TACCTTTCCATACTGGTCATGGGGTTCTCAAGGCAGAAATCCTGAAGTGGTTTGCCATTCCCTTCTCCAGTGGACCACATTTTGTCAGAACTCTCCACCATGACCCGTCCATCTTGGGTTATCCTACACAACATGGCTCATAGTTTCATTGGCCTTTAGGCTTCTCAGCCTTTTGGCTAAGATCAAGTGTGTAATCATGGTTAGAACACGATTAAGTTCTAGAAATTTCTCTAAGTAAGTATCTGAATACATTGGGTGTCTTTCCTATATTGGGTCCTTTGTTGTTTTCAGATCACCAAGATAGGGAATACATGATTATGAACATTGCAGTGGTTCTCAGCGGTCAGGATCCTCCTTTCTCTTGACCTCTTATTTCCATAAAGAGACATTTTGTTTGAAACAATTCCACTGGCCTCTATTCCATGCATCACTCACTTGGAAAGAGGACAGAGACAGAGAAATAGTTTACCTGATTATTTCCCTTGGAGAAAGGAAATAAGCTCACTCCCCTTCTAATGTGCCAAGTTGAAGACAAGGTATAATCTGGTGCAGTCTTTACAGTATAGTAAGCTCAGTAAGGTAAACTTTGTCTTGAAGTTCAGATTTCCTGTCTCTGATTCTATTATGATGAAGGGTAGAGAGGAGAATATTAGAAAAACAGTTTGGCTCTAAATCCAAAACCACATCGTCTTATCATTAACATGATAATATTTTAACCTCTGTCTGACTCCTGTTTCTTTCAAATGGTATCGAAATTTGGTGGGCAAGAGAGGAAATATTTTTTCAATATCTCTCTAAACTGGCATTATTTGAGTTAGTTATATGTGTCACAGTTTGAGTTCAGTGGTTTATAGAAATTCTCTCATTTATACTTCTAAATACATTTCTTAGGTAAACTATAATTTTCTTTGTTTTACAGATCAGAAACTTGAGACTCAAAGAGATTATAGAATGCACTCAAAGTTGCATGGCTATAAACTGATGGAAGCAAACTTGACTGTCTCCAAAGCCCACACTCTTTTTTATTATAGTATAGATGTTAGGCAATGTGTAAAATTATTAATATTTCTGGAGAAAGAGAAAGAGGAATTTTTCATTATTCTATTTAATATTTTATATGCAATAAAATTTCTTTTCTAATTCTAGGTCAAATTATACTAGATATGTGGTTTCCTAATAAGAAGAGGAGTGACCTTCCTTCAATTCCCTGTATCCTCTCATAATAGAACACCTCACCTAATCTTTGTCTTGTTCTGTATGATAGAAGTGATACTTAGAGTAGCCTATGGAGACTGTTTCAAAGAATGAAAGCAAACTTAAAAACAGCAATAGTCATTGTAGGTAGAGTGATGTGATGGGCAGTATTGAATTGGTGACTTACTTTCTTATCCTCTATTCATGAAAGTCTATCAAGAATGTAAAGGGCAGCCTGTCCTTTTATTACAAAAGCAGAAAAAAAAAAACAACAACTAACATTGGGTGGAATTATTTATCAAATCACAAACAAGGGCACCAGACTGAAAAAAAAGGTGTTTTTTTTTTTTCTTTTCATGAAATTCTTAAACTGAAGTGCCATCCTAATTCTCCTGCATAAAATATGCATATAGAAGCAATACTGTGATCCTTCCTGACAAATCAAATGAACTACATGACAGTCTTCATATCTTTACAAGAAGCAAGCTCTAGTCATTAGCTTGATGCTATTGTACTAGCCAATTTATTTTCAACCGCTTGTCAGTAGAAAAAAATTTACATTTTCTAGACACTCACAATGGCACTGACATTTACTCAGAGTAAATCTAACATGGATTGGCTCAGCACAGCTCAGGATGACAGACATGACATTTACTGCTGCTGTACTTTAACCAGTAACATGAAGATAAGGTTTTGGATGTCCCATGGAATTGATGAAATATAATATCAAAGCTAATGGATAGTCTACTTACCTCTATGATAAGTTCTAAGAAGAAATAAATTAAGGGCCTGTCTGTTGGTGTACTGTGGGGGAGAAAACTAAGCGAATAGAAATATGTTTTCATCCAATTACTCAAAATATTTCAACTTATTGATAAGTTTATACTTCTTTTCACATCTGTAAATTTGTTATACTGAAGCAAGCTATTTCTCACTTCCATTTGTTCTCCAAACATTCTTTACTGTTTCACAATCAATAGGGAAAGAAAGGCTCATTCTTATGTGCCTACATAAGAATGAAGTTTTCTCTCACTGTATCTTTCTCACTCTCTCCCTTTAATATTATACACATATCTATAATATGATAAGTATTATAAATAAACATTCTTGTATGTAAAACAAATATATGACTCAAAGTTTCCTTTACACTTGTTACATAAAATTCCATTTACAATATCATTCATTTCTTTTTGAAAGATATGTCTGTACATATGCATATATTTTTTTCATTTCTTAAAAATTAAACTCTTTTGCTGAAAACATCTTGCACTTAAAATGTATTGTGGGTTACATGTTAGATAATATTTTAACTATAATCTTAGTCAATAGATAAGAGAAAAATTAAAACTCTGATCTCTCCTTCCTACTTAAATCTCATTAAAAGTAATGGAACTATTTTACACTTTTTCATAAAGAACTCTTTTTATTTTTCTTACAATTAGAATGATAGTATGTTTCTCAGTTTTCAGCCACCTCTGAAAATCCCCACTCTCATTGTCACTAATGATCTACATTTACCTTTGCATCTCACTTTTTGCTGAAATAAAGCCAAAATAAATGTCTTTGTTCCAAAGTACTCAGAAGCTGTGGACTTATTCCATGAGGATATCAGCAAACAAAGACATTATTCCAATAATCTTAAATGTGTTGACTAAATAAGAGTGACTTTCTGTCCAGATCCATTAAGTATGTTAACAGTAGTCCTTGAAATATGTTCTTGAATATTTGAGGCCAAGGACATATCCTTCAGTGTGAAGTCAAGTGGGCCTTAGGAAGCATCACTACTAAAAAAGCTAGTGGTGGTGATGGAATTCTAGCTGAGCTATTTCAAATCCTAAAAGATGATGCTGTGAAAGTCCTGCAGTCAATATGCCAGAACATTTGGGAAACTCAGCAGTGGCCACAAGACTGGAAAAGGTCAGTTTTCATTTCAATCCCAAAGAAAGGCAATGCCAAAGAATGCTCAAACTACCACACAATTGCACTCATCTCACACACTAAGAGTTCGACACGACTGAGCAAGTTCACTTTCACTTTTTACTTTCATGCATTGGAGAAGGAAATGGCAACCCACTCCAGTATTCTTGCCTGGAGAATCCAAGGAACAGAGGAGCCTGCTGGGCTGCCATCTATGAGATTGCACAGAATCAGACACAACTGATGCGACTTAGCAGCAGCAGCAGCACATGCTAGTAAAGTAATGCTCAAAATCCTCCAAGCTAGGCTTCAACAGTACAGGAACCAAGAACTACTGAATGTTCAAGCTGGATTTCAAAAAGGCAGAGGAGCCAGAGATCAAGTTGCCAACATCCTTTGGATCATAGAAAAAGCAGGAGAATTCCAAAAAAAAATCACCTACTTCTGCTTCACTGACTACGCTAAAGCCTTTGACTGTGTGGTTCACAACAAATTGTGAAAAATACTTCGAGATGGGAATACCAGACCACCTTACCTGCCTCTTGAGAAATCGGTATGCAGTTCAAGAAGCAACAACTAGAACTAGACATGTAACTGTGGACTCATTCCAAATTGGGAAAGGAGTACATCAAGGCTGTATCTTGTCACCCTGTTTATTTAACTTCTATTCAGAGTACAGCAAAATGCCAAGCTGGATGAAGCACAGGCTGGAATCAATATTGCTCGGAACAGGAATGTCACTCAGTCGTGTCCGACTCTTTGCAGCCCCATGGACTGTAGCCTACCAGGCTCCTCTGTCCATGGGATTTTCCAGGCAATAGTACTGGAGTGGATTGCCATTTCCTTCTCCAGCGGATCTTCCTGACCCAGGGATCGAACCTGGGTGTCCCGCATTGTAGACAGACGCTTTACCGTCTGAGAAATATCAATAACCTCAGATATGCAGATGACACCACCTTTATGGCAGAAAGCAAAGAGGAACTGAAGAGCCTCTTGATGAAAGTGAAAGAGGAGAGTGAAACAAACTGGCTTAAAACTCAACATTTAAAAAATGAAGATCACGTCATCTGGTCCCATCACTTCATGGCAAATAAATGGGGAAACAATGGAAATAGTGAGAGACTTTTTTTTCTTGGGCTCCAAAGTCATTGTGGATGGTGACTCAGCCATGAAATTAAAAGGTCCTTAGAAGAAAAACTATGACCACAATAGACAGAATATTATAAAGCAGAGACATTACCCTGCCAACAAAGGTCCAACTAGGCATAGTTCTGGTCTTTCCCATGGTCATATACAAATGTTACAGTTAGAACATAAATTAGGCTGAGAATTGATGCTTTTGAGCTGTGGTGCTGGAGAAGACTCTTGAGAGTCCCTTGGAAAGCAGGGAGATCCAACCAGTCAATCATAAAAATATTCAACTCTGAATAGTCTTTGGAAGGACTGGTGCTGAAGCTGAAGCTCCAATACTTTGGCCACCCAATGTGAAGAGTCAATTCACTGGAAAAGACCCTGATATTGGGAAATATTGAGGGCAGGAGGAGATGGGGTGACAGAGGATGAGTTGGTTGGATGGCATTGTCTACTCAATGGACATGAGTTTGAGCAAACTCCAGGAGATAGTGAAGGACAGGGAAGCCTGGAGTGCTGTAGTCCATGGGTTGCAAAGAGTTGGACATGACTGACTAAACAACAAAATATCTACCCAAATCAGGAAACCAGGAATGAGTTCTTCTCATGGGTAGTAGTAGGTGTATCGAGGAGGTAAGATATTTGTCTCAATGTTTAAGGATATCTTTTGGCTGAAATTTATTTTGTAGTTTTTCTATGTTCATTTCCATTTCATATTTTAACTGTATATTTAAAAATATGAATTAGGTAAGATGTGGAAAAAATTGGGCCTTATCTTTATTAACATATGCATCTTAGAATAGCTGAAGAAAGACTATGTGTTTTCAAGGTTATTCCTTAATCTTTCACCCAGTATACAGGATTATTTAGTTTTACCTTTTCCTACCATATGCTTTCCTGATGGTTCAGACTGTAAAGATCTGCCTACAATGCAGGAGACCCAGGTTCGATCTCTGAGTCAGGAAGATCCTTCTCTACCATAACCTTGTAAAAAGCACACACAAAATAAACTAAAAAGATTTATGTCAGTTGTTTAACCTCATAATTCTTTTAGTACACCTCAGCTTTATTCTTCTGAGCACACAGGAGTCTAGAATTGTGATTCAGCTTTATCTTTTTGCCTGCATTGTATAAGTAATAATTTTCTCTATCATTTACTTTAACTATGTTTCCTGATTCTTAAGTCATTTGTTATTCATACATGTGATTTGCTAATAATATAACAAAACATACGAACAAGCACAAATTAGCATTCTATGACATCTAAACAGATGGTGCCTAGAAAGCAAACACCTGCAAGTCATCTGGACCACAGTGACTCCAGTGACTGAATTGAAAATTAGGAATAATCCGAGCCAAAATATCTGCATTCTGAACTGGTTGGCTGAAGCTGATAGACTGAAGATAGTAAATATGCTTCATCTTACATGCCAACTCTGATCATCTGATTGTGGATGCCTGGTGTGCTGTGCAGAAAAGAAATGTATACCAATCCTCACCAGGAAAGAACATCATAATTGAGTTGATGGGGCTATGACTCTGGGTATGAAGTGTTAAGAAACCTAAAAAATAGTTGCTATTTCTAAGCTAGACATAAGTTTCAGATAAACAAGTTTCTTTATACAAGTAAAGTCAGAGTCATGACTTCTGATAGTATGTATGCATGCATGGGTGCACATGTGTGGGTGTCCTACCATTTTTAAGTTTAGGAAAAAGTTGTATTTTTTATTTTACATTTTTTCCGTTTGATCATTGGAAATAATCTTGCATTTGAACTTTTATGATTTATGTTCAAATGCATGTACATACATATATTTAATGGCAAAAGAACATTAATCACAAAAGTGTTCAGAGTATATCCTTAAAACTTATGAAGAAAAGAGGTAACTTTCAGGTGGCAGCATGTTTACTAAGTATCTTATTCTTTAACCAGAAAACTCCATCTAGTAACTATGATCTTTCTTCTGCCACAATCACCTCCACCTCATTGTTAAAGAAGAAATCAATAGATTGGGAGGAGGTAAGAGAAAGAGAGATTAAATTGCCAGCATCTACTGGATCATCAAAAAAGCAAGAGAGTTCCAGAAAAACATATATTTCTGCTTTATTGACAACACCAAAGCCTTTAACTGTGTGGATCACAACAAACAGTGGAAAATTCTTCAAGAGCTGGGAACAGAGACCACCTTACTTGTCTCCTGAGAAATCTGTATGCAGGTCAAGAAGCAACAGTTAGAACTGGACATGGACTGGTTCCTTTTCCAAATCGTGAAAGGAATTGGAAAGAGTGGTTCCAAATCGGGAAAGGAATATGTCAAGTCTGTATCTCGTCACCTGCTTATTTAACTTCTATGCAGAGTACATTATGCAAAATGCCTGGATGAAGCATGGATGAATGCTAAGTATACAGGATGAATGTCTGGATGAAGGCTGGATGAAGCACAAGCTGGAATCAAGATCACTGGGAGATATATCAATAATCTCAAATATGCAGATGAAATCACCCTTATGGAAGAAAGCGAAGAAGTTCTAAAGAACCTCTTGATGAAAATGAAAGAAGAGTGTGAAAAAGGTTGGCTTAAAACTCAACACTCAGAAAACTCAGATCATGATATCTGGTCCCATCACTTCATGCCAAATAGACGGGGAAACAATGGAAACAGTGACAGACTATATTTTCTTGGGTTCCAGTGCCACTGCAAATGGTGACTGTAGCCATGAAATTCAAAGATGCTTACTCCTTGGAAGAAAATTTTTGACCAACCTAGAAGAAAGAAAGAAGGGCTTCCCTGGTGGCTCAGAGGTTAAAGCATCTGCCTGTAATGTGGGAGACCTGAGTTCGATCCCTGGATTGGGAAGATCCCCTGGAGAAGGAAATGGCAACCCACTCTAATATTCTTTTTTTTCTTTTTTCTTTAATTTTACTTTATTTTACTTTACAATACTGTATTGGTTTTGCCATATATCAACATGAATCAGCCACAGGTGTACAAGTGTTCCCAATCCTGAACCCCCCTCCCACCTCTATCCGCATACCATCTCTCTGGGTCATCCCAGTACACCAACCCCAAGCATCCTGTATCCTGCATTGAACCTAGACTGGCGATTCATTTCTTATATGATGTTATATACGTTTCAATGCCATTTTCCCAAATTATCACACCCTCTTCCTCTCCCACAGAGTCCAAAACACTGTTCTATACATTTTTGTCTCTTTTGCTGTCTCGCATACAGGATCATCATTACCATCTTTCTAAATACCATATATATGTGTTAGTATACTGTATTGGTGTTTTTCTGTCTGGCTTACTTCACTGTGTATAATAGGCTCCAGTTTCATCCACCTCATTAGAACTGATTCAAATGTATTCTTTTTAAAGGCTGAGTAATATTCCACTATGTATATGTACCACAGCTTTCTAATTCATTCATCTGCTGATGGACATCTAGGTTGCTTCCATGTCCTGACTATTATTAACAGTGCTGCGATGAGCATTGGGGTACATGTGTCTCTTTCAATTCTAGTTTCCTCAGTGTGTATGCCCAGAAGTGGGATTGTTGGGTTATAAGGAAGTTCTATTTCCAGTTTTTTAAGGAATCTCCACACTCTTCTCCATAGTGGCTGTACTAGTTTGCATTCCCACCAACTGTGTAGGAGGGTTCCCTTTTCTCCACACCCTCTCCAGCATTTATTGCTTGTAGACTTTTGGATTGCAGCCATTCTGACTGGTGTGAAATGGTACCTCATTGTGGTTTTGATTTGCATTTCTCTGATAATGAGTGATGTTGAGCATCTTTCCATGTGTTTGTTAGCCATCTGTATGTCTTATTTGGAGAAATGCCTATTTAGTTCTTTGGCCCATTTTTTGATTGGGTTGTTTATTTTTCTGGAATTGAGCTACAGGAGTTGATTGTATATATTTGAGATTAGTTGTTTGTCAGTTGCTTCATTTGCTATTATTTTCTCCCATTCCAAAGGCTGTCTATTTACCTTGCTTATAGTTTCCTTTGTTGTGAAGAAACTTTTAATTTTAATTAGATCCCATTTGTTTATTTTTGCTTTTATTTCCAGTATTCTGGGAGGTGGGTCATAGAGGATCCTGCTGTGATTTATGTCGGAGAGTGTTTTGCCTATGTTCTCCCCTAGGAGTTGTATAGTTTCTGGTCTTACGTTTAGATCTTTAATTCATTTTGAGTTTATTTTTGTGTATGGTGTTAGAAAGTGTTCTAGTTTCATTCTTTTACAAGTGGTTGACCAGTTTTCCCAGCACCACTTGTTAAAGAGATTGTCTTTAATCCATTGTATATTCTTGCCTCCTTTGTCAAAGATAAGGTGTCCATAGGTGTGTGGATTTATCTTTGGGCTTTCCATTTTGTTCCACTGATCTATATTTCTGTCTTTATGCCAGGACCATACTGTCTTGATGACTGTGTCTTTGTAGTATAGCCTGAAGTCAAGCAGGTGGATTCCTCCAGTTCCATTCTTCTTTCTCAAGATTGCTTTGGCTATTGGAGGTTTTTTGTATTTCCATACAAATTGTGAAATTATTTGTTCTAGCTCTGTGAAAAATACCACTGGTAGCTTGATAGGGATTGCATTGAATCGGTAGATTGCTTTGGGTAGTATACTCATTTTCACTCTATCAATTCTTCCGATCCATGAACATGGCATATTTCTCCATCTATTAGTGTCCTCTTTGATTTCTTTCACCAGTGTTTTATAGTTTTCGATATATAGGTCTTTAGTTTCTTTAGGTAGATATATTCCTAAGTATTTTATTCTTTTCGTCGCAATGGTGAATGGAGTTGTTTCCTTAATTTCTTTTTCTACTTTCTCATTATTAGTATATAGGAATGCAAGGGATTTCTGTGTGTTGATTTTATATCCTGCATCTTTACTATATTCATTGATTAGCTCTAGTAATTTTCTGGTGGAATCTTTAGGGTTTTCTATGCAGAGGATCATGTCATCTGCAAACAGTGAGAATTTTACTTGTTCTTTTCCAATTTGGATTCCTTTTTTTTCTTTTTCCGCTCTGATTGCTGTGGCCAAAACTTCCAGAACTATGTTAAATATTAGTGGTGAAAGTGGGCACCCTTGTCTTGTTCCTGACTTTAGGGAAAATGCTTTCAATTTTTCACCATTGAGGACAATGTTTGCTGTGGGTTTGTCATGTATAGCTTTTATTATGTTAAGGTATGTTGCTTCTATTCCTGCTTTCTGGAGAGTTTTTATCATAAATGGATGTAGAATTTTGTCAAAGGCTTTCTCTGCATCTATTGAGATACTCATATGGTTTTTATCTTTCAGTTTGTTAATGTGGTGAATTACATTGATTGATTTGTGGATATTGAAGAATCCTTGCATCTCTGGGATAAAGCCCACTTGGTCATGGTGTATGATCTTTTTAATGTGTTGTTGGATTCTGATTGCTAGAATTTTATTAAGGATATTGGCCTGTAGTTTTCTTTTTCTTTTGTGGCATCTTTGTCTGGTTTTGGTATTAGGGTGATGGTGCCCTCATAGAATGAGTTTGGAAGTTTACCTTCCTCTGCAATTTTCTGGAAGAGTTTGAGTAGCATAGGTGTTAGCTCTTCTCTAAATTTTTGGTAATTCAGCTGTGAAGCTATCTGGATTTGGGCTTTTGTTTGGTGGAAGATTTCTGAATACAGTTTCAATTTCTGTGCTTGTGATGGGTCTGTTAAGATTTTCTATTTCTTCCTGGTTCAGTTTTGGAAAGTTATATTTTTCTAAGAATTTGTCCATTTCTTCAACGTTGTGCATTTTGTTGGCATATAATTACTGATAATATTCTCTTATGATCCTTTGTATTTCTGAGTTGTCTGTTGTGATCTCTCAATTTTCATTTCTAATTTTATTGATTTGATTTTTCTCCCTTTGTTTCTTGATGAGTCTGGCTAATGGTTTGTCAATTTTATTTATCCTTTCAAAGAACCAGCTTTTGTCTTTGTTGATTTTTGCTATGGTCTCTTTGTTTCTTTTGCATTTATTTTGCCCTAATTTTTATGATATCTTTCCTTCTACTAACCCTGGGGTTCTCAATTTCTTCCTTTTCTAGTTGCTTTAGGTGTAAAGTTAGGTTATTTATTTGACTTTTTTCTTGTTTCTTGAGGTATGCCTATATTGCTATGAACTTTCCCCTTAGCACTGCTTTTACAGTGTCCCACAGGTTTTAGGTTGTTGTGTTTTCATTTTCATTCGTTTCTATGCACATTTTGATTTCTTTTTTGATTTCTTCTGTGATTTGTTGGTTACTCAGTAGCGTGTTGTTCAGCCTCCATATGTTGCAATTTTTAATAGTTTTTCTCCTGTAATTGAGATCTAATCTTAATGCATTATGGTCAGAAAAGATGCTTGGAATGATTTCATTTATTTTGAATTTATCAAGGTTAGATTTATGGCCCAGGATGTGATCTGTCCTGGAGAAGGTTCCGTGAGCACTTGAGAACAAGGAGGTGAAATTAATTGTTTTGGGGTGAAATGTCTTATAGATATCAATTAGGTCTAACTGGTCTATTGTATCATTTGAAGTTTGTGTTTCCTTGTTAATTTTCTGTTTACTTGATCTATGCATAGTTGTGAATGGGGTATTAAAGTCTCCCACTATTATTGTGTTACTGTTAATTTCCCCTTTCATACTTGTTAGCATTTGTCTTACATATTGCGGTGCTCCTATGTTGGGTGCATATATATTTATATTTGTTATATCTTCTTGGATTGATCCTTTGATCATTATGTAGTGTCCTTCTTTGTCTCTTTTCACAGCTTCTGTTTTAAAGTCCGTTTTATATGATATTGGGTATTACTACTCCTGCTTTCTTTTGGTCTCTATTTGCATGGAATATCTTTTTCCAGCCCTTCACTTTCAGTCTGTATGTGTCCCTTGTTTTGAGGTGGGTCTCTTGTAGACAACATATATAGGGGGTCTTGTTTTTGTATCCATTCAACCAATCTTTGTCTTTTGGTTGGGACATTCAACCCATTTACATTTAAGGTAATTATTGATAAGTATAATCCCGTTGCCATTTACTTTATTGTTTTGAGTTCCGGTTTATACACCCTTTTTGTGTTTCCTGTCTAGAGAATATCCTTTAGCATTTGCTGGAGAGCTGGTGTGGTGTTCTGTCAGCTTTTGCTTGTCTGTAAAGCTTTTGATTTCTCCTTCATATTTGAATGAGATGCTTGCTGGGTACAGTAATCTGGGCTGTAGATTATTTTCTTTCATCACTTTAAGTATGTCTTGCCATTCCCTTCTGGCCTGAAAAGTTTCTATTGAAAGATCAACTGTTATCCTTATGGGAATCCCCTTGTGCGTTATTTGTTGTTTTTCCCCTGCTGCTTTTAATATTTGTTCTTTATGTTTGATCTTTGTTAATTTGATTAATATGTGTCTTGGGGTGTTTCACCTTGGGTTGATCCTGTTTGGTACTCTCTGGGTTTCTTGGACTTGGGTGATTAGTTCCTTCCCCATTTTAGGGAAGTTTTCAACTATGATCTCCTCAAGTATTTTCTTGTGGTCTTTCTTTTTGTCTTCTTTTTCTGGGCCTCCTATGATTTGAATGTTGGAGCATTTCATATTGTCCTGGAGGTCTCTGAGATTGTCCTCATTTCTTTTAATTCGTTTTTATTTTTCTTCTCTGATTCATTTATTTCTACCATTCTATCTTCTACTTCACTAATCCTGTCTTCTCCCTCCCTTATTCTACTATTTGTTGGCTCCAGAGTGTTTTTTTATCTCATTTATTGCATTATTCATTATATATTGACTCTTTTTTATTTCTTTTAGGTCCTTGTTAAACCTTTCTTGCATCTTCTCAATCCTTGTCTCCAGACTATTTATCTGTGCTTCCATTTTGATTTCAAGATTTTGGATCATTTTCACTATCATTATTTGGAATTCTTTATCAGGTAGATTCCCTATCTCTTCCGCTTTTGTTTGGTTTGGTGGGCATTTATCCTATTCCTTTACCTGCTGGGTATTCTTCTGTCTCTTCATCTTGTTTATATTGCTGCATTTGAGTTGACCTTTCTGTATTCTGGCAGTTTGTGGAGTTCTCTTTATTGTGGAGTTTCCTTGCTGTGGGTGGGCATGTACCAGTGGCTTGTCAAGGTTTCTTGGTTAAGGAAGCTTGTGTCAGTGTTCTGGTGGGTGGAGCTGGATTTCTTCTCTCTGGAGTGCAGTGAAGTGTCCAGTGATGGATTATGAGATGTCAGTGGTTTTGGAGTAACTTTGGGCAGCCTGTATATTGAAGCTGAGGGCTGTGTTCCTGTGTTGTTGGAGAATTTGCATGGTATGTCTTGCTCTGGAACTTGTTGGCCCTTGGGTGGTTCTTGGTTTCAGTATAGGTATGGAGGCGTTTGATGAGATCCTATCGGTTAATGTTCTGTGGACTCAGGAGTTCTCTGATGTTCTCAGAATTTGGACTTAAGCCTCCTGCTTCTGCTTTTCAGATTTATTTTTACAGTTGTCTCGAGACTATACAGCACCATTGGTAAAACCTCTAGGCTAAAGACGAAAAGTTTCTCCACAGTGAGGGACACCCAGAGAGGTTCACAGAGTTACATGGAGAAGAGAAGAGAGAGTAGGGAATTAGAGGTGACCCAAATGAGATGAGGTGGAATCAAAAGAGGCGAGAGCAAGCCAGGCAGTAATCACTTCCTTATATGTGCTCCACAGTCTGGACTGCTCAAAGATATTCATGGAGTTATACAGAGAAGAGAAGAGAGAGGAAGGAGCCAGAGGTGGCCAGGAGTATAAAAGAGGGGAATGAAAAGGAAAGAGACAGATCCAGCCAGTAATCAGTTCCCTAAATGTTCTCCACCATCTGGAACACACAGAGATTCACAGAGTTGGGTAGAGCAGAGAAGGGAGAGGGAGGAGACATAGGCGACCTGGTGGAGAAAAAGGAGAGTCCAAAGGAGGGGAGAGCAGTCAAGCCAGTAATCTCACTCTCAAGTAAATATGGGTACTGAAGATTGGGTTTTTGAAGGTCCAAAATTGATAACAAATACCAAAAAGCAAAGATTAAAAATCTAGGGTAGAGGTTGGATTTTCAAAAATACAATATTAAAGAAAAGAAGAAAAAAAAAGTCTCAAGAATTATTAAATATATATATATATATGAAGTTTGTTTTAAAAATAGGGTCTTTTTTAGAAAAATAATAGTAGGTTATAAAAATTAAAGGAGTAATAGAGGAGTAATAGAGGACTTAAAAATTTAAAAAAAGTTTAAAAAATAGAAGAAACAGAAAAAAGAATGATCGTAAAAATAGTAAAGATATATCTGGGACTTTCTCTGATGTTGCTGTGGGCAGTCGGGGTCAGTTCATTTTCAGATAGTTCCTTGGTCTGGCTTATATTTCTCAAGATCTATAGGCCCCTTCCTATGTAGTTGATACTAATGACAGGGTTTTAATCTACTGCACCTGTCACTTCCAAGGCAGTTCCCTCTGTTTTAGCTTCTTCTGTTTGCTGGTCTCTTCAGTGTCTGATTTCCGCCCTGACACAAGGGAGGCGGTGGTGGACACTTTTTTTAGGCTCACTTGTTCAGTGGTGCTGTGAGGAGGGAGGGACGCTGCAAACAATTAACACTGGCACGTGCTCGCAGTGTCTCAGCCACACTGGGCCTGCCCCCGCTCACGGCGCACACAGCTCAGGCTCTAGGTTGCTCCACTGGGAACCGTCTGAGGCTGGCCCTGGGCTACGTGCACCTCCCAGGTCTAAGCTGCTCAGGTTCAGGCACTCAAGTAGTCCTCAGAGGCGCAGACTTGGTTGGGCCTGCGTTTTATGCCCTTCCCAGGTCCGAGTAGCTCAGGTGTTTATCCAGCACAGTCGAGGAGACTTATCGCCTCTCCCATCCCTGCTGCTCAGTTTTCTGGGTGTACAACTGGTGCACTTTCTCAGGCAGATGATGACTGTTCAGAACCCCAAGAAGTCTTAGTTAGCAAAGAAGCCTGCTTGCAGTTTGGAAGATAATGTCTCTCTGGGGCTGTGATTGCCCCTTTCCGGCCCTTTTGGCTCTGGCTGCCTGTCACCAGAGGGGGATGGTCTGCAGCCGTCTAATTCTGTTTCTTCCTTTGTTCTGTGTGTGGTCCTGTCGGTGTCTTATGTTAGAGCTTTTTGCGTGGTAGCTATCTCACAGTCTGGTTTGTGAGCCCAAGTTAGTTCGCTCTGGTTACCCTCGGGGCATTCGGGACCGATCCTTAAAAAGCAATGCAGCCCGCGCCTCCCTGCCCAGCCTCTGCTTGCTAGTGGTGGATGCAGGCATCTGTGCTCCTTCTCAGCTGGAGGAGTTACTGTTGGGCTCGTAATCTGTGGGGTTTAATTATTTATTTATTTTTCCTTCCTGTTATGTTGCCCTCTGTGCTTCCAAGGCTCACCACAGATTCTGCAGTGAGAGTGTTTCCTGGTGTTTGGAAACTTCTCTCTTTTTAAGACTCACTTACTGGGACGGAGCTCCCTCCCTATCTCTTTTGTCTCTTTTTTTGTCTTTTATATTTTTTCCTACCTCTTTTCGAATACAATGATCTGCTTTTCTGTCTGCCTGATGTCCTCTGCCGGCATTCAGAAGTTCTTTTGTGGAATTTACTCAGCGTTGAAATGTTCTTTTGATGAATTTGTAGGGGAGAAAGTGGTCTCCCTGTCCTATTCCTCCACCATCTTTGCCTACTCCCACTCCAGTATCCTTGCCTGGAGAATCCCATGGACAGAGGAGCCTAGACAACCTAGACATCATATTAAAAAACACAGACATTTCCAGTAGTCATGTATGGATGTGAGAGTTGGACTATAAAGAAAGTTGAACACTGAAGAACTGATGCTTCTGCACTGTGGTGTTAGAGAAGACTCTTGAGAGTCACTTGGACTGCAAGGAGATCCAACCAGTCCATCCTAAAGGAAATCAGTCCTGAATATTCATTGGAAGGACTGATGCTAAAGCTGAAACTACAATTATTTTGGCCACCTGCTGTGAAGAACTGACTTATTGGAAAAAATTCTGTTGCTGGGAAAGATTGAAGTTGGGAGAAGGAGATGACAGAGGATAACATGGTTGGACGGCATCACCGACTCAATGGACATGAGTTAGAGTAAGTTCCAGGTGTTGGTGATGATCATGGAAGCCTGGCGTGCTGCATTCCATGGGGTTGCAATGAGTTGGACATGACTAAGCAACCGAGCTGAACTGAACTGAAGAGAAACAAAGATACAGAAAGATGAGACCGAATGAGAAAAAGGAGGGACTCTAGGAAGAAGAAGAGGAAAAGTGAAATAATATGGAAAATCTGTAAGAGATCTCCTGAAAAACCAGTTAGTGTGTACCATGAAACTACCTCCCAGAAAGAAGGGCAAGAATTTTAATTCCTCATGAAAGACAGGGAAAGACATAGAAACTTCTAGATAATGGTTGTAAACTTGCTTATAGCATGCTGCTTTGATTATATATCGCTAAATAAATGATGTTCTTCCTGTGTGTCTCAGAGAATTATGAAAAGCTTTTTTTTTTTTTTTTAACATTTTATTCTGATTTGAGGCTATCACGTTAAGGTAACTTAATGAGATGTTTACAACTGCCTAAAAATTATATAAGACATCCCATCTTGTATCACACTAGTGGACTACTTGATTCAAAATGATTCTTTTCATGGTTTCATTTCTGCCAGACTTTGCTTAAGTCATTCTTATTCTACCTATTTATATTATAGTAGAATAGAGCTCTAACCTTGCCAGAAAATTTCATCTGTGATCAAGAGTTAGTTTTTCTATGTATCTTAACTTTTTTTTTCTAATGGGATTTTCATGATTGAGTCTATAAATGCATATATATATATATATATATATATATATATATATATACACACACATATATATATATATATATATCTTTGACTGCATCAGTTTCTACAAGTATTGCTTGTGGTACGGGGTACACAGGATCATTTTTGTTGTTGTTCCAGCACAGAGACTTGTCTACTTATGGCATGTGGGCTCAGTAATTGTGGTGCAGGGGCTTAGAATATTATTCTCAATAATTGTGGTGTGAAAAATGAAATATTATTCAGATTTTCCAATTCAGTTCAGTTGCTCAGTCATGTCTGACTCTTTGTGACACCATAGACTGCAGCACACCAGGCTTCCTTGTCCATCACAAACTCCCGAAGCTTTCTCAAACTCATGTCCACCAAGTTGGTGATGCCATCCAACCATCTCATTCTCTGTCATCCCCTTCTCCTCCTGCCTTCAATCTTTCCCAGCATCAGGGTCTTTTCCAATGAGTCAGTTCAGTCACCCACCTGTGAATGGCTACAAAAAAATAGATGAACTGATCTCTTCCAAAGCCTGGCCCTTCCCAGATATATTTCACAAGAATGAAGACCCTTTTTACTTTACTTTCCCTCTGTCTTTTGACTTTAGCTACTCTTTGCTTCTCTCTATTTGGTTCTGTTTAAAAAACTGGCATCCAGACTCGGACAGGATGATTACTTTGAGACATAAGTCTGCCACTTTTTGAGTCAGCTAGCTTTCTGAATAAAGCTGTATTCCTTGCCTGAACATCTCACCTCTCAGATTCATTGGCCTAGCATGTAGTAAGCAGAGCGAGCTTGGGGTTGGTAAGTAATGTTGAAAATTTTGATCATTTAACACTTTCATTTTATGAGAAATAAAGATTTTCACATTCATGTAGGTTGAATGGTGTAAAGAAGATGGGGCTGAAAGAGCCTTTTTATATCTTGTAAAGATATAATACAATGTTCATGTATGTCCTCAAATGGACCTTATTTCCAACAATGTTGCTTTCATTTGATTTAAACCAAGGTTAATATGTGGTCAAGTTTGCATTTGAAAAAGACACACAATGGGGAATAGGTCGAACTCTTTTGTTAATAACATTATTGTTGTTGTTCAGTAACTAAGTCATGTATGACTCTTTTTGACCTTGAGGACTACAGCACACCAGGCTTCCCTGTGCTTCACTAACTCCAGGAGTTTGCTCAAACTCATGTCCAGTTAATCAGTGATGCCACTCAACTATCGAATCCTCTGTCACCATCTTCTCCTTCTGCCCTCAATCTTTCCCAGCATCAGGGTATTTTCCAATGACTTGGCTCTTCGCATCAGGTGGCCAAAGTATTGGAGCTTCAGCTTCAACATCAGTCTTTCCAGTAAATAGTCAGGGTTGATTTCCATTAGAATTGACTGATTTGATCTCCTTACTGTCCATGGGATTCTCAAGAATATTTTCCAGCACCATAATTAATTGCATACATATAAGGAGTTTTTGTTCCTTGAATTAATATGTAAGATCAACAATTAATTGTGCTAAAAAGTTAAGTAGTATTTGTAGAGAGCCAAAGTTAAACAGTACTTGTTGAGAGTCTTCTGTTTCATTTGTCCCTTCACTTTATAATTTTTATTTACTTAAGCCTGTATCAGGTAGCTAATTAACTACAACTTTATATTATCATTTTGAGCATGCAATATGTTAAAGTGACATTTTATTTCTTTCTATTTGAGCAGCACCTGCACAAAAGGGGGGGGGGAATAAATATATAATATAATTCTGATGACTCAGTGGTAAAGAACACACCTGACAATGCAAGAGACACGGGTTCAATCCCTGCTTCAGGAAGATCCCCTGGAGAAGGAAATGACAACCCCCTCCGTTATTCTTGCCTTGGAAATCCCACGGACAGAGGAGCCTGGTGGGGTACAGTCCACAGGGGTCAAAAAAGAGTGGGACACGATATAGCCACAATGTAACAACAACAAGAACATTGTAACAGTACATTTTCTTTCAAACAAATAATGATTTTTATATTGAAATCAAGATATATTGACATTTTTATAGTGAGAAATATAGATTACGCAAAAAAAAATAATAAATTTTATTTTAGTCCTGAAGTATAGATAAAGGGAACATTTGCCTACACATAGGAAGAATACTCGTTGACACAAATTATAAGAATATTTTTCAAATCTGTCTCCTAAAGCAAAAGATAAAAAAATAAACAAATGGGCTTAATTAAGTTTTGCAACTTTTTCTCAGCAAAGTAAGCTGCTTATCAGTTCAGTTCAGTTCAGTCGCTCAGTAGTGTCCAACTCTTTGCGACCCCATGAATCGCAGCACGCCAGGCCTCCCTGTCCATCACCATCTCCAGGAGTTCACTCAGATTCACGTCCATTGCGTCAGTGATGCCATCCAGCCATCTCATCCTCTGTCATCCCCTTCTCCTCCTACCCCCAATCCCTCCCAGCATCAGAGTCTTTTCCAATGAGTCAACTCTTCGCATGAGGTGGCCAAAGTACTGGAGTTTCAGCTTTAGCATCATTCCTTCCAAAGAAATCCCAGGTACAACCTACCAAGTGGGAGAAACTATTTGCAAGTGATATTACCACTAATTGGTTATCATCCAAAACAAACAGTCATAAATCTCAATATCAGAAAATAACCCAACCCAATCAAAAAATGGGCAGAAGTCTTAGAGAGATATTTTTCCAAAGGAGACAAACAGATTGCTAACAGGCATATGAAAATACACTTAATATCACTATTAAAAAGGTAAATCAATATAACAATGAGGTATCACCTCACATCTGTCAGAATGACTATCATCAAAAAGTCTACAAATAACAAATGTTGATAAAGTTGTAGAAAAAAGTGAATCTTTGTACATTTTTGATGGAAATGTAAATTGCTGCAGTGTTACGGTGAGCAGTATGGTGGTTTCTCAAAAAGCTAAAAATAGGACTACCTTATGATCCAGAAAATCCACTCAAGCGTATATGTCCAGGAAAAACAAAAGCATTAATTTGAAAAGATACATGCAATTCAATGTTCATAGCAGCACTATTTACAATTGCCAAGGTATGGACACAACCCAAGTGTCCACTAACAGAGAAATGGATACAGATGTTATATATATAGTGAAATATTAATCAGCCATAAAAAGAATAAAATTCTTCCATTTGTGGCAACATGAATGAGTCAAGAAAATATAATGCTTAGTGTAATAAATCAGCATCAACTTTCAGGGATTAAAATAGCTCAGCTTAAATTGCATCATTTCCACTAGCTTTGTTCTTCATGATGCTTCCTAAAGTTGACTTGACTTCATACTCCAGGATGTCTGTCACTTGGTGAGTGACCACACCATCTTGCTTATCTGAATCATTAATATCTTTTTGTATAGTTCTTCTGTGTATCCTTGCCACCTCTTCTTAATGTCTTCTGCTTCTGTTAGGTTCATACCATTTCTGTCCTTCATTGTGCCTATCTTTGCATGAAATGTTCCCTAGGTATCTTTAACTTTCTTGAGGAGATCTCTAGTCTTTTCCATTCTACTGTTTTCCTCTATTTCGTTGTATTGATCATTTAGGAAGGTTTTCTTATCTCCCTTTGATATTCTTTGGAACTCTGCATTCAAATGGGTGTATCTTTCCTTTTCTCCTTTGCCATTCGCTTCTTTTATCTAAAGTCATCTTTCACCTAGGCCTTTCACCTAGAGCCAGACATTCTGGAATGGGGAGTCAAGTGGGCCTTTGGAAGTATCACTACAAGCAAAGCTAGTGGAGGTGATGGAATCCCAGCTGAGCTATTTCAAATCCTAGAAGATGGTTCTGTGAAAGTACTTCACTCAATATGCCAGCCAATTTAGAAAATTCAGCAGTTGCCACAGGACTAGAAAAGGTCAGTTTTCATTCCAATCCCAAAGAAAAGCAATGTCACTAGATGGACATGAGTTTGAATAAGTTCCAGGAATTGGCAGTGGACAGGGAAGCCTGGCATGCTGCAGTCCATGGGGTCACAAATAATCGGACATGACTAACAGACTGAACTGAATGGACATATAATATTATCATTTCATGTGTATAAAACAATGATTTGATATTTGTATAAACTGCAAAATATAGTCACAAATCTATTTACTCTCTATCATCACACAAAGTTACAAAATGTGCAATATTTGTGCCTCTTGAAATGGTCTCATTTTAAACTGGAAATCATTAAACTATGGCCCAAAATGCTGTGTAGAACTTGTATTTCCCTAAACTGTTTATCATCCCTACAGAAATTAGTTCTTAATCCTTTGAACTTCTTTTCCTTCCTATTTATCCTCATCTTCTTTGTTATTTCTTCCATTCTAATGTTTTAATTACCATTTATATGCTGAAGACACCCATATTTAGTTCTTAAAGCAGGGCCGATTATATGGACTCCTGACATATGTCTGTATATTCATCATTTTCACTTAGATGTTCAATAAATATCTCAAGTTTACCATATCTTAAACTGAAATACTGATCCCAAATCTTATCACTTCATCACATACCACATCATTGAAATTTACATTATCTATGAATCTGAGCATTTCTCATCATATCTTAAAGTGATAAACCACCAAGACCTCTCATTTGATTATTGTAAAAGCATTCTACAAAGTTTCTCCACTTCTGTTTTCCATGTAACAGCAAGAGTGACCCTGTTAAAATACAAAGCAGAAGGTGTAACAAATCAAATATCCAAAGCCCTGTAATGTTACCAATCTCAATCAGAAAAATGTTTTCTTTGTCATTCCATATGTAACTCTATGTTATCTGTCCTCCACTTTCTCTTAGCATCCTTTCCCCACTCACTGTCGTATAGACTAATTAATCTTAGGCATTAATTTGTGTCCAGTGAAAATTAGGCAAGACAGGAGTGGATGTACAAGAGATTTATTGGAGGAAGGAGGTGAAGAAGTCAAGAGAACCATTGGCCCATGGTGCATATCTGAGACCTGTGAGAGCATGGAGTTGATGCAAACACCTTGGTGAATATAGAAGACCTGTAGTTGGAGCCATACACAAGGATGAGCAGCATATTTTCATGATTATCACAAATTACTCTACAGGATCCCTTATCTTTGCTGCACCTTAAGTATTCTAGCTGGCATGATCCTCTCTTCTATGGCTACAAAGTTTGATAACTCATCTCCTCTAAAAACCTTACTCAAATTTCACTTTATAAACTAGGACTACCCTAATACTTTTATTAAAGCATAGTTGATTTTAAATACTATATTAGTTTAAGATGTACAGCACAGTGATTCAGTATTTTTACAGATTATACTCCCTTAGAAGTTATATAAGATAATGAATATAATTCCCTGTGTTATAAAATATGTGTTTTTACTTATTTGTTTTATACATGGTAGTTAGCATCTCTTAATCCCATAACCGTAAGTTGCCCCTCTCTCTTTGCCTATACCAGCTGGTAAACACTAATTTGTTTTCTGTATCTGTAAGTCTGTTTCTATTGTGTTAAATACATTTGTTGTTATTATTTTTTAGATTTAACATATAAGTGATATCATATAGTATGTTTTCCTCTAACTAATTTCACTATTTCACTAAGCATAATATTCACTAGGTCTACATGTGTTACTACAAATGGCAGAATTTTATTTTTGTGTATGTGGCTGAACGTCCCATTATACATGTATATGTTGATCCTTTGGTGAATACTTGGATTGCTTTCATATCTTGGCTATCATATATTGTGCTGCTAAAAATTCCATGGATCTTTTTTTTTATTATTATTGCAGCATAGTCGATTAACAATGTTGTGTCAGTTGCAAGTGTACAGCAATGTAATTCAGTTATAATACACATATAGCTATACTTTTTCAAATTTTTTTCCCATTCGGTTACTGTAGAATATCAGGCAACATTCTCTGTGCTATGCAGTGGGTCCTTGTTGGTTGTCTATGCTTTAATTTCTTATTTGATATTGGAGTATAGTTGATTAGCAATGTTGTATGTTTTCTTGGAAAGTTTTTATAGTATTTTGGATAAAAAATAAAAAAAAAGGTGTGATTCAAATGAATTTCATTACAGATTTACAGTAAAGTGATTCAGTAATACATATACATGTATCTATTCTTTTACCGATTTTCCCATTTAAGTTATTGCATAATTATTTTTACAATGAGTTTTTTATCATTTCCATTATTTATTTTATTTTTTCCATTCTTTTCAAATTTTTTTTCTGTTTAGGCTATTAAAGAATATTAAGCAGAGTTCCTGTGCTAATACAGTAGGGCTTAGTTGGTTATTTATTTTAAATATAGCAGTGTGTATATTGGGGGAAACAGAAAATCTTGGGAAAACAAAGCCTTGTGTGCACCAGGACCCAGGGGAAAGGAACAGTGACCCCGTGAGAGACTAAGCCAGACCTGCCTATGAGTGTTTGAGGGTCTCTTCAGGAGGCATTGGTGAGCAGTGGCTTGCATGGGAACTGGGGTACTGGCAGCAGAAGTCTTGAGAAGCACGTGTTGGCATAAGTCCTTTTGCAGATCACCTTTAGTCCTACCATAGAGTCTGCAGATTCCAGGACTGGGTTGCTGCCAGAGTCCAGCCCCTGCAAGATCCAGGAGAACCCGAAGGAGAAACAGCATTGGCAAAGAGATTTAGAAGTCTATGTTCAATACAGGATACAGGATGCTTGGGGCTGGTGCACGGGGATGATCCAGAGAGATGATATGGAGTGGGAGGTGGGAGGGGGATTCAGGACTGTGGGCTCGTATACACCCGTGGCAGATGTATGTCAATGTATGGCAAAACCAATACAGTATTGTAAAGTAAAATAAAGTAAAAATAAAATTAAAAAAAAAAAAGAAAGAATCTGGTAACCGTGTCATTAGGCCAAGTAATAAAAACTTCAGGGGATTACATCAAATAAAGATGACATCTTACTTACAAAAAAAAAAAAAAGAAAGAAAGAAAGAAAGAAAGAATGTTTTAGATTAAAAAAAAAAATAGAAGAGAGAAAGAAAGAAAAACACGGGGGAACCAGGCTTTCATGGAACAGATCCTGGTCTGTCACTTTATTTTTCAGGGAAGCTTTTATACCTTAACTTGTACATAGAGGGAAATGAAAGATGCAAAGTCATACAGAGTCAGCCGAAACATTACATCTGTTTTGTCTTTATCAAAACCAGGGTTTTTTCTCCATACCTTTCCCATAAACAATATTGTGTACATTATCTTCTGGCCTTGGAGGCCTGTGAACATTTTATGACTCTCTTTTGATAAGGGCTGCTCAACCAGAAAACTTATTTTCTCTCAAAGTGTTTTTTCTTTACATTTCTAATCTATGTCAGCCTCAGAAAATATTAAACAGAGTTACATGTCTCACTGAGCAAAGGTGCAGTGAGTTACAAGAAAGAAAGAACCAATTAGCTTAAAAGTCTGATGTGGTTAATTCCAAGGTTACACTTGTTTTTCTTACATTCCAACTATGCTAACTAATGCACTCCCAGGTGCACAGTGGATAAGACATATGGGAACTTAGCAACAAACATTGGCCCAATAATGAAATCTTACACCAGCACTACTCTAATAACTTTTAACTCTTTAAAAGGCTCTATGTTTTAGGCTTTCCATGCCTCTCACAGTTGGGAGGCTGTGAACAATCATATGCGTAGCTACAAGAGTCTGGATAAACTTCCAAGCAAGCTAGAATGCTAACAGAGGGGGGTTGATTTGAAATATTCCTCTCGTGTCCAGGATACTTATTAGCTAGAGCCCTAAGTTGATTTTCTCCAAAGAAATGTGGTCAGGGATAGCCCCCTGTTAATGTCAGGAGAGTTGGTGAAAGTCATGAAATAATAAAACAGACAGATTCTGGTTTTGGGGTAGATGTTCAAGAAGGGGGGCCCCTCAAGGCCTGATCTCGCCTTTGCCCATCAGGCCTCTTCCTCATGACCTTTGTCATGGGCGGGATTCTCCACGCTGGCTCCCGGCAGGTTGCCATAGGTTAAACAACTAAATAGGAGAGAGTACAGCACCACCCATCAGCATAAAATCAGATCAAAGATTTACTGAGCATGGCCCTGTCCACCAGAGCAAGACTTACTTATCCCTACAGCCAGTCCCTCTCATCAGGAAGGCTGCACAAGCCTTTTAACTTCATCCATAAGAGGGCAAACAGAAAAAGCAAGAACTACTATACCACAGCATCAATAACAAAAGTCACAATCAGAAATATAGCCAAAATGATCACATGGATAAGAGCCTTCTGTAACTCAATAAAGTTATGAGCTATGCCATGCAGGGCCACCCAAAAGGCATGGGTCACAGTGGAGAGTTTGGACAATACACGATTTACTGTAGAAGGGAACGGCAAACAACTTCAGTATTCTTGCTTCAAGAGCCGCATGAACAGTATGAAAAGGCAGAAAGAAAAATAAAATGACACCAGAAGATGAGTTGCCCAGTTTGGTAGGTGTCCAATATGCTACTGGGGTAGAATAGAGAAATAGTTCCATAAAGAATGAAGTTCAGTTCAGTTCAGTTTC
Source organism: Budorcas taxicolor (assembly GCF_023091745.1). Taxonomy (NCBI): domain Eukaryota; kingdom Metazoa; phylum Chordata; class Mammalia; order Artiodactyla; family Bovidae; genus Budorcas; species Budorcas taxicolor. The sequence continues at coordinate 2,835,757 of NC_068935.1, forward strand.
TCAGTCATGTCCAACTCTTTGCAACCCCATGAGTCGCAGCACACCAAGCCTCCCTGCCCATCACCAACTCCTGGAGTTCACTCAGATTCACGTTCATCGAGTCCGTGATGCCATCCAGCCATCTCATCCTCGGTCATCCCCTTCTCCTCCTGCCCCCAATTCCTCCCAGCATCAGAGTCTTTTCCAATGAGTCAACTCTTCGCATGAGGTGGCCAAAGTACTGGAGTTTCAGCTTTAGCATCATTCCTTCCAAAGAAATCCCAGGGTTGATCTCCTTAAGAATGGACTGGTTGGATCTCCTTGCAGTCCAAGGGACTCTCAAGAGTCTTCTCCAACACCACAGTTCAAAAGTATCAATTCTTTGGCGCTCAGCCTTCTTCACAGTCCAACTCTCACATCCATACATGACCACAGGAAAAACCATAGCCTTGACTAGACGAATCTTTGTTGGCAAAGTAATGTCTCTGCTTTTGAATACGCTATCTAGGTTAATGGTAAAGACACTTAAACATATGAAGCATATTTTATACTGAAAATAAATTCATCTTAGAATTTCAATTAAGACAGATAAATTGCCTTGAGCCAGGGATGGTGTGGGGTAAAGTTTCTGAAACTCTTTTAAACATAAATCTGGCTATAGTTTGGTGTCTGGCCAATAGTCCTTCAAATTCAAGTTAAAGCCTGAATTAAAGATGAGCAACTTGAGAAAGAATGGGCAATTCATTCTTTTTGGGTAATTGCTGTCATTGTCAATTACAGTAAAGTAATATCATCTACTTCAATTTCAATAGATTAATGTGGTAGATAGCCTAAATAAGAAAGGAGAGGTAATATATTTCCTAAATTCTGAATTTCAGGGAATATTTCGAGGGAGAATGTGTTTTGGTATTTGGCAGGGGATATCTAGAATACATCCTAAATGTGAAATCATTTAAGAGAAGCAGATGCTTTATGATTCTCTTGGTAATATATGTTTTTACTCTTTCTATTTAGAGTTTTAGAAGTAATATGATTCAATAAAATTCACATAAAGGCTAAGAGAAATCATAGAAAGATATTTTGAGGAACTAAGAGGCAGACAAATTGGTCCCAGTTAAATTGCTGTGAAACTGATGAAAAAACATGCTGAGTTGCAACATTAATTTGACCTAATTCTAAGGAAACAGGTAGTACTCAAGTTGATTCATTGCTTTTGCTAAACTAACAGTTCCAAGTTCTGTTGGGATAGACTCGAGGTAATTTGAGCATCTTCAAACCCCTCCATGTCCAAGATTGGGCTGTTCATCTGTTTTATGTTTTTTCATAGTCACACAGTGGCATTAATTAGAATTGGCAGGCTTGTAGTAGGAATGCTTACATTTTTCTCACATGATTAATATTGAATTACAATATTTGGAATATTTCAAATACCTCTATGTATAATGACTTGAAAGTAGAAAGTAAGAAATGAAAGGGATTTAACACCCAAACAAACTTATCTATGTTAATCAAGACTTCCCATAATAGTGACCTGGTTGAGGCAAAAACAAAATTCTTTTTATTTTGGGTTCTTAGGACTACAGATGGGAAGCACAAGTCCAAGAAAGCACAGACTACAAAATGGGAAAGGTTTATAAAGGCAAAAACTGCAAGGTTACCTAAGTTCTCAAAAATTAGGTTTGAATTGGCAAGAAATAAGTGTGCTCATTAAGCAAGTATTGGTTTGGATTTAAAATCTTTACATAGTTGTGAAAGGAGGGGGACTTTGAAACTACAGAGATGTAACTAGGAGCTGCTAGCAAATATTGATTTGAAAACAGGGCTAGTGGTGAACTTTTTGATACAGATCAGAAAGTCCAAGTTCTAAGTGATGCAGGGATGTGTCTGAAACTATCCACAAAGGCCAATCGGTTCAATTTAGATGCCTGAACCACTGTTAACTTCATTTTAATTTTTAATGACTTTAAATATCATCATCTAAAATATGTTAAAATATATGTTGTTATTCAGGCTATAGCTCTTATTCTCATTTATTATTAAAGTTAATTCAATGTATCTTAATAGTGAGGAAAATTGAAATCCAATTCAATCTCATAATTTAATTCCTTATTGTGGTAAACTCCATGGTATTGCTTTATGAGGTCACTGGCCATATTTTATCCATATGTATGTATAGCACACATGAATCAAGCAGCTATATGTATTGAGTACAAACTTTACAATGGATAGAGTAAGTAATTAAAGAAAGCTCTTATATAAACTAAAATCGAATTGGAATACAAAAACTAAATCATGTGACATGATTAGAGAATAAAGAATTACTAAATTTTATAGAATTGACAACTTATTAACTCTCTAAGCATCAAAGACTGTAGCTTTCTTTTCCCCACTATCTTCTTAGTAGCAGTACAATGACTGGAAAAATACTAGTCACTCAATGAATATTTTTAATAAACACGTATATGTATAGTAAATATATTCATTTGACATTTCACATCACTTAAAATCTTTATTTCTTCATCATAGAATGAGACTTTTGTGCTGTTATTATCTTGATTGCTTCCTATTTACTCCATTGTTTAGGAAAGGATTTTTGCCCTAGATTTTTGGAGATGACCAGACACATGACACTATAACCTGGAAAAATGTATTGAGAGTACTTTATTAGTTTCATATTTTCACAGTCCAAATGGTGTTTGCACTCAGGATCAAAGTGAATCATCAGGATTTGTCACTGTTAAGCTTTAAAGTATCAAGGTGATGAGGTGTCCCCTGGTTACCCCTAGGTGAGACTGGCTTGTTGAATTCCATGGGCTAGCAAAAGACTGAAACCCATCACTCATGGATAAGCAGGAACTGTACTTAGTCCTTTTGATAAGCAGTGTTGACTAAGGGATCTTACCTGTGGGAGGATACTGAGGGGAGGAGAACTGGTAGTTAGGGCACTTGAGGCCCTCCTGATTTACCCTAGATACAATGGCAGCACATGTTGAGTCTTAATTTTTGGCCTTGCATCAGAGTCATTCTCAGCTTAAATGAAAAGCTGTCTTTTTTGTTTTATTACTTTGTGTTTGTGTGTGCTCAGTTGCTTTAGTCGTGTCCAACGCTGTGACCCCACGAACCATAGCTTGCCAGACTCCTCTGTCCATGAGATTCTCCAGTCAAGAATACTGGAGTAGGTTGCCATGACTTCCTTCAGGGGATCTTCCTTACTCAGGGACCAAACTCATGTCTCCTGCACGTACTGCATTCCAGGTGGATTTTTTTTTTTTTTTTTTTTTTTTTTTTTTTTTTTTTTTTTTACCACTGAGTCACCAAGGAACCACTGCTTTACTATTTTAGGTCTCTCCAATCTAACAAAGATATATTTTTCAAATATTTTTTGCTATTAATAGATTTATAGCTCTTCAATGGGATACCAAGGGAACATTTTATGCAAAGATTGGCATAATAAAGGACAGAAATGGCATAGACCTAACAGAAGCGGAAGATTAAGAATAGGTGGCAAGAATACAGAGAAGAACTGTATAAAAAAGGTCATAAAGACCCAGATAACCATGATGGTGTGGTCACTCACCAAAAGCCAGACATTCTGGATTCTGAAGTCAAATGGGCCTTAGGAAACATCACTATGAACAAAGCTAGTGGAGGTGATGGGATTCAACATAGCTATTTCAAATCCTAAAACATGATGCTGTGAAAGTGCTCCACTCAATATGCCAGCAAATTTGGAAAACTCATCAGCGACCACAGGACTGGAAAATATCTGTTTGAATTCCAATCCCAAAGAAGGGCAATGCCAAAGAATGTTCAAACTACCATACCATTTTGTTCATTTCACATGCTAACAAGGTAATGTTCAAAATCCTTCAAGGCAGACTTCAGCAATATGTGAACCCAGAACTTCCAGAGGCACAAGCTGGATTCAGAAAAGGCAGAGGAGCTAGAGATCAAATTGCCAACGTCTGTTGGATCATAGAAAAAGCAAGGGAATTTCATAAAAAAAAAAAAAAAATCTATTTCTGCTTCTTTGATTATGCTAAATCCTTCGACTTTGTTAATTACAAGAAACTGTGGAAAAATTCTTCAAGAAATAGGAATTCCAGACCACCTTATTTGCCTCCTGAGAAGACTGTGTGCAGGTCAAGAAACAACAGTTAGGGCCAAACATAGAACAACATACTGGTTCAAAATTGAGAAAAGATGACATCAAAGCTGTATATTGTCATCCTACTTATTTAACTTATATGCAGAATACATCATGTGGAATGCTGGGCTGGATGAATCATAAGCTGTAATCAAATTTCTGGGAGAAATATCAATAACCTCAGATATGCAGATGACTCCACCCTAATGGCAGAAAGCAAAGATAAGCTAAATATCCTCTTGATGAAGGTGAAAGAAGAGAGTGAAAGTGAAAGTCACTCAGCTGTGTCTAACTCTTTGTGACACCATGGACTATACAGTCCATGGAATTCTCCAGGCCAGAATACTGGAGTGGGTAGCCTATCCCTTCTCCCAGGTATCTTCCCAACCCAGGGATTGAACCCAGGTCTCCTGCATTGCAGGTGGATTCTTTACCAGCTGAAGCACATGGGAAACCCTAGGAGAGTGAAAAAGCTGACTTGAAACTCAACATTCAAAAAACTAAGGTCATGGCATCCAGTCCCATCACTTGATGGCAAACAGATTGGAAAATAATGGAAACAGTTCCAGACTTTATTTTATTGGGCTCCAAAATTACTGCAGATGGTGACTGCTGCCAGAAATTAAAAGACACTTGCTCTTTGGAAGAAAAGCTATGACAAAAGTAGACAGCATATTAAAAAAACAGAGACATCACTCTGTCAACAAAGGTCTTTATAGTCAAGACCGTATGGTTTTTCCAGTAGTCATGTATAGATGTGAAAGTTGGACTCTAAAGAAGGCTGAGCACTGAAAAATTGACACTTTTGTATGGATTCTAGGGAATACTTTTGAGAATCTCTTGGACAGCAAGGAGATCAAATCAGTAAATCTTAAAGGAAATGAACCTTGAATATTCATTGGAAGGACTGATGCTGAAGCTGAAGTTCCAATACTTTGGCACTCTGATGCAAAGAATCAGCTCATTGGAAAAGACTCTAATGCTGGGAAAAATTGAAGGCAGGAAGAGAAGGGAGTAATAGAGGGTAAGATGGTTGGATGGCATCATTGACTCAATGGACATGAGTTTGAGGAAACTCTGGGAGACAGTGAAGGATAGAGAAGGCTCAAGTGTTGCATTCCATTGAGTTTCAAAGAGTTGGACACAGCTGAGCAACCTAACAACAACAACAACTGAGGTACAAGAACAACATTTGCATATTTTGACTTTCCATTTATGCTTCTATCAGAGAAGAGATTATGTTTTCTTCACTCTGTTTAGTTCTTTAATGATTTCACAGCTAAAACAAGAAATAATGTATGACTTAGATTCTTGTAGACCTCTTGTTACCATAATGGGTGAAAGAAAGAAAGTGAAGTCGCTCAGTCATGTCCAGCTCTTTTGCAACTACATAGACTATAACCCACGAGGCTCCTCTTCCAATGGAATTCTCCAGGCAAGAGTGCTGGAGTGGGTTTTCATTTCCTTCTCCAGGGGATCTTCCTGAGCCAGGAATAGAACCTGGGTCTCCCACATTGCAAGCAGATGCTTTACCGTCTGAGCCACCAGGAAGATGTAACCATATTGGGTAGTGAAAGGGATTAGATATTCTGTGGGTCCCTTTTATAAGGACACTAATCTTATCCATGATATCTCCACCCTCATGACCTACGAACCTCCCAAAGTCCCCACATCCCAATACTATCATATTGGACATTCAATTTCAACATATTGGAGAGACACAAATATGTAGTCTACAGCAGGTGGCGATAACTGTGTCCAGTGCTCTTTGAAGATCAAATAATAACAAGATAGAGATGTGATTATTGGATTTTGCAATGTGAAGGCCATTAGTAGTCTTGAAATCAACAGCTCTGTTTCACTGGAGTGATGTGAAGTGAAGCCAAATTGTAATGTGTTCAAGGGAGAGTAGGAGGACCAGAATTACACAAGGTGAGGATATACTACTTTTAAAAAGGATTCTTATAAGAAGGGAACAGAGATTTGAGCAGCAAATGTCTGCCTGCAATGCAGAAGACCTGAGTTTGATCCCTGGGTTGGGAAGATACCCTGGAGGAAAAAATGTCAATCCACTCCAGTACTCTTGCCTGGAAAATTCCATGGATGGAGGAGGCTAGTAGGCTATAATCCATGGGATCACAAAGAGTCAGACACTGTTGGGAGCCAGCGTGAAGAATCCTGCCCGTAGCAAAGGTCATGAGAAAGGAAGCCAGACATATGCAAAGGCGTGATCTGGCTTCAGGAGTTCCCCTGGGTTTTCCTGAACATCTACCCCCAAAAACCAGAGTCTGCCTGCCTTATTGTACTGTGCTTTCCACTCTCCTGCCTCTAAAAGGAATTAACTTAGGGCTCCAGTTAACAGTCTCCTGCATATAAATAGAATGTCTCGGCTTAAACCCCTTTGATAGCTTTCTAACTTACCTGACCAGTCTGCCTGGACTTTTACCACTTGTGATTGTTTACAGCCCCCAACCACGAGAGGCACAAAGCTTAAAGCATCTTAAAGATACAGAGCCTTTTTTAAAAAAGAGCTAGAAAGTATATTGGTGACAGGTTTCACTGTTGAGTTAATGACTGCTGCCAGGCCTATATATTCTTTATCTTTTAGACACCTGAAGGATATTAATCAATGTAATTGGGATATAGAAAAAAGAATATAGTAGTTTTGATGTTAGCAGCACTAGACTTTTGAGTTGATTACTTTTCTCTTTGTTATAAACCACTGTACTTCTTTCATTGTTATAAATTGTTGTGTCCTTGCTATGTAAGAATGTAACTTTATTTAGTGCTTTCTGAGAGTGGCACCAGACTTTGGGAAGAACAACACAAATAAGTTCTCTGGTTGACAGACCCTTATCAGAAAAGGGCCATAAAATGTTAATTGGCCTTCTGGCCAGAAGATGATGTAAATCACCTAAGACTTGTGTATACAACTAGGTATGCAGAGAGAAAGCCTGGTCTCAATAAGAGTCAGGGTTGCTGATGCTGCATAATTTTGTATTATCCATTGATCTCTATGTACAATCAAAAGTATAAAAGGCCTTTCTGTACAATAGAGGAAGGGCCAGTCATTGGGAAAACTGGTTCCCCCATGTCTTTTCTTACTCTATTTTCTGGCTGAATTCCCATCTGAGGCATGGAGGCCCATGTCTACTTACATGCCCTGGCTTCTAAGACCCATGAGAGAGGGAGCCCAAGGTGGGGCACCCTCCACTATTCAAGTGGGTGCCGGTGGCCCAACATAGATGGTGCAAACCTCTTGTCCTGAGGTTTTATTAGTTCTCCACATAAACCAAGCTATTCAGCCTCTTTTCTCCACTGAATTTTCCTACTATACTATTTATTCCTAATCTCTCTTTATATTTCTAAATAAATAAGTTTTTCCTCGCCACACCATCCCCGCTTTGAATTACCCTGGATCCACCAGGGCTGGACCCTGGCAAGACATGACTGAACAACTTCACTCATTCACTGGTTCAGGAGATTGGAGAGATAATTAGGGATTTTTAAAAGATGGCTGTATGCCAAGGAAAACATTGAGAAAGAGAGAGGAAAAAAAACAAAAACAAAAACAAAAAAAAACTCATGCCATTGCAAGAGAGAGAAGATAGCTTCAAAAGAATAGTCATTGAATAGACTGGGACTGGATTGGAGATGGAGTCCAGTGTGTGTGAGAAAGGGTTAATTTGGACTAAACAGGCAATTCATCCATTGTAACAGAAAGATAAATAAGATTACATGACTTTGGTAGATTATCTGATAGTGCAATATAGAATTTCTCTGATTTTTCTTATGTTTCTCAGTGAGCTGATGAGCATGGTTATTGAATATATGAACGAGTGACAGCAAAATTGGAATTTGGAAAGAAACAACAAAGTTTGAAATATGTGACTGATAAATTAACTGAAGAATTTCCAGAGTGACTTAAGCACATAAATGTAATAGAATGCCTAAGCATTGCTGATGGTCATTTAACAAGATAGTCATATCTTTATAATCAGTTAGTATAATTAATATGATTGTATGTTTTCCCCTAACCAGCTTTGATGTGGTTGTGGAATGAGTACAAAGTTGAATTTAAAAATAGTTGAGGTATTTTTAAATAAGACAAGGAGAAGAGATCAAGATATGTGAGTAAATATTCAAGAGAATGATAGCTACCAGATATTATATCTGCATGTGTGCTAAGTAGCTTCAGTCATGTCTGCCTCTTTGTGACCCTGTGGACTGTAGAGCCACAGGCTCTACGGGAGCCACAGGATCCACTAGGCTCCTGTATTCATGGGATTCTCCATGCAAGAATACTGGATTTGGTTGCCATGCCCTCCTCTAGGGGATCTTCCTGACCCAGGGAACAAATCTACATCTCCTGGATCTCCTGCATTGCATGTAAATTCTTTACCACTTAGCCACCGGGGAAGTCAAATACAATACAAAGTTGGATAATAAAGAAAGTAAGGATGTGTGGTAATATTAAGCAGCAAAGTTGATTGGATCAAGAAATTTATGGTCATAACAGGATGGGGAAATTATGGTGGCTCTTCTAGAAGATGAGAGTAGGAAAGTCAGAGGCTTAGGTTCACTCAGTGTTATGGGAGGGGAGTTAGGGGGAGAATGGATACATGTATATGTATGGTTGAGTCCCCTCATTGTTCAACTGAAACTATCACAAAATTGTTTTTCTAATCAACTACACCCCAACACAATACAAAAAGTTGTTTTTTTTTTTTTTAAAGCTTGTGTTTGGAGGGAAGGATGATTAAACAGATTTTGGAGAGGACATGGTGACTAGATATTGCATATAACCATGAGAATGTATAGTTTAAATGGTATACAAGTAAAAAAGTGAAAAGGAAGTGAACTAGGAGACTCAGCAGTTATATGGATCACCTGAACTGATACTAAACTCATCAAATATTTTGGTAAAAATAATGTAAGAGACAATACTAATGACCCATAAGCTAAACTCTCCAAGGAATAAAAGTGAGTGAGAAACCTCAAATTCTAAAAATGACAGAAGCAGCGAAGCAGTCCTAAGATAGCATAGGAATAGAACGGGAAGACTACTTTCTCCCCTATAAATTCATTGAAAGATCGTTTGAACACTGAGCAAATTCCACAAGACAGCTTCTGAACACTGACAGAGGCCCCAGGCACCCAGAAAGCAGCCCATTGTCTTTGAAAGGAGGTAGGACATAATATACAAGATAAAAAGAGAGACAAAAAGTTAGGGATGGAGACCCATCCAAAGGAGTGAGTTATGAAGGAGGAGAAGTTTCCAAACACAAGGAAACCCTCTCACCAGCTGGGTTGTGAGGAGTTTTTGAATCTCACAGGGCAACGTAACCAGGAGGAAAAAATAAACAAAACCCACAGATTACTTGCCTAACCACAACTCCCAGAGGAGAAGTAGCTCAGACACTCGTGTCTGCCACCAGCAAGTGGGGGCTGAACAGGGAGGCACAGGCTGCATTGCTTAAGGTAAGGACTGGGCCTGAATGCCCTGAGGACAATCTGAGGGAGCTAACATGAGATAGCAACTCAAACTGTGGAGGAAAAAAAAAAAAAAAAAAAAGAAAGAAAGAAAGCGTGAGAGAGAACTTTCCCGTGAAAAGATCTAACCTAAGGCACTTCTGGCCGGCTCACAGAACAAAGGACTGAGCAAATACCAGAGGAGAGCTAGCCAGTTGCGGACCAGCCCATCCCCTCCCTGAGGCAAGAGTCAGTCGGGCAACAGCCAGAGCCAGTGAGGGGCAATCTCAGCCCCAGAGATAGCATCCTCTACCAAACTGCGAGCAGGCTTCCAGTTGCTAACCAAATCTTCCTGGGATCCTAGATGGCTGACATCTGCCAGGAGGGTCGCAGCCAGAGGTCAGCTCTCCAGAGGAGACAAACAGCACACCTGAGACAGTGTTCCCACTGCACACCCAGGAAACTGGGTGGTGGGACCGGGGAGGTGATAAGACCTACCGCCCAGCTGGGAGAATGTGCTCACCAAGCACCTGCTCACCTGAGCTGCTTGGACATGGGAAGGGCACCAAACAAAGGCCCAACCAAGTTTGTGCCTTCGTGGAATACCCGAGAACCTGAACCTGAGCACCTTAGACTGGGAAGTGCCTGCAACTCAGGGCCTCCTTTAGATAGTTCCCCTGCAGACCAACCCGGAGCTTGAGCAGTGTAGATTGGGAAGGCAAACACGTCATGAGTGGGGGCAAACCCAGTGTGGCCCAGACACTGCGAGAACTCCCCACACACACCAGTGATATTTGTTTGCAGTATTCCTCCCTCCCCACAGCACAAATAAACAAGTGAGAATAAATAAGTGACCACTTCCTCCCCTTTGTGTCAGGACAGAAATTAGACACTGAAGAGACTTGCAAACAGAAGAAGCCAAAATAAACAGAGGAAACTGCTTGGGAAGTGACAGGTGCAACAGATTAAAACACTGTAGTTAGCACCAACTACATTGGGAGGGGCCCATAGACCTCAAGAATGTATAAGCTGGGACAAGGAACTATCTGTAACTGAACTGACTTCACACTACCCGCAACAGCTCCAGAGAAATTCATATATATATATATATATATATATATATATATATATATATATTTACTATTATCATTTTTTAATTTTTTTAACTTTATTACTCCTTTAATTTTCATTTTTATAGCCTACTATTACCTTGCAAAAAATACCCTATTTTTAAAGCAAATTTCATATATATTTTTAATAAATTTTGTGATTTTTTTAAATATTGTATTTTTGAGAATCTAACCTCTACTCCAGATTTTTAATCTTTGCTCTTTAGTATTTGTTACCAATTTTGTACCTTTTAGAATACAATCTTCAGTACCCATTTTACTTAGCAGTGTGATTACTGGCTTGATTGCCCTCTTCCCCTTTTGACTCTCCTTTTTCTCTCCCAGGTCACCTCGATCTCCTCCCTCCCCCTTCTCTTCTCTACCCAACACTGTGAATATCTTTGGCTATTCCAGGCTGTGGAGAACACTTAGACAACTGATTACTGGCTAGATTTGTCTCTCTCCTTTTGATTTCCCCTGTTCTCCTCCTGGTCACCTCTATCTCCTTCCTCCCTCTTCTCTTCTCTGTGTAACTCTGCAAACCTCTTTGGGTGTTCCAGGCTGTGGAGAGCACATAGCGAATTGACTACTGTCTAGATTACTCAATCCCCTTTTGATTCCCCCTCTTCTCATCCTGGTCACCGCTATCTCCCTCCTTCCTCTTCTCTTTTCCATGTAACTTTGCAAACCTCTGTGAGTGCTCCTTACTGTGGAGAATCTTTTCTCCATTAACCTAGAAGTCTTTACTGTAAGAATAAGACTGAAAACCAGAGGCAGGAGGCTTAAATTCAAAACTTGAGAACACTAGCAAACTTCTGACTCCAGGGAACATTAATCAACAACAGCTCATACAAAAGCCTTCATACTTATATTGAAACCAATATCCACCCAAGGGACGACAAGTTTCAAAGCAAGATGCCACACTAATTCTCCAACAATGCAGGAACATAGCCCTTAGCATTGATATACAGGCTGCTTAAAGTCACACCAAACACATAGACACCTCAAAACTCACTACTGGACACTTCATTGCACTCCAAAGAGAAGAGATCCAGCTCCACCCACCAGAACACTGACACAAGGTTCCCTAACCAGGAAACATTGACAAACCACTCATCCAACTCCACCCACAGGGAGGAACCTCTACAATAAACAGGAAACCCAAACTTCCAGCATATAGAAGGGCCACCTCAGACACAGCAATCTAAACAAGATGAAAAGACAGAGAAATATTCAGCAGGTAAAGGAACATGATAAATGCCCATCAAACCAAACAAAAGAGGAGATAAGGAGTCTGAAAAAGAATTCAGAATAATGATAGTAAAAATGATCCAAAAATTTGAAAACAAAATGGAGTTACAGATAAATAGTCTGGAGACAAGGATTGAGAAGATGAAAGAAATGTTTAAGAAGGAGGGAGAAGAAATTTTTTTTAAAAAAGTCAATTAATAATGAATAATGCAGTAACTGAGATAAAAAACACTCTGGAGCAAACCAACAATAGAATAACTGAGGCAGAAAATAAGATAAGTGACGTGGAAGATAGAATGGTGGAAATAAATGAAGCAGAGAGGAAAAAAGAAAAAAAGAATTAAAAGAAATGAGGACCACCTCAGAGACTCAGGGACAATGTCAAATGCCCCAATATTGGAATCATAGGACTCCTAGAAGAAAAAGACCAAAAGAAAAGCCATGAGAAAATACTTGAGGAGATAATAGTCGAAAACTTCCCTAAAATGGGAAAGGAGATAGCCACCCAAGTCCAAGAAACCCAGAAAGTTCCAAACAGGATATACCCAAAGCTAAACATCTCAAGACATATTTTAATAAAATTAATTAAGATCAAATACAAAGAACAAATATTAAAAGCAGCAAGGGAAAAACAACAAACAACACACAAGGGGATTTCCATTATGATTACAGTTGATCTTTCACTAGAAACCCACCAGAAGGGAATGGCAGGACATACTTAAAGTGATGGAAGAGAAAAACCTACAACCCAGATTACTATACCCAGCAAGGATCTCATTCAAATATGAAAGAGATATAAAAAGCTTTACAAACAAGGAACAACTGAGAGAATTCAGCACTGCCAAACCAGCTCTTCAACAAATGCTGAAGGATCTTTTCTAGACAGAAAACACAGAAAAGGTTTATAAACTCGAACCCAAAACAACAAAGTAAATGTCAATGGGATTATGCTTATCAATAATTACCTTAAATGCAAATGGGTTGAATGCTCCACCCAAATGACAAAGACTGGCTGAATGGATACAAAAAAAAAAAAAAACCCTATACTTGCTGTCCACAAGAGACCCATATCAATCCTAGGGACACATACAGACTGAAAGTAGAGGGCTGGAAAAAGGTATTTCATGCAAATGGAGGCCAAAAGAAAGCAAGAGTGGCAATACTTGTATCAAATAAAATAGATTTTGAAATAAAGGTCTTGAAAAGACACTGCATAATGATCAAAAGGTCATTCCAAGAAGAAGATATAACAATTATAAATATAGATGCACCCAACATAGGAGCACTGGAATATGTAACACAGATTCTAATAAGTATAAAAGGGGAAATTAACAGTAACACAGTAATAGTGGGAGACCTTAATAATCACACTCACACCTATGGATAGATCAACTAAACAGAAAATTAACAAGGAAACACAAACTTTAAATGATACAATGGACCAGTTAGACCTAATTGATATCTATAGGACATTTCACCTCAAAACAATGAATTTCACCTTTTTCTCAAGTGCACATGGAACCTTCTCCAGGATAGATCACATCCTGGGCCATACATTTATCCTCGGTAAATTCAAAAAAAATTGAAAACATCTCAAGCATCTTTTCTGATAACAATGTAGTAAGATTAGATGTCAACTACAGGGGGAAAAAAAAAAACTATTAAAAATACAAACATACAGAGGCTAAACAACACGGTTCTGAATAACCAAAAAATCACAGAAGAAATAAAAATGAAATCAAAATATGCATAGAAATGAATGAAAGTGAAAACAAGCCAAAATTAATGGGACTCAGTAAAAGCAGTGCTAAGGGGAAAGTTCATAGCAATACAAGCTTACCTCAAGAAACCAGAGAAAATCAAATAGATAATGTAAAGCAAGTAGCAAAAGAAGAAATAAAGAACCCCAGGGTTAGTACAAGGAAAAAATCACAAAAATTAGGGCAGAAATAAATGCAAAAGAAACAGAGGAGACCATAGCAAAGATCAACAAACTTATTTATCTTCTCAAAGGAGATGATAGATAAAATTGAGAAAGCCATTAGCCAGACTCATCAAGCAACCAAGGGAGAAGAACCAATTGACAAAATCAGAAATGAAAATGGAGAAATCACAAGAGACAACACAGAAATACAAAGGATCATAAGAGACTACTATCAGCAACTATATGCCAGTAAAATGGACAACTTGGAAGAAATGGACAAATTCTTAGATAAGTATAACTTTCCAAAACTGAACCAGGAAGAAATAGAAAATCTTAACAGAATCATCATAAGCACAGTAATCAAAATTGTAATCAGAAATTTTCCAGCAAACAAAAGCTGAAGACCAGACAGCTTCACAGCTGAATTCTACTAAAAATTTAGAGAAGAGCTAACACCTATCCTACTCAAACTTCCAGAAAATTAAAGAGGAAAGTAAAGTTCCAAACTCATTCTATGAGGCCACCATCACCCAAATACCAAAACCAGACAAAGATGCCACAAAAAAGAAAACTACAGGCCAATATCACTGATGAACATAGATGAAAAGTCCTTAACCAAATCCTAGCAAACAGAATCTAACAACATATTAAAAAGATCATACATCATGACCAAGTCAGCTTTATCCAAGGGATGCAAGGATTCTTCAATATCCACAAATCAATCTATGTAATTCACCACATTAATAAATTGAAAAATAAAAGCCATATGATTATCTCAATAGATGCAGAGAAAGCCTTTGACAAAATTCAACATCCATTTATGATAAAAACCCTCCAGAAAGCAGGCATAAAAGGGAACATACCTCAAAATAATAAAAGTCATATATGACAAACCCACAGCAAACATTATCCTCAATGGTGAAAAATTGAAAGTATTTCGCCTAAAGTCAGGAACAAGACAAGGCTGCCCACTCTCACCACTACTATTCAACATAGTTTTGGAAATTTTAGCCACAGCAATGAAAGAAGAAAAAGAAATAAAAAGAATACAGATTGGAAAAGAAGAAGTAAAACTTTCACTGTTTGCAGATGACATGATCCTCTACATAGAAAACCTTAAAGATGCCACCAGAAAATTACTTGAATTAATCAATGAATACAGTAAAGTTGCAGGATATAATATCAACATACAGAAATCCCTTGCATTCCTATACACTAACTATAAGAAAACAGAAAGAGAAATTAGGGAAACAATTCCATTCACTATTGCAATGAAAAGAATAAAACACTTAGGAATAAATCTACCTAAAGAAACAAAAGAACTTTACATAGAAAAGTATAAAGAACTGATGAAAGAAATCAAAGAGGACACAAATAGATGGAGAAATATACCATGTTCATGAATCAGAAGACTCAATAAAGTGAAAATAAGTATACTACCCAAAGCAATCTACAGATTCAATGCAATCCCTATCAAGCTACCAACAGTATTGTTTGGAGAACTAGAACAAATAATTTCAGAATTTGTATGGAAATACAAAAAACCTCCAACAGCCAAAGCAATCTTAAGAAAGAAGAATGGAACTGGAGGAATCCACCTGCCTGACTTCAGGCTCTACTACAAAGCCACAGTCATCAAGACAGTATGGTACTGGCACAAAGACAGAAATATAGATCAATGGAACAAAATAGAAAGCCCAGGGATAAATCCACGCACCTATGGACACCTTGTCTATGACAAAGGAGGCAAGAAAATACAATGGGGAAATGACAATCTCTTTAACAAGTAGTTCTGGGAAAACTGGTAAACCATCTCTGAAAGAATTAAACTAGAACACTTTCTAACACCATACACAAAAATAAACTCAAAATGGATTAATGATCCAAATGTAATACCAGAAGCTATAAAATCCCTAGAGGAAAACATAGGCAAAACACTCTCCAACATAAATCACAACAGGATCCTCTATGACTCATTTCCCAGAGTAATGCAAATAAAAGCAAAAATAAACAAATTGGCCCTAATTAAACTTAAAAGCTTTTGCACCACGAAGGAAACTGTAAGTGAGGTGAAAAGACAACCTTCAGAATGGAGAAAATAATAGCAAACAAAGAAACTGACAAAGAATTAATGTCAAAAATATACACGCAACTCCTGCAGCTCAACTCCAGAAAAATAAACGACCCAATAAAACAATGGTCCAAAGAGCTAAACAGACATTGCTCCAAAGAAGACATACAGATGACTAACAAATAGATTTAAAAACGCTCAACATCAGTCATTATAAGAGAAATGCAAATCAGAAGCACAATGAGGTACCATCTCATGCCAGTCAGAATGTCTGCTATCCAAAAAATCTACAAACAATAAATGCTGGAGAGGGTGTGAAGAAAAGGGAACTCTCTTATACTGTTGGTGGGAATGCAAACTAGTACAGCCACTATAGAGAACAGTGTAAAATTAGAACTTAAAAAACTGGAAATAGAACTGCCTTATGACCCAGCAATCCCAATGCTGGGCATACACACCGAGGAAACCAGAATTGAAAGAAAAACGTGTACCGCAATATTCATTGCAGCCCTGTTTACAATAGCCAGGACATGAAAGCAACCTAGATGTCCATCAACAGATGAATGAATAAGAAAGTAGTGGTACATATACAAAATGGAATATTAATCAGTCATTAAAAAGAATGCACTTGAATCAGTTCTAATGAGGTGTATGAAACTGGAGCCTATTATACAGAGTGAAGTAAGTCAGAAAGAAAAACACCAATACAGTATACTAAAGCATATATATGGAATTTAGAAAGATGGTAACAATGACCCTATATGTGAGACAGCAAAAGAGACACAGATGTAAAGAACAGACTTTTGGACTCTATGGTAGAAGGCAGGGTGGGATGATTTGAGAGGGTAGCATTGAAATGTGTGTATTATCATATGTGAAGTGGACAACACTCCAGGTTCGATGCATGAGACAGGGTGCTCAGGGCTGGTGCACTGATCCTGGGGAATGGGATGGGGAGGGAAGTAGGAAGGGATTAGGGATGGAGAACATATGTGTGTCTGTGGCTGATAATCATGTCAATGTATGGCAAAAACCACTACAGTATTGTAAAGTAATTAGCCTCCAATTAAATTAATAATTAAACAATAGAAATGACAGAAGCACACAGGTGCAATGAGTGATACAGCATAATGACACATGCATAAAGCAGAGTGGAGATGGTAAGATATTTCTATGTAGTAGACATTGCTTAAAGTAAAAAAAAAATTGTGAAAGTAGTAGCTGAAAAGCTAGGTTTATAAAAATGATATGGTAAAATACTAAGATGCTTGAATTAGTGATCTTGTGTGTAAAATGTTCTTCGTGATGACAAAATCAGAGAGGTTGGCTTATGTAGGGTGAAGCATAAAGTGCTTATGGAATAGAAGTTAACAACAGTGAGGCAAAGATATTGAATGGGATGTGTACATAGACATTGAATTGATCCTCAGTGATGCTAAGAAGTAAGATAACAAGAAAGACAGCATAGTGAAAAACAAAAAACTTTTAATAAGAGAAGATAGGTGAATGGTCTCTAGATGATAGAGACAACGAAGAGAAGTGCTTGGTGTACTGAAAAGGCATGTCTTATAAAGAAGCAGGGAGATTATATATATATATATATATATATAGTAATATACATTGATATATATAATTTTTTCAGAAGAGATAGAAATTAATTGAATGGAAAAGAAAGAGTAATAGAGAATAAAAAGATAATATGAACATAATTTCCTCCCTTGATTCTGAGAAATATTGATTATAAGGAAATAAAATAGTCATATCTTTAAAAGCTCATGCAGGAGAGGGAGTGCTCTCAGAAATGTTGTCAAAGAGGCTCTATGGCTAAAGACTTTCCTGCTTTTTCTTAAAAACTCAAGTTAGATTAAATGATTGTAATAATGCCAAATATTTTTAGGCAATAACAAGACATCCCTCAATGGAGATGATTTTTCTTTCACGACAAAATTTTATTTCATTTTAAATAGTCTCCTCAATTGTTACTAACAGTTACCTTAACCAAATTTATTATAATTTTCAACAAATTTTAAAGCTATATAAAATCTATTAGCCACAATTAAAGTAGGAAAATAACACCTGAAAGAGTTGGAAATGCAACTTCTTAAGTAAAACGATCATGAGAACAATGAAGACTATCAGTGATACATTCATCTTAAATGCTTGTTAGAAAAAAATTCCTAGTTTAAAATTATGCCACCTAAGAGTGGTATTCCTTACCTCTTTTCATAATCATAACTGGTGTATTATTCCCCATTAAATATTTAATATCAGGGTAAGCTTGAAATATCCCCTAAAGTGAATCTATATTTTATCAACAAAAAAATATCATTGACACTATCCTTTGTATGTTATAAGGACACTGGCCTTTTAAAAATAATTTGCATATTTTTCAAGGCTGCTGTAGAGTCATTTGATCTTTTCACACAGAGTTATCTGAATTTGCAATTGTAACTTTGAACATAAGAAGAGAATATAGCAAAGAACTCCAAACTACCCTTTATCTAGTTTGATGAGTGTCTTATGATGGTGAATACAAGCAAAGAAGTGACTATCTGGCACTGAAAGATAAGCTTTCTGTAAATTAAAAAAAAAAAAAAAAAACA
This sequence comes from Budorcas taxicolor, assembly GCF_023091745.1. Classification (NCBI taxonomy): domain Eukaryota; kingdom Metazoa; phylum Chordata; class Mammalia; order Artiodactyla; family Bovidae; genus Budorcas; species Budorcas taxicolor. The sequence goes on from NC_068935.1 coordinate 2,854,313, forward strand.
GTCAGTTTCTGTAGATAGGGCATTTGACAATATAAAAGTCAAAAGATTTCATGTTTTATCTATCCTCAATGAACAATTTGGAAAAATTAATCCTAAATGCTTAAGTTTCAGACTAGCATTTTCTATGGTGCTTTCTCAAATATAGCCCTGTAGTAATATTTACTATTCTGACCAAAACATTCTTGAATAGTATTTTGAGGCTATCTTAACTTATATGAATATGAAATGAGACCAAAAAGTGAATTTGGAAATAAAATATCTGTTGATTGATAAGGTGCCAACCAGAGACTCAAAAATCCTAAGTATCTCGTCTTGTGTATGAAACACTTACTTGGATTTTATCTCATCATTCTAAGGTCATTCTCAGTTCTCATGTTTTGATACTAGGGTTAAAATGTTAAAAGTCGCTTTCTTATTTTCTTCCATCTTTTAACTCCCACAATTAGAACACAAATCAGAGATTTGTCATGAGGCCTACAGATTATCTTAGCAGTAGTACTATTTTTCACTAGGAAATATATAAAATATGCCATATGACCCAGCAATCCCACTGCTAGGCATACACACTAAGGAAACTAGAATTGAAAGAGACACATGTGCCCCAATGTTCATCACAGCACTGTTTACAATAGCCAGGGTACGGAAACAACCTAGATGTCCATCAGCAGACGAATGGATAAGGATGCTCTGATACATATACACAATAGAATATTACTCAGCTATTAAAAATAACACATTTGAATCAGTTCTAATGAGGTGGATGAAACTGGAGCCTATTATACAGAGTGAATTAAGTCAGAAAGAAAAACACCAATATAGTATATTAATGCATATATATGGAATTTAGAAAGATGGTAATAACTCTATATGCGAGACAGCAAAAGAGACACAGATGTAAAGAAGAGACTTTTGGACTCTGTGGGAGAAGGTGAGAGTGGGATGATTTGAGATAATAGCATTGTTACATGTATATTACCATTTGTGAAATAGATCGCCAGTCCAGGTTCAACACATGAGACAGGGTGCTCAGGGCCAGTGCACTGGGACATCCTTGAAGAATGGGATGGGGAGGGAAAAGGGAAGGGGGTTCAGGATGGAGGACACATGTTACACCCATGGCTGATTCATGTAACTGTATGGCAAAAACCACTACAATATTGTAAGGTAATTAGCCTCTAATTGAAATAAATAAATCAATATACAAAAAACATATGGATTAATAGAAACAGCAGAGGCTTAGTAGCTGGGCAAATAAGGGCTCAGATTTGCTATATGAACTATTAGGGCTTTTTGTATCTGTTTTTGTTGTTATAGTTTTTAAATTTAGCAAGAGATTTATCCACTTTAAATATGTCTGTCTAAAATAACAACAGCGATTTTACCTTTCAAGATTATAATTAAGACTATATGTATTGTGATATAAAAGAATATGCAGCAAAAGTGGAAATGGGTTAAATAAAAATAATTCTAAAATACAAGTAGAGGCTGAATGAGAGACATTTAAGAATTCATTATGAAAGCAGTTTAGGAGCATTCAATATTTCAAGCATGAGGGTGTTTGGATGAGATGTTTCAGAAATGTAAGAACACTAACACTGTGGATTTGAATTGATATGGGGAAGAAATCAGTAACAGAGAGGACAATGAGAAGGCTATTGATTTGGTTTATCAGAATCCCAAACTGAACATACGTGGATTGGCCCACTGGGCATTATAAACTCTACCTTGGATCAGAGAGGCAAGGTTGTCTTGCCATGATGTTTCATAGTCAAACTTACAAGATTCTAGAAAAGGGAGTACAACTAGATTATGGATTAAGGAGCCTAATGAAGATGAGGGAGAGGTTAAATCTTTATGGAAATATAGTACCTCTCTTCTATTTTGAACAGACCAACTGACTTTGGTACATCAAGATTAATTGTAGATTCTTCCTGCCAGAGTAGAAGAGGTTTTTGATACTTAAAAGATAGCCATATACATATAGTAAACAAAACTTAGAGTGAAATATATTGCTTTGGGTCTGTGAGCTCTGGTTCAAGCTCCAAGTTAATGTGTGTGATCCCAGAAAAATCAGATCAGGTAATACTTATTATCAAGTGTCTAAAGCCTCCTTACATCACATATAAAAGTAGAGATAATGTAGCCTTCTTACATTTATATAACTATTTCATGGGTCAAATATTACAATCAAAGAAAGTTGTGAGACTGTGGAAGTAACATCAGCATCATGGTTGCATAAGATGTTCCTCTTTTCTGTGTGTCCTTTTCAAAACAGAATTAGACATTCATCCACTAACAAAAGCCCCTTTTTGGGAGCCTTGGGATCCCAGACAATATGCCAAGGGATCCAAGAGTAGTCTCGTCTATCTGTGAATCCAATAATAAGCATGCAGACCTCGTAATGGGCTGTGGTACCAGTCTGGTTGTGAACTTACTCCAACTCCTCTTGTCAATGCAGGGAAAAACAAAACAAAACAAAACAATAACAACAAAAACCTGGAGAGTATTGGCCTGAGACGATATCAAAGAAATGGTAAGCAAAATGAAGTCTTTCTGTGGGGAGATTTAAAAGTTTGGTTGCAGCAGAGGAGACTATAAACAGAATATTATCAGTACAAGACAAAACTGCATGAACTATCATTTGGCATCTCTCTTTCCTGGTTAGAAAAAAGGAGAAAAAAGTGTGAGACTCTGGCGACTTTAGTGATGTGGGACTCGGCAGGAAGAAACCCATTCCTTTCTAGCACATCCCAGAATACTGAGATGGGACCTCCATGACTAGGCAGAGGCAGGGAATCAGGAAAGAGACAAATAAAAATATCAAAGGGCATTGAAGGGACACAGTTCCCAATAACTGCTGAGCAGAAAGTCTAATCATGAGTATCTGATAATACTACACATAGAGATTACCCTTCTGGGTCCCTGGGCACCCACAGAGTCCCAAATGCTAAATCCACGTGCATGCATGCCAAGTCGCTTCAGTCATTTCCATCTCTTTGCAACCCTATGGACTGTAGCCCACCAGGCTTCTCTGTCTATTGGTTTCTCTATGCAAAAATACTGCAGTGGGTTGCCATACTCTCCTCCAGGGGATTTTCCCGACCCAGGGATTGAGCCTGAGTCTCTTATTTCTCCTGCAATGGCAGGTGGGTTCTTTACCACTAACACCACCTGGGAAGACCTCACCTCTTCACAATCTTCAGCTGGCACCTTGTGCACACTCCCAATTGTGGCACCAAGAGAGAGAACCAGCAGATAGGAAGTACAATCAGAAAACAGGCCATGGTGTGTGGACAAGTGGGAAACCACAAACTTAACTTATAGAGCCACCTCTGGGAAACAAAAGAGAGGTTTCCAGTAGCCACCATGATGAGTTGTAAGAACCAATTCAGTTCACTCAGTCACATCCAACTCTTTGTGACCGCATGGACTGCAGCACGCCAGGCTTCCCTGTCCATCACCAACTCTAGGAGGTTGTGATGCCACCCAACCATCTAGCTTAAGAATCCTGCCACTGACATGGGATCCTGTCCACCCAACTGCTGAAGTGCCCACAACTCTGGCCTACTGTCCCTTCACTCACAGAGGTGGAGTCCACAAACCTTAAAACTTTGGACATGGCAGAGGCAACTGAGTAACCCCTTCTCCCCTTGCAGGGGTAGACCTGTGACAGGGATCTCAGATGCAGAATAGGAGTCCACCACACCCATGTACCAGGTAGTGATGCCAAAGAAACTAGCAGAAGTAAAGCACTACTGAGATTCACAAAGCTATAAAAAGGGTATTGGGTGACACTTTTGACAGAGGAAACAGAAGGGTGGAAAGTACAAATTCTCAAATATAACTAGGGACGGTGCAAATAAAAAGCAACCAAAATTTTGTGCTCTAGCACCACCCACTGAAAAACAAAAGCCTATAATTTATAGTCTGTTAAATCAGGAGAATCAATCTAATAGGTGTTTGATGCTTATGAATCACCAGCAGAGGAACAAATCATCAAGAACCATGAAGAACCACAAAGAACCACAGTAACACTATATACTACAAAAAGAAAATGATAATTCTACAGAAACCAAACTTAAAGTTACATAATATTGCTATTTAATTGAAGAGAATTCAAAATATCTATCAATAACAGACTGGTTCAAAATTGGGAAAGGAGTATTTCAAGGCTGTATATTGTCACCCTGCTTATTTAACTGATATGCAGAGTACAACACATGAAATGTGAGGCTAGATGAAGAACAAGAGCTGGAATAAAGATTTCCAGGAGAAATATCAACAACCTCAGATATGCAGATGATACCATTCTAATGACAGAAAGTGAAGAGCCTTTAAAAAAATGTATTATTTTTTAATTGAAGGATAATTGCTTTACAGAATTTTGTTGTTTTCTGTCAAACTTCAACATGAATAAGCCATAGGTATACATATGTTCCCTCCCTCTTGAACCTCCCTCTCATCTGCCTTCCCATACCACCCATCTAGGCTAATACAGAGCCCCTGTTTGAGTTCCCTGAGACATACCACAAATTCCCGTTGGCTATCTATTTTACATATGGTAATATAAGTTTCCACGTTACTCTCTCCATACATCTCATACTCTCCTCCCCTCTCCTCATGTCCATAAGTCTGTTTTTTTGTGTGTTTCTTGATTGCTGCCCTGCAAATAAATTCCTCAGTACTATCTTTCTAGATTCTGTATATATGAGTTAGTATATGATATTTATCTTTCTGTTTCTGACTTACTTCACTCTGTAGACTAGGCTCTAAGTTCATCCACATCATTAGAATTGACTAAAATGTGTTCCTTTTTATGGCTGTATAATATTACATTGCTCACTAAGCACGGCTGAGAGGAGCTACCCCACGTCTGAGGTAAGGGGCAGTGGCCTAGAGTGCCAGGCTGCGACAGCGTAGGAACGGCCGAGAGGAGCTACCGTGCATCTGAGGTCAGTGGTGGTGGCTGGGAGGAGCTACCCCGTGTCTGAGGTCAGGGGCGGTGGCCAAGAGGAGCTGCCCCATGTCCGAGGTCGGTGGTGGCCAGGAGGAGCTAACCTGCGTCCGAGGACAGTGGCGGCTGGGAGGAGACACCCCGCGTCCGAGATCAGGGGCAGCCAGGAGAAGCCACCTCGCACCCGAGGCCAGGGGCAGTGACCTTGAGGAGCCACCCGGAGCCAAAGGCCAGGGGCGACAGCTGGGAGGAGCCAACCACGCCTGAGGCCAGGGCCGGCGGCTGGGAGGAGCAACCCAAGGAGTCGTGGCTGCACATGCACAGGAGGGCCTAGAGGAGCTATCCCACGTTAAAGGTCAGGAACAGCAGCGGTAAGGAGATGCCCCTCATCCAAGGTAACGAGCAATGGCTGTGCTTTGCTGGAGCAGGCGTGAAGAGATACCCCTCGCCAAGGTAAGAGAAACCCAAATAAGATGGTAAGTGCTGCAAGAGGGCATCAGAGGAAAGACACACTGAAACCATACTCACAGAAAACTAGTCAATCTAATCACACTAGAACCACAGCCTTGTCTAACTCAATGAAACCAAGCCATGCCTGAGGGGCAACCCAAGACGGGCAGGTCATGGTGGAGAGGCCTGACAGAATGTGGTCCACTGGAGAAGGGAATGGCAAGCCACGTCAGTATTCTTGCCTTGAGAACCCCATGAACAGTATGAAAAGGCAAAATGATAGGATACCAAAAGAGGAACTCCCCAGGTCATTAGGTGCCCAATATGCTACTGCAGATCAGTGGAGAAATAGCTCCAGAAAGAATGAAGGGATGGAGCCAAAGCTAAAACAATACACAGTTGTGGATGTGACTGGTGATAGAAGCAAGATCCAATGCTGTAAGAGCAATATTGCATAGGAACTTGAAATGTCAGGTCCATGAATCAAGGAAAATTGGAAGTGGTCAAACAGGAGATGGCAAGAGTGAACATCGACATTCTAGGAATCAGCGAACTAAAATGGACTGGAATGGGTGAATTTAACTCAGATGACCATTACATCTATGACTGCGGGCAGGAATCCCTCAGAAGAAATGGAGTAGCCATCATGGTCAACAAAAGAGTCTGAATGCAGTACTTGGATGCAATCTCAAAAACGACAGAATGATCTCTGTTCGTCTCCAAAGCAAACCATTCAATATCACAATAGTCCAAGTCTATGCCCCAACCAGTAATGCTGAAGAAACTGAAGTTGAACGGTTTTATGAAGACATACAAGACCTTTTAGAACTAACAACCAAAAAAGATGTCCTTTTCATTATAGGGGACTGGAATGCAAAAGTAGGAAGTCAAGAAACACCTGGAGTAACAGGCAAATTTGGCCTTGGAATGCGGAATGAAGCAGGGCAAAGACTAATAGAGTTTCGCTTAAGAAAATGCACTGGTCATAGCGAACACCCTCTTCTAATAACACAAGAGAACATCACCAGATGGTCAACACCGAAATCAGACTGATTATATTTTTTGCAGCCAAAGATAGAGAAGCTTTATACAGTCAACAAAAACATGACCAGGAGCTGACTGTGGCTCAGAATATGAACTCCTTATTGCCAAATTCAGACTTAAATTGAAGAAAGTACGGAAAACCTCTATACCATTCAGGTATGACCTAAATCAAATCCCTTATGATTATACAGTGGAAGTGAGAAATAGATTTATGGGTCTAGATCTGATAGACAGAGTGCCTGATGAACTATGGAATGAGGTTCGTGACATTGTACAGGAGACAGGGATCAAGATCATCCCCATGGAAAAGAAATGCAAAAAAGCAAAGTGGCTATTTGGGGAGGGCTTACAAATAGTTGTGAAAAGAAGAGAGGTGAAAAGCAAAGGAGAAAAGGAAAGATATAAGCATCTGAATGCAGAGTTCCAAAGAACACCAAGAAGAGATAAGAAAGGTTTGATCAGCGATCAATGAAAAGAAATAGAGGAAAAGAACAGAATGGGAAAGACTAGAGATCTCTTCAAGAAAATTAGAGATACCAAGGGAACATTTCATGCAAAGATGGGCTTGATAAAGGACAGAAATGGTCTGGACCTAACAGAAGCAGAAGATATTAAGAAGAGGTGGCAAGAGTACACGGAAGAACTGTACAAAAAAGATCTTCACTACCTGGATAATCACGATGGTGTGACCACTCATCTAGAGCCAGACATCCTGGAATGTGAAGTCAAGTGGGCCTTAGAAAGCATCACTATGAACAAAGCTAGTGGAGGTGATGGAATTCCAGTTGATCTGTTTCAAATCCTGAAAGATGATGCTGTGAAAGTGCTGCACTCAATATGCCAGCAAATTTGGAAAACTCAGCAGTGGCCACAGGACTGGAAAAGGCCAGTTTTCATTCCAATTCCAAAGAAAGGCAATGCCAAAGAATGCTCAAACTACCGCACAATTGCACTCAATTCACATGCTAGTAAAGTAATGCTCAAAATTCTCCAAGCCAGGCTTCAGCAATACATGAACCGTGAATTCCCTGATGTTCAGGCTGGTTTTAGAAAAGGCAGAGGAACCAGAGATCAAATTGCCAACATCTGCTGGGTGATGGAAAAAGCAAGAGAGTTCCAGAAAAACATCTATTTCTGCTTTATTGACTATGCCAAAACCTTTGACTGTGTGGATCACAATAAACTGTGGACAATTCTGAAAGAGATGGGAATACCAGACCACCTGACCTGCCTCTTGAGAAATCTGTATGCAGGTCAGGAAGCAACAGTTAGCACTGGACATGGAACAACAGACTGGTTCCACATAGGAAAAGGAGTACGTCAAGGCTGTATATTGCCACCCTGGTTATTTAACTTCCATGCAGAGTACATTATGAGAAACGCTGGGCTGGAAGAAACACAAGCTGGAATCAAGATTGCCAGGAGAAATACCAATAACCTCAGATATGCAGACAACACCACCCTTATGGCAGACAGTGAAGAGGAATTAAAAAGCCTCCTGATGAAAGTCAAAGAGGAGAGTGAATAAGTTGGCTTAAAGCTCAACATTCAGAAAACGAAGATCATGGCATCTGGTCTCATCACTTCATGGGAAATAGATGGGGAAACAGTAGAAACAGTGTCAGACTTTATTTTTTGGGCTCAAAAATCACTGCAGATGATGACTGCAGCCATGAAATTCAAAAACACTTACTCCTTGGAAGAAAAGTTATGATCAACCTAGATAGTATATTCAAAAGCAGAGACATTACTTTGCCGACTGAGGTCCGTCTAGTCAAGGCTATGGTTTTTCCTGTGGTCATGTATGGATGTAAGAGTTGGACTGTGAAGAAGGCTGAGCACCAAATAATTGATGCATTTGAACTGTGGTGTTGGAGAAGACTCTTGAGGGTCCCTTGGACTGCAAGGAGATCCAACCAGTCCGTTTTGAAGGAGATCAACCGTGGGATTTCTTTGGAAGGAATGATGCTAAAGCTGAAACTCCAGTACTTGGGCCACCTCATGCGAAGAGTTGACTCACTGGAAAAGACTCTAATCCTGGGAGGGATTTGGGGCAGGAGGAGAAGGGGACGACCCAGGATGAGATGGCTGGATGGCATCATGGACTCGATGGACATGAGTCTGAGTGAACTCCAGGAGTTGGTGTTTGACAGGGAGGCCTGGCGTGCTGAGATTCATGGGGTCACAAAGAGTTGGACAGGACTGAGCAGCTGAACTGAACCACAAGTTTATCTATTCATCTGTCGATGGACATCTAGGTTGCTTCCATATCCTAGCTATTGTATATAGTGCTTCATTGAACATTGGGGTACATGTGTCTTTTTATTTTTGGTTTCTGTAGGGTATACGCCCAGAAGTGTGACTATTGGCTCACATGGTGTTTTTTTCCCTAGTTTTTTAAAGAAACTCCATACTGTCTTCCATAGTGGGTGTATCAATTTATTTTCCCACCAATAGTGCAAGAGGGTTCCCCTTTACCACACCCTCTCCAAAATTTATTGTTTGTACACTTTTTGATAATGGAGATTCTGGTCTGTGTGAGGTGATATCTCACTGTAGTGTTGATATCCATTTATCTAATAGTGAGGGATGTTGAGCATCTTTTCATGTGTTTGTTAGCAATCTGTATGTCTTCTTTGAAGAAATGTCTGTTTATGTCTTTTTCCCACCCTTTGATTGGGTTGTTTGTTTTTCTGGTATTGAGTTGTAGGAGTGCTTGTATACACTGTATACTTTCTATCTTGGTCTGTTTGGAAATTAATCCTTTGTCAGTTGTTTCATTTGCTATTATTTTCTCCCATTCTGAGGGTTGTCTTTTCACCTTTCTTATAGTTTCCTTTGCTGTGATAAAGCTTTTGAGTTTCATTGGGTCCAATTTGTTTATTTTTTTATTTTTATTTTCCATTACTCTAGGAGGTGGGGCATAGAAGATCTTGCTTTGATTTATGTCACCGTGTGTTCTGCCGACGTTTTACCCTAAGAGTTGTAGAGTTTCTGGTCTTACATTTAGGTGTTTAATCTATTTTGAATTGATCTTTGTGTATGGTGTTAGGAAGTTTTCAAATATCATTATTTTACATGTAGGTGTCCACTTTTCCCAGAACTGCTTATTTAACCACTTATTTCCCAGAACTGTCTTTGCCTCATTGTATATTCTTTCCTCCTTTGTCAAAAATTAAGTTCCCATAGGTTCATGGGTTTATTTCTGGACTTCCTATCTTGGTTCACTGGCCTATATTTCTATTTTTGTGCCAGTACCATACTGTCTTGATAACTGTACCTTTGTAGTATAAACTGAAAGCAGGAAGGTTGATTCCTCCAGCTCCATTCTTCTTTCTCAAGACTGCTTTGGCTATTCGTGGTCTTTCATGCTTCTACATGAACTGTGAAATTTTTGTTCTAGTTCTGTGAAAAAATGCCAATAGTAATTTGTTAGGGATCACATTGAATGTATAGATTTCATTTGGTGGTATAGTAATTTTCACAATATTGATTCTTCCTACCCAGGAATATGGAATATCTCTCCATCTGTTTCTGTCACCTTTTATTTCTTTCATTAGTGTATTATAATTTTCTATGTACAGCTATTATTCCTAATTCAGCTCAGTTCAGTTCAGTTCAGTTCAGTCACTCAGTCGTGTCCGACTCTTTGCGACCCCGTGAATCACAGCACGCCAGGCCTCCCTGTCCATCACCATCTGCTGGAGCTCACTCAGACTCACGTCCATCAAGTCAGTGATGCCATTCAGCCATCTCATCCTCGGTCGTCCCCTTCTCCTCCTGCCCCCAATCCCTCCCAGCATCAGAGTCTTTTCAATGAGTCAACTCTTCGCATGAGGTGGCCAAAGTACTGGAGCTTCAGCTTTAGCATCATTCCTTCCAAAGAAATCCCACGGTTGATCTCCTTCAGAACAGACTGGTTGGATCTCCTTGCAGTCCAAGGGACCCTCAAGAGTCTTCTCCAATACCACAGTTCAAACGCATCAATTCTTCGGTGCTCAGCCTTCTTCACAGTCCAACTCTCACATCCATACATGACCACAGGAAAAACCATAGCCTTGACTAGACGGACCTTAGTCAGCAAAGTAATATCTCTACTTTTGAATATACTATCTAGGTTGACCATAACTTTTCTTCCAAGGAGTAAGTGTCTTTTGATTTCATGGCTGCAGTCACCATCTGCAATGATTCTGGAGCCCAAAAAATAAAGTTTGACACTGTTTCCACTGTTTCCCCATCTATTTCCCATGAAGTGATGGGACCGGATGCCATGATCTTCATTTTCTGAATGTTGAGCTTTAAGCCAACTTTTTCGCTCTCCTCTTTCACTTTCATCAAGAGGTTTTTTAGTTCCTCTTCACTTTCTGCCAGAAGGGTGGTGTTGTCTGCATATCTGAGGTTATTGGTATTTCTCCCGGTAATCTTGATTCCAGCTTGTGTTTCTTCCAGCCCAGCATTTCTCATAATGTACTCTGCATGGAAGTTAAATAACCAGGGTGGCAATATACAGCCTTGACGTACTCCTTTTCCTATTTGGAACCAGTCTGTTGTTCCATGTCCAGTGCTAACTGTTGCTTCCTGACCTGCATACAGATTTCTCAAGAAGCAGGTCAGGTGGTCTGGTATTCCCGTCTCTTTCAGAATTGTCCACAGTTTATTGTGATCCACACAGTCAAAGGCTTTGGCATAGTCAATAAAGCAGAAATAGATGTTTTTCTGGAACTCTCTTGCTTTTTCCATCACCCAGCAGATGTTGGCAATTTGATTTCTGGTTCCTCTGCCTTTTCTAAAACCAGCCTGAACATCAGGGAGTTCACAGTTCACGTATTGCTGAATCCTGGCTTGGAGAATTTTGAGCATTACTTTACTAGCATGTGAGATGAGTGCAATTGTGCAGTAGTTTGAGCATTCTTTGGCATTGCCTTTCTTTGGAATTGGAAAGAAAATTGACCTTTTCCAGTCCTGTGGCCACTGCTGAGTTTTCCAAACTCCTGGCATATTGAGTGCAGCACTTTCACAGCATCATCTTTCAGGATTTGAAACAGCTCAACTGGAATTCCATCATCTCCACTAGCTTTGTTCATAGTGATGCTTTCTAAGGCCCACTTGACTTCACATTCCAGGATGTCTGGCTCTAGATTAGTGATCACATCATCATGATTACCTGGGTCGTGAAGATCTTTTTTGTACAGTTCTTCTGTGTACTCTTGCCACCTCTTCTTAATATCTTCTGCTTTTGTTAGGTCCATACCATTTCTGTCCTTTATCGAGCCCATCTTTGCATGAAATGTTCCCTTGGTATCTCTAATTTTCTTGAAGAGATCTCTAGTCTTTCCCATTCTGTTGTTTTCCTCTATTTATTTGCATTGATCGCTGAAGAAGGCTTTCTTATCTCTTCTTGGTGTTCTTTGGAAATCTGCATTCAGATGCTTATATCTTTCCTTTTCTCCTTTGATTTTCACCTCTCTTCTTTTCACAGCTATTTGTAAGCCCTCCCCAGACAGCCATTTTGCTTTTTTGCATTTCTTTTCCATGGGGATTTTTTTTTTTTTTTCCTCATTAGGGAAGTTTATTCCTAGATATTTTATTCTTTTTGTTGCAAAGATGAATGGGATTGATTTCTTAGTTTCTGTTTTTAATTTTTCATTGTTAGTATATAGAAATGCAAGTGATTTATTTGGATTGATTTTGTATTCTATGACTTTGCTAAATTCTCTGATTAGCTCTAGTAATTTTCTGATAGCACCTTTAGGGTTTTGTATATCATGCTATCTTCAAACAGTGAGAACTTTACTTCTTTTCTGATCTGGATTCCTTTAGTTTCTTTTACTTCTCTCATAGCTAAGACTTCCAAAACTATGTTGAATAATAGCAGTGGCAGTGGACTCCTATGTCTTGTTCTTGATCTAAAGGGGAATGCTTGCATTTTTTCCCCATTGAGAAAATTGTTTGCTGTAGGCTTATCATATATGACCTTTACTATGTTGAGGTGGGTTCCTTATAAGTCCATTTTTGAAGAGTTTTAATCATAAATGGGTCCTGAAATTTTTCAAAGGCTTTTTCTGCATCTATAGAGGTTGTCATATGGTTTTCATCTTTCAATATTTTAATATGGTTTATCACATTGATTGATATAGATATATTGAAGAATCCTTGCATCCCTGGAATAAACCCAACTTGATCATATGTTTGAGCTTTTTAATCTGTTGTTGAATTTTGTTTGCTAGAATTTTGTTGAGGGTTTTTGCATCTATATTCATCAGTGATATTGGCATTTAGTTTCCTTTTTTAGTGTTGTATTTTTCTCGTTTTGGTATCAGGGTGATGGTGACCTAGTAGAACAAGTTTAGAAGTGTTTTTTCCTCTGCAATTTTTTGAAAGAGTTTTAGAAGGATAGGTATGAACTGTTTTCTAAATGTTTGATAGAATGCTCCTGTGAAGTCATTTGCCCCTGGGCTTTTCTTTTTGGGAAGATATTTGATCACAGTTACGATTTCAGTGCTTTTAATTGGGTTGTTTCAATTTCTATTTATTCCTGGTTCAGTCTTGGAAGATTGAAATGTCTAAGAGTCTGTCCATTTTTTTCCAGGTTATCCATTTTATTGCCATATAGTTATTCATAACAGTCTCTTATAATCATTTATATTCTGCATTTTCTGATGCAACCTCTCCTTTTTCATTTCTAATTTTGTTGATTTGATTTTTCTCTGTTTTTCCTTGATGAGTATGGCTAATGTCTTGTCAATTTTGTTTATCTTCTCACAAAACCAGCTTTTAATTTAATTAATCTTTATGATCGTTTCTTTCATTTCATTTTTCATTTATTTCTGCTCTCATCTTATGATTTATTTCCTTCTGTTAATTTTAGGATTTTTTTTGTTCTTCTTTGTCCAGTTGTTTTGAGGTGTAAAGGTCGGTTGTTTATTCAATGTTTTTCTTGTTTCTTGAGGTAGGATTGTATTGCTATACACTTCACTCTTAGAACTTATTTTGCTGCATTCCATATGTTTTGAGTTTTCATGTTTTCATTGTGATTTGTTTCTAAGAATTTTTTATTTACCTTTTAATTTCTTCAGTAACCTGTTTAGTATTTAGAAATGTATTGCTTAATCACACCAGTCAGAATGTCTGCGATCCAAAAAATCTGCAAGCAATAAATGCTGGAGAGGGTGTGGAGAAAAGGGAACCCTCTTACACTGTTGGTGGGAATGCAAACTAGTACAGCCACTATGGAAACCAGTGTGGAGATTCCTTAAAAAATTGCAAATAGAACTGCCATATGACCCAGCAATCCCACTGCTGGGCATACACACCGAGGAAACCAGAATTGAAAGAGAAACATGTACCCCAATGTTCATCACCGAACTGTTTATAATAGCCAGGGCATGGAAACAACCTAGATGTCCATCAGCAGATGAATGGATAAGAAAGCTGTGGTACATATACACAACGGAGTATTACTCAGCCATTAAAAAGAATACATTTGAATCAGTTATGATGAGATAGATGAAACTGGAGCCGATTATACAGAATGAAGTAAGCCAGAAAGAAAAACACCAATACAGTATACTAACACATATATATGGAGTTTAGAAAGATAGCAATGATGACCCTGTATGCAAGACAGCAAAAAAGACACAGATGTGTATAGTGGACTTTTGGACTCAGAGGGAGAGGGAGAGGGTGGGATGATGTGGGAGAATGGCATTGAAACATGTATACTATCATATAAGATTATGTTCCTATTGCCATTATATATGTTCCTATTGCCATTTTCCTGTTTGCAGTTTGTTTTTGTAGACCTTTTTATTCTCTTTTATTTCCTGACTAAATAAGTCCCTTTAATGTTGTTGTAAAGCTGGTTTGGTGAATAGCTTTTGATTTATGCAGAAACTTTGAATGAGATCCTTGCAGGTAGAGTAATGTTGGTTGTAGATATTTCCCTTTCAGTACATTAAATATTTCCTGCCAATCCCTTCTGGACTGCAGAGCTTCCCCTGAAAGATTATCTGCTAAACATATGGGGTTTCCCTTGTATATTACTTGGTGCTTTTCCCTTGATGCTTTTAATATTATTTCTTTGTGTTTAATCTGTTAGTTTGATCAGTATGTGTCTTGGTGTGTTTCTCTTTGGGTTTATCCTGTATAGAACTCTTTGTACCTCTTGGACTTGATTGGCTATTTGCTTTTCCATGTTGGAGAAATTTTTAACCATATTCTCTTCAAAATTTTTCTCATACCCCTTCTTATAATCCTCTCCATCTGGGACCCCTATAATTCAAATATTGGTGGGTTTAATATTTCCCCAAAGGTATCTGAGACCATCCTCCATTCTTTTCATTCTTTTTATTTTATTCTGCTTTTTAGCAGTTATTTCCACCTTCTTATCTTCCAGCTCACGTATTGATTCTTCTGCCTCAGATATTCTGCTATTTATTCCTTCTAGAGTAGTTTTAATTTCAGTAATTGTGTTGTTTGTATGTTTATTATTTAGTTCCTCTTTTCAATTCAGTTCCATCACTCAGTCATGTCCGACTCTTTGTGACCCCATGAATTGCAGCACGCCAGGCCTCCCTGTCCATCACCAACTCCTGGAGTTCACTCAGACTCATGTCCATCGAGTCAGTGATGCCATCCAGCCATCTCATCCTCTGTCGTCCCCTTCTCCTCCTGCCCCCAATCCCTCCCAGCATCAGTCTTTTCCAGTGAGTCAACTCTTCTCATGAAGTGGCCAAAGTACTGGAGTTTCAGCTTTAGCATCATTCCTTCCAAAGAAATCCCAGGGTTGATCTCCTTCAGAATAGACTGGTTGGATCTCCTTGCAGTCCAAGGGACTCTCAAAAGTCTTCTCCAACACCAGTTTTTAAATTGACTCTTTAATTCTTACATGTGTTCCCAATTAAAGATTTTAAAAGTAAAAAAAAAAAAGTAAAAAAAAAGAAGATTGAGTATAAAAAAAAAAGTCACAGAATGAAGCACTTCAATAAAAGTTCCTTCCTTTCTGCCAAAAAAATAAACAAATAAATAAATTGATTCTTGTGTTTTCTCCATTCTATTTTCAAGGTTTTTGATCGTCTTTACTATCGTCTTTCTGAGTTATTTTTCAGGTAATTGCATATTTTCTCTTCATTTATTTGGACTTCTGTGTTTCTAGTTTGTTCCTTCAATTGTGCAGTATTTCTTTGCCTTTTCATCCTTATTATTATTATTATTACTTATTGTGTTTGAAGTCTCCTTTTCCAAGGCTTTAAGGTTGAATTCTTTCCTCCTTTTGGTTTCCACTCTCCTAAGGTTGGTTCAGTAGTTTGTGCAGGCTTCCTATAGTGTGATATTTGTGCTGAGTTGTTTTGCTTTTTTTTTTTTCCTCTAATGGGCAGGCCTGAGTGAATAGGTAATCCTGTCTGCTGATGATTGTGTTTGTATTTTTCTCTCATTTGTTTTTTGGAGGACACATCCTGCACAGGGTGCTACTCATAGTTGTGTGATGCTAGATCTTGTATTCAAGTGGTTTCCTTTGTGGTAGTTCTCACTATTTGATACTCCCTAGGGTTAGGAGTTCTCTGATAGTCTGGGTTCTTGGAGTCAGTGTTCATACTCCAAATGCTCAGGGCTTGATCTCTGGCCAGGAACAGAGATTCCACAGGTTGTTTGTTATGGCATTAAATGAGATTAAACAAATATTCCAAAATGAGAAACCAAAAATGAACCTCAAGTAAGTGGCAGTTACAAAGTCAGGCAAATAATAATTAAAATAATGGAATATACATATACATATACACCCATAAGCAAAACTAAAAAATTCCAAAAAATAAAGTACTATAGATTGACCTGGTGAACAAAGGAAACCAAAAATTATATCCACCAGTTAAGAACAAAACTAACTAAAGCACAGTATTGGAAAGCAAAACTAAAGCAAGGTGGCAACTAGGGAATAAAACAATGCAAACAGATCTAACAAATTCAATGAGGAAAAAGAAAGGAAAGAAAGGAAATAAAGAAAGAATAGAAATGTAAAGTTAAGTAGAGTTAGATAAAGAAGATTTATATATATTAAAGATTAATTGCAACAGGAAAATACAGTAGGTAAAGCAAAGGAATAAATGTATAAAAACTAATAATAGGTTAAAAAATTAAAATTAAAAAAGAGAGAGAAAAAAAAAAAGAAAACGAAGAATAATGAAAAGTCCACAGAACTGCAAAAGGTCAATGTAGAAGCGGAAGTTTATAACAGCAATAAAAAGTATGATTTTAATAATCAATAGCTTAATTAGATTTCAAAATGCTATTAAAATCTACAACTACAACAGAGGGGGGGGAAAAGAAAATAATTCCAAAAGATACTATAAAAACAAGTAAAAATATAAGATTAATAAAGGTTTTTTTTTTTTTTTTTTTTTTTTCTTGAGTCTCTGCTGTCAGCCTCCTTTCCCTCACTAGGAGTCACAGCACCTCACTTCCCTAGGGTATCCTCCAACACTGCCACCTGCCACTGGTATCTGCTGTGGGGGCAGCTCAGACTCAAATCTGATCCTACTCCTGTATGTCCTTGCCTTAAATGTCCACAGCTATCAGAACTAGTGTGTTTTCTTTTGTGGGAGATCTCAATGTCCTTTTATATATTCCACAGACACAGAGTCTGCCTAGTTGATCATGTTGATTTAATCTGCAGCTTGTACAGCTAGTGGAAAGGTTTTGGGTCTTCTTCCTTCACCACACTGCCCCTGGGTTTCAATTGTGGTATTATTTCCACCTCTGCATGTGGGTGGTCCACTAGGGTTTACTCCTGAGAATGCCCTGGAGGACTTGGGTCTACCCCAGTGAGGGCCATGTGTGGAGGTGGTACAGCTACTTGGGTCACAGGGCCTCTGGCAGAACAAGGTACTCAGGGGATTTGATGGCTATGGCAGCAGGAAATACAGTGCTCTAGAAAGTTATGGCAACCAGTATTGGCCAATACACTCCAGTATTCTTGCCTGGAGAACTGCCCTGGCAGAGGAACCTTCCAGTCCACATTCTACAGAGTCACAAAGAGTCAGACACGACGGAAATAACCCCAAGTGTATAGACATAAGACTTCTTTTTTACCTGCAGCAGCTCTGCCCCAGTGAGGTTGAGCATGAAGGTCCCACAATGGAGACCCTGACAGCACCAATTGTGCAGGGATATGGACTACTGCAGGAGTTATGGCCCTAGCAGAGTCTTTTTTGGAGCCTCCAGTAGATGGCTATCAAAAGGCTTCTTTGGCTAGTCTTTCTCCATAGCTTCACCTGTTCAAGTACATAGAGGGAGCCCCCTGGCTGGGGTCCTACTCTGTAGACTGGCATACTAGTCACTTAAAGGGGCACCCTGGCTGAGATCCTACTCAGTTGTTCTGAGCATCAGGTACTGAATGGACCAGTTTCTCTATTATTCAGCTGCCGATGCTGGCATGTGGGGAGAGAGAGGCTGTGGTGATGGCTCCACCACCTATGCGTGACTCAGCAATATTGCCTTGCTTCCGTGACTGCCTGAATTTCCTTTACAGACATTTCCCACCACAATCTCCTCCTTAATATCCTTTCGGTCCAACTCTCTGCAATCAACAGCCGCCCTCATCTTGGGATTGTTCCACCATCCGTATGTTCCAGCTCCCAGTCACTGTGTCTTCTAGGGGACCTACATCCCTGTCCAGGGTATGTATGGCTGTGGCAAGGGCTGTCTGATTCTCATTCCATTTAGGCTGCCACAGATCAGCTGCTTCATTCTCATCCTTAAATATTTCTCCTCTGACCCAGACACTTGCCCTGATCTGGGAATTGGACCCCTGCTTCATTTCCCAAACCCACTGAGGGCAGGTTCACTTCTACTAACACTACTGCTTTTTCCCCCAGTTCCTTTGGCCTACCAACTTATTTGTGGTTCTATCTTTTCTGGTGGTCAGGTACTCCTTTCTTTTCTCATCTGGTGTTCTGCAAGCACTTCTTTGTATGAAGGTGTTTTCCTCACGTATCCACATCCACCTACTACTCCACCATCTTGTTCCAACTCAAAAAGCCTCATGATGAGGGTGAAAGAGGAGAGGGAAAAAGCTGGCATAAAATTCAAAATTCAAAAAATGAAGATTATGGCATTCAGTTGTCACTTTATGACAAAAAGTTGGGGAGAAATAGGAAACAGTGACAAACTTTACTTTCCTGGGGTCCAAGATCACTGCAGATGATGACTTCTGCTATGAAATTAAAAGGTGCTTGCTCCTTGGAAGAAAAGCTATGGCAAACCTAGACAGCATATTAAAAAGCAGAGATATCACTTTGCCAACAAATGTCTGTATAGTCAAAGCTATGGTTTTTCCAGTAGTCATGTATGGATGTGAGTGTTGGACTATAAAGAAAGCTGAGCACCGAAGAATTGATGGTTTTGAACTATGGTATTGGACACAACTCTTGAGAGTTCCTTGGACACCAAAGATATCAAATCAATCAATCCTAAAGGAAATCAAACCTAATTATTCATTGGAATGACTGATGCTGAAGCTGAAGCCCCAACTTCAGGCACATGATGTGAAGAGCCAATTCATTGGAAAAGTCCATGAAGCTGGGAAATATTGAAAGCAGGAGAAGGGGACGACAGAGGATGAGATGGTTGAATGGCATCACTGACTCAGTGGACATGAATTTGAGCAAACTCTAAGAGATGGTGAAGGATGGGGAAGCCTGCCGTGCTACAGTCCTTGGGGTTTCAAAGGGTTAGACACGACTTAGTGACTGAATAACAACAAATCCCAAATAAACTCAGTGAGCTAAAGGGAAAAAAAAAATTCAATGAGCTCAGGAATAAAATTAGTGAAGAAAAGAAATACTTTACCAAAGAGATCAAAACTCCAAATAAAATCAAATAGAAATTCTGAAGTATTGGACATCATAGCCACAATATACAGGGGGGAAAGCACTCAAATTAAAAAGAAATGAGTAAAACTGAGTTTGCAAATGATATAATATACATAGAAAATCTTGAAAACACCATGAGAAAAATGTTAAAATTCATCAATGAATTCAATAAAGTTGCATGATACAAAATTAGTATACAGAAATCTTTTTTTTAATACAGTAAAAATGAACTATCATAGAAATTAATAAAACAATCTCACTTACAATTTTATAAAAAAATAATAAAATATCTAGGAATCAATTTTACCCAAGTAGGTGAAAACTTCTACTAAGAAAGCTTTAAGACACTGATGAAACAAACTGAAGGTGACATAAACAAATAAAAAAATATACTCTGCTCAGAGATTGGAAAAATGAGTCTTGTTCAAAGGATTGTACTACCCAAAGAAATCTACAGATCCATTGTAACTTCTACTAAAATACCACTTTTCACAGACCTAGAACAAATATTTCAAAAATTTATATGGAAAAATAAAAGACCTTGTATAGCCAAAAAAACTTGAGAAAGAAGAACAAAACTAGAGTTATCATGGTCCCAAATTTCAAACTATATTATAAAGCTACAATAATCAAAGCAATATGATTTTGACATTAAAATAGATATGTTGAGCAATGGATAAGATAGAGAGCTTAGGAATGAAACTACACTTTTATGGTTAATTAACCTATGGCTTAGAATGCCAGAATATAGAATGGGGAAAAAACAGACTCTTCAACAAACAGTGTTGAAAAAACTTGACTCCTCCATGTAGAAGAATCAAATTGGACTAATTTCTCACACCATGTACAAGTATAAACAGGATTAAAGACTTAAATATAAGACTTGAAGCCATTAAACTCTTAGAAGAGAACATAGGCAGCACACTATTTGACACTGGCTTTAGCAATTGTTTTTTTGAGTATGTCTTTTCAGGTGAGGGAAACAAAAGCAGAATAAACAAATGGCAATATATCAAACTAAAAGTTTTTGCACAGCAAAGGAAACTATCAACAAAATAAAAGAGCCAGCTACTCAGCTACTGAATGGGAGAAGATATCTGTACACCATATATCTAATGAGGAGTTAATAGTCAAAATATGCAAAGATCTCATACAACTCAGTATCACAAGAGCAAACAACCCAATTAAAAATGGGCAGAATACCTGAATAGATATCTTTCCAAAGAAGACATACAGACAGACAAGAGGCCCGTGTAAAGATGTTCAACGCTCATCTAGGAAACGCAAATCAAAACCACAATAAGCTATTAGACCACACCTGTCAGAATGGCTATTATCAAAAGACAACAAATAACAATTAAGGATGTAGAGAAAAGTGAACCCTAGTTCACTGTTGGTGGGGATGTAAATTGGTAGAATTGCTAATGAAAACAGCATGGAAATTACTCAAAATATTAAAAATATAGCTACCATTGTTGTTTTTGTTATTGTTTAGATTTAAGTCATGTCTGACTCTTTTGTGACCCCATGAACTGTAGCCCACAAGGCTCCTCTGTCCATGGGATTTCTCAGGCAAAAATACTGCAGTGGGTTGGCATTTCCTTCTCCAGGGGATCTTCCCAACCCAGGAATCGAACCCACATCTCCTGCTTTGACAGTTGGATTCTTTATCACTGAACCACCAGGGGAGTCCATAGCTACCATATAATCCAGTAATTCTTTCTGTTACAATATACATATTTTTTCAGTCATATCATTAAAGTTATTGCTGTTTTGTCTATTGTTGTTTTCCATGGTTTTATTTTTGTTAACTCTATTATCATTTTTAATTTTATTCTATTATTTCATATTATAAACTGCAATTGGCATTGATAACAGTAATATAAAAACAGAAAACATTCTCTCTTTGTAGGAGCCACACAAATTGTTTATTAAAATATGAAGTTTTTAAACATTTTTTGAAAATTCATCTCTATACAAAGTAGTGTATAATAGTTATTTGACAAAGGTTGAAAATTGAACTGATAAATGATGGGAAATGATTGATGAAAAATTCAATAAACACTATATGATCCAGTAATTCTATTTTTGGGTATTTTTCCAAAGAAAACAAAAGTACTAATTCAAAAAATATATGCACTGCTATGTTCATTGCTGCACTGTTTACAACAGCTAAAATATGGAAGTATCCTAAGTGTCCATCAATATATGAATAGATAATATATAGGATAATATATGGAGAAGGCAATGGCAACCCACTCCAGTACTCTTGCCTGGCAAATCCCATGGACGGAGGAGCCTGGTAGGCTGCAGTCCATGGGGTCGTTAAGAGTCAGACACGACTGAGCTACTTCACTTTCACTTTTCACTGTCATTCATTGGAGAAGGAAATTACAACCAACTCCAGTGTTCTTGCCTGGAGAATCCCAGGGATGCGGGAGCCTGGTGAGCTGCCATCTATGGGGTCGCACAGAGTCGGACATGACTGAAGTGACTTAGCAGCAGCAGCAGCAGGATAATATATGATAGAATATTATATATATATATATGTATATATATATATATATATATGATAGACTATTATTTATCCACTAAAAAGAATGAAATATTGCCATTTGTGACAACATAGTTGGACTTAAAAAGCATTAGAGCTTCCCTGGTGGCTCAGCCAGAAAAGAATCCATTTGCAATCACATTGCAGGTTCAGTCCTTTTACTGGGAAGATCTCTTGAGAAGAGAATGGCTACCCACATCAGTATTCTTGCCTGGAGAATTCCATAGACAGGGGAGTTTAGCAGACTATAGTCCATTGAGTTGCACAGAGTTAGACACTACTGAACAATTAAGCACACACAAAGGGTGTTATACTAAATGAAATAAATCAAACAAAGACAAATATGATATAATTTCACTTACATGTGGAATCTAGAAAATAAGACAAAGGAACAAATGTAACAAAAATGACTCATAGAAAACAGATTGTTATCATAGCAGAGCCCTGTTGGGGAATGAGTGAAAAAGGTGAGGAATATTAAAAAACATAAACTTCCAGTTACAAAATAAATGAGTCCAGGGGATGAAATGTACAGCATGGGGAATATTGTCAATTATATTGTAATATGTTTGCATGGTGAAAGATGATAACTAGTCATAGCACGGTGATCAATTTGTAATCTATAGAAATATCAAATCATTAAGGTATGCATTTAGAACTAATGTAGACATACAGGTCAATTAGACAGCAACTGAAAAAAAATATGTAGACATTGGGATGAAATGTATCAAAATGTTAATGATGATTATCTCTGGGGGTTCAGATTATAGGTGATTTTTAATTTCCACTTTAGACTTTTATGTATTTCTAGTTTTCTTCAATGAACATAAATTTTAAAGTTAGAAAGAAAACAATAAATGCCATTTAAAAAGAAAGAAATGCATTAAAGAAAACACAAAAAAATTGTGGAAAAATTCCATGTTTATTGATCTGAAGAATAATTATTAAAATGTCCATTCTACACCATGCCATCCATAAATTGTACACAACTCCTATCAAAAAGTCTTTTCTTTTCCCCACAGAAATAGAAAACCAATCCTAAAATTTGTATAACAAAAGACCCCAAACAGCCAAGGCAATTGTGAGAAGGAAGACAAAGCTGGAGGCATCACATTTCCTGATTTCAAACTTTACTACAAAGCTTTAGTAATTAAAAGAGAATTACACTGGCATAAAATTATACACATAGACCAATAGAACAGAACAGAGCCCACAAATAAATCGCTGCTTTTATGGTCAGCTAAGACAAGGGTATCAATAACATTCAGCTGGGTTTGGAAAGTCTTTTCAACCTGGGAAACTGCATAATTCAATGCAGAAAAATGAAACTGGACTCATCCATTAAACCATTCACAAAAATTAACTGAAAATAAATTAAAGCCTTAAACATGACATTGGTATCAGCAAAGATATTTTTAAATATGACAGCAAGAGCACAAGAAACAAAAGTAAAGATGAACAATTATGACTACATCAAGCTTTAAAAAAAAACTTCTTCACACTAAAAAAATAAAAATAAAAATAAAAATACAAAGACAATCTATGAACTAGGAGAAAATATTTACACCCAAATATCAGATAAGGGATATATTATATCCAAAGAATTCATGCAACTTAATAACAACAACAACAGAAAAAATCCTTTGTAAAATGAACAGAGAAACTAAATAGACTTTTTCCCAAAGATATCCAAATGTGCAATAACAAGATACTCAGCATCAGTAATAATTGGAAATTCATATCAGAATCACAATGAAATATCTCACACATATTAGAAGGGCTACTGTCAAGAATGCAAGAGATTAACAGTGTCAGCAAGGATGCTGAGAAAAAGAAACTGTTGTTCACTGTTGGTGGGAATGCAAATTTATTCAGACACTGTGGAAAACAACTTGGAGGCTTCTCAAAGAATTAAAAATTGAACTACCATATGTAGTCCAACAATTCTCTCAGTGTGTCCATATACAAAGGAAAACATAAGCATTCCTATGTTTACTACAGGATTTTTCAGTATAGCCAAGATACAGAGGCAACCTAAGTATCTGTAAATGGATGAATAGATAAGGAAGATTTCATAATTTCCTCCACTCACATAGGGGAGTATTTTTCAACTATGAGAAAAAAAGGAACTTTGACAAAGTGTATTATGTAAGTCAGACAGATGGTATCACTTATACATGTAAATAAAAAAAAAGTTGAATTCAAAAAAACAGAGTGCAGAATTATGGCTGCCATGGCCTGGCAGTAGGACAGCTGGGGAAATGTTGTTTACAGATACAAACTTACAACCCATAGATAAATAATTCCTCGAAATCTTATGCATGCCATAGTGAATATAGATAAAAATGTTGTATATAAACTTCCAGTTGCTAGAATACTTTTAGATCTTAATGGTTCCCACCACAGAAAGTAAATAATAAGTGTGTGGCAATATAGAACTGCTACTAACAACACTATGGTAATCATAATGTAATATGTAATTATATCAAATTAACACATTGTATATCATAAACTACACAGTTTTACATGTCAAATATATCTCAAAAATAAATTTCAAAAAAATAATGCAAAAAATGTTAAGTTTTGAAAGTCTTTGAAGTTCTGTAAAAATACAAGGAAGTATTGTTATTATTGGAGCATCCCTGGTAGCTCAGAGGTTAAAGCGTCTGCCTGCAATGCGGGAGACCTGGGTTTGATCCCTGGGTCGGGAAGATCCCTTGGAGAAGGAAATGGCAACCCACTCCAGTATTCTTGCATGGAGAATCCCATGGACAGAGGAGCCTGGTGGGCTACAGTCCATGGGGTCGCAAAGAGTCAGACATGACTGAGTGACTTCACTTCACTTCATTGTTATTATTACAGATATAATGATAATTAAATATATTGACTGACAAAGTATTCCATGCACTGGAACATCTTCTATTCGAGGTAACTTATGTATCAAAGATAGTTAATATGCGGTGAAATTCTTTTTATCCCTTTTAAGAGTTTGATGTTAATCTGAGTAGTAACTATTAATCTAACATGACTAGTACTACATAAGACTTTAGAATTTCTACTCTATTTGAAAATGATTGGTCGATTTACTATACAAATACATATAGTGTACTTTGGATTTAAGAAACTGATCCATTAATTCTTTTGGTGTTATACAATCCCTTAATAAAAATGAATATTCATTTGAAATGAGATTTTGAAATAAAATGTCAACAGTCCAGTAACACAATGTATTTTTAAAGGTTTTATAGTACTCAGAGTACAACACACATTTTTATTCATGTTTTAAAGAAAAGAAATAAAATCAGCAACCAGTTTATATTACTTCCTTTTCTTCTTTTTTATCTTCCTTTCTGCTCATCCACATCAATGACATGAGATGTGGGTTATCTTTGCCAAAGCATAACAAAGATATGCATGTAAGACCTGTCAGAATGAGATAGTAAGTAGAGTTATGTCCAAATTTGAAGATGACATGAACTTTAAAGTAAAGAAGTGCTCCCAATTAACAATTAATTGTCATATAGAAAGCAAAAGCTTGATTAAAGATTTGCATCATTTTGCATCAAATATCTAGAAAAGGCAATTTGAAAGGAAATAGATTGAACGTGTATCATCATCTCTGGATCACTAAAGAAATAATATGAAGTGAAAGAAAGTTTCAATTAATCACCTTTATTTGTAAAGACTATATTTTTTTAAATGAATGCTAATATTGTAAGCATTTAAAGTAGTTAAGATCTCACAGGAGCTCTGACTTCTTACTTTTTGGGTAAAACGTTGAAAAGATGAAAAGAAGCTCAATGCTGAGTAATAAAAGATGTTTATAAATCTTTAGTCAGGGACACTTAAAGGCAGTTAAGAAAGCAACACTTAGGGGAAAAAATACATGATTGGTATAATAGGAAAAAAATCTGAAAGTGTCTTATAAACCTTCACGTTAATATTATTCTCATTATCCTGTTCAATTTTATCTATTTCTGTGTTAATACATTACTGGTAGCTCTCTTTTCTCTTAATTTATGTTATGATTTTTTTTTTCCTTGAGCTGAGAGATACTTTTTATACATTTGAGGTCTTTTAACAGAGTGCTTTATGAAGGGTGTAGATTTCTCATTTCAAGCTGTGAAACTTACACAAGAGAGAACTCAGTGGGGGAGGTTTTACCTAGCCTAACAGCTATTGCTAAGCAGTCAGAACAGAATAAGAATTGTATTAAAGATGGAAAATACCAAATGTAAAATCTTTGCTGAATATGGCACAGCTAACTAAATGTGAGCTTTCTCAGAATATGAAATGTGTAGCTATACTATTTGGACTCTAACACATGACACATACGGGCAGTTTTAATTTGGACAAAAGTTTTATATAGCTTGACCCAAGGAGTTGATAGACTTTCCCTGACTCTAATGCAGGAGTTTTCAAACTATTGCCATGGGTCAAATCCATTCTACACCATTTTTTTTTAATTAATATTTTATTAAAATGTTGCCAGAATTATTTTTTTATGTATTGTCTATGGCTGCTTTGAGGCTATATCAGCATAGGTGAATAGTTGCCACAGAAAATTTATGGTCTGAAAAACTGAAAATATTTACTGTGTGTCCCTTTACAAGAAAGTTTGTTGATACCAGCTTTAGTGTTTCTTTCTATTGCAAAGTGATAGAATTTTACAGGAAAAGACACAAGATTTGTTTATATTTCCACATATATAACAAGACATCTGAAAACAAATTTCTAAGCATCTAAAACAGATGCAGGAACACTTCACAATGGGAGCCAAGTTGGCAAATATCACTAAGAAAAAAACTCTGTTGACCAGTGTGTCATTGTTGCATGCATAAACAATGCATGACTGTGTCATATGTTGCAAGGTTGGTTTCCAAACATCCTTGAAGATTTTATAAATATTCATTAATTTATTCATCTGGGAAGTAAACCAGTCTTTATTTGATTGGCTATTTTATAATTATCAAACACTGAGTTCCAGTTAAGTTGTGGACTATAACATTAATTTTTGTTATTGTTCAGGGTAGAAAATTTGTAGTTCTTTCAGAATGTGTTTGAACATTAAAGACTAGCAGTTTAAAACAAGTAGATAAATGTCAACATATATAAACTCCATGTGCTACGCTTGGTTACTCTGTCATGTCCAACTCTTTGTGACCCCATGGACTGTATAGCCTGCCAGGCTCCTCTGTCTGTGGAGATTCTCCAGGCAAGAATACTGGAGTGGGTTGCCAGGCTCTCCTCCAAGGGATCTTCCTAACACAGGGATCGAATCAGGGTCTCCTGCATTACAGGTGGATTTTTTACCAGCCGAGCAACCAGGCAAGCCCTATATAAACACCATGGCAACCACAAATCAAAAACTTGCAATAAGTGAAAGTGAAGTTGCTCAGTCCTGTCCGACTCTTTGTAACCCCATGGACTGTAACCCACCAGGCTCCTCCGTCCATGGAATTTTCCAGGCAAGAGTACTGGAGTGGATTGCCATTTTCTTCCCTAGGGGATCTTCCCAACAGATACACAAAAACTAGAAACACAAGCATACCAGTAGAGGATATCATCAAATCACAAGGGAAGGAAATAAAAGAAGAAAATGAGAAAGAAGAACTACAAAAACTAAAGGCAGGGAGAAGTAATAAATGTCAGTAAGTACATATGTATCAATAATCACTTTAAAAGTCAATGGACTAAATGCCCTAATAAAAAGACATAGTGTGAATGATTGGATAAAAAATAAAACAGAATCCATCTAGATGCAGCCTATAGGAGATTCACTTTAGAGCTACAGATTGAAAGACACACCATGTGTATCTTTAGACATACACAGACTGAAAGCGAAGGAATGGAAAAATGTATTTCATGCAAGTGGAAATGACAGGAAATTGGAGATAGCAATACACACATCAGACACAATACACTTCAAAGTAAAGTCTGTAACAAGACAAAGAATGGCATTATATAATGATAAAGGGCCAATAAAATAAGATATAACAATCGTTTACTTATATGCACTCAGTAGAGGAGCACCTAAAAATATGAAGCAAATATCATCAGATAAAGGGAGAAAATGGCAATAATAAAATTAAAGTTTGAGACTTTAACACCCAACTTACATCAATGGACAGATCATAAAACAGGAAATTAGTAACAAAATAGCATTTAAGTTGTTAAATGGCACATTTATATAGGTTAGACTTAATAAGAAATGCTATCCAAAAACAGAATACACAATCGTTTCAAATGCATATTTGAGAACATGGAATGTTCCTGAAAGGTTGTTGCTGAATGAAAAGATGGCTGGGATTCTTGGCCTCGGGAGGAGAATTCAATCTGGGGCCAGAGATGAGGTTTGATCACTCAGAGCTTTGTGTAATAAAGTTTTATTAAAGTATAAAGGAGATAGAAAAAGCTTCTGACATAGGCATCAGAAGGGGGCAGAAAGAGTGCCCCACGGCCAGTCTTCAGCTGGATATTATATAGTCACTAGCAGTCTGTTAACGAAAGAAAGGAATGTCTTAAAACTCAGAATGGCACCAGGCCCCTCACCCATAAGATGCATTTTGGGATAATCTTGGCACCAAATGGTTCATCCTGGGCCATAAAATGATTAACCTGAATCTTGTAGAAGGGCAGATTACCATACAAATAGTTTCGTTTACATAGATTAGGGGGAAAATATCTGAGTATAATGTACTGGTTTGTCAAGTAGGTTCTGAGCCATTTGACAAAACCGACTTGAAGACAGAGTTTGCGGTAAATGCATAGTACATTCTGCTAAGTCACTTCAGTTGTGTCCGACTCTGTGTGACCCCATAGACGGCAGCCCACCAGGCTCCCCCATCCCTGGGATTCTCCAGGCAAGAACACTGGAGTGGGTTGCCAATTCCTTCTCCAATGCATGAAAGTGAAAAGTGAAAGGGAAGTCGCTCAGTCGTGTCTGACTCATAGCAACCCCATGGACCACAGCCTACCAGGCTCCTCTATCCATGGGATTTTCCAGGCAAGAGTACTGGAGTGGGGTGCCATCACCTTCTCCGGCATATTACATTAGCATAGTTTAAGAAAAACATTTCCATAAGAAAAATGCATTGGTTATCTCAAGGTTTGAGAATAGTTAACTTCAGGTGAAGCCAGGTGTCTTTATGGCAACACAGTATTTTAAGAGAAACCTCCTTTTAAATTTGTATAGAGAAGGAAAAAATATCGTGTTTGTTTCTTCTTGCCACTTAAGAGAGATAAAAATGTCTGACACTTGCAGGCTATTTCCTCTGTTTGGAGACCCTTGGCCTTCCTGCCAGTTACCCTTTCATACCCCAGGAGATATAAAATGACAGGTCACAAAACAAGCCTCACCAAACTAAAAAGATAGAAATTATATCAAGTATTTTTTACAAACATCAGTGCTATGAAACTAGAATTCAACAACAGATGAAAAATGGCAAAAAAAAAAAAACATGGAGACTAAATAACATGCTATTAAAAACAAAACAAAACAACAACAACAACAACAACAAAACTCCACAGGTCAATGAAAAAATAAAAGAAGAAATGAGAAACTAACTTGAGACAAATGGAAATGGAAACACAACCTTCCAAAATCTATGGGAGGCAGCAAAAGCAGTTCTAAGAGGAAAAAACAAACAAACAAAAAAAAAAAAAAAAAAAAAAAAAAACATAGCAATACTGGCTTCTGTCAAGAAACAAACAAAAAAATAAAATACATAGCTTAATCTAAAGGTATCAGAGAAAGAAGAATAAACAAACCACAAAGATAACAGAAGGAGGGGAATAAGAAAGATCATAGAGGGATTTAATAAAATAGAGACTAAAAAACACTAGAAAAGTTCAAAGACATCCAGACATTTAAACAAAACAAACAAAATTAATAAGCCTTAAACCAGGCTCATCAACAAAAAAAGTAAAGACAAAGGACCCAAATAAACAAGATAACAAATGAGAGGACAAATAACCACCATCATCACAGAAATACAAAAGATCATTAAAAATACTATGAACAATTGTATGCCAACAATTGGACAATCTATAAGAAATGGACAAATTTGTTAGAAATGTACAACCATTCAAGACAGAATCAGAAAAAAGAAAGACAATCTGAACAGAGCCGTCACTAGTTGTGAAAGTGAGTTAACAATAATAATTAAAAAAAAAAAAAATTCCAGCAAAAGAAAAAGTCCAGTAGTAGATGGTTTCATAGGGGCATTCTGCCAAACATGTAAAGGAGAGCTGATACCCATTCTTTTCAAACTATTTCAAAAAATTGTAGAGTATATTCCCAAATTCATTCTATGAGGCCGTTATTACCCTGATACCAAAACCAGGTAAAGATAATGCAAAAAAGAAAACTACAGACTAATATAGATGAAAAATTCTCAACACAAAGTTAACAAACCAAATTCAGTAACAGATATAGGCATCCCATTCGCTATTAAAAGTTTGAGTTATTCCAGGCATGCAAGAATGGCTTAACATTCTTAATCAATGGGATATACCACATTAACAAAAGGAAGGGTAAAAATCACATGACCATCTGAGTAGATGCAGGAAAAGCCTTTGACAAAATTCAACATCCATTCATGATAAAAACTCATACCTTCTTATCAGAAAGGATATGAAAAGAACATATATCAACATAATAAAGGCCATTTGTGACAAATGCACAGCTAACATAATACCCAATTGTGAAAAGCTGAAAGTTTTTTTCTCTAAATTCTGAAACGAGACAAGGATGCCCACTCTTAAAACTTCTATTTGGTTTGGTATCAAAAATCCTTGCCGCAGAAATCAGTCAGGGGAAAAGAAATAAAAGTTATCAAAATTGGAAGGGAAGGATTAATACTGCCACAGATGACATTGTACATATATAGAAAACACATATACTATCCACTAAAATCTGTTAGAATGAATAAATAAATTCAACAAAGTTGCAGGATACAAGATTAATATACAGAAATAGATTGCTTCTCTATAAATTAATAATAAAATATCAGAAAGAGCAAGCAAGAAAGAATCCTATTAAAAATCATACCAAAAAGCATAAATACCTCAGAGTAACCTTAACTAAGGAGGTGAAATACATATAATCTGAAAATTATAAAATGTTGATGAAGAAAATTTTAGATGATACAAAGAAATGGAAAGATAGCATGTATTCTTGGGATTGTAAGAACTAGCATTGCTAAAAAGTCCATAGTATTCAAAGCAGTCTACAGATTTCATACATCTGTATCATAATAATAAAATATTTTCATGTACCTAGAACAAATAATCCTAAAATGCAAAAGACACTGAATAGTTAAAGCAATCTTCATAAAAATAAAACAAAACAATGCTGTAGATATCTCACTCTCTGACTTCAGCCTCTAGCACAAAGCTAAAGTAAACATAACAGTAGGGCACAGGTACAAACATTGAATCATTTATCTATGGAACAGAATACAGAGCCTAGAAATAAGCCCACACACTATGGTCAACTAATCTACAACAATGGAGCCAAGAATACACAGTGGAGAAACAACAGTCTTGTCAGTAAGTGGCACTGTGAAAACTGGTTAGCTACATGTAAAAAAAATGAAACTAGAATATTTTCTCACAACATATACTGAAATAAATTCAAAATGAATTAAAAAGCATAAAACATAAAATTATTAGAAGAAATCAAAGGGAGAACACTCTGAGATAAATAGTAGCAATATTTTTTGGACATGTCTCTTAAGGGATAGGAAACAAAAAGAAACATAAATGGGATGTAATTTTTTAAAATTACAAATAGAAGGAAACCATTGACAAAATGAAAAGACTAATGGATTGGAGAAAATATTTACAAATGATGTGAGTGATAAGGGGTTAAATATCCAAAATATAAAAATAGCTCGTACAGCTTAACATAAAAAAAGCCCAATAAAAATTTACAGAAGATTTGAATAGACTTTCTCCCAAAGCAAATATACAAATGGGCAGCAGGCACATCAAATGATGTTCAACATTGCTAACCATCAAAGAAATGCTAATCGGAACTTCATAGAGATATCACCTTCACACCTATCACAATGTCTATCATTAAAAGGTCTTCAAATAACAAACGTTGGCAGTTCAGTTCAGTCACTGAGTCGTGTCTGACTCTTTGTGATCCCATGGACTGCAGCATGCCAGGCTTCCCTGTCCATCACCAACTCCTGGAGCTTGCTCAAACTCATGCCCATTGAGTTAGTGATAACATCGAACCATCTCATCCTCTTTCATCCCCTTTTCCTCCCTCCTTCAGTCTTTCCCAGCATCAGAGTCTTTTCCAGTGAGTCAGTCCTTTGCATCAGGTGGCCAAAATATTGGAGCTTTGGCTTTAATATCAGTCCTTCCAATGACTATTCTGGGACTGATTTCCTTTAGGATTGACTGGTTTGATCTCCTTGCTCTCCAAGGTACTCTCAAGTGTCTTCCCCAACACCACAGTTCAAAAGCATCAATTCTTCAGCCCTCAGCATTCTTTATGGTCCAACTCGCACATCCATACATGACAACTGGAAAAACCATAGCTTTGACTATATGGAACTTTGTTGGCAAATAACGTCTCTGCTTATTCTTTTTTTTTTTTTTTTAATTTAAATTTATTTATTTTAATTGGAAGCTAATTACTTCATATGCTGTCAAGGTTTGCCATAGCTTTTCTTTTTTTAAATATAAACTTATTTATTTTAATTGAAAGTTAATTACTTTACAATATTGTATTAGTTTTGCTATAGCTTTTCTTCTAAGGAGCAAGAATCTTTTAATTTCATGGCTACAATCACCATGTGCAGTGATTTTGGAGCCCAAGAAAATAAAGGCTCTTGCTGTTTCTATTGTTTCCCCATCTATATGCCATGAAGTGAAGGGATCAGATGACATTGTCAAGGATATGAAGAAAAAGGTCCCCTAGGCCATCATTGTTGAGGATATGAATTGGTGCAACCACTATGGAAAATAGTATGGAGCTTCCTCAAGAAACTAAGAATAAAATTATCATATGATCCAGCAAAATTCCACTCCTGGTATACATCTGAAGAAAATGAAATCAATAATTCAAAAGATACATGTACCACAATGTTTATAGAAGCATTATTTATAATAGCCAAGATTTGGAAGCAACCAAAATGTCCATAAATCTATGAATGAATAAAGATGTGGCATATATATGTTTGTGTGTGTGTGTGTATATATAATTGGATACTACTCAGCCATAAAAAGAATATTATTTTTCCATTTGCAACATGGAAAAATTTGGAGGGTATTATGCTATGTGAGATAAGTCAACCAGAGAAATATGAAAGCTGCATTCTATCATTTATAGGTGGAATATATAAAATAGAAAAAAAAAATCAATGAATATAACAAAGCAAATAGACTCAAACACGCAGAAATAGTGTAGAGATTACCTGTGGGGAGAGGGAAGGGTGTAGAGTGAATTTAGCAGTGGGGGATTAAGAAGTACATCAAGGAAACAATGAAATTCTGTAAAGCAAGCATCCTTCAACAAAAAATCAATCAATTAAAAAAAAACAGCTTGAAAAAAAAGAAGTACAAATTAATTTGTATAAAGTAAATGTGTTATAGGTTTTTGGGGGCATGGAAAAAGATGGCAGATAAGTAAGATGGGAAGATCACTTGTCTCTTCAGAAAAACATAAAAAAGATCATAAAAATATGGAAAAACTCCTACAGAGAAACTTCTAAAGGAGAGCAGAAGACCCCAGGCCTCAAAAAAATCAAACTAATCTCCCTGGATAAGGTAGGACAAAAGATAAGGACATTTTAAAAAAAAATGGCAGAGAACTTCAGGACCGGAGCTTGTGCCATAAGGGAGGGAGAGAGTTGTGAAGGAGGAAAAGTTTTCATGCATTAGGAAATTCCCTCAAAGGCGGGACCAATGAGGAGTTGTGGAACCTCAGAGGAATGTGTTAAAGTAGGAGCTCAGAAGGCAAAATACAGAGAAAGCTGCCTAACAGCAATTCTCAGCTGTGAGCAGCTCATGGGGCCAGGGAGCTGAGAGAAATGCACACAAGCCTCTGCTGAGCAAAGGGCAGGGTACAGGATCAAAGAAAAATGGCTAGGAAGCTTAGGCCTGTAGCATAGGGTGGAGCCTGGGGGGCAGTTCAGTTCAGTTCAGTTCAGTCGATCAGTCATGTCCTACTCTTTGCAACCCCATGAACTGCAGCACACCAGGCCTCCCTGACCATCACCAATTCCCAGAGTCCAACCAAACCCATGTCCATTGAGTCGGTGATGCCATCCAACCATCTCACCCTCTGTCGTCCCCTTCTCCTGCCCTCAATCTTTCCCAGCAACAAGGTCTTTTCAAATGAGTCAACTCTTCACATCAGGTGGCCAAAGTATTCGAGTTTCAGCTTCAACAACAGAACTTCCAATGAACACCCAGGACTGATCTCCTTTAGAGATTTGCTGGATCTCCTTGCAGTCCAAGGGACTTTCAAGAGTCCTTGCCAACACCACAGTTCAAAAGCATCAATTCCTTGGTGCTCAGCTTTCTTTATAATCCAACTCTCATAGCCATACATGACCACTGGACAAACAATAGCCTTCACTAGATGGACCTTTGTTGCAAAGTAATGTCTCTGCTTTTTAATATGCTGTCTAGGTTGGTCATAACTTTCCTTCCAAGGAATAAGTGTCTTTTAACTTCATGGCTGCAATCACCATCTGCAGTGATTTTGGGACCCAGAAAAATAAAGTCAGCCCCTATTTCCACTGTTTACCAATCCATTTGCCATGAAGTGATGGGACCAGATGCCATGATCTTCGTTTTCCAAAAGCTAAGCTTTAAGCCAACTTTTTAACTCTCCTCTTTCACTTTCATCAAGAGGATCTTTAGTTCTCCTTCACTTTCAGCCATAAGGGTGGTGTTACCTGCATATCTGAGGTTATTGATATTTCTCCCGGCAATCTTGATTTCAGCTTATGCTTCCTCCAGCTCAACGTTTCTCATGATGTATTCTGTATGTAAGTTAAATAAGCAGGGATACAATATACAGACTTGAAATACTCCTTTTCCTATTTGGAACCAGTCTGTTGTTCCATGTCCAGTTCTAACTATTTCTTCCTGACCTGCATAGAAATTTCTCAAGAGGCAGGCCAGGTGGTCTGGTATTCCCATTTCTTTCAGAATTTTCCACAGTTTATTGTGATCCACACAGTCAAAGGCTTTGGCATGGTAAATAAAGCAGCAATCGATATTTTTTTCTGGAACTCTCTTGCTTTTTCTATGATCCAGAGGATGTTGGCAATTTGATCTATGGTTCCTCTGCCTTTTCTAAAACCAGCTTGATCATCTGGAAAAATTTCATGGTTAACGTATTGCTGAAGCCTGGCTTGGAGAATTTTAAGCATTACTTTACTAGCATGTGAGATGAGTGCAATTGTGCAGTAGATTGAGCATTCTTTGGCATTGCCTTTCTTTGGGATTGGAATGAAAACTGACCTTTTCCAGTCCTGTGGCCACTGCTGAGTTTTCCAAATTTGCTGGCATATTGAGTGCAGCACTTTCACACCATCGTCTTTCAGGATTTGGAATAGCTCAACTGGAATTCCATCACCTACACTAGCTCTCTTCATAGTGATGCTTCCTAAGGCACACTTGACTTCATATTGCAGGATGTCTGGCTCTAGGTGAGTAATCACCCCGTCGTGATTATCTGTGTCATGAAGATCCTTTTTGTACAGTTCTTCTGTGTATTCTTGCCACCTCTTCTTAATATCATCTGTTTCTGTAAGGTACCTACCATTTCTGTCCTTTATTGAGCCCATCGTTGCATCAAATATTCCCTTGGTATCTCTAATTTTCTTGAAGAGATCTCTAGTCTTTCCCATTCTTTTTTTTTTTTTTTTTTTTTCTCTCTATTTTGTTGCATTGATCACTGAGGAAGGCTTTCTTATCTCTCCTTGTTATTCTTCGGAACTCTGCATTCAAATGGATATATCTTTTCTTTTCTCCTTTGCTTTTCAGTTCCCTTCTTTTCACAGCTATTTGTAAGACCTCCTCAGACAGCCATTTTTCTTTTTTTCATTTCTTTTCCATGGGGATGGTATTGATCCCTGTATCCTGTACAGTGTCACAAACCTCCATCCATAGTTCATCATGCACTCCGTCTATGAGACCTAGTCCTTTAAATCTATTTCTTACTTCCACTGTATAGTCATAAGGGATTTGATTTAGATCATACCTGAATGGTCTAGTGGTTTTCTCCACTTTCTTCAATTTCAGTCTGAATTTGGCAATAAGGAGTTCATGTTCTGACCCATAGTCAGCTCCCATTCTTGTTTTTTTCTGACTGTATAGAGCTTCTCCATCTTTGGCTGCAAAGAATGTAGTCAATCTGATTTCAGTGTTTACCATCTGGTGATGTCCATGTGTAGAGTTTTCTCTTGTGTTGTTGGAAGTGGGTATTTGCTATGACCAGTGTGTTCTCTTGGCACGCTGTATTAGCCTTTGCCCTGCTTCATTCTGTTCTCCAAGGCCAAATTTGCCTGTTACTCCAGATGTTTCTTGATTTCCTACTTTTTGCATTCCAGTCCCCTATAATGAAAAGAACATCTATCTTTTGGGGTGGTAGTTGTAGAAGGTCTTGTAGGTCTTAATAGAACTGTTCAACTTCAGCTTCTTCAGCATTACTGGTTGGGGCATAGACTTGGATTACCATGATATTGAATGGTTTGCCTTGGAAACGAACAGAGATCATTCTCTTTTTGAGATTGCATCCAAGTACTGCATTTCAGACTTTTTTGTTGGTTATGATGGCTACTCCATTTCTTCTAAGGGATTCCTGCTCACAGTAGCAGATATAATGGCCATCTCAGTTAAATTCACCCATTCCAGTCCATCTTAGTTTGCTGATTCCTAGAATGTTGATGTTCACTCTTTTCATCTCCTGTTTGACCATTTCCAATTTACCTTGATTCATGGACCTGGCATTCCAGGTTCTTATGCAATATTGCTCTTTATAGCATCGAACCTTGCTTCCAGTCCCATCCACAACTGGGTATTGTTTTTGTTTTGGCTCCATCCTTTCATTCTTTCTGGAGTTATTCTTCCACTGATCTCCAGTAGCATATTGGGCACCTACTTTCCTGGGGAGTTCATCTTCCAGTGTCCTACCTTTTTGCCTTTTCATACTGTTCATGGGGTTCTCAAGGCACAAATACTGAAGTGGTTTGCCATTCCTTTCTCCAGTGGACCACATTCTGTCAGACCTCTCCACCATGACCCGTCCATCTTGAGTGGTCCCACATGGCATGGCTTAGTTTCATTGAGTTAGACAAGGTTATGGTCCATGTGGTCAGATTGGCTGATTGTCTGAGATTGTGGTTTCTGTCTGTCTGCTCTCTGATGCCCTGTCTTAGTGCCTACTGTCTTACTTGGTTTTCCTTACCTTGGACGTGGGGTATCTCTTCACGGCTGCTCCAGCAAAGTACAGCCTCTGTTCCTCACCTTGAACGTGGGGTAGCTCCTGCCCACCATCTTTCTGGGGAGCAGTAGCTCCAGCAAAGATCCCATGGAGAGGTAAGTGGCTGGTAGCCATGATGATGTGCTGAGAGGGCTACTTCAATGTGGCTGCAGAAATAGACATGGCTATCACTGCCAAAACTGGGAGGGGTGCCAGAGTCAGTGGACAAAACCAATGGGGGTCAGGACACCACCAATGGGGGTCCTCATCCCACAGGTTGCAGCTACCACCAGGCTTTGTGCAGGCACAGGTTACTGCCTGCACCTTGCTGGGAGCTTAAACAGCTGAGCTCTTCTAGGGACCCATGTACTGGGGCCTTTGCTTCTGGGAGAAATGAAGACCTTCCTCAGAACATGTCAACATCCAACAGGTCACTACTGCCAGAGGCGCTCCCCATTACAACCCATGTGTGTCTGCCATATCCTCCTCTCTTCACAGTCCACAAGAGCAAGTGAGCCATAATGAGCCTTGGCCTTCAACCTCTCATGTCTGTGATGGGCAACTCTAGGGGCAACTCTAAGGGCAACTCTAAACACTAGGAGCAGCTACAAGTGGGAATAAGACCAGACCTGAGACTGAGCTCACCCCACACTGCCCACAACAGGTCCAGAGACTTTCCTAGAAACATTAAAGGGTGTTGGTGTGAACCTCACTGGGTGCTGAGTGTTGCCTTCACCAAGAGTGCTGGGAACTTATCTTTTGTGCTGTATGGCTTGTGAAGTCTTGGACCTTAAATAGTCATTGAGCCTGAACCTCTGAGGTAAGAGTCTCAAACCCAAGACTTTCAAATACCAGCGAACTCCTGACCCCAAGGAACATTAATAGTCATGACCCTTCCCAAAGACCTCCATCTCAACACCAAAACAAAGGCTACCCAAAGGCCAGCAGGCACCAGTTCCCAGATACCCCACACCAATCCTTCAACAAAACAGAAACTCAACATTCTACGTTAGCAGACAAGTTGCCCAAAGTCATACTGAACCCATATACATCCCAAAGCATACTACCCAATGTGGTGCTGCCCTTCAGAAAGAAAAGATCAAGCACCATCAACCAGAACACATGCACAAGTCTCTCCAACCTGGAAATCATCAACAGAGAACTAGTCCAACTGCACCCATGGGCAGCAGACTTCACAACTGAGGAGAGCTACGACCTTTACAACACTTTTATTTTTTTAAATATAAAAAATTCACTTTCTATCCCCCCTACATACTTTTACCTCTACATTGGCCTTTTGCAGCACTGTAGACTTTTCCTTTTTCCTTTTTATTCCATTTTTTCAATTTAAAAAATTGTCCTGTTTGACTGCTTCTCTTATTGCTCTTTTCCTACTGTAGCTATCCATATATATATATATATATATATATCAGTTCAGTTCAGTCACTCAGTCGTGTCCGACCCTTTGCAACCCCATGAATTGCAGCACGCCAGGCCTCCCTGTCCATCACCAACTCCCGGAGTTCACTCAGACTCGCGTCCATCGAGTCAGTGATGCCATCCAGTCATCTCATCCTCTGTCGTCCCCTTCTCCCCCTTCCCGCAATCCCTTCCAGCATCAGAATTTTTTCCAATGAGTCAATTCTTCACATGAGGTGGCCAAAGTACTGGAGTTTCAGCTTTAGCATCATTCCTTCCAAAGAAATCCCAGGGCTGATCTCTTTCAGAACGGACTGGTTGGATCTCCTTGCAGTCCAAGGGACTCTCAAGAGTCTTCTCCAACACCACAGTTCAAAAGCACCAATTCTTCGGTGCTCAGCCTTCTTCACAGTCCAACTCACACATCCATACATGACTACTGGAAATAATGTCTCTGCTTTTGAATATGTTATCAAGGTTGGTCATAACTTTTCTTTCAAGGAGTAAGCGTCTTTTAATTTCATGGCTCCAGTCACCATCTGCAGTGATTTTGGAGCCCCCAAAAATCAAGTCTGACACTGTTTCCCCTCTTTCCCCATCTATTTCCCATGAAGTGATGGGACCGGATACCTTGATCTTCATTTTCTGAATGTTGAGCTTTAAGCCAACTTTTTCACTCTCCTCTTTCACTTTCATCAAGAGGCTTTTTAGTTTCTCTTCACTTTCTGCCATAAGGGTGGTGTCATCTGCATATCAGAGGTTATTGATATTTCTCACGGCAATCTTGATTCCAGCTTGTGTTTCTTCCAGTCCAGCATTTCTCATGATGTACTCTGCATTTAAGTTAAATAAGCAGGGTGACAATATACAGCCTTGATGTACTTCTTTTCCTATTTGGAACCAGTCTGTTGTTCCATGTCCAGTTCTAACTGTTGCTTCCTGACCTGCATACAGATTTCTCAAGAGGCAGGTCAGGTGGTCTGGTATTCCCATCTCTTTCAGAATTTTCCACAGACATGCACAAAACCTGGTATCACTCAGCTGCCAACAGGATGGAGTGCAGGACACCTCATCCAAACAAAAAGCAAGACAAAAAACACAAAAACAATCATCAGCAGACAAGATTCCCATAGACACTTCAAAATATATCATCTTGCACAGCCCTGCCTGTCAGAGGGAGAAGAAAAAAATCACTTCCTCCCACTAGAACACAGGCACAAATCACCCCTAACATAAGTCAACAGAAACCACTGAACCAACATTATCCACTGAGGGCAGAAATCAAAACAAGGAAAGGAATGTGACCCTAAACCTGGGAGAAGGAGATCTCAAATGAAGTAAGTTGGGGGGGGGGGATGAAAAAACAAAGAAATACAGCACAAATGAAAGAACAAGGTAAAAATTTACAAGACCAAATAAATGAAGAGAAATAGGCAAGCTACCTGAAAAAGAATTCAGAGTAATATAGTAAAGATATATCAAAGCCTCAAAAATAGAATTGTGCAATTAATACAATTAACAAAGACCTAAATAAAATAAAAATAAGCAGAGATGAATAATATGATTACTGAAGTTAAAAATAGTGTAGAAGGAACCAATAGTAGAATAAATGAGGCAGAAGAATGAATAGGTGAGTTGGAAGATAGAATGGTGGAAATAACGGCTGAAGAGCAGGATAAAGGTAAAGATAATGAAAATAATTGAGAATAGCCTCAGAAATCTCTGGGAGAATGTTTGAGTTATACAGATCCCCAGAGGAAGAAGAGAAAAAGAAAAGTTTGAGAAAATCTTTGAAGAGACATGGGAAAGGAAATAGTCAATCAAGTCCAAGAAGAACAGAGAGTTCCATACAGGATAAACCCAAGGTGAAACACATCAAGACACATCTTATCAAACTAATAGAAATCAAACTCAAATAAAGAATATTAAAAAAAAAAAAAAGGAATGGAAAAGCAACAAGTACCAAACAAGGGAAGCCCCATACAATTAACAGCTTATCTTTCAACAGAAACTCTGCAGGCCAGAAGGGAATGACAGGATAAACTTAAAGCACTGAAAGTGAAAAATCTACAACCAAGATTACTCTCCCCAGCAAGGATCTCATTCAAAACTGATAGACAAATAAAAAGCTTTACAGACAAGCAAAAGTTAAGAGAATTTAGTATCACGAAATCAGCTTTACAGAAAATATTAAAGGGACTTATATAGCCAGTAAACACAAGTGAAAGAAAAGACCTACAAATATATACCCAAAACAATTAAGAAAATGCCAACAGAAACATACACATCAATAACTACTTTAAATGCAATTAAATGGAATAAATGCTCTAATGAAGACACAGGTTGGTGGAATGGCTACAAAAACAAAACACGTATATCTGTTGTCTACAAGAGATTCACTTCAGACCTAGAGACACATACAGACTGAAAGTAAAAGGATAGGAAAATATATTTCATGCAAAGGGAAATTAAAAAAAAAAAAAAAGCCAGAGAGGCAATTCTCATTTCAGACAAAATAGACTTTAAAATAAAGAATATTACAAGAGATTTAAAAAAAAAAAAGACAGCACACAATGATCAAGGGATCAGTTCAAGAAGAAGATATAACAATTGTAAATATATATGCACCCAACATAGGAGCACCTCAATACATAAGTCAAGCACTAACAAACATAAAAGGGGATACTGAAAGTAACACAATAATAGTAGGAGACTTTAACACCCCATTTACAACAAAGGTTGTTTTTGTTCAGTGGCTAAGTCATGTCAGACTCTTCGAGACTTTTGTACTGCAGCACACCAGTCTTCCCTGTCCTTGACCATCTCCCAGAGTTTGCTCAAACTGGTGTCCATTGAAGTGGTGATTACATCCAACATTCTCATCCTCTGTAATCCCCTTCTCCTCCTGTCTTCAGGCGGCCAAATTATTGGAGGTTCAGTTTCAGCATCAG
Source organism: Budorcas taxicolor (assembly GCF_023091745.1). Taxonomy (NCBI): domain Eukaryota; kingdom Metazoa; phylum Chordata; class Mammalia; order Artiodactyla; family Bovidae; genus Budorcas; species Budorcas taxicolor. The sequence continues at coordinate 2,896,008 of NC_068935.1, forward strand.
TCCTTTCATGAATAATATTCAGGGTTGATTTCATTTAGGATTGACTAGTTTCATCTCCTTGCTGTCCAAGGGACTCTCAAGTGTCTTCTCCAGCACTACAGTTCAAAGGCATCAATTCTCCAGCACTCAGCATTTTTTATTCTCCAGCTGTCATACCCACACATAACTACTGGAAAAATGATAACTCTGACTATATGGACTATTGTAGGCAAAGTAATGTCTGGGCTTTTTAATATGCTGTTTGGGTTTGTCATAGCTTTTATTCCAAGGAATAAAAATCTTTTAATTTTATGGCTGCAGTCACTATCTGAAATGATCATGGAGCCCAGAAAAATAAAGTCTGTCACTGTTTCCATTGTTTACCCATCTATTTGCCAGAAAGTGATAGGATCAGATGCCATGATCTTAGCATTTTGAATGTTGAATTTTAAGCCAGCTTTCTCACTCTACTCGTTTACCTCCATAAAGAGGCCTTTTAGTTCCTCTTCACTTTCTGCCATAAAAGTGGTGTCATAGGCATATCTGAGGTTATTGATACTTCTCTTGACAATCTTAATTCCACTTGTGTTTCATCCAGCCCAGCATTTTGCAAGATGTGCTCTGCATATAAGTTAAATTAGCAGGGTGACAATATACAGCTTTGACACACTCTTTCCCCAATTTTGAACCATTCTGTTGTTTCATGTCCAGTTCTAATGGTCGTTTTTTGACCTGCATACAGGTTTTTCAGGAAATAGGTAAAGTGGTCTGGTATCCCCATCTCTTGAAGAATTTTCCACAGTTGTAATCTACACAGTTAAATGCTTTAGCATAGTCCATGGCGCAGAAGTAGATGTTTTTTCTGGAATTCTCTAGCTTTTTCTATGGTCCAATGGATGTTGCCAATTTGATCTCTGGTTCTTTGAATTTTCTAAATCCAACTTGTATATCCGGATGTTCTCGGTGCACATATTGTTGAAGCCTAGCTTGAAAGATTTAGAACATTATTTTGCTAGCATGTGAAATGAGTGCAATTGTGTGGTAGTTTGAACATTCTTTGACATTGCCCTTATTTTGCATTGCAATGAAAGCTGACCTTTTGAAGTCCCATGGCCAGTGCTAAGTTTTCCAAATTTTCAGGTTTATTGACTGCAGCAATTTAAAAACATCATCTTTTAGGGTTTGAAATATTTCAGCTGGAATTCCATCACCTAAACTACCTTTGCTCTTAGTGATGCTTCCTAAGACCCACTTGACTTCACAGTTAAGGATGTTTTGCTCCAGGTGAGTGATGACACCATCATAGTTATTTGGGTCATTAAGATCTTTTTTGTATAGTTCTGTGTATTCTTGCCACCTCTTCTTAATAGCTTCTGTTTCTGTTCATTCCATACAATTTCTGTCCTTTATTGTGCCCACCTTTGCATGAAATATTCCCTTGGAATCTCTACTTTTTGAAGAGATCTTTAGTCTTTCCCATTCTATTTTTTTTTTCCTGTATTTCCTTGAATTGTTCACATAAAAAGGCTTTATTATCTCTCCTGCTATTCTCTGGAACTGTGCATTCAGGTGGATATATCTTTCCTTTTCTCCTTTACCTTTTGCTTCTCTTCTTTCCTCAGCTATTTACAAGGCCTCGTCAGACAACCATCTTGCCTTTATGCATTTCTTTCTCTTGGGGATGGCTTTCTTCACTGTCCCCTCTATAATGTTATGACCCTCTATCCATAGTTGTTTGCTTCTCAGCCTTTTGGCTAGGATCAAATGCAGTACTCCAAGGGACAGATCATCAAAACAAATAACTAATAAGGAAACACAAACTTTAAATGAAATATTATACCAAATGTACCTAATTTATATCTTCAGGCTTTTCATCCAAATGCAGAAGAATACACTTTCTTCTCAAGTCCACATGCAACAATCTTTAGGATAGACCACATCTTGGATCACAAATCAAGTCTCAGTAAATTTGAGAAAATTGAAATCGTATCAGGCATCTCTTCTGAACACAACACTATGAGACTAATCAATTAATGGGGGGGGGGGAACTGTAAGCAAAACACAAACATGTGGAGATTAAACAATATGTTTCTAAGTAATGAACAAGATGCTTAAAAAATAAGAAGGGAAATCAAAAGATTCCTAGACAAATGACAACAAAACCATGATGACCCAAAATCTATGGGAAACAGCAAAAGCAGTTCCAACAGGGAAGTTTATAGCAGTAGCAGTACAATCGTACCTCAAAGAACAAGAAAAACATTGACTCAAAGACCTAAGTCTATCTCTAAAACAGCTAAAATAAGAAGAACAAAAAAACACAAAGTTAGTAGCAGGAGAGAAATCAGAGCTGAAATAAAAATAAATGAAGGAAACCATAGTAAAGATCAATAAAAACTAAAAACTAGTTCTTTCAGAAGACAAACTAAATTAAGCCTTACTCATCAAGAAAAAAGGGAGAAAAATTAAATCAAATTTAGGAATGAAAAAGGAGACATTACAATAAAAATGCATAAATACAAAGATCATAAGAGACTATTTTGAGTAACTATATGCTAATAGAATGGACAATCTATAGCAAATGTACAGATTCCTAGAAAAGTTCAACCTTCCAAGGCTGAATGGAGAAACAGAAGTTTTAAAGAAGCTAACTACAAGCACTGAAGTCAAAAGTGTGATCAAAAACCTCCCATAAAACAAAATTCCAGGGACAGATGACTTCACAGATTAATTCTGTCAAACACTAAGAGAAAAGCTGAAGCCTATCCTTCTGAAACTCTTTCAAACATTTGCAGAGGAAGGAACATTTCCTAACTCATTCTACAAGACCACAGTCACCCTGCTACCAAAGTCAGACAAAGACACTGCAAAAAAAAAAAAAGAAAAAAATTCCAGGCCAATATAACATCATTGATGGACAAAGATAAAACATCCTCAATAAAATTCTAGCTAACAAAATACAATAACATATTAAAAAGAGCGTATACCATGATCAACTTGGGTTTATCCCAGGGATGCAAGGATTCTCCCATATATGCAAATCAATCAATGTGATGCATCATATTAACAAATTGAAAGATAAAAAACCTGATAATTTCAATAGGAGCTTCCCTAGTGGCTCAGCTGGTAAAGAATCCACCTGCAATTCAGGAGACCCTGGTTCGATTCCTGGGTCAGGAAGATCCTCTGGAGAAGGGAATGGCTATCCACTCCAGTATTCTGGCCTGGATAATTCCATGGACTCTATAGTCCATGGGGTTGCAAAGAGTCAGACACGATTGAGCAACTTTCACTTCACTTCAATCTCAATAGATGCAGAAAAAGCTTTTGACAAATTTCGTTACCCCTTTGTGGTAAAAATTCTTCAAAAAATGGTCTTAGAAGGAACCTATCTTAACATAATACAGCCCATATACAAGAATCCCACAGAAACCATTATTCTCAATGGTAAGAAACTGAAAGCATTCCCCTTAAGATCAGGAACAAGACAAGTGTGCCCACTCTCACCACTATTAGTCAACATAGTTTCAGAAGTCCTAGCTATGGCAATCAGAGAAGAAATAGAAGCAAAAGAATCCAGATTGGAAGGAAAGAAGTAAAACTCTTACACTATTTGCAGATGACATGATACTGTACATAAAAAAACCTAAATACACCATCAGAAAATTACTAGAGCTAATCAGTGAATTTAGTAAATTCACAGGATACAAAATCAATACTCAGTAGTCACTTGCATTCCTATATACTAACAGTGAAAAATCAGAAAGAGAAATTAAGGACTCAATCCCATTTACCATTGCAACAAAAAGAATAAAATGCCTAGGAATAAATCTACCTAAGGAGACAAAAAGCTGTATACAGAAAACTACAAGACACAGATGAAAGAAATCAAAGGTGACATAAACAGATGGAGGGATATTCCATGCTCTTGGATGGAATAACCAATATTGTGAAAATGACAATACTGCCAAATGTAGTCTACAGATTCAGTGCCATCTCTATCAAAATATCAATGGCATTTTTCACAAAACTACAATAAAATTTTCACAATTTGTATGGAAACACAAATGACCCCAAATAGCCAAAACAATCTTGAGAAAGAATAATGGAGCTGGAAGAATCAAGTTGATTCTTGATTTCAGAAATACTACAGATCTACAGTCATCAAGACAGTATGGAACTGACATAAGAAGAGATTTATAGGCCAAGGGAACAAGATAGAAAGCCCAGAGATAAACCCACACAGCTATGGGCACCTTATCTTTAACAAAGGAAACAAAAATATATAATGGGAAAAAAACTGTCTCTTCAATAAGTGATGCTGGAAGAACTAGACAATTATGTGTAAAAGAATGAAATTACAACACTCCCTAATGCCATCCACAAAGATCAACTTAAAATGGATTGAAGACCATGGATTAAATGGATTTAATGGATTAAAATGGAATGTAAGACCAGAAACTATAAAACTCTTAGGGAAAAGAATAAGCAGAACACTGTATGACATAAATCATAGCAAGATCCTCTATGACCCACCTCCTGGAATAATAGAAATAAAAACAAACAAGTGGGATCTATTGAAACTTAAAAGCTTTTGCATAGCAAAGCAAGCAATAAACAAGATAAAGAGACAACCCTCCGAATGGGAGAAAATAATGGCAAATGAAACAACTGACAAAGGATTAATTTCCAAAATATACAAACAGCTCATACAACTCAATATGAGAAAAACAACCCAATCAAAAAGTGGGCAAAAGAACTTAACAGACATTTCTCCAAAGAAGACATGCAGATGGTTGATAAACTCATAAAGAGATACTCAATACAGCTCATTATTAGAGAAATGAAAATCATAACTATGAGATATCACCTCACTCCAGTCGGAATGGCTATCAACAAAAAATTTACAAACAACAAATGCTGGAGAGGGTGTGGAGAAAAGGGAACCCTCCTATATTGCTGATGGGAATGTAAATTGATACAGCCACTACAAAAGACAGTATGGAGATTCCTTAAAAAACTAGGAATAAAACCACCATATGACTCAGTAATACCACTTCTAGGCATATACTCTGAGGAAACCAAAACTGAAAAAGACATCCGTACTCCCAATGTTCATTGCAGCACTATTTACAGCAGCTAGAACATGGAAGCAACCTAGATGTCCATTGGGAGATTCATGTATAAAGAAACTGTGGTACATACATACAATGGAACACTAATCAGCCATAAAAAGGAATGCATTTGAGTCAGTCCTAATGAGTTGGATGAACCTAGAACCTATTATGACTTCCCTGGTGGCTCAGACGGTAAAGCGTCTGCCTACAATGAGGGAGACCTGGGTTCAATCCCTGGGTTGGAAAGATCTCCTGGAGAAGGCAATGGCAACCCACTCCAGTATTCTTGCCTGGAAAATCCCATGGATGGAGGAGCCTGGTAGGCTACACTTCATGGGGTCGCAAAGAGTTGGACATGACTGAGTGACTTCACTAGCATCCACTAGCATCACTAGAACCTATTATACAGAGTGAAGTAAGTCAGAAAAAAAAAAAAAAACAAATACTGTATATTAACAAATCTATATAGAATCTAGAAAGATGCTACTGATGAACTTATTCATAGGCAGCGATGAAGATGCAAACACAGAGAACAGACTTATGGACAAGAGCAGGGGAGAGGATGGAGAGATGAATGGAGAGAGTAGCATGGAAACATATACACTAACATGTGTAAAATAGATAGCCAATGGAAATTTGCTGCATGACTCAAGAAACTCAAACCAGGGCTCTATTAAAGAGGTGGGTAAGGGTGGGAGGTGGGAGGGAGGTTCAAGAGAGAGGGGACATATGTACAACCATGACTAATTCATGTTGATATATGGCAGGCATCAAACTAATATTGTAAAGCAATTATCAATCAATTAAAAATAAAGCATAATAAAACATACACACCAAGTCTAGTAAATAAGTTATAAAGTCATATTTTACAGCATAGGACAGTGTGGCCATAGTTTTATAATAAGTTTAAATGGCATATAATCTACACAAATGCTGAATCACTATGTTGTAATTGTACACATGAAATGAACACAAAATTATTAATTAAACATATTAAGATAAAATAAAACATAAATTTTCTGGATCATTTTTTCCATTCAATGAAAATTTTCCTTATTTACAAATTCCTGTGTGATGACCCTTCATTATCATAACATTCATTCCAACTGGCCTCAGGCAGGATTGTGAAGCTGCCAGTTATCCCAGAGAACTTATAAGAGATTTTCCATGAACAACGTCAACAAAAAATAAATCCATTTGCTCATAACTCTTCCTGTTACTCTGTCAGGAATTTATAAAAATTATTACGTATTACTGAGTACATAGAACTATGTCAAAGAATGAATGGTGGTGGTATAACAAGGAAAGGATGGTATGAGAGACTGTACCAAAAAAAAATAATGAAACTTTCACATTTATCACCTAATTGTATATGAAGGTCAAAAACTAGAATGCACAGATGATTCCAAGGTTTTAATCACTCTGACAGAGATAATAACTTTTCTGTCCTTCCCATGCTGGTATTCAGATCAGTTCAGTTCAGTCACTCAGTCGTGTCCAACTCTTTGTGACCCCATGAAATTCAGCACACCAGGCCTCCCTGTCTATCACCAACTCCCAGAGTTTACCCAAACTTATGTCCATTGAGCTGGTGATGCCATCCAACCATCTTACTCTCTGTCGCCCCCTTCTCCTCCTGCCTTCAATCTTTCCCAGCATCAGGGTCTTTTCCAATGAGTCAGATCTTCGTGTGAGGTGGCCATCAGGGTCTTTTCCAATGAGTCAGATCTTCGCGTGAGGTGGCCAAAGTATTGGAGTTTCAGCTTCAACACCAGTCCTTCCAATGAACACTCAGGAATGACTTCCTTTAGGATTGACTGGTTTGATCTCTTTGAAGTTCAAGGGACTCTCAAGAGTCTTCTCCAACACCACAGTTCAAAAGCATCAATTCTTCAGCACTCATCTTTCTTTATAGTCCAATTCTCACATCCATACATGACTACTGGAAAAACCATAGCCTTTACTAGACTGACCTTTGTTGACAAACTAATGTCTCTGCTTTTTAACATGCTCTCTAGGTTGGTCATAACTCTTCTTCCAAGGAGTAAGAGTCTTTTAATTTCATGGCTGCAGGCACCATCTACAGTGATTTTGGAGCCCCCCAAAATAAAGTGTGCCATTGTTTCCCCATATGTTTTCCATTAAAGAGTTTGAAATCTTTTGGGGAATAAACTGAATGATGAGGCATTTTCATTCTTTCATTCATAATTTACATATTTGAATTGTGTTTGTTCTTATTATAGGTACATTAAGAATTGATGAAGTTTGCATATGATTCTCTTTAATGTGTTAACTAGTTAAGAAAATTTTTTCAGCCCCTGTGTGCAAAATATGACATTGAGGATAAAATTATAAACAATTCTTGATATGAATACATTTGCAAAACAGGGATCAAATGCAGGAAAGATAAACCTAATCTCTTTTTGAGCTAAGATCTTGGTCTCTCAAGTAACATGATTAATGTATAAATCCATCATTGAATTAATGGTGCAAGGTAGCCTGTCACACTGAAGTAGTAATGTATACAAATTAAGTATGTGTGTGTGTGTGTGTGTGTGTGTAGTACACATATCATACAAATATATATGTTAAATATATTTATGTTGCTCCACCCATATGCCTGACTGATTAGAGAAGTATGAAATAAAAACTGAATTAGAATTACCTTATCTAACAATCTCCATTCTCAATGTTTTCATATTTAATTTCATGTTTGTGTGTGTATGTCTGGGATATGTATGTATCTCATATATTATATAACAGAATATAACACTCATCCACCTATATATCTGTCCAACTAGAATAATACGAACTAAAACATGAAAGAAAAACTAAATTAGAATTTCCTTGTCTAACAATCTTTCTTAATGTTTATTCTCAGAAAGACTAGCCAAAACTCCTCTCACCCTTTAATGTAATATATACCTTGTATTCAATAAAGCCATCAATTTTCATGCATTTCTGGAGCTATTACCATGTGTTTTTCACTTCTTGGGTGCAGGAGGTGCATGTCCCCTATATATTCCATATTCTGCCATGCTTATCTTCAGCCTGCTTGCCCCTCCCTTGCCCTGTTCTAAAGAGATTTGACCATATAGACTGTTTCCCAGAAGCCTCAGTGAGTCAACTTCAGTATAAAGGATGTAAAGTTAGAGCCTGGAGGGCAGAATACACAGCAGTTTTTCCTTCATGGTTCTAGCCACTATCAGATGGGCCTGCCTTAGTTTACCTTTCACCCAATGCCTCACATCTTTCTAGCCTACCCTTAAGAGGAGCTGTTAATACATCAGTTGCCTCACTGTCTCCTCTTTGGCTTTTCAGCCCCTTCATAATATATGCGAAAAAACCACCTGCATTGAAGTCCACCTGCTTTAAGTTCTCAGGGTTCTCTGTCCTGGTTTCATTTTGACTGATTTCATAAGACCAAAATTTACACACAGCGAGGCATTCAGAGGAAAGTTTGGAGAATAAAGGAAACTTGTAAAACAAACCACTTATTTCAGATATTTTCCCTTTTCTGAATAAAAGAATCCCCTTCATGATTTTGCATTTTTAGAAAATATTAAAGAATCAGACTTCTTACATATTTTGATAATAGTAACAAAATATCAGCATGAAAAAGTTATCATTCTTTTAGTTATATAGCTTTCTTTCTTCAAATGAAAGAAACCTTTCAGTGTATTCATTGGGTGAGATTTAACTGGTCTCTTTCACAACAATCAATCAATCAATAACCATATATTTCTTGAATTTTTGTGTGAGCAAAACATTGATGTTGGATAAGGAGAAACAAAGACATACAAATGCATGTTCAAGGAAAAGGTTGAAGGTGACTAACTAATACATATCAGTCACCACTGCCAACACCCAGAGCTACAGCCGGCCAGGGAGAAAGCTCTCCTGCCTCGTACCCGCGTCTCCAGGCCCCTCACCCCCTACCCACCTTAGCCAGTTACCCCCTTCCTGGGACTGAGGGTACTACTCCGCCTGGGGACGCCACCAGCCAAAGGAGGCCGGTGGACGACACCCACGTGAGTGAGGCCGGCTCGGTCCGACAGGAGAAGGGTGCACGGGCAGTTGTTCCTGCGGGGCTGGGGGCGGCAGCGACTGGAAAGGGCGGCAAGCAGGCAAAGCAAGGGCCGCGGGACAGGGGCAGGGGCGCTGTCCACGCAACAGAAAGAGCAAGACACGACCGGGCCACCAGAAAAACAAGCGCGGGGCCCCACCGTCACAGACACGAGGGCGGTCTCGCGACGCCTGGGACGCCGGCCGGCGTGCCACAGCGCCACCAGCTGCAGCGGAGGGGCTGGGTCCACCCATCTCATCCGTCTGTCCTCGGCAGATCCCTCTTTCGTCTAGTCCAACTCCAAGGCTCAAGTCCTGGGGACACCCTCTCTAGCGAGGTGGCCCGGCCCGTGCCCGTAAACCGCCACCAGCTGCGGCTCGGGCGAGGGCAGGCGTGACGGGCTCCTCATGGCTGCGGGACCAGGGAGCCAGGACCTGGCGTCCCCCTCTTGGGCTCACCACGGGGATTTGCCGCACGCAGACAGCACACATGCAGGCCCCCTTACGGCTTACCGAAAGCCAGGCGGGTCCAGCGGGACCCTCTCCCAACTCGGAGTCCAGAGTTGCCGGCCGCGGTCTGAAATGTTTACTGATTTCTAAAGCAAAACACTGGAATTTTAATTTAGAACATTTGGTTTGATAAATTTAATTCTTACAGAGGGATAGAAATGAATTGACTTATTTTTACAAGCAGAGAGAGCCAATTACTCACATTCTTGGCTAAAACTAAACCATTCCTTATCTTTTTCAAGACAGGTATTTGTAGGTAGCTGACAGTTGGTTTTGAATGTTTCAATCAACTCACTTTTTTTCTGTGTGTGAGCAAAAACTGAAGCCAACGAATCAATTTAAAGAGAACTGTATGTCTTGAATCCAAAAATACCATAGTTTACTTGATCATGTATATGTATTTCACTCAGTCGTGTCAGACTCTTTAAGATCCCATGGACTGTAGCCTGGCACGCTCCTCTGCCCAAGGCATTCTCCAGGCAAGAATACTGGAATGGGTGGCCATTTCCTTCTTCAGGGGATCTTCTCAACCCAGGGATAGAACCCAGGTCTCCTGAATTGTGGACAGATTCTTTAACATCTGAGCCACCAGGGAAGATGTTTAAATTTGTTTTAGACAGTTTTCTAGTGCCAAGTACATGTAATTACCACAGCATCTAGATTATAGATCATATTTCTTAAGAAGGGCCACTATCATTACAAACATTTAAGATTATTTTCTAACATGAGGCTGCATTTAGCTCATTGAAACATAAGTGGTAATGTTCTGATCTGAAAATTACTAGAAAGAAAAAACACAATATTGCAATTTAACATAGCTTGAAATTATTATTTTTCCCTCCATACACATTTGAATTTACAAACTTGAATAACTTTATAATTGAATTACTATGTCTTCATTGGAAAATGCAATGATTTCTAAGAATAAAGTAATATTCTTAGATAAAAATTCATAATTTTCAAAGACATTTTAATGACTTCCACCTACTCATTTAAAAAATGAAAATAGATAAAATTATATCAAGCAAAGGAAAGCTAAGTGAAAAAGCATATGTATTCTGGACAAAAGAGCAAAAGTTTAACTTTCTCCAATGGTTGAAATAAAACTTAATTTAATGAATTAAAGCACAAAAAATTTGATAAAAGGTATTTTAATAAAACATCCAAATAATAATTAAATGAGAATCTCTGATGAACAGAAAGATATTTCTTAGATACATTTTCCCTCCAAATTAGTCTAATATAATGAGATGTTTCCTCAAGTGTGATTTTTGTTCTACAATCCACATCCTGTGGATTTGAAAGTTAGGAAATGTAACTTTAACATTAATACATTAAATAGATGAAAGCAGATTTTTATCACAAGGTTTGGGTTCATTTTTGTAATTTTTTTTTTTTGCTATTTGTAATTAGTATGGGAGTTTGAAATATTTTCTACTTGAAATATGGAGTATAATCATCACCAACATTGAAAAGGAAATTTTAATACCAAAATAATAATTATCAAGATGGAGGCAGGTTCCAGTTTGTACTAAAGGGTTTTATATGAAATCTGATCTTTAATTTTACTTTTTCTCATCTTTTTGCTCTCCAATGTTTGGAGAATTTCAATGTTTTATGTTGGAAATCATTTATCAGTTTAATGAACACAGTCAAGGAAAGCTGACCATGAGGGAAGAGGAAAGGAATATCTAATTCTTTTTGTGCACACATAGTATAACTACTCATCTCTCAGTGACAGACTCCAAACATTAAATTAACTGAAATGAAAACTTCATTCTGAACTGTGATTTCCCATACATACCAAACAGCCTGTGAAATGCCTTAGATTTTATGTCCAAATCCATTAAGCACACTGCAGAGAAAAGTATAGCAAATGCATGGTTGACTATATGCTCATAGAAAGCTTCCATACTGTGTTAACTTCATAGCTGAATTGATCCACAGGGTGCACTGAGTGTACTAAATGGCCTAGCATAATCGGGAATGGAATCGCATTCTGAATAAAATCGCAACATTGGGAAGAAACTAAAAATCAGAATCACTTTCTATTCTGTGATCTTTCTACTATTCCTGTGAATTTAAGTATGTGGAAATGAAGCTTGTAAGAGATTGCTGCTCAAAGGCAATGCCGGCTTTTGGAGTAATGACACTTTAGTAAAGACTTGTTTGATGAAAACCTTCTCAAGCATACCTCCTTCATTATTTATACATCTCTTATGGATTTTTAAGAGTTCCACTAGATCACTAACAGATATTATTAAGCTCTTCAATTCTTTTGTTATTATCCTCTTTGACAAGTTTCACTGGCATACAGACCAGGATTTTCTTTTTTTTTTTTTTTCTTTCTTGATAATGGACCATATACAACTATCTGAAGCAGCAGGAAGTTAATGGCAATGAACTAGAATAAAACTAAATGTCACCACATCTTACTTTTCTCTAAAACTTTCTAAGTAGATTAGACATGTGCAAAAAGCTGTAAAATGTGCCCTTTGCTTACAAGAAAAAGGTCACTTCTGTGCTAAAAAATTGTAATAGGTTACTCATAAATGATGACATCAGTCACTGAAATATATTGCCTTACACAGTTTAAATATTGGTACAATTACCTTGGCTCTAACCAGTGATTTTTTTGTTGTTGAAAAAAATATATTAAAGCTTTTGAGAGATTACAAAGGTTAATATAAATTTACAAACTAACTGTAATGAATCAAAGTTAACAAAAAATTCAGTTTATTTTGGATGTTATAACATTCAATAATCTGTAGAATTTACTTTTTGAGGCTACATTTTTAATTCTGCATGACTGTAGACCTTCCAGTTATACTGAAGAGACATAAAACAACCTTTTGGACTACAGCAGACATAATGGGCAGCTGAAAAGCATACATGGAAAGGTGACAAGGGCATGCTCTTTTACAATATATTCTGTTGAAAAAATACTGTATAAGCTGTCACAAACGGCAGCTTAAAACCACATGCACATCCTCAGTTAATGTAAAAATTTCAATCTAAATGTTTTAAAGCTACAATGACAACTGTGGAGGATAAAGCATGGCAAGGCCATTAGCATAAGTTTCACGTTCTGTATCATTATTTTAGAGTTGCTTTTTTAACATCATTGATTATTTGAAAACTTTCAGAAACCATTTGCTAGAGATAATTCTTATTCTCATGGAAAATATCCAATTTACTACTCTAAATAAAATGTCTCAAGCTCCCCTAAATGAGAAAAGACATCTTCTAATTGCATGCACATGTCAATAAGTTTGCAGCTAATATAATAGGCATCAGATAATGGATACTGGATGCTTTTTTAAATGGTAGGCTGATGACAAACATTTTTATCGAGAATTAGTGGCATAATCATAAAGAAGTAGTATTTAAACCTAAAACTTTTGTGCAATTGTGAAAGAGCAGTTTTGATTCTACTAAGTTGGTAGTAGCTAACCTGTACTATAGTTGTTAAAATGCAATGACGATATTCCCCAAACCTCCTATGAAAGAAAGAATCTGATACAGAATTGACACATGACAAGATTTCATGAGGTGAAAAAGCCCAGCAACACATAGCATCATCCGGTTATTAGGCAGTGTACCTAGGATCCAATTTTATGAAAAAATCACCTATGTGAAAACAATACATCTTAGTCTGGAGAAAGTTTTCTTATGGTGTATAGAGATGACTTTTCAATTTTTATTTTATAATACTTTAAAAAAATTACAAATGTTTGAGACAGATTCTTCCTTTTTTGCTCCCTCCATTATAATAAATAACTCAGTATTTCATTATTTTGCTTAGAAATTGTCAATATTTTACGATTACCCTTGGAATAAAATCCAATTTTCTTTGTCTTTCATCCATTGCTATTCATATTTTGGTCCTAAAGAACTGTTCTAGAATAAACTTTTAAACTGTATGATACTGTTACACAAAAATTGGCTAATTGCTGCTCCTCACACATGTCATTCATTTTGGTCTCTGTAATATTGCTCATGTTTTTCTTTCTGCCTGGAAAGTGTTTCCTATCCTTTTTTTTCTCCTAAAAATATACTTTCCATCTCATAACACTCACCAAAATATCTCTTCTACAAAACTTTCCTAGAATACTCCTTTAATCTTATTTATTTATTCAACAAACATTATTGAGTGCTTACCATGTGACAAGCACTTGTTCACTGGAAATTCTGCCCGAAAAGAAATACAAGTATGTATATAAGATGAAATTAACCACTTATTTTGTTTTACTCCCATATGTTTTTGTTCATGTGAGTAATGGTTATTATCACTGTTGGTGTTTTCCCCCTTAACTTGAGATATCTGGTTTTGGTTTTTTAATTAATTTTTATTGCAGTATAGTTGATTTACAATGTTGTATTAGTTTCTGCTATACATAAAAGTGAATTATATGTATTATATATAAATAACATATAAATATAAAAATAACTATTAAATTATTGAATAATGATTTATGACAAATATGTGAGAAGCACATTAGCTTTCTTTCTCACAAGTGTAGTTAATCTAATATATCCAGGAATATAATAAAAATAATTGTGTGTTGATGTGAAAAGAACAGCCAATATAACATCTGCATCATATGCTGGGAATTCAACTTTTCAAGGTAACCTATAGATTTAGAATATTATAGAATGCAGTGGTCATATCAAACACTGTCTTCCAACAACACAAGATGACTCTATACATGGGCATCACATATTTCAGATGTGGTGAAAAATTAAATGTCAACAAGATTACAGGGCCCCTAACTAATAAGTACTTTGTACTAATGTTCTATTCCATAACAGTGTCTAGAATGATTCTCAGAATATCTTAAGGTTTCAATGAAAATGTGGTTAACTAATCAGAATATTTCTTATGTTTCTAGGAAACAGATTTATATCAGGGAAATAAATTCTTAGGTCAAAGTAAGGAACATTCTGATTTCCCAGGTGGCTCAGTGGTAAAGAATCTGCTTGCAAACTCAGGAGACCCAGGAAATGTGGGTTCAGTCCCTGGGTTGGGAAGATCCCATAGAGTAGGAAATGGCAACCCATTCCCATATGCTTGCCTGGAAAATTCTATGGACAGGGTCTGGTGGGCTACAGTCCATAGGATCACAAAGTTGGACATGACTGAGCACGCACATACACTAGGAACATTCTGCACACACTCCATTTTCTAAGAATCATATTCTGGAATTCATTTTCCTTCAAAACATTATAATATATTTATATAAATTTAACTTGAAGAATATATAACAAATGTGTGACAGGTTTCAAAAAATAGAAAAATAACTTAGACTCTTATGGCACATTTCAAAAAATGGTCGCATTAAGATTTCCAATAAAGCTACTACTCAAGATTTTTTATAAAAAATGCTATGACTTCTGTAAAAAAAGGGAAAAGAGGGTATATGAGATTTTATTCAATAACATAATCTGATTTTTCCGGGTTTTAATAATGGTTTATTGCAAGCCTTTGTTCAACTTCCTTATACTTTTTATGAAGACACAAATATAGATTAAAAGTAATAACTTACCCTTTCCTCCAAAATAAAGTTAATGTGCTATTTACTGTCAGAATCAGAAGGGAATGTTCAATCCTAACAAGGGAAACAGAGATCATATAAGTTCTACAATGAGAAAGAAATAAGGCAACTGAGCTAATCAGATAGATATTAAGGATTTCTAACCAACCAGCTCTCACTGGCATAATATTTTTTGTGAAAGTGCAAGAATATTACTAGCCCTTAGATTACTTTTAATTTACATTCAAAGACTATATGCATCCCTCCTCTACCTCCAAAAAAGAGTTAGAGCTACGTAGATAAAGTAGTACATTACACACTTGAAAGTGCAGGAATATAATAAAAATAATTGTGTGTTGATGTGAAAAGAACAGCGAATATAACATCTGCATCATATGCTGGGAATTCAACTTTTCAAGGTAGCCTATAGATTTAGAATATTATAGAATGCACTGGTCATATCAAACACTGTCTTCCAACAACAAAAGATGACTCTATACGTGGACATCACCAGATGGTCAATACCGAAGTCAAATTGATTATATTCTTTGAAGCTGAAGATGAAGAAGCTCTATACGGTCAGCAAAAACAAGACCAGGAGCTGACTATGGCTCAGATCAAGAACTCCTTATTGCAAAATTCAGACTTAAATTGAAGAAAGTTGGGAAAACCATTAGACTGTTCAGGTATGACCTAAATCAAGTCTTTTATGATTATACAGTGGAAGTGACAAATAGATTCACGGGATTAGATCTGATGGAATGCCTGAAAAACCATGAACAGAGGTTCATAACATTATATAGGAAGCTGTGGTCAACCATCCCCATGAAGAAGAGATGCAAAAGCAAAATGGTTGTTTGAGGAGGCCTTACAAATACCTGAGAAAAGAGAAGCAAAAGGCAAACGGGAAAAGGAAAGATATCTCCATTTAAATGCAGAGTTCCAAAAAATAGCAAGGAGAAATAAGGAAGCCTTCTGAAGTGCAAAGAAATAGAGAAAATAATAGAATGGGAAACACTAGAGATCTCTTCAAGAGAATTAGAGTTACCAAGGAAATATTACATGCAGATGGGAACAATAAAGGACAGAAACTGTATGGACCTAACAGAAGCAGACGATATTAAGAAGAGGTGGCAAGAATACATAGAAGAAGTATACAGAAAAAGATCTTCATGAACCAGATAACTGCGATAGTGTGATCACTCACCTAGAGCCAGATATCCTGGAATGTGAAGTCAAGTGGGCCTTAGGAAGAATCACTATGAACAAAGCTAGTGGAAGTGATGGAATTCCAGCTGAGTTATTTCAAATCCTAAAAGATGATGCTGTGAAAGTGCTGCACTCAATATGCCAGCAAGTTTGGAAAACTCAGCAGTGGCTACAGAACTGGAAAAGTTCAGTTTTCATTCCAATCCCAAGGAAAGGCAATGGCAAAGAATGTTCAAACTACCACACAATTGCACTCATCTCGCATGTTAGCAAAGTAATGCTCAAAATGGTCCACAGTAGACTTCAATAGTACGTTAACCAAAAACTTCCAGATGTACAAGCTGGATTTAGAGAAGGCAGAGGAACCACAGATCAAATTGCCAACATGCAATAGATCATAGAAAAAGCAGGACAATTCCAGAATGAACATCTACTTGTGCTTCATTGACTATACTAAAGCCTTTGGCTGTATGGATCACAACAAACTGTGGAAAATTCTGCAAGTTATAGGAATACCAGACCACATTACCTACTTCCTGAGAAATCTGTATGCAAGTCAAGAAGCAACAGTTAGAACCGGAAATGAAAAAATGGACTGGTTCCAAATTGGAAAAGCAGTATATCACACTGTATATCATCTCCTTGCTTACTTAACTTATATGTAGAATACATCATGTGAAATGCTGGACTGAATGAAGCACAAGGTGGAATCAAGGATGCTGGGAGAAATATAAACAACCTCTGATATACAGATGACACCACTCTCATAGCAGAAAGTGAAGAGCAACTAAAGAGCCTCTTGATGAAGGTAAAAGAGGAGAGTGAAAAAGCTGGCTTAAAACTCAACTTTCATAAAACTAAGATTATGGCATCTGGTCCCATCACTTCATGGTAAATACACAGGGAAACAATAGAAACAGTGGCAGACTTCATTGTCTTGGGTTCAAAAATCAGATGGTGACTGCAGCTGTGAAATTAAAAGATGTTTGCTCCTTGGAAGAAAAGCTATGATGAACCTAGACAGCATATTAAAAAGCAGAAACATTACTTTACTGACAATGATCCATCTAGTCAAAACTATGATTTTTTCCAGTAGCTGTGAGAGCTAGACCATAAAGAAAACTGAGCACTGAAGAATTGATGCTTTTGAATCATGATGTTGGAGAAAACTATTGAGAGGCCCTTGAACAGCAAGGAGATAAAATCAGTCAATCCTAAAGTAAATCAGTCTTGAATATTCATTGGGAGGACTGATGCTCAAGCTGAAGTACCAATACTTTGGTCACCTGATGTGAAGAGCTGAATCATTGGAAAAGACCCTGATGCTGGGAAAGATTGAAAGCAGGAGGAGATGAGGATGACAGAGGATGAGATGATTGGATGGCATCACCGATTTGATGGACAAGAGTTTGAACAAGCTCCAGGAGTTGGTTATGAACAGGGAAGCCTGGCACACTGCAGTCCAAGGGGTTGGAAAGAGTCAGTCACAACTGAGTGACTAAACTGAACTGAACTAGTCAAAATGGATAAATTATTTTACATAGTAAAAATTGGAATATGATATAGATACATCAACCTTCTGTATCTTTTGTTCAGGGTAAAAGTGTAACAGTTAATATTAAAAATAAGTTGTCTCCATTTTTAGTTCAACAGCTATGAATTTAAGGTTTATATACAGGGAAACTGGATGTGCCATGAAAAAATATAAATGAATGTTGATTTATAATGCAGAGAATAACATCGTGTAAAAACTATAATTTTTCCATTTTTATAGAAATTATAAGATTTAGTATGACCTATCCAAACCACATTCTGTCTCATAGCAAATATCATGCCTATATCTCTCTTCAGTTCAGTTCATTTCAGTCACTCAGTTGTGTCCAACTCTTTGCTACCTCATGAATCACAGAATGCCAGGCCTCCCGGTCCATCACCAACCGCCAGAATTCACTCAAACTCATGTCCATCTAGTTGTTGAGGCCATCCAGCCATCTCATCTTCTGTCATCCCCTTCTCCTCTTGCCCCCAACCCCGCCCCCCCCCCCCCCAGCATCAGAGCCTTTTCCAATGAGTCAACTCTTCGCATGAGGTGGCCAAAGTATTGGAGTTTCAGCTTTAGCATCAGTCCTTCCAAAGAACACCCAAAACTGATTTCCTTTAGAATGGACTGGCTGGATCTCCTTGTAGTCCAAAGGACTCTCCCGTCTTCTCTAACACCACAGTTCAAAAACACCAATTCTTCGGTGCTCAGCCTTCTTCACACTCCAACTCTCACATCCATACATGACCACTGGAAAAAGCCTTGACTAGACGAACCTTTGTTGGCAAAGTAATGTATCTGCTTTTAGTGCCTGATGAACTATGGAATGAGGTTCTTGACATTGTACAGGAGACAGGGATCAAGACCATCCCCACGGAAAAGAAATGCAAAAAAGCAAAATGGCTGTCTGGGGAGACGTTACAAATTGCTGTGAAAGAAGAGAAGTGAAAAGCAAAGGAGAAAGGGAAAGATATAAGCATCTGAATGCAGAGTTCCAGAGAATAGCAAGAAGAGATAAGAAAGCCTTCTTTAGTGATCAATGCAAAGAAATAGAGGAAAAGAAGAGAATGGGAAAGACTAGAGATCTCTTCAAGAAAATTAGAGATACCGAGGGAACATTTCATGCAAAGATGGGCTCAATAAAGGACAGAAATGATATGGACCTAAGAGAAGCAGAAGATATTAAGAAGAGGTGGCAAGAATACGCAGAAGAACTGTACAAAAAATATCTTCACGACCTGGATAATCACGATGGTGTGATCACTCATCTAGAGCCAGACATCCTGGAATGTGAAGTCAAGAGGGCCTTAGAAAGCATCACTACGAACAAAGCTAGTGGAGGTGATGGAATTCCAGTTGAGCTGTTTCAAATCCTGAAAGATGATGCTGTGAAAGTGCTGCACTCAATATGCCAGCAAGTTTGGAAAACTCAGCAGTGGCCACAGGACTGGAAAAGGTCAGTTTTCATTCCAATTCCAAAGAAAGGCAATGCCAAAGAATGCTCAAAATATCCCACAATTGCACTCATCTCACATGCAATAAAGTAATGCTCAAAATTCTCCAAGCCAGGCTTCGGCAATACGTGAACCGTGAACTTCCTGATATTCAAGCTGGTTTTAGAAAAGGCAGAGGAACCAGAGATCAAATTGCCAACATCCGCTGGTTCATGGAAAAAGCAAGAGAGTTCCAGAAAAACATCTATTTCTGCTTTATTGACTATGCCAAAGTCTTTGACTGTGGGGCTCACAATAAACTGTGGAAAATTCTGAAAGAGATCGGAATACCACACCACCTGACCTGCCTCCTGAGAAATCTGTATGCAGGTCTGGAAGCAACAGTTAGAACTGGACATGGAACAACAGACTGGTTTCAAATAGGAAAAGGAGTACATCAAGGCTGTATATTGTCACCCTGCTTATTTAACTTATATGCAGAATACATCATGAGAAACGCTGGGCAGGAAGAAACACAAGCTAGAATCAAGATTGCCAGGAGAAATAGCAATAACCTCAGCTATGCAGATGACACCACCCTTCTGGCAGAAAGTGAAGAGGAACTAAGTAGCCTCTTGATGAAAGTGAAAGAGGAGAGTGAAAAAGTTGGCTTAAAGCTCAACATTCAGAAAATGAAGATTATGGTGTCCAGTCTCATCACTCCATGGGAAATAGATGGAGAAACAATGGAAACAGTGTCAGACTTTATTCTTTTGGCTCCAAAATCAGTGCAGATGGTGATTGCAGCCATGAAACTAAAAGACGCTTACTCCTTGGAAGAAAAGTTATAACCAACCTAGATAGCATGTTGAAAAGCAGATACATTACTTTGCCAACAAAGGTCCATCTAATCAAGGATATGGTTTTTCCAGTGGTCATGTATGCATGTGAAAGTTGGACTGTGAAGAAAGTTGAGCACCGAAGAATTGATGCTTTTGAACTGTGGTGTTGGAGAAGACTCTTAAGGGTCCCTTGGACTGCAAGGAGATCCAACCAGTCCATTCTGAAGGAGATCTGCCCTGGATTTTCTTTGGAAGGAATGATGCTAAAGCTGAAACTCCAGTACTTTGGCCACTTCATGCGAAGAGTTGAGTCACTGGAAAAGACTCTGACGCTGGGAGGGATTGGGGGCAGGAGGAGAAAAGGACTATAGAGGAGGAAATGGCTGCATGGCATCACTGACTCAATGGGCGTGAGTCTGAGTGAACTCCGGAAGTTACTGATGGACAGAGAGGCCTGGCATGCTGAGATTCATGGGGTCACAAAGAGTTGGACATGACTGAGCGACTGAACTGAACTGAACTGAATAATAATTTGATATTGATCATCTTTTCATGTTATTTTTAACCATTCGTATGTAAGTTTTCTTTAGGGAAATGTGTTTAGATATTTCACACAGTTTTGATTGGGCTGTTTGTTTTCAGATTGAGCTGCATAACCTATATTTTATAGGTTAATCCTGTGTTTGTTCCTTCATTTATAAATATGTTCTTCCATTCTTCGGGAACTTTTTTGTTGTTGTTCATTTCATTTACAGTTTTCTTTGATCTTCAAAAGCTTTTTAGTTTAATTAGGTCTCATTTTTTATATTTTTATTTTAATTTCCACTGTTCTAGGAGATGGATCAAAAAAAGAACTTGCTGCAATTTATGTCAAAGCATGTTCTCTTTGTCTTTTGTAAATGTTTTATAATATCCAGTCTTTAGCCTTTAATTCATTTTGGATTCATTTTTATGTATGATGTTAGGGTGTGTTCTAACTATTCTTTTAGACGTAGCTGTCAAGTTTTTCCCAGTATCACTTATTGAAGAGATTGTCTTTTCTCCACTCTACAGTCTTGTCTCCTTTGTTATAGATTAGGTGAATATAAGTGTGGGTTTATCTGTGGACTTTCTATCCTGTTCCATTGATATATATTACTGATTTTGTGGTAGGACCATACTGTTTTGATCACTGTAAATTTGTGATATAATCTGAGGTCAGGGAGCCTGATTCCTCTGACTCTGTTTTTAATTTCTCAGGAGTGCTTTGGCTATTTGGGGTCTTTTTGTTTCCATACACATAGTAAAGCTTTTTGTTCTAATCTGTGAAAAAATGAATTCATAGTTTGATAGGGATTACACCAAATCTGTATATTTGTTGTGGCTAGTATAGCCATTTTCACACTATCAATTTCCTCCAATCCAAGACTATGGTGTATTTCTCCATCTGCTTGTGTCATCTTTGATTTCTTTCATCAATATCTAATAGTTTTCTGAGTCTTTTGCCTTATTGCCAGGAGAATGTATTCAGGACTCGGAGGTGATCCCTGTTGAGAGACCAAGTATTCAGCGTGATTAGTAAGGGTTTTTATTTGTTCCCAAGTGGGGAGATCATCAGGGTGATGCTGCTGAGGGCGGTGCTTTCTGGAGATCATTAGAGCAGACATAGCCTGTATTGGAATTTTTTGTTTCATCTCCATTTTGAATGCTGGGGGCCTCCTTGGGTAGAATCTTAAGAAGAGGTTAAAAAATTTAAAACAAATAATGCTGTATTAACAATAGTTATAGGTTTAGAAAATATGTTGGAATCTAGTAAAGTCTGCTTTAGATAAGGAAAACAGTAGTGCACCTGTGTATTCCCCTTTTTTTAATTTGTTTATTTGTAACTTTAGTGTGTGATGTGTTTGTTTAACTATGCCTTGTGTCTATAATTATAAGGAATAACTGTAATATGTATAATAGGAAAAGTTTGTAAAAATTGTTTAAAGTGTCTAGAAATATAGGCAGGGTATAACATGTTGTGTAGCTTCACCACAAAGAGGTGTGGCTCAGATAAAAGAGAAATTTGTGTCTATATAGACTTGTAGGAAAGAAAATGGAGAAAGTTCAGGGCAATGAGTTACATCCATTTGTCATAGTTCATTAGGTTGTAAACAGCGAGGATCAATACCTTGGGTGATGGGTCGAAGATGTAGGGGTCTACAAGTAGAGCAATTACTAATATGCATCTATGAAACCTATGGGTACATTACAACCAGAAATCCTATCACCTACCACTATTCTTTAAAACAGGCATAATATTATTATTGATTTACAATATTGCTTTTTTGATATACCTTTACACCCTTTAGACAGAGAGATTGACTTTCTCTCTCCCTTATCCTAATCATATTAGACCTCATAAACGGTACCAATAGACTGTACTGCCACAAGAGATGATGAATTCTCCCACCATGTGTCAGTACCACATAGCCAAAGCCCTTGAGCCTGGGAGAAAGCAGTTTCCTAACTTTCTTCTTATTCACTATATGAATGGTATGTTGCTTTCAGCTCCATTTATCTTAAAAACTGAGCACATGTTTCATAGATGCATTAACTTTTCTAAGGTCTGTTCAGTTTAGTTCAGTTCAG
This sequence comes from Budorcas taxicolor, assembly GCF_023091745.1. Classification (NCBI taxonomy): domain Eukaryota; kingdom Metazoa; phylum Chordata; class Mammalia; order Artiodactyla; family Bovidae; genus Budorcas; species Budorcas taxicolor. The sequence goes on from NC_068935.1 coordinate 2,918,847, forward strand.
TCACTCAGTCGTGTCCAACTCTGTGACCCGTGGACTGTAGCCCACCAAACTCCTCCATCCATGGGATTCTCCAAGCAAGAATACTGGAGTGGGTTGCCATTTCCTTCTCCAGGGGATCTTCCCGACCCAGGGATCGAACCCAGGTCTCCCACATTGCAGGCAGACGCTTTAACCTCTGCACTACCAATTTCTCTTTTGTGAGGGGCCACTGCTCTCTCCAAATAGGCTTGTCATATTTCCAGGTTATTTTAATAATTGTATTGAAAAATGTGGAATGTATATCTGAATTTGTCATATCTTATATCTTTTTATTAAAAGCATATATCCTACTTTTCCTTAGCAACTATGAAGTGTCTTGTATACTAGCATTTTATAGATTGGTGAATATATTTATTATATCATATTATAATATATTTATTATATATAAATATATATTTATATATATAATATATTATACATTATATAATATATTTATTAATAGTTTAAAATCTCTTTAGTTTTTCTGTAAGAAAAACCTTTTGTAAGAGGAAGTTAATGTTTAGTAATTACTGTTTTAAAATCTTATTTTATTTAGAAATGACCTAGCTATTTAATAAACTTTTATCATTTAGTTTAGTACAACTCTAAAAATTAAAGTTATCCCAATCCTAAGAGACTATAATAGATTATTCTATTAAAAATATAATTAATAGAGTTTAAAAGTTTTTATCTCATCATATGTATATATAAAGAGTTACCTTTTTGTTGACAAATTTAGTTTACCTTAAACCTAGGCATAATAAAAGTATTATATAATGTTGATGACTTAAGACATGTCTTAATTAGATTAGCAAACAATTATATTTAAATTATTTTTATATTTAAATTAACATTATATATATTTAATGTTTTTCAGTTCAAGTGAATTTGAATTTAAATAGAGCTCATTAACTTCATATTATCTAAAAACAAAGCTGGTATATCAATGGCAGCACTGCCAGATGTTGAGGGTTTCAGGTAAAAGATGGAATTTGCCCCAGGTTTTTGTTGAAGGGGACCTGGAGGGTCCCCGCTTGGAGTTTTCCAGAATAGGTTTTCTTTCAATGTCAGATTTAGACTTACAGTCTTTGGCCCAATGCATTCCTCCATGGTAGCGAGGGTAGATTTTTGGAGGTTTGCCGGGAGCCAGTGTGAGGAATCCCACCCGTGACAAGGTCATGCGGCAGAGACCTGATGGACAAGGCGAGTCAGGCCTCAGGCTTTCCCCCTGGTATTTCCTGAGCATGTAGCCCCAAAAATAAGAATCTGCCTGCTTTTCCACTCTTCTGACATTCTCTGGAAAAAGTTAACTCAGGGCTTTAGTCTTCTGCATTTGAAAGGGATGTTTCAGTTCAAATCCCCTCTGATAACTCTCTAGCTTGCCTAACAGGTTCCCCTGGACTTTTTACAGCTTGTGAATTGCTTACAGCCCCCAACCGTGAGAGGCACAAAGCTTAAAGCATCTTAAAGACACAGAGCCTTTTCTAAAGAGCTAAAGATCATATTGGTGACGGATTTCACTGTTGACTCAATGATTGCAGCCAGGCCTCCATATTCTTTATCTTTTAGGCACCTGGGAGGATGTTAATCAATGTAAATGGGATATGGAAAAAGATATATAATAGTTTTGATGTTAGCAACACTAGACTTTTGAGTTAATTACTTTTCTTTTGTTAAAAATCACTGTACTCCTTTTACATGTTATAAATTGCTGTATCTTTGCTATGTAAGAATGTAACTTTATTTAGTGCTTTCTGAGAGTGGCACCAGACTTTGGGAAGAACAACACAAATACGCCTTCTGGCTGACAAACCCTTATCAGAAACAAGTCTGTAAAATGTTAATTGGCCTTTTGGCCAGAAGATGATGTAAATCACCTAAGACTTGTGTATACAACTAGGTATGTAGAGAGAAAAGCCTGGTTTTGATAAGAGTCTGGGCTGCTAACGCTGCATAATTTTGTATTACCCATTGATCCCTATGTACAATCAAAAAGGTATAAAAGGCCTTTCTAGACAATAGAGGCTGGGCCAGTCATTGGAAGGACTGGTTTCCCCGTATCTCCTCTTTACTCTAATTTCAGGCTGAATTCCCATCTAGGGCGTGGAGGCTGACCATGTCTACTTACTTGCCCTGGCTTCTAAGATCCAAATGAGAGGGAGCCCAAGGTGGGGCACCCCCCGCTATTCAAGAGGATGCCCGTGGCCTAAAGTAGATGGTGCAAGCTCCTTGTCTGGAACTTTATTGGCTTTCCACGTAAACCAAGTTATTCAGCCTCTTTTCTCCACTAAATTTTTCCTACTACACTATTTCTTCCTAATCTAATCTTATATTTATAAATAAATAAGTTTTTTCCTTGCCTACACCGTCCCCACTTCGAATTACCATGGATCCACCAGGGCTGGACCCCGGCAGAGGTTTTTTATTTTTATATATTTTTCCTTTTTTTTTTTTTTTAGCTTTCTTAGGGCCATTCCTTTTTAAATGGTTCTTATGTCCACATGTAAAGTATCCTTTATTTCCCTTTCTTAAGGCAGCAGCTATTGTTTCAGCTACTATTTGCATCTTTTGAGTTTCTAATCTTATATTGTGACAAGCCTTCAAATAATCAATAATAATCTCTTTCTCATGAATTGGAGCTATAGCTTTTTGACATTCCTGATTTGCATTATCATAAGCAAGCAATTTCTCTAGTTGCCTTTTGGCTTCTTCTTCAATTACAGTATGGGAAACAGCAGTTTCTAATCTAGCTAAAAAATCAGCATACAATTCATTAGATTCCTGAATAAGTGATGAAGTAAAGTAGAAAAGTAATGGGGCTTTCCAGCCTTTTGATCCATGTCTTAGTACTTACTGGCCTCAATAGGCCCTCGAGGTCACTCCGTCCGATCTGCCAAGTGTACCAGGCTCCTGTTCTGGCACCACTTGTTGAGGTCCTTTAATGGACTGGAACATAGTGGTCTGGAGTTGACATTAAGAAAATAAAGGAGAGAAAGAACCTGATATTCCTTGGTTTACACAGAAAGCCAATAAAGCCCCTGGCACGGGGTTTGCTCTGCTCATGGAGGCCTCAGGCGCCCTCTCAATGGGATGAAGGTGCAGAACACCTTCTTGAGAGGGTCTTAGAAGCCTGGGCAGCAAAGTGAACTCAGATGGTCTCTGCACTCCAAAGAAATAACCTGAGAGAGAGAGAGAGAGAAAGAGAAAGAAAGACACGGGGGCCAGAGCTCTGATGGAGCAAAGGTGTTTTAATCAACATGGTGTGGGCATATATACTGTCTACAAGGCAGTTATTCTCAGGAAAGATAAAGATTAAAATTCCAGACTTACAAAACATAGGCAATCCATATTAAAGAGAGAGAGAGTTATAAACAATCACTTTTACTGTATAGTTCACAAGAAGAAAGAGGGTACTTATCACCATATAGAAACACTAATGAAGGAAATGCCTGGATTCCTCAGTCCCATGAGAGGCTTGCCTCTCCTCTTAATTCCTGAGTTAAAAAGGAAAAAAGAATTCCTGACAGATCCAAAACAGCACACAGGAAGCCTCCTGTTAAGTGCTTCCTGACAAAATGGATCATGTTTAAAATGATGAACTAGGTAGTATTGATCTTAGCATACTTTTTAGAGTTATGGAATAACACACTAAGAAAGCTAAAACCAGAAACAAATAAAGTGGCTCTTTTTGGCTCAGAAATGGGATTGGTGCTGAGGAGGAATAAGACAAGATTATTGCTTTTAATTATGATCCTTTCTGTAGTAACTTTTCTGTAAACCATAGTTTGAGCATTTTTACTTTAAATTGCAAGGTAATATTCATCTTGAGATGGTAAATCAGATTCTATCATGCATTGATGTGAAAATATAAATTGATATAACTTTAGGAGAATATTTTTTAAATGTATACAGTATTTTAGAAATTTTTATTTGGAAGAGTTTATTATGTATAAAATATTCCTAAGTGGTAGTGGAGGACAATGACATTTATAATAGCAAAACTTGAATAACACCTCTCCCCCCAAAAAAATAACCATGTAGAAATAGTTTTGCTAATTGAGATGTCCTAACTTCATTCCTCTGTATTGGATTCATTAAGTGCTCTTCTCTTCTGAACTTCTAATAAACACTTGGGCAAAGCAATGAGAGTTCTTTGTCTTTGCTTGATAATCTTTGTGTTTGAGGACCTTCATATTAGACTAGTTCTCTCTGAGAATTTCTTTTAAATTAGACTTTAACAGAAAACAAAATTATTCCCTATTAGATATGGCTTGGTGAATACACAGATAGAAGGCTGGACTATTATTATTCTCGTTCATTCTTACTTGATTTGATGGAAACAGCCAAGGATAAGCATTCAGTTCGCATTTTACAGAAATAAGCTTTAAAATAAATTTCTAGGATATGTTAGATTTATACTTCAATGATTGAACAGAAGTAAACTATATTATTTACAAGGTCAGAAAATAATTATTAGTGATTGAAGTGATTAATGAAAATGAAATTCTTATAAGTATGTTCAATTTGAATGTTTTTAAATGTACATCTTCTGGATAATGGAAAAAGCAAGAGAGTTCCAGAAAAAAACATCTATTTCTCCTTTATTGACTATGCCAAAGATTTGACTGTGTGGATCACAATAAACTGTGGAAAATTCCAAAAGAGATGGGAATATCAGACCACCTGACCTGCCTCTTGAGAAACCTATATGCAGATCAGGAAGCAACAGTTAGAACTGGACATGGAACAACAGACTGGTTCCAAATAGGAAAAGGAGTACATCAAGGCTGTATGTTGTCACCCTGCTTATTTAACCTCTATGCAGAGTACATCATGACAAACACTGGGCTGGAAGAAGCACAAGCGGGAATCAAGATTGCTGGGAGAAATATCAATAAACTCAAATACCCAGACAACATCACCCTTATGGCAGAAAGTGAAGAGGAACTAAAAAGCCTCTTGATGAAAGTGAAAGACGAGAGTGAAAAAGTTGGCTTAAAGTGCAACATAGAGAAAACTAAGATCATGGCATCTGGTCCCACGACTTCATGGGAAATAGATGGGGAAACAGTGGAAACAGTGTCAGACTTTATTTGGGGGTGGTCTCCAAAATCAGTGCAGATGGTGATTGCAGCCATGAAATTAAAAGACACTTATTCCTTGGAAGGAAAGTTATGACCAACCTAGATAGCATATTGAAAAGCAAAGATATTATTTTGCTAACAAATGTCCATTAGTCAGGCTATGGTTTTTCCTGTGGTCATGTATGGATGTGAGAGTTGGACTGTGAAGAAAGCTGAGGGCTGAAGAATTGATGCTTTTTATTTTTTAATATAAATTTATTTGTTTTAATTGGAGGTTAATTACTTTACAATATTGTATTGGTTTTGCCATACATCAACATGAATCCACCACAGGTATACACGTGTTCCCCATCCTGAATCCCCCACCCTCCTCCCTCCCCGTACCATCCCTCTGGGTCGTCTCAATAACTGTGGTGTTGGAGAAGACTGTTGAGAGTCCCTTGAACTGCAAGGAGATCCAATAAATCCATCCTAAAGGAGATCAGTCCTCGGTGTTCATTGGAAGGACTGATGCTGAAGCTGAAACTCCAATACTTTGGCCACCTCACAGGAAAAGTTGACTTATTGCAAAAGATCCTGATGCTGAGAGGGATTGGGGGCAGGAGGAGAAGGGGATGACAGAGGATGAGATGGCTGGATGGCATCATCACCTCAATGTACATGAGTCTGAGTGAACTCTGGGAGTTGGTGATGGACAGGGAGGCCTGGCGTACTACAATTCATGGGCTAGCAAAGAGTCGGACACAACTGAGTGACTGAACTGAACTGAACTGACTGATATATACATCATGATATTTAGAAAATGAAGAAGTGCTACTTAGGTGAAATCTACAGATATTCACAAAAATAATAGCACATTATACACTTTTAAAAGTAAATGCAGACCCACCCTGCAGCATCCAGGAGGGAAGCTGGCTTTTCAGGTTTCACTAGGAGAAATTACTCGGTGGCTGGACCAGAAGTTATTCACATCCTGTTCCCGACAGGACTACTTCTGTTTTTGAGAAGTCTTGGAACTTCTAACATAAGTCAGTAGAAGATAAGAATTCTGCCACTATCCCAAGTTTCTTCCTGTAATATCCAGTCAAATGAGAATGATGGAGAAGTCTTGAGGCTACTGTAAGAATAAGACTGAAAACCAGAGGCAGGAGGCTTAAGTGCAAATCCTGACAACACCTGAGAACTGAATCCAGGGAACATTAATCAACAGAGATTTCTTAAAAATTTTTGAATAAAGCTACCATAGTTCAGTTCAGTCGCTCAGTCATCTCTGACTCTTCGCAAACCCATGAATCGCAGCACGCCAAGCCTCACTGTCCATCACCAACTCCCGGGGTTCACTCAGACTCACGTCCATCGACAAGGTGATGCAATCCAGCCATCTCATCCTTTGTCGTTCCCTTCTCCTCCTGCCCCCAATCCCTCCCAGCATCAGAGTCTTTTCCAATGAGTCAACTTTTCGCATGAGGTGAACAAAGTACTGGAGTTTCAGCTTTAGCATCATTCCTTCCAAAGAAATCCCAGGGTTGATCTCCTTCAGAATGGACTGGTTGGATCTCCTTGTAGTCCTAGGGACTCTCAACAGTCTTCTCCAACACCACAGTTCAAAAGCATCAATTCTTCAGCCCTCAGCCTTCTTCACAGTCCAAATCTCACATCCATACTTGACCACAGGAAAAACCATAGCCTGGACTAGAAGGACCTTAGTCCGCAAAGTAATGTCTCTGCTTTTGAATATACTATCTAAGTTGGTCATAGCTTTTCTTCCAATGAGTAAGCGTCTTTTAATTTCATGGCTGCAATCACCATCTGCAGTCATTTTGGAGCCCCCAAAAATAAAGTCTAACACTGTTTCCCAACCAATTTCGCATTAAGTGATGGGACCGGATGCCATGATCTTCATTTTCTGAATGTTGAGCTTTAAGTCAACTTTTTCACTCTCCTCTTTCACTTTCATCAAGAGGCTTTTTAGTTCCTCTTCACTTTCTGCCATAAGGGTGGTGTCATCTGCATATCTGAGGTTATTGATATTTCTCCCAGCAATCTTGATTCCAGCTTGTGCTTCTTCCAGCCCAGCGTTTCTCATGATGTACTCTGCATAAGAAGGTAAATATGCAGGGTGACAATGTACAGCCTTGACCTACTCCTTTTCCTATTTGGAACCAGTCTGTTGTTCCATGTCCAGTTCCAACTGTTGCTTCCAGACCTGCATACAGATTTCTCAAGAGGCAGGTCAGGTGGTCTGGTATTCCCATTTCTAGAAGAACTTCCCACAGTTTATTGTGATCCACAGAGTCAAATGCTTTGGCATGGTCAATAAAGCAGAAATAGATGTTTTTTCTGGAACTCTCTTGCTTTTTCCATGATCCAGTGGATGTTGGCAATTTGATCTTTGGTTCCTCTGCCTTTTGTAAAACCAGCTTGAACATCTGGAAGTTCACGGTTCACATATTGCTGAAGCCTGGCTTGGAGAATTTTGAGCATTACTTTACTAGTGTGTGAGATGAGTGCAATTGTGTGGTAGTTTGAGCATTCTTTGGCGTTGCCTTTCTTTGGGATTGGAATGAAAACTGACCTTTTCCAGTCCTGTGGCCACTGCTGAGTTTTCCAAATTTGCTGGCCTATTGAGTGCAGCACTTTCACACCATCATCTTTCCGGGTTTGAAATAGCTCAATAGAAATTCCATCACCTCCACTAGCTTTGTTCGTAATGATGTTTTCTGTGGCCCACTTGACTTCAAATTCCAGAATGTCTGGCTGTCAGTGAGTGATCACACCATCGTGATTATCTTGGTCATGAAGATCTTTTTTGTACAGTTCTTCTGTGTATTCTTGCCACCTCTCCTTAATATCTTCTGCTTCTGTTAGGTCCATACCATTTCTGTCCTTTATCGAGCCCATATTTGCATGAAATTTTCCCTTGGTATATCTAGTTTTCTTGAAGAGATTTCTAGTCATTCCCATTCTGTTGTTTTCCTCTTTCTTTGCATTGATCACTGAGGAAGGCTTTCTTTTCTCTTCTTGTTGTGTTTTGGAACTCTGCATTCAGATGCTTATATCTTTCCTTTTCTCCTTTCCTTTTCACTTCTCTTCTTTTCACAGGTATTTATAAGGCCTCCCAAAACAGCCATTTTGCTTTTTGCATTCCTTTTCCATGGGGATGGTCTTGATCCCTGTCTCCTGTACAATGTCACTAACCTTCTATACTATGAGAATAGATAAAAACTAAAGGAAAAAAAAAAACAGCAAAAATCAGAAGCTCATGGAGATGAAGCTAAAGGTTACTAAATAACAAAGAGGTTGCTGACGAAATAAGAAGGGAAATCAAAAGATTCCTAGAAACAAATGATAATGAAAACATGATGACCCAAAACCTATGGGATCCAACAAAAGCAGCTCTAAGAGGGAAGTGTATAGCAATACATTCCTATCTCAAGAAACAAGAAAAGCATTGAGCAGACAACCTAACTTTAGTCTAAAACAGCTGAAAAAAGAAGAAAATGAAGAAGAACAACAACAACAAAAACCAAAGTCAGCAGAAGGAAAGAAATAATAAAGATCAGAGCAAAAATAAACGAAAAAGAAATGAAGGAAGCAATAGCAAAGATTAATAAAACTGAAAGCTGGTTCTTAAAAAATATAAACAAAACTGACAAATCCATAGCCAGGCTCATCAAGAAAAAAAGGGAGAAAAGTCAAGTCAAATGAAAAAGGAGAGGTTACAACAGACAACACAGAAATACAAAGGATCATAACAGAATATTATGATCAACTATATGTTAATGAAATGGACAAGCTAGAGGATAGGGACAGATACTTAGAAAGCTAAATCTCCCAAGATAAATCAGGAAGAAATAAAAATTATGAACAAGCCAATTACAAGCACTGAAATTGAGACTATGATCAAAAATCTCCCCAAAAACAAAAGCCTAGGGCCAGATGGCTTCACAGGGGAATTTTATCAAACATTTAGAGAAGAGCTAATGCTTATTTTTCTGAAACTCTTTCAAAAATTGTCATTTGAGGTAACACTTTTAAACTCATTCTATAAGGCCACAATGACCCTAATACCAAAACAAGGCCAAGACAACACAATAAAAGAAAATAACAGGCCAATATCACTGATGAACATAAATGCAATATTTCTCAACAAAATTCTAGCAAACAAAATTCAACAACACATTAAAAAGCTCATACACTATGATCAAGTCAGGCTTATTCCAGGGATGCAAAGATTTTTCAGTATATGCAAATCAATCAACATGATACACCATATCAACAAATTGAAAGATAAAAATGATATGATAATCTCAATAGTTGATACTCTAGGAGTTAGCGAACTAAGAGGAACTGGAATGGATCAATTTAACTCAGTTGACCATTATATCTACTACTATGGGTAGGAATCCCTTAGAAGAAATAAAGTAGCTATCATAGTCAACAAAAGAGTCTGAAATGCAGAAGTTGGATGTAATCTCAAAAGTAACAGAATGCTCTTTGTTCATTTTCAAGGCAAACCATTCAGTATCACGGTAATCTAAGCCTATGCTCTGACCAGCAATGCTGAAGAAGCTGAACTTGAAGAAGTTCTATGAAGACCTATAAGACCTTTTAGAACTAACACCCCCAAAAGATGTCATTTTCATTATAGGGGACTGGAATGCAAAAGTAGGAAGTCAAGAGCTACCTGGAATAAAAGGCAAATTTGGCCTTGGAGTACAAAATGAAGCAGGACAAAGGCTGACACCATTTTCCCAAGAGAATACACCTGGTCATAGCAAACACCCTCTTCCAACAACACAAGAGAAGACTCTACACATGGACATCACTAGATGGTCAAAACCAGAATCGGATTGATTATACTCTTTGCAGCCAAAGATGGAGAAGCTGTATACAGTCAGCAAAAACAAGATCGGGAGCTGACTATGTCTCAGATCATGAACTCCTTAGTGCCAAATTCAAACTTAAATTGAAGAAAGTGGGGAAAACCACTAGACCAATCAGGTATGATCTAAATCAAATCCCTTATGACTATACAGTGGAAGTGAGAAATGGATTTAAGGGCCTAGATCTGATAGACAGAGTGCCTGATGAACTATGTCAGAGGTTCATGACATTGTACAGGAGACAGGAAGCAAGACCATCCCCAAGAAAAAGAAATGCAACAAAGCAAAATGGCTGTCTGAGGAGGCCTTACGAATAGCTGTAAAAATAAGAGAAGTGAAAAGAAAAAGAGAAAAGGAAAGATATACCCATTTGAATGCAGAGTTCCAAAGAATAGCAAGGAACAATAAGAAAGAAATCAATGCAAGAAATAGAGGGAAACAACAGAATGGGAAAGACTAGAGATCTCTTCAAGAAAATTAATGATACCAAGGTAACATTTTATGCAAAGATGGGCTCAGTAAAGGATAGAAATGGTATGGACCTAACAGAAGCAGGAGATATTAAGAAGAGGTGGCAAGAATACAGAGAAGAACCATACAAAAACGATCTTCATGACCCAGATAATCATGATGATGTGATCAGTCACCTAGAGCCAGATATCCTGGAATTGGAAGTCAAGTGGGCCTTAGGAAGTATCACTACGAACAAAGCTAGTGGAGGTGATGGAATTCAAGATGACCTATTTTAAATCCTGAAAGATAATGCTGTGAAAGTGCTGCACTCAACATGTCAGCAAATTAGGAAAACTCAGCAGTGGCCACGGGACTGGAAAAGGTCAGTTTTCATTCCAATCCTAAAGAAAGGCAATGCTAAAGGATGTTCCAACTACCACACAACTGAACTCATTTCCCATACTAGTAAAGTAATGCTCAATATTCTCCAAGCCAGGCTTTAGCAATACAGGAACAATGAACTTCCAGATATTCAGGTTGGTTTTAGAAAAGCCAGAGGAACCAGAGATCAAATTGCCAACATTCTCTGGATCATTGAAAAACAGAGTTCAAAAAAAACATCTAGTTTTGCTTTATTGACTAGGCCAAAGCATTTGACTGTGTGGATCACAATAAACTATGGAAAATTCTGAAAGAGATGGGAATCCCAGATCACCTGATCTGCCTCTTGAGAATCCTGTATGCAGGTCAGAAAGCAACAGTTAGAATTGGACATAAAAACAGACTGGTTCCAAATAGGAAAACTAATACATCAAGGCTGTATATTGTCCCCCTGCTTATTTAACTTATATGCAGAGTACATCATGAGAAATGCTGTGCTGGATGAAGCTCAAACTGGAATCAAGATTTCTGGGAGAAATATCAATAACCTCAGATATGCAGATGATACCACCCATATGGCAGAAAGTGAAGAAGAACTAAAGTGCCTCTTGATGAAAGTGAAAGAGGAGAGTGTAAAAGTTGGTTTAAAGCTCAACATTCAGAAAACTAAGATCACAACATCTGGCCCCATTTCTTCATGGTAAATAGATGGGGAAACAATGGAATCTGTGGCTGACTTTATATTTTTTAGCTCCAAAATCAATGCAGATGGTGATTATAGCCATGAAATTAAAAGACACTCACTCCTTAGAAGGAAAGTTATGACCAACCTAGACAGTATATTAAAAAGGAAACATTAATTTGTCAGTAAAAGTCCATCTAATCAAGGCTATGATTTTTCCAGTAATCGTGTATGGATGTGAGAGTCGGATCATAAAGAAACCTGAGCACAAAAGAATTGATGCTTTTGAATTGTGATGTTGGAGAAGATTCTTGAGAGTCCCTTGGACTGCAAGGAAATTCAACCAGTCCATCCTAAAGGAAATCAGTCCTGGGTGTTCATTGGAAGGACTGAGGTTGAGTCTGAAACTCCAATATTTTGGTCACCTGATGCGAAGAGTTGACTCATTTGAAAAGATTCTGATGTTGAGAAAGATTAAAAGCACGAGAAGAAGGGGACAACAGAGGATGAGATGGCTGGATGGCATCACCCTCAATGGACATGAGTTTGAGTAAACTCTGGGAGTTTGTGATGGACAGGGAGGCCTGGCATGCTGCGATTCATCGGGTCGTAAAAAAGTCAGACACATCTGAGTGAGTGAACTGAACTGAATCTCAATAGATGCAGAAAAAGTATTTAACAGAATTAAGCCCCCATTTATGATAAAGATGCTTCAAAATGTGGGCACAGAAAAAATCTACCTCAACATAGTAAAGGTCATTATGATAAGGCCACAAAATATGTTATTATCAATGGTGAAAAACTAAAAGCATTCCCTCTAAGGTCAGGAACAAGACAAATGTGTCCATTCTTACCACTATTATTTAACATAATTTTAAAAGTCAGAGCTATGACAATCAGAGAAGAAAAAGAAATAAAAGGAAGCCAGATTGGAAAAGAAGAAGTAAAACTCTCACTGTGTGCAGATGACATGATACCATACATAGAAAACCCAAAAGAAACTTTCAGAAAATTACTAGAGCTAATCAATGATTTCAGCATAGTTTCAGGATACAAGGTCAATACACAGAAATCACTTGCAATCCTATATGCTAGCAATGAAAAATTAGAAAGAGAAATTAAGAAATCTCTTCCATTCTCCATTACAACAAAAAGAATAATATATCTAGGAATAAACCTACCTAAGGAGATAAATTAATTGTACATGGAAAATTATAAGATACTGATGAACAAAATCAAAGATGACATAAACAGATGGAGAAATATTGCATTTTTCTGGGAAGGAAGAATCAATATTGTGAAAATGACTATACTACCAAATTTAATCTACAGATTCAATGCTATCCCTATCAATTACCAATGTAATTTTTCAGAACTAGAACAAAATTTTTCACAATTCATATGGAAACAAAAAACATCCTTAATAGCAAAAGAAGTCTTGAGGAACAAGAATGGAGCTGGAGGAATCAATCTTCCTGACTTCAGACTATACTGCAGAGCTACAGTCATCAAGAGATTATGGTACTGGCACAAAAACAGAAATATAGGCCAATGGAACAAGGTAAAGAACCCAGAGATAAGCCCATGCACCTATAGGTACCTTATTTTTGACAAAGGAGGCAAGCATATACCATGTGACAAAGATAGGCTCTTCAGTAAGTAGTGCTGGGAAAACTGGAAAGCTACATGTAAAAGAATGAAATTAGACCACTTCCAATGCTGTATACAAAGATAAATTCAAAATGGATTAAAGACCTAAATGTAAGGCCAGATACCATAAATCTCTTAGAGGAAAACACAGGCAGAACACTCGATGAGTTAAATCAAAGCAAGGTCTTCTATGACCCACCTCCTAGAGTAATGGAAATAAAAGCAAAAATAAACAAGTGAGACCTAATTGAAATAAAGCTTTTGCACAGCAAAGGAAACTACAAATAAAGTGAAAAGACAGCCGTCAGAATGGGAGAAAATAGGAAACAACTAACAAATAATTAATTTCTAAAATATAGAAGCATCTCATACAACTCAACACCAGAAAAACAAACAACCCAATCAAAAAGTGGGAAAAAGACCTAAACAGACATTTCTCCAAAGAAGACATACTAATGGCTAACACATGGAAAGAAGCTCAACACTGCTCATTATTAAAGAAATGCAAATTAAAACTACAATGAGATGTCACATCACACCAGTCAGAATGACCATCAACAAAACGTCTACAAACAATAAATGTTGGACAGGGTGTGGAGGAAAGGAAACCCTCCTGCATTGCTAGTGGAAATGTAAATTGATACGGCCACTAAGGAAGACAGTGTGGAGATTCCTTAAAAAATGTTAGGAATAAAACCACCATATGACCCAGCAATCCCACTCCTAGGCACATACTCTGAGGAAACCATAATTGAAAAATACACATGTACTTCAATGTTCACTGCCGCAGTGTTTACAATAGCTAGAACATGGAAGCAACCTAGATGTCCATTGACAGACAAATGGATAAGGAAGCTATAGTATATACATACACACACACACACACACACACACACGCACACACACACACACACACACACACACACACATATATATATATATATATATATACTACTCAGCCATAAAATGGAATGCATTTGAGTCAGTTCTAATGAGGTGGATAAACTTAGAGCCTATTACACACAGTGAAGTAAGTCAGAAAGAAAAATATAAATATCATATAGTGACACATATATATGGAATCTAGAAAGATGGAACTAATGATTTATTTTCAGAGCAGCAATGGAGAAAGGAGGCATGGAGGACAGACCTATGGACATGGGGTGAGGGGAGGAGGGAGAAGGTGAGATATATGGAGAGAATAACATGGAAACTTACAATGCCATATGTAAGATGGATAGTCAATGGGAATTTGCTGTATGAGTCAATGAACTCAAACTCTGTGATAATCTAGGAGGGAGAGATGGGAGGGAGATTTGGGAGGGAGGGGACATGAGTGTACCTATGGTTGATTCTTGTTGATGTTTGACAGAAAACCACAGAATTCTGTAAAGCAATTATTCTTAAATTAAATAATAAAGTGGCAAAACAAAAACAAAACCAGCTTCAACTCAGTCTTCTTTCCTGGTTGCAAGAGCTCCACTGGGACTGTATACACCCAAGTGTTACAAGGTGCTCTTTTGGACTCCTTTGCTTGTCTGTATTTTTCCATATGTTATGTAATTTAGACTCATAACATGGAATATCTGATAAACTGATGATCTTAAAATCTAATACTTCAATAGCCATGTTTATATGCATAAACATTCTTCATATCATCACTTGACTCACTAATAGTTCTTTCAAATGTATTATATCAAGTGTACTCTTGATTTTGTCCCCAGACATTCTCCTTTTGGAATATTTTGAAACTTAGAAAATGTCACCTGAAATTATCCTATTTCTCAGGCCAAGTACTTGGTGTCATCTTTGACTTCTCACTTTCTCTCACATAATACATGTAAAGTCAGAGCATTCCTGTTAAGTCTGACCTTTACTCATCATTTCCAGCTTACATTCATAGTTTAAGCCAGCTTGTCAACATGCGTAACAAACATTGAAGTTACACAGTTAGGATTTGCCTCTATGCTTCCTAGTACATACACACAGACACATCACATACACTTTAGAATTAAAATTCCTTAATTTTAAGAATTTGATTTGTTCACTGTTGCATTTTCATTGCCTAGCAGGGTGTCTGTCATGCTCCAAGCACTGAAAAATATGTTTTATGGCTAATCATTTAAACATTGAGCAGAAAAAAAAAGAATAAAATACAGCAAAAGTATTTTCTAAAGAACATATAAAGGCACTTAGGATATCAACACAGTCAATACAGCAGGAAACATGTGCTCAAGCACATTTAACAAAAGAGAAAATGTGAATGGCCAAGTGAAAAATTTAATTCAGATTCTCTAATATTTATGAAAATACAAATAAAATATCCAGAATATTACCAATATTAAAATGTTTAGACTAGGACAATTCTTACTCTCAATTAGTGTACTTTTTTGGTAGCTTATCTGTACCAAGCAACTCATAGAACTGTACTAGTCAATGAACCACACTTTGGTTAACATTGGACTAGGATGTAGGAGAAGGACATTATACTAATGTGTCAATTGTTAGAAGCAGTTTTTGGAACATTTCTCAATATATAAAAATTTGTGCATACTCTTCCCTTTAGGGTCAAATCTATAAGAGAAACACATGGCTACTTCCATCAAGGAATATTTATCAGGATACTCGTATCAGAACTGCCTGATTAATAAACAATTTAAGACCAAAGCCATGACTATAAATAAAAAATATGCTTACATATTTGCGATATATTAATCAATTCAATAGAATACTGAAAATGTGATTAGATAAAATAAATTAACATGTACCCATATGTATATATGAGTGAGTGAATTTGCTCAGTTGTGTCTGACTCTGCAACACCACAGACTGTACCTTACCAGGTTCCTCCATCCATGGGATTTTCCAGGCAAAAATACTGGAGTGGGTTGCCATTTCCTTCTCCAGGACATCTTCTTGACCCAAGGATTGAACCCAGGTCTCCCGCATGGTAGGCATATGCTTTACCATCTGAGCAATGAGGGAAGTCCATATATATATATATATATATATATATATATATATATCAGTAACAAAAAATATTAATAAGTTCAATATGTTTATTATTTTTCAGTATCATATCATCTGTATACTTAAAATCACATCAAAATCTTCAGTGTTGATGTACATTGTGAATATTGGGTATGTGTATTTTGCCTGTGCATAGTAAAGTCTTTAACATACATGTATAAGGATATGTTTAGCTATGGATTTGGGCCCAGGGAGGGGATTCAATGATACTACACTTTTAACACCAAGTAATGCCTTAATCAGTTGAAGTTTCTGTCTATATCAGTACTTAACTAGGAGTTTTTACACTCAAAACTTTATTAAGAAGATATAAATATTGATAACAAATGACTAGGGTTCATGCATTTTTAATAAGTCTCTTGCATTTCATTCCAGTAAGTCTCTATGCTCCTAAACAGTGAACTATAACAAACGGACTTACCCAGGACTGTAAAATGTTATTTGTTAAGAGTTCTCAGTTAGAAGAATAATCTGTTCATGTGACTTTCCTGGTTTGTATCACAGGCTGCTTTCCTTTCATACAGAGTCTCAAAAACCCTACATCAAAAAATTTATAGCTTAAGTTTTAACATAAATATAAATGTATAGAAATTAATAAAATAATAAAATATCAAAATAAACTGGATGTATATAAGAAGCAAAAGTAAATTTATATTCATAAATGTCTACAATAGAAAATCTCATATCAGTGATCTACGTTTCCATCTTAAGACAGTTGAAAGAAAAAAAAAATAAAGGGGAAAATAGCAAACATTAAAGAGGACAACTATTTTAAAGAGCAAACAGGAAAACAATAGTGAAAATCAACAAAATCAAGAGTTTGTAAAAAAAAAAATTATAAAACTCTAGTCATACTTATTAATCTTAAAAAATATATAAATTACTAATATCAACCATGAAAGAGGGGACATTACAAGAGAATCTTCATTAATACAAAAAATGAGAAAATAATACTTTAAAACTCTCCATTTTAAGACAATGACATTTAAAATATGCCTAAGGGAAGGATACTTTCACAGTATGTTCTTGATTATACCAGAAAACAAATAATAGGTTAAATTAATTTAGAAAATGGTTAGATTAGTAAAATCAAACAAGCAGTGCTTTCTTTATGGCTTTTCAAACACTCAAGGAAACTATATAGTGACCACAATTTTTCAATTTAATGAACATCTTATTATACTGTTCAGTTAAGTCCAGTTCAGTCACTCAGTCATGTCCGACTCTTTGCGACTTCATGAATCGCAGCACACCAGGCCTCCCTGTCCATCACCAACTCCCGGAGTTCACTCAGACTCACGTCCATCGAGTCAGTGATGCCATCCAGCCACCCAGACAGAGGATGCTCTGTCGTCCCCATTCTCCTGCTGCCACCAATCCCTCCCAGCATCAGAGTCAGTTCCAATGAGTCAACTCTTGGCGTAAGGTGGCCAAAGTACTGGAGTTTCAGCTTTAGCATCATTCCTTCCAAAGAAATCCCAGGGCTGATCTCCTTCAGAATGGACTGGTTGGATCTCTTTGCAGTCCAAGGGACTCTCAAGAGTCTTCTGCAGAGTACATCATGAGAAACGCTGGACTGGAAGAAACACAAGCTGGAATCAAGATTACTGGGAGAAATATCAATAACCTCAGATATACAGATGACACCTCCCATATGGCAGAAAGTGAAGAGGAACTGAAAAGCCTCTTGATGAAAGTGAAAGAGGAGAGTGAAAAAGTTGGCTTAAAGCTCAACATTCAGAAAATGAAGATCATGGCCTATGGTCCCATCACTTCATGGGAAATAGATGGGGAAACAGTGGAAACAGTGTCAGACTTTATTTTTCTGGGCTCCAAAATCAGTGCAGATGGTGATTGCAGACATGAAATTAAAAGATGCTTACTCCTTGGAAGAAAAGTTATGACCAACCTATACAGCATATTCAAAAGCAGAGACATTACATTGCCAGCAAAGGTCCGTCTAGTCAAGGCTATGCTTTTTCCTGTGGTCATGTATGAATGTGAGAGTTGGACTGTGAAGAACACTGAGCACTGAAGAATTGATGCTTTTGAACTGTGGTGTTGGAGAAGACTCTTGAGAGTCCCTTGGACTGCAAGGAGATCCTAACATCATATTGAAGTACTGCAGTTCCACTAAAAACAGTGGGAAAATAATTATTTTAAAAATTTACAGTAAATGAAACTACATGAGTATAGGGGAGGATTCTACTCTAAATTCTGTACTTACGTTAACAGGAAATATCCCTCCAAATAATCAACGTTTTCCCATAGTTAAAGCATTGACTATAAGCATGGTATAGTTATTCAGAAAGCCATTAAGTGGAGACAAGTATTTCCATTCAATTTTGTAAATATTAAGTGTTTGAGTCCTTCCGGCAAGAATATTGTTAAGAGTTTTTTAAATATGCTGCTGCTAAGTCACTTTAGTCGTGTCCGACTCTGTGCGACCCCAGAGACGGCAGCCCACAGGACTCCCCCATCCCTGGGATTCTCCAGGCAAGAATACTGGAGTGGGTTGCCATTTCCTTCTCCAGTGCATGGAAATGAAAGTGAAAGTGAAGTCGCTCAGTCGTGTCTGACTCTTAGCGACCCCATGGACTGCAGCCTACCATGCTCCTCCGTCCATGGGATTTTCCAGGCAAGAGTACTGGAGTGGGTTGCCATTGCCTTCTCCTGTGCTTTCATGCAAAAATAAGTTTTGAGAAGAGCAACAAAAATAAAAAGGTATCTTTAAAAATGTGTAATATATTTATGTTCTCTAAAAGTCCAGCAATCTTCAGTGTCTCTTTGGTTGATAAATTTTTGGAAGAATGGACTTACCATAAATGTTGCCTAAATAATTTCATATGACAATTTCTTGCAACTGCTGATATTGCCTGCAAAAATTTTAAACTTCCATTGCCCACAACTTGCAACGATCTACATTTAAAATACTGTGTTCCCAATTAAAAACCATGAGCTGACAGAACATTGGAATGTAGTTTATTGATATTAAATTTTAGGACCAAAGAAAAGATTCCTTCTCCAAATTAACAATTCAGATACTCAGACTCTTTCATGCAATACTGTTGTTAGAAAAGTTCGAAAGATTTTCTTTGATTTGCTCTTAAAATAAATGGATCAACAGTTCTAAGCATTGATAAATACCTTCATAAAAATTACATGTCCAAGCAAAGACTAGTATATATTATCAGTATAATTTCTAAATGAATTTGCATTATTTATTGAAAAGTTTACTTACTCCTAAATTCATCAGTCTTTTTTTTCCCCCCTAATACTCTGCTTTGAATGTAAACCTGTTGATATGTAAAAAGTAAGAGACTTTTTAGTTTTTATTGATGGGCTTTGACACTAAGAATAAAAAATATTTAGCAATCAAAAAAAAATGAAAAAGAAACAAAACACACACACACACGAATGCACTCACAATACCCTCAGAAAGCTTTGCAAATATTTTAAAACGTAGCAATCTGATTATTACAAAAATGGCTTAATTATTACTTCAAAAATGTTGAATAAATATGGATTGCTGTTTTAAGTGATTTTATAATGAAAAGACACTTGTCTTTTTTTTGAATTTTCATCATCAATGTATTGCTGTGCATACCTACAAACACCTTCCTTTACATGTGTATATGTGTGTGAGAGTGTGTGTATGTGTATATCTTTTACCTGTAAATGGTGAACTATCAGACAGATGTAAGTTATTGCTAAAGCACTATGCATCTGAATGCTGTCTGGGCAATCTGTGCAGAATGTTGAGCAACTGTGTGATAGGAAATATTAAATCCAACCAAGTTATACTTAAGATATAGTCTACTAAACTTGTAAATACAATTTGAAAATATAAAAGGAAAGAAAATATTGGGTTATAAAATGCTGGCGGGAAAACAGACCATATAAAATATAACTTATGAGGTGGAAAAAAGAAAGTTGGCGTAAATAGAAGTTGCTACAAATATTGTCATCCATTATCATCATTGTCATCACCATCATAAGTAGACAAGTATAAAAAAAAAAGTACAAATTTCAAATGTCAAAAAAAGAATCCTGCAAAAATTCAAAAAGGAACAAATAACTGCATAGGGTGAATTAGCAGACTGGTTTGAGCAAGCTTTGAACCACCTACATCCAAGGGGTGCCAAGGCAATATAGACAGAATTTTATGGACTTTGTGATCTAACAAAAAACCCAACCAAGGTGTAAAACACGTCCATACTGGTGGTAATGTTCACACTAGCATATTAAAGTTATACTGTACTCAAGTAATAGATGAAAATTAAATAGCTATATATGTATATCTTTATATATATTATATTAAAATAAAATACATATTGGTATAATTAATAATTATAGGTTTAAAGATACAGTGATCATACATATCATAAATAAGTTTAAATTGTGAGAACAGATTATAAATATTTACCAGAAGAAAGCTAAATAGAACATGGCTAATAATAAATAGATGCATCTGACACACTTTCAAAAATCAAGAATGAAGAAAAAAGGTGTGGCCTGCCAAGACTGAATTATCGGACTTATGTGAGATGTCACTCTCATTGTGCATCATAAGTTCACCTGGACAGCTTTGAATTTTGAGGAACTTTACAACTTTTTGAAAAGGAAATGTCAACTCACTCCAGTATTCTTGCTTGGAAAATTCCATGGACAGAGGAGCTGGGCAGGCTACAGTCCATAGGGTGGCCTCAAAGAGTTGGACACAACTCTATGACTAACATTCACTTTCACTTTTACAACTTTATATTGAAAAATTCAACCTGTTTGGTCATATACCTAGAGCACTAGATATTGTGAGTTTCTGATCTTACAACAAAAAAGCCAGTCAAGATGTTCACGTGTTCACAGCACTAGGTTTGACTGAGGCTAAGATATTGAATATATATTGTAAAGTTAAAAAAAAAAAGGATATATACAAGTGATAGATATAAATTCAAAGGCATAAATAGAGAAAAGTATACAGATACTGTGGTTTAAAAGTATGGTGATTAAAGGGATAAGTATGGTTATTAAAGGGATAAGAAGAGAATAATTTGCAAAGAGTGATAGAGTGAGAATGGCCAATAAGGGAAGATGTTGAAAATTTGATCATTATAATTAAAATTTTTAATAGAAAAGTAAAACATCCAGAACTAAAAATATAAAACAAATACAACATAATATGCCAGAAAAATATTAAAAGAAAGAAATCAATATATACAAATAATTCTGCAAAACTTTCAAAGGACAAAAATAAAGCCTTTTTTTTTTTTTTTTTTGGAAAAAAAATCCATAAAAGATAAGACTGTATAACCTGGAAAGTGTGAATAATCAGACCAGTCTAAGTTGGCTGTATAACACTGTGCACGTGAAGGCTGCCAGGAAAACCTAAAATTTTAAGGGGCTGACATCACAATGAAAAAACTAACCAAGAGGTCCACATGCTCACAGTACTAGAATTGGCCTAGGCTAGGATATCAAAGGGCTGGTAAGCCAGCAGGGACAACGGCTCAGCTCACAAAGAGCCCACCTGCCAATTCAGGTGACTCAAAAGACATTAGTTCAATCCCTAGGTGGGGAAGATTCCCTGGAGAAGAGAATAGCAACCTGTTCCAGTATTCTTCACTGGAAAACTCCATGGTCAGAGGGGCCTGGTGGACTAGAGTCCCTGGGTTTACACACACATGTGGTATAAATAAAAATAAAATGAAAAAGAGAAAGCAAGGCACAGAAACATTATGATAGAAAGTATATGATTATTAAAAAAGATATTTTTAAAATGAATGATTTGGAAGGAAAATAGTAGAGTGACAAGCAGACATACAGAAGGTTGCTGAAAAATAGACCTGTTACAATTACATTTTTTGAAAATCCCAGAACTGAAGATGTAAATCAAACAAATACCACATTATATAATAATAAAGATAACAATAAAAATAAAGCCAATATCTAAGCATAATATACTGGAATTTGAAAAGATTAAAGTTGAACTGAACTGAACTGAACTGGAAGTTGAAATTAGAAACACAAAAAATCCAGAAAAGATTTAAAAATATATAACCTGGAAAAGGAAAATTGTCAGACTAGTATAACTTGGCTTTTAAATGATATGTACACAAAGGTTGCCATGATAACCTAGAATTTTGAGGGACCTAGACTAGGATATTAAAGGTATACACAAGTGATAGATATAAATTCAAGTACAAAATTCAAAAAGAAAAAAAAATCTCTTAGATATTATCCTATATAATATATCTTGATCAAAGAGATAAAAACAATAATTTGGAAGGAGTGACAACAGAATGAGCAATGTATATATGAGTGGGAGATATCTGAGGAAGACCACTGCAATTACATTTTCTAAATAAGAAAAAAAATTTTCCAAAAAAATGTGAATCAAACAAAAATTATAACTACATATCAGAGTATGTATCTTTCATAAAAGAAAGATGTCAATATTTATGTACAATTTGATTGAACTTCTGAAGTCAAAGTAAGATTCGTAAAAGTCTAGAGAAGGTAAAATACATGTTACTTGAGAAGGATGAATGATCAGATTGCTCTGTGTTGGCTCTGAAACACACTACATGATGGTTACCAGGACAGCACAGACAGAATTATGAGGGATTCTATGACATCACAGTTTCAAAAAACAGCCAACATGGCCACATTCACACAGTGCTGGATGATCCTAAACTAGGATATTAATGGTACACTCCACTCAACTGAAGATTGAAAATAGAACATTAAAAAATGCTGATTTATGGCATAGAAGCCTTGATGGTGAAGGAGATGAGAAAAGATTAACTTAATAGGACTGATAATATAGTCAAAATTCATAGTGATGTTGCTAAAAATTGGGCTGTTACAAATAGATTGGAAAATATTAAGAAAATATTTTTTGTCAAAGTTCAACACATGAACCAAATTAAAATTTTACCATTGTTGTTGTTTATTTGCTCAGTTGTGTCCAACTCTTTGCAGAAGGCAATGGCACCCCACTCCAGTACTCTTGCCTGGAAAATCCCATGGACGGAGGAGCCTGGTAGGCTGCAGTCCATGGGGTCGTGAAGAGTCAGACACGACTGAGCGACTTCACTTTCACTTTTCACTTTCATGCATTGGAGAAGGAAATGGCAATCCACTCCAGTGTTCTTGCCTGGAGAATCCCAGGGACGGGGGAGCCTGCTGGGCTGCCATCTATGGGGTCGCACAGAGTCAGACATGACTGAAATGACAGCAGTAGCCCAATTCTTTGCAACCACATGAACTGCAGCACACCAGTCTTCCCTTTCCTTCAATATCTCCCTGAATTTGCTCAAACTTATGTCCATTGAGTCGGTGATGTCATCCACCCATCTCATCCCCTGTCACCCCCTTTTCCTCTTGCCCTCAATCTTTCCCAATGTCAGGGTCTTTTCCAATGAGTCAGTTCTTCTCATGAGGTGGCCAAAATATTGGAGCTTCAGATTCAGCACCAGTCCTTCCAATGAATATTCAGGACTGATTTCTTTTAAGACTGACTGGTTTGATCTCCTTGTTGTTCAAGGGATTCCCAAGAGTCTTTTCCAGCACATTTTGAAAGCATCAGTTCTTCAATGCCCAGCCTTCTTTATGGTCCAACTCTCACATCCATGCATGACTGTTGGAAAAACCGTAGCTTTGATTATATGGACCTTTGTTGGTAAAGTGTTGGCTCTGCTTTATAATACACTGTCAAGGTTTGTCATAGCTGTTCTTCCAAGGAGCAAGTGTCTTTTAATTTCCTGGCAGCAGTCACTGTCCATAGTGATTTTGGAGCCCAAGAAAATGAAATCTGACTCTATTTCCACTCTTTCCCCATCTATTTGGCATAAAGTGATGGGACCGGATGCCATGATCATTGTTTATTGAATGTTAAGTTTTAAGCCAACTTTCTCACTCTCTTCTTTCACTTTCATCAAGAAGCTCTTTAGTTCCTCTTCACTTTCTGCCATTAAAGTCATATCATCTACATATTTAAGGTTGTTAATATTTCTCCTGGCAATCTTTATTTCAACTTGTGAGTCATTCGGCCCAGCATTTCACATGATGTACTCTGCATATAAGTTAAATAAGCGAGGTGACAATAGACAGCCTTGACGTACTCCTTTCCCAGTTTGGAACTAGTCCATTGTTTCACGTCCTGTTCTAACTGCTCCTTCTTGTCCTGCATATAGGTTTCTCATAAGGCAAGTTAGGTGATCTAATATGCCCATATCTTTAAGAATTTTCCACAGTTTTTTGTGATCCATACAATCAAAGGCTTTGGCATAGTCAAAGAAGAAGTAGATGATTTTCTGGAATTCCCTTGCTTATTTTATGATCCAGTGGCTGTTGACTATTTGATCTCTGGTTCCTCTGTCTTCTCTAAATCCAGCTTGCACATCTGGAAGTTTTCAGTTCATGTACTGCTGAAGACTAGCTTGAAGGATTTTGAGCATAATATTGCTAGCATGTGGAATGAGTACAATTATACAGTAATTTGAGCATTCTTTGGCATTGCCCTTCTTTGGGATTGGAATGAAAACACCTTTTCCAGTCCTGTGGCCACTGCTGAGCTTTCCAAATTTGTTGGCATATAGAGTGCAGCACCTTAGCAGCAGCAGCATTAAGGATCTGAAATAGCTCAACTGGAATTCCATCAACTCCACTAGCATTGTTCATAGCAATGCTTATTAAGGTCCACTCAAATTAAAATTCATCCCACTCAAGCCAGGATGTCTGGCTCTAGGTGAGTGACCACACCGTTGTGGATTTCTGGGTTATTAAGGCCTTTTTTGTACTGTTCTTCTGTGTATTCTTGCCACCTCTTCTTAATCTCTTCTGCTTCTGTTAGGTCCTTACCATTTTTGTTGTTTACTGTGCTTATCTTTGCATGAAATATTCCCTTAATATATCAAATTTTCTTAAATAGATTTCTAGTATTTCCCATTCTATTATTTTTCTCTATTCCTTTGCATTGTTCACATAAGAAGAATATCTTATTTCTCCTTACTATTCTCTGGGACTCTGCATTCAGATGAGTTTATCTTTCCCTTTCTCCTATGCTTTTCGCTTCTCTTCTTTTCTCAGCTATTTGTAAGGACTCCTCAGACAACAACTTTGCCTTCTTTCATTAGCTATTCTTGAAGATGGTTTGGTCACCAACTCCTGTACAATATTATGAACCTCTGTTCATAGTTCTTCAGGTATTCTTCTACCAGTTCTAGTCCCTTGAATCTATTCATTATCTTCACCGTATAATCATAAAGGATTTGATTTAGGTCATACCTCAGTGGGCTAGTGGTTTTCCTTGCTTTCCTCATTTTGAGCTTGAATTTTGCAATAAGGAGCCCATGATCTGAGCCACAGTCAGCTCGGGGTCTTGTTTGTGCTGACCATAGACAGCTTCTCCCTCTCTGCAAGGAACATAATCAATCTGATTTCACTATTGACCGTCTGTTGATTTCCATATGTAGTCATCTCTTGGGTTGTTGGAAGATGTTTGCTATGACCACTGCATTCTCTTGACAAAACTCTGTTAGCCTTTGCCCTGCTTCATTATGTATTTCAAGGCCATACTTGCCTGTTACTCCAAGTATCTCTTGACTTCCTACTTTTTGATTCCAGTTCCTCTGCCCCAGGGTGCCCCACTGCAGGGGAGAGGCCAGGGTGCAATCCACTCTTGTGCATCCTCCAACATTGGCTCCAGCCTCCTCCAGCCTCCCTTCCAAGCCACTCTAGCAGGGCTTTTGCCTTGACCTTGGGCCACATGTTGATCAACACTTAATAGCCAGTGAAGGTTTACATGATCAACAAGGACCAGCTGTGGGACAACCAGGGCAGGGCACCAGGCATGTCCTCCAGCTATGTGGAGCAGCTGAAAGGCATGGCCCTGCAAGTTTGGGCCTGAAAAAACTTGGTTCACTGGAGAAGGAAATAGAAAACCACACCAGTATTCTTGCCTTGAGAACCCCATGAACAGTATGAAAATGCAAAAATATATAACACTGAAAGATAAGTCCCCCAGGTTGGTAGGTGCAGAATATACTACTGAGGAAGAGAAGAGAAATAGCTACAGAAAGAATTAAGAGGCTGAACCAAAGTGGAAATGATGCCTAGTTGTGTTTGTGTCTGGTGGTGAAAGTAAAGTTTGAGTCTGTAAAAAACTCTAGGAGACAGGAAGAATAAAAGAAAAGCAGGCCCTGGCAAGGGCCATAAAAGGAATTTATAATTTTTGGTAAACTGGATGCTAAGGCATGAGACTCTTGGAACAAGTCCGGAGGGAACAGTTCGTAATCTTGAAAACAAGATATAATCCTAGGGTCAGAAAACCGACCCCAGACTGTTTCCCAACTGGCATCTCAGAGTCACATATTTTATGTATCTGGAGGAAAATCTATAGATAAGAATGTTAGTCTTAGTTACTGATTTGTTATTGATCACTGTTTCTTAGTTACTCAGTGGTTAATGATCAGTTTGTTCTTTGGCCCTGAATACTACATGAGTTAAACCTTAACTCGCAGCACATTCTTTCATTCACGGCTGAGAGTATAATAAACCTGGCCAGGATTCAGTTTCAGCACCTTCACCTTGGAGTGATGTTTGTCCCCTGATCCTCACTTTTCATTGAAATCTTGTGTCTTGTTTCTCATTTTCCTGCTGCACTACACTTTCAGAAATCCTTCTTGTTGAGCTGCTTTCAACAAAGAACAATACAGCATAAGAACCTGGAATGTTAGGTCCAGGAATCAAGGCAAATTGGAAGTGGTCAAACAGGAGATGGCAAGAGTGAATATTGACATTTAGGAATCGGTGAACAAAAATGAACTGGAATGGGTGAATTTAATTCAGATTACCATTATATCTACCACTGGGAGCAAAAATCCCTTAGAAGCAATGATGCAGTCCTCATAGTTAACAAAAGAATCTGAAATGCTGTACTTGGTTGCAATTTCATAAATGACAGAATGGTCTTGGTTCATTTCCAAGGCAAACCATTCAACATCACAGTAATCCAAGTCTATGCCCCAACCACTAATTCCAAAGAGATGAAGTTGAACGATTCTTTGAAGAGCTACAATATCTTCTAGACTTAAAATTAAAAAAAAAAAAGTTCTTTTCATCATAGGAGAATGGAATGCAAAAATTTTGCCATATTTAAGGTTAATAATTGTTGCCATTATGAGTAATAAGGAAAGCAGGCCAGCATCTACACAAAGTCAGACAAAATGTTCAGTGGAAAGGATAAAAAGAGAGACACACCAATATCCAGAAAAGGGAAAAAAATATACTGTCTATAAAGGATAAATTGTCAGACTGATTGACAACTGCTCTGAAAATGTAATTGCAAAAGTATCTGGGAATTTATGCAGAATGTTGAGCAATTCTGTGACAAAGTGTAAAACCCAAACAACTTGTGTTAGCGTCCTGAAAGATATATTCTATTCACCTGATAAATGAACATATTTAAAATTTAAAATATGACAATTTTTTAAAAAAGAATAGTGAAAGAAATGAAAAAAAAAATATGAATTATATGAACAGACAATAGAGTGACCATACAGATAATTGTGATGAAAAGGAAAAAATTTTCACAGCTAAAGTCTGAATTTTAATATAATCTCACAATTTAAGTGAATAATAATAAAGACTGTAAGACAAAGTCATTATAGTGAAAATTTCAAAATCAAGTGTCTTTTTTGTCTTTAGCTTTGGCAAAATGATTATAATGTATCTCACTATGCATGGTATTACAGTCACACAAGACTGAATGACAAAGAAACAATACGTTATACTGCACCTATAAAGAAACGCTGGGCTGGAAGAATCATAAGCTGAAATCAAGATTGCCAGGAGAAATATCAATAACCTCTGATATACAGATGACACCACCCTTATGGCAGAAAGTGAAGAGAAACTAAAAAGCCTCTTGATGAAAGTGAAAGAGGAGAGTGAGAAAGCTGGCTTAAAGTTCAACATTCAGAAAATGAAGATCATGGCATTTGGTCCCATTACTTCATGGGAAATAGATGGGGAAACAGTGGAAACAGTGTCAGACTTTATTTTTCTGGGCTCCAAAATCACTGCAGATGGTGATTGCAGCCATGAAACTAAAAGACGCTTACTCCTTGGAAGGAAAGCTATGACCAACCTAGATAGCATATTCAAAAACAGAGACATTACTTTGCCGACTAAGGTCCATCTAGTCAAGGCTATGGTTTTTCCAGTAGTCACGTATGGATGTGAGAGTTGGACTGTGAAGAAAGCTGAGCGCCGAAGAATTGATGCTTTTGAACTGTGGTGTGGGAGAAGACTCTTGAGTCTCTTGGACTGTAAGGAGATCCAACCAGTCCGTTCTAAAGAGATCAGTCCTGGGTGTTCTTTGGAAGGAATGATACTAAAGCTGAAACTCCTGTACTTTGGCCACCTCATGCGAAGAGTTGACTCATTGGAAAAAGGCTCTGACGTTGGGAGGGATTGGGGGCAGGAGTAGAAGGGGAAGACAGAGGATGAGATGGCTGAATGCTATCACTGACTCAATGGATGTGAGTTTGAGTAAACTCTGGAAGTTGATGATGGACAGGGAGGCCTGGCTGCAATTCATGGGGTCACAAAAGTCGGACACGTCTGAGTGACTGAACTGAACTGAACTGATAATGTATAATAATTATAATACACCTTAGATTCATCTTATTGGCCTTTTGAAATTCATGGCACTGGATTTCATTTCTCAAGCCATATTTATGAACTGTCAACAAGTGTTTCATTTTTTAAATTTAATTGTCAATTAATTCTTATTATATTTGTTATTATATTAAATTTATGTGTGTAACAAAGTGAACACAATGTTATACATTATACTCCATTTAAAGTTATTATAAAATATTGCTTATATTCTCTGTTCTGTACAACACATATTGTAACATTTATTTTATACATATGAGTTTGTACTTCTTAATCTCTTAGCACTATATTGCCTCTCTTCTCTTCCAACTCCTCTCTTCCATCTCCCCACTAGTAACTACTAGTTTAGTCTGTATGTGTGTGAATCTGTTTCTGTTTTGTTATATTCATTCATTTGTTTTATATTTTACATTCCTTTATAAAGGATAATATACTGTGTATGTCTTTCTCTATCTGAATTATTTCACTAAGTCCTTGAGGTGCAACCATGTTGTTGCCAATGGCAAAATTTTATTATTTTTACAATTGAGTAGTATTCCATATATAAATACATAGTATTTCATTTATATGTTTACATAATATATATAGATAGATAGTACTATATATTCACCATGTCTTCTTCATCCATTCATGTGTTAATGGACACGTAAGTTACTTCCATATCTTAGCTGTTGTAAATAATGCTGCTGTGGATACTAGGGTATATGTATCTTTTCAAATTAGTGTTTTTGTTTTCTTTGAGTATACACAAGGAATGGAATTATTGGATCATATGCTAGTTCTATTTTCAGTTTTTTGAAAAACCTTCTTATTATTTCCCATAATGGCTGCACCAATTTACACACTGATCAATGTTGTACAAGAGTTCCGTTTTCTCCACATCATTGCCAACATTTGTTATTGGTGGTCTTTTTCATGATAACCATTCTCACAAATGTGAGGTGATATCACATTTTGGTTTTAATTTGTGTTTCTTTCATGATTCATGATGTTGAGCAGCTTTTCATGTTCCTGTTGGCCATCGTATGTCTTCTTTGGGAAAAAAAAAAAAATCTATTCAGGCTTTCTGTTCATTTTTAACCAGGTTGTTCGTTTTGTTGATATTGAGTGGTAAAAGCAGGTGATATATTTTGGATATTAACTCCTATCCATCATAAAATTTGCAAATATTTTCTCCCATTCAGTAGGATGATTTTTCATTTTGTTGATAGTTTCGTGTGCAAAGACAAGTTTAATTAAGTCTCATCTGTTTATTTTTGCTTTTGTTTATTTTGCCTTAAGAGAAAGATAAAAAAAAGTTATGGTTATAATTTATGTGCTCTGCATATATTTTCTTCTAGGAATTTTATGGTTTCTAGTATTACATTTAGGTCTTTAATCCATTTTGAGCTTTTTTGTTTGTTCGTTTGTTTGTTTTGTTTTGTTTTTGTATTGTGTGAGAAAATGTTCTAATTACTTTTTCTTTTTTTTACTTTTAGCTGTCCTGTTTTCCCAGCACCACCTACTGAAGAGACTGGTTTTCCCCATTTTATTTTATATTCTTGCTTCCTTTGTCATAGATTGATTGACCATGAGTCTATGGGTTTATTTCTGGTCTCTTTATGTTAAATTTGTGATAATATATTAGACTTCAACCAAAAAAATATCTGATATAATGTGATATTGATGTCATAATAAATATTTAAAAGATTAAATATTTTAATTTATGCATATATAGATATATACAAAGCACATAACATAATTATACATGCTTTTATTTTCTTTTAAATAAGTGTGCATTTTATTTGATTGTTTTTCTTTTTTGGCTAGGCACCTCCCTACCAGTCTTCTCTGTTAATCTATAGTAACTCTATCCAACCCAACAGGTGGAATTGTAATTTGTTGCTTTTTATGTATAATATTGCATTATATTGTACAATATAGACATAAAATATTATATTCAGTGTTTCCTATTTTTTAGTTATCATTTCTTTTCTTTCTGGATTTTTGCCAACATGAATGATACTGCAATAAATACATTTATATTAATATATCCATCCATACACTCTGATTTCATTTCTATTTACTGGTTCCCAGATACTGGGATTGTTGAGTATTTGCTACTATTATATTATATACCTGAAATATACTTACAGGTTTTTAAACAATCTTAATGTTTTCATTATATTAATGTTATTCAGGCTTCATACACTGAACATGTGAACTTCCTGTTATATTTGTTGCTCTTTTGCCAGAACAATGTTAACAGCCTTCTGAGGCAGGAGGCAAATACCCTCTCTGCCCCAGAGTAAAAAAAAAAAATGCAGATTCATTCCCTGAGGATAGAAACTCCAAGAGGACAATAGCAGGACAATAAGGCAGGAGACTGGGCCTTGCCCAGAACACATATATCTCATTCTCAAAGTCAGGACATCTCCCCTACCAAACATGCATAGAAAGGTTCATTGGAGGTCAAAAAAGAGTTATGTCAAGAGATATTCTACCCATATGCCTTTTGGTAGAGTCCATCTTGGATAAAAGAGGCCTGTGTAAGCATGGGAGGATCCTGAGTTATACCAAATATGGACTGTTTAGTGCTCAGTCACACAGGCTCAGTTGTATTCAACTCTTGGCAACGCTATGGACTCTAGCCTACCAAGCTCCTCTATTTATCCGTGGAATTTTCCAGCAAGAATATTGGAGTGGGTTTCTGTTTCCTACTTTAGAGGATCTTCCTGATCCAAGGACTGAATCTGTGTCTCTTGCACCTCTTGCATTTGCAGGCAGATCATTTACCATTGTGCCACCTGGGAAACCCAATATAGACTGAGAACCTGGTGAGCCAAAATGATTGATTGGCCAAAGGAAACCTAGAAGAAATGCCGCATAAAAGTAATTCAAACTGCCACGAGGTGCAACTCAGGGACTCTTCCTCTGAGTCTGCCCGTGTGTCTATCCACATGTAATGTACTGTTTTAGTCCTAATAAGTACTTTACTTGTTTCACTACTTTCTATCTTTGTAAGAACAACTGACTGATTCCAGATTGGGAAAGGAGAATGGCAAGGCTGTATATTTTCACCCCACTTATTTAAATTATATGCAGAGTACATCATGCGAAATACCAGGCTGGATGAATCACAAGCTGGAATCAAGGTTGCCAAGGGAAATACCGAAAACCTCGGATATGCAGATTATACCATTCTAATAGCAGAAAGCAAAGAGGAACTAAAGAGCCTCTTGATGACGGTGGAAGGGAAGAGTGAAAAAGCTGGCTTGAAACTCAATATTCAAAAAACTAAGATCATGGCATTTGGTCCTATTATTTCATGGCAAATGGAAGTGGAAAAAAGAAATAGAAGCAATGACATATTTTATTTTCTAGAGCTCCAAAATCACTGTGGATGGTGACTACAGCCAAGAAATAAAGACACTTGCTTCTTGGAAGGAAAGCTATGACAAACCCAGATGGTATATTAAAAAGCAGAGACATTATTTTGCTCATAAGTGTGCATAAAGTCAAAGCTATCATTTCCAGTAGACATGTACTAATATGAAAACTGGACCATAAAGAAGGCTGAGCACCAAAGAATTGATGCTTTCGAATTGTGGTGCTGGAAAAACTCTTGAGAGTCCTATGGATTGCAAGGAAATCAAACCTGTCAATCCTAAAGGAAATAAACCTGAAAACATTGAAATGATGGATGCTGAAGCTGAAGCTCCAACACTTTGGCCACCTGATGCTAAGAGATGACTCACTGGAAAAGACCCTGATGCTAACGAGAAGGAGGGAGCAGAGGAAGAGATGCTTAGGTAGTATCACTGATTCAATGGACATGAATTTGAGCAAGCTCAGGGAGATGGTAGAGGACAGAGGAGCCTAGCATACTACAGTCCATGGGGTCACAAAGAGTCGGACATGACTTTGTGACTGAACAACAACACATGGAATAACAGCAACATACATGGAACTCATTTGACTTTGATGTGTTTTTCAGAAGCAGATATTAAAATATCTTTTAAATTTATGTTATGGTAGTGTGTGTAAAAATATGTCTCACAATAATATACTGTATACTTAAAAGTTGCTAAGACAGTCAATCTTAAATGTTTTCACCACATATGCACATAGACACACACAAAAGGTAACTGTGAAATAATGTATTACCTAAACATATTGTAGTAATCATTTTCCAGTATATATGTATGTCAACTCATCACACTCTACACCTTAAATTTACACAATATTATATGATAAATATATTTCAATAAAGCTGGGGAAATTAAAATAGAAATATAAAACAGTGAAAAAATGTTTCACATCCTTTTGGCT
This sequence comes from Budorcas taxicolor, assembly GCF_023091745.1. NCBI lineage: Eukaryota > Metazoa > Chordata > Mammalia > Artiodactyla > Bovidae > Budorcas > Budorcas taxicolor. The sequence goes on from NC_068935.1 coordinate 2,952,026, forward strand.
ATGTTTTGGAAATTTATATTTGCTAAGAAATAGTCTGTTTTCTCTAGAATTTTTGGTTTATTTATACATCAGCAAAGCATATGGTAATTTCTTGTCATTGATTTCACTTTTCCAGGTAAATGTATTATGGATTTTTTTTTTACTCATTTTTTTTTCCTTTGATCAGGATCATATGGAATGTAACTATATTTTTAAATGGATGAATGTGGATTGCCAGTCATCTAAAAGATATGAGAATTAACACCCAAGAAAGCAATAATTCCAGTTGTCAAAGCTGCCAATTTAGCTCCAATTATTAATAACTTGGAATATCATAAGGTGGAAAAATAAATGTAGCTTACAGTTGTTAGATTAGTGGCTGCATATTTCCATGGTATCAGAAAAAAATATTAATTCTCAAATTTTCTGGTTACATATTAAGAAGTACATCGTTCACATGAGAAGTTCTTATTTGAGGTCTTGTTTTTACCTTGGGAATAGTCTCAATTTTATATGAGTATCTATAAGGAATATTAAAAGTATGGTCTTCTATTCATTCAAAATTACATCTGGCTTACAAAAAGAAACAACATCTCAAGAATTAACAGATTGTGTAGCATTAAATTATTACTAAACAGTTGGCACATAGAAGGAAACAATACCAATATATAAATGGAAAACAAAGAATTAACAAATCTTTTGCCAGCTCACATATTTAAAACATTTCGACATTCTAAAAGAAAATTTTTGTTTCTAAAATTTCTTCTTTCACTATACTTTAATATAAGGAAAAAGTGTTGTCTTTCAGTCATTCAGGTTGTCTGACTTTTTGCGACCCCATGGACTGCAGCACGCCAAGCTTCCCTGTCCTTCACCATCTCCTGGAGCTTGCTCAAACTCATGTCCATTGAGTCGGTGATGCCATCCAACTATCTCATCCTCTGTCATCCCCTTCTCCTCCTGCCTTCAAACTTACCCAGCATCAGGGTCTTGGTGGCCAGAGTATTGGAGCTGCATCTTCAATATTAGTCTTTCCAATGAATATTTAAGATTGATTTCCATTAGGATTGACTAGTTTGATCTCCTTACAGTGCAAGGGACCCTCAAGAGTCTTCCCCAACACCACATTTCAAAAGCATTGATCCTTCAGTGTTCAGCCTTCTTTACGGTCCAACTCTCACATCCATACACGACTAATGGGAAAATCATAACTTTGACTATACAAACCTTTATTTGCAAAGTAATGTCTCTGCTTTTTAATATGCTGTCTAGGTTTGTCATAGCTTTTCTTCCAAGGAGCAAGCATCTTTGATTCCATGGGTGCAGTCACCATCTGCAGTGATTTTGGAGCCCAAGAAAATAAATTTTGCCACTGTTTCCATTGTTTTCTCTTATTTTTGCCATGAAGTGATGTTACCGAATGACATGATCTTAGTTTTTTTTTTTTTTTTTAATGTTCAGTTTTAAGTCAGCTTTTTCACTCTCCTCTTTCACTTTCATCAAGAAGCTTTTTAGTTCCTCTTCGCTTTCTGCCACAAGGGTGGTATCATCTGCTTATCTGAGGTTATCATATCAATACTTCTCCTGGTAATCTTGATTCCAGCTTGTGCTTCATCCATCCTGGCATTTCACATGATATACTCTGTATCATGAGAAATGCTGGGCTGGATGAAGCACAAGCTGGAGTGGAGATTGCCGGGAGAAATATCAATCGGCTCAGACTCAGACAAGCTTGTTATATAATCATGGCTCAGTTACTAACTTGTTAAGAGACATTAGACAAGGTTTCATAAAAATAGATGGATATATGGATAGAAAGGAATATGCAATTTAATCAGAAAACTTCAGGAGTTTGCTCTAAGGATTACACATGAAACATGTAACAAAATACCTAGCATACTTTGGGGACCAAAATACTTTTTTAAAAAACATTTTCTTCTTTTCAAAGTTAGTTTCCAAGAATGATGAGACTGACTATTAGTATTGTTTCTTCATTGTTTCCATTACTTCTTGAAACTCTGTGTTATTACTACATGTATTAGACTTACTGGATCTGCTGTTTCAGATCAGTCACTTAAAAATTAAAATATAAGTTAAAATCATTTCTTATCATTCCTCTTCCTATGACATATGTTAAAGGATGAAGAGATTATTGCTCAGTATCTGAAAATAAAACAAAGCTGAACTTATTGATTACTGTGACAAGGGAGAGATACACTCATAATATCTCTCAAGCAGAGTGTATATTTGATATTATATAGGGCTTTTGGAAGGAGAAGGCAATGGCACCCCACTCCAGTACTCTTGCCTGGAAAATCCCATGGATGGAGGAGCCTGGTGGGTTGCAGTCCATGGTGTCACTAAGAGTCGGACATGACTGAGTGATTTCACTTTCACTTTTCACTTTCATGCATTGGAGAAGGAAATGACAACCCACTCCAGTGTTCTTGCCTGGAGAATCCCAGGGACAGGGGAGCCTGGTGGGCTGCTGTCTATGGGGTTGCACAGAGTCGGACACGTCTGAAGTGACTTAGCAGTAGCAGGGCTTTTGGAAAGCATGGAGTACAAAAACTGTTGGAAAATCAGGACTAATAAGCTTGTTATAATCAGTAGAAATGTGCTTAGTCAGGTGAAACTGTTATTGATTTGTTGTCATTCCAAGATATACTTATCAGAATGAAGTTGTCCCCAGTTGACTTTCAGAAGAAACAGACACTTATCAGTTGCCTTAGGCAATGTGACCACTCTAAAGAAAAGTGGGTGAAAATGTTAGTCACTCACTCGTGCTTGACTCTTTATGACCTCATGGGCTGTAGCCCACCAGCCTCTTCTGTTCACGGAATTCTCCAGGCAAGAATATTGGAGTGGGTTGCCATTTCCTTCTCCAGGGGATCTTCCTGACCCAGGGATTGAACCTGGGTCTCCCGCATTACAGGCAGACTCTTCACTGACTGAGCCACAGGGAAGACCTCAGGGCAGATACAAATTAAAAATAAGAGCCTCGGTTCTCCTTGTTGACCATAGAGAAAGACTTCAGTCCCTTCCTTTTTTTCAGGAGTTACTTCTCCATCCTTTTTGTGCTTTACTGTGCTGTGCTTAGTCCCTCAGTTGTGTCTGATGCTTTGTGACCCCATGGACTGTAGCCTACCAGGCTCCTCTGTCCATGGGGATTCTCCAGGCCAAAATCCTGGAGTGGGTAGCCTATCCCTTCTCCAGGGGAAATTCCTGACCCAGGAATCAAACCAGAGGCTCCTGGATTGCAGGCAGATTCTTTACCAGCTAAACTACCAGGAAAGCCCCCATGCTTTTTAAATGTATGCAAATCTTCATAATGATTAAATTAGACTCTTGCCTGTCTGTCATCTTAGCAAAATTTACTCAAGGTCCTGGTAGCATTCTTTTTGAAATGCAAACGTCAAGGGATAGTGCATCTATCTTTCAGTTACTTGTGGGAGAGGAAAAGCCTGTCTATAGTGAGCAATTTATTCCAAGTTACAATGAGAAGCTAGTTTCTCCTCTGCGGGAATTCAGTAATGGGGATCTCCTCGTTTATCATGATAACATTAAGTCAAACTGTGTGGCAGAGGATGTGTTCAAGTCCACTTACTTGAGAACTAGTTGCTATTTGGAAAACATGTATGTAATAAGTTGTATATAGCTTGGCTATAAAACAGGACTAGGTATATTTCTGTATTTGCAATGCCTTAGGTATGGCCTGTGGTGTACATCACATTTTGATTCAATGCTTATTCAATAATAAAACTATTGAGAGAAGGTTTTATTTGTAATTATATTGCCCCAACACCACTGAGGTAGAGTTTTTATTAACTTTTGAATGTATATCAAACCAGTTCTGTTACCTACTTGTTTACATGCTACATCCATCTTTCCCTAAATCTCTGGAAATTTTAGAATTCTCATATGTTTTCTATTGGTCCTATACAGTGTAATAGGCATTAAAGTTTAATAAGCACTCTAGGCTAGAAACATGATCCCACCAATTAAGCACACAATTATGAATTCAAATTCCGGGGCTTGACTTTCAGCCTACCCCTTACTAGCTATGTGTCTATGTGCTTTTGAACTGTGGTTTTGGAGAAGACTCTTGAGAGTCCCTTGGACTGCAAGGAGATCCAACCAGTCCATCTTAAAGGAGATCAGTCCTGGATGTTCATTGGAAGGACTGATGCTGAAGCTGACACTCCAATACTTTGGCCACCTGATGCGAAAAGCTGACTCATTGGAAAAGACCCAGATTCTGGGAGGGCTTGGGGGCAGGAGGAGAAGGGGATGACAGAGGATGAAATGGCTGGATGGCATCACCGACTCGATGGACATGAGTATGAGTGAACTCCGGGAGTTAGTGATGGACAGGGAGGCCTGGCGTGCTGTGATTCATGGGATCACGAAGAGTCAGACACGACTGAGTGACTGAACTAAACTGAACTGATGGACAAATTATTATGTACTAGTTTCTTTATGTGGCTTTTATCATGCTCATCCTTGCATGAATGTTCCCTTGGTATCTCCAATTTTCCTGAAGAGATCTCTAGTCTTTCCCATTCTATTGTTTTCCTCTATTCGTTGCATTGTTTTTTAAGAAGGCCTTCTTATCTCTCCATCATAAAGGACAGAAATGATAAGGACCTAACAGAAGCAGAAGAGATTAAGAAGAATACACAGAACAATTGTACTAAAAAGCTCTTAATGATATGGATAACTATGATGGTGTGGTCACCCACCTAGAGCTGGACATCCTGGAATGCAAATTCAAGTGCCTCAGGAAGCATTACTACTTACAAAACGAGTGGAGGTGATGGAATTCCAGCTGAGCTATTAAAACCCTAAAAGATGACGATGTTAAATGTTAAAGGGCTGCACTCAGTATGTCAGAAAACTTGGAAAACTCAGCAGTAACCACAGGACGAAAAAGGTTCAGTTTTTATTCCAATCTCAAAGAACTGCAATGACAAAGACTGTTCAAACTACCATACAATTGTGCTCACTTTTCATGCTAGCAACGTTATGCTCAAAATCCTTCAAGCTAGGCTTCAGCAGCATATGAACCAAGAATTTCCAGACATAAAAGCTGGGTTTAGAAAAGGCAGAAGAATCAAAGATCAAATTGTCAACATTCATTGGATCAATGAGAAAGCAAAGGAAGTCCAGAAAAACATCTACCTCTGCTTCATTGACTAGACTAAAGCCTTTGACTATGTGAATCACAAAATCTGTGGAAAATTCTTAAAGATATGGGAGTACCAGACCTGATGTTGGGAAAGACTGAAGGCAAAAGGAAAAGGGTAGCTGAGGAAGGGATGGCTAGATAGCATCATGGACTCAATGGGCTTAAGCTTGAGCAAACTCTGGGAGATAGTGGAGGAGGGAGAGTCTGGCTTGCTGCAGTCCATGAGGTCACAAAAAGTCAGACATGACTTAGCAATGAGAATAATTTTTTTATGTGAAAAATATAGATACTAATAATATATTCTGTATAGGTTTATCTGGGGGAATCAATATGTTACCAAATGTAACATAGTTATATCAATTAATTTTATAGTTAAATCAGTTTATAATTATATAATTTTCACAATTTTGAAATAATTTAGTTATAATAATATTTTCAAAGTATCTGACACATAGTAAGGACTATATATTGTATTTTTGAAATTAAAACTATTCTTATACTATATGTTTCTTAAGATCAGAATGTACAATTTATTTTATACCTGAATAACATCTAATACTAATAAAAGCTATACTTCATTTATAGTGCAAATATACTTTAAGTTTTTTCCTTCCTGATTCACCATCTAATATGATATAGAGTACAGAGTACATGATGTATAATCATTCAAAATTGTTTATTACAAATGAATAACTATTTACAAATAACAAGCTGGAGAATGGGAAATAGTTCAGTAGCAATAAAATGATGATCGGACCAGATAGACAGTGATTATATATTAACATATCCAAAAAAGTTCTGTATCAGACTCCATGGGGTGTAAAAATCAATAGCAAATGGAATTTTTTATGAAAATCATATGTAGCATTGGCATTGGGAATAATGAACAATTCTGTAAGAAGCAATGTTGCAAAATTGGAAAGAGTTTTGATTTAAGTTTTAATGAATCTGGGGTTCAAGTGTAACCTACACTGTGTATTAGCTGTTACCTAGAGCAATTCATTTAACTTTTCCCAGTTTCTCATTGTGAAATGAGGATTATAATACTTACAACTTACAGAATTATTAAAATAAAATTTTATAATTTACTTAAAGTGCTTTGTACATGGAAAACGCATGGCAACTTACACTCATTATAAGCATTAATTGTAGTTAGGGCTTCGCAGCTGGTGCAGTGGTAAGGAATTCACCTGTCAATTCAGGAGACCCTGGTTCAATCCTTGGGTTGGATGATTCCTTGGAGTAGGAAATGGCAACTCCACTTCAGTATTTTTGCTTGAAAATTCTATGGATACCGGAGCCTGGCAGGCTACAGTCCACAGGATTGCAAAGAGTGGGACAGGACTGGGCGACTGAGCATTATCAGAAAAATCTTGTGCATTTTAGAAGCATTACCAATTAAATTCTTTCTGTTTGGATGGCAGACCAGAAGAGGTGATTGAAAGATATTTTCTGTTTGTTTAAATGTGTTTATATGTAGATTTTAGTTCCTGAAATAATATTTCATTAGCAGCTCTCTATTAGCAAGGTTAATGTTGCCTATATAGAGTTTATTTGCAGCTTACCACATTTATAACCTAACTAACCCAATGAACTGATATAATTAGATATTGCAAGCTTAATTGGTAAATAACACCATTATGCCACTCTCAGAATGAATCAACATGTTCAATAGAATATCTTTGTATATTTAAAAAAATTTATTCAGGGGAACATCTGTTTTATAAAATTACAGAAATAATGCATATTCATACAGAAAAAATTAGAAACTGCTCATATTTATAAGAAAGAAAATACCAAAAATAGTCAAATTTCATAACTCAAAGAAATTCTCTATTAAAATCTGAACATATATCATTTCAGAGTATTTTTTCCTGCCTGTACTATTTATACTTTGTTCCTATACAGGCTGCATGTTTTTTTCATTACTTAATACTTTTTATGAGAAGAATTTTCCAAGCAGTTTTGTTGGAAGCTGAATATAATTTCTTTCTGTAAATGTATCATAGTTTACTTAGGCAATCTCCTATTACTAATCATTACCTCACTTGTCCCAAAATATTGACTATTATGTGTGTGTGTGTGTGTGTGTGTGTGTATAAATTGCCTCTGATTAAATAATTGGCAGCTTTAAATACATGGATTTAAGTCAGTTAAAAGTTGAAAAGTTAAAACATTTTGAAAAACAATAGGTTTATTTCACATATCAGGAACATCTTTTTTTTTTTTAAAGGTCTTTAGGTAGTGGTAAAACCCTCACTTTTGTAGGTGAAGTTTATGAAAAGTTAGGGCTACAGAGTGTGTGAAAGAAATCTGGAAAACTTGTATATATATATATAGCTCAGGAAACTCAAAAGGAGCTCTGTATCAACTTAGAGGGGTGAGATGGGGAGGTAAATGGGAGGGAGTTTCAAAAGGGAGGGGATATATATATACACATACATACACACATACGTGAACCGTGAAATTCCAGATGTTCAAGCTGGTTTTAGAAAAGGTAGAGGATCCACAGATCAAATTGCCAACATCTGCTGGATCATTGAAAAAGCAAGAGAGTTCCAGAAAAATATCTATTTTTGCTTTATTGAAAATGCCAAAGCCTTTGACTGTGTGGATCACAATAAACTGTGGAAAATTCTACAAGAGGTGGGAATACCAGACCACCTGACCTGCCTCTTGAGAAACCTACATGCAGGTCAGGAAGCAACAGTTAGAACTGGACATGGAACAACAGACTGGTTCCAAATAGGAAAAGGAGTATGTCAAGGCTGTATACTGTCACCCTGTTTATTTAACTTATATGCAGAGTACATCATGAGAAACGCTGGACTGGAAGAAACACAAGCTGGAAACAAGATTGCCAGGAGAAATATTAATAACCTCAGAAATGCAGATGACACCACCCTTATGGCAGAAAGTGAAGAGGAACTAAAAACCGTCTTGATGAAAGTGAAAGAGGAGAGTGAAAAAGTTGGCTTAAAGCTCAACATTCAGAAAACTAAGATCATGGCATGCGGTCCCATCACTTCATGGGAAATAGATGGGGAAATAGTGGAAACAGTGTCAGACTTTATTTTTTGGGGCTCCAAAATCACTGCAGATGGTGACTGCAACCATGAAATTAAAAGATGCTTACTTTTAATTAGAAAGGAAAGGAAAGTTATGACCAAATTAGATAGCATATTGAAAAGCAGAGATATTACTTTGCCAACAAAGTTCTGTCCAGTCAAGGCTATGGTTTTTCCAGTGGTCATCAATGGATGTGAGATTTGGACTGTGAAGAAAGCTGAGCGCCGAAGAATTGATGCTTTTGAACTGTGGTGTTGGAGAAGACTCTTGAGAGTCCCTTGGACTGCAAGGAGATCCAAGCAGTCCATTCTAAAGGAGATCAGCCCTGGGTATTCTTTGGAAGGAATGATGCTAAAGCTGAAACTCCTGTACTTTGGCCACCTCATGCGAAGAGTTGATTCATTGGAAAAGACTATGATGCTGGAAGAAATTGGGGGCAGGAGGAAAACGAGACAACAGAGGATGAAATGGCTGGATGGTGTCACTGACTCGATGGACGTGAGTTTGAGTGAACCACGGGAGTTGGTGATGGACAGGGAGGCCTGGCATGCTACAATTCATGGGGTCACAAAAGTCAGACACGACTGAGTGACTGAACTGAACTGAACTGAACTGATGGCTGATTCATGTTGAGGTTTGACAGAAAACAGCAAATTCTGTAAAGTAACTAGCCTTCAATGAAAAATAAATTATTTTTAATATAAATTTATTTATTCTAATTGGAGGCTAATTACTTTACAATATTGTATTGGTTTTGCCATACATCAACATGAATCCACCATGGGTGTACATGTGTTCCACATCCTGAAACCCTCTCCCACCTCCCTCTCCATATCATCCCTCTTGTTCATTCCAGTGCACCAGCCCTGAGCATCCTGTATCGCGCGTAGAACCTGGACTGATGATTCGTTTCATATATGATATTATACATGTTTCAGTGCCATTTTTCCAAATCATCCCACCCTCTCCCTCTCCCACAGAGTCCAAAAGACTGTTTTATACATCTGTGTCTCTTTTGCAATCTTGCGTACAGGGATATCGTTACCATCTTTCTACATTCCTTATATATGCGTTAGTGTACTGTATTGGTGTCTTTCTTTCTGGCTTATTTCACCCTGTATAATCGGCTCCAGGATCATGACCTCATTAGAACTGATTCAAATGTATTCTTTTTAATGGCTGAGTAATACTCCATTGTGTGTATGTACCACAGTTTTTTATCCATTCATCTGCTGATGGACATCTAGGTTGCTTCCATGTCCTGGCTATTATAAACAGTGCTGCGATGAACATTGGGGTACACGTGTCTCTTTCAGTTCTGGTTCCCTTGGTATGTATGCCCAGCAGTGGGATTGCTGGGTCATATGGCAGTTCTATTTCCAGTATTTAAAGGAATGTCCACACTTTTCTCCATAGCGGCTGTACTAGTTTGCATTCCCACCAACAGTGTAAGAGGGTTCCTTTTTCTCCACACCCTCTCCAGCATTTATTGCTTGTAGACTTTTGGATAGCAGCCATTCTGACAGGCGGATTCTTTACCAACTTAGCATATCCCTTCTTCAGTGGATCTTCCTGACCCAGGAATCCAACTGGGATCTCCTGCACTGCAGGCAGAACTTTACCAACTGAGCTATATAGATGTGTGTGTGTGTATTCAATTTGTATATACATATATACATATATATACACATATGCATATTTTTACTTTTCATCTTAGATCTCATCATCTAATGGTAGGTGCTTTTTTCATTGAAATGAAAAGAAATTATTTTCTGCAATAGTAACAAACCTAATTCTCATACAAAGGAAGAATCATAAATATTAAAAGTGCTGAATAATCCACCACCTATGAAATCTGAAGTAGATATATGCTCACATCACTTATAATTTTTATTTCTTCTAACCAAAATGAAAGAAAAGAGGTTTTTACTAAAATAAAAATAACAAATCCAAGTAACTTTTAGAAATGAGTATCCTTATGCTAACATCAAATTTTTTTAAATTTTCTTTTCACAAAGCATTCATTTTATTTTAGTTTTGTTACTATAAAAATTCGATTGAGATTTCTTGGCATGTATAAACCATATTTTTCTGAAAATAATTGATAATTTAAATTGAATTATTTTTGGTAATTAGTAATTGGTTATCATTTCTTTTACCAAATAACAGGCCCTATTACACGTTAACTATTCCTTTGTCATCTTTCATCTCCCAAACTTATTCTGAAGCTGCTCAGGCAGCTTTAGGTTTTCTGCTTTATTTAGATAATACCAAAACATTTGATGACAGTTGCTAATATTCATTCAAAAACACAGATGCTCTGATTATATTTTTGCAAATGTTTTCTGAGAGTAAAACACAAATCTGATTCTCCATAAGAGGAAAGGTTAGACGTTTGACTGCATTATTAGAATATGCTTTGAAATCTGTAATCAGTCTCCCGCCTCTCCCTCTCTCTTTCTTCCTGCTTAAGTTTGCTCACCATTATTTTGTGTTCCTGCATAATATGGCTCACTAGACGATAGCAAGAGTCCAAGATTTTGATTTATACTTAAAGTAAATAGAATGCAATTTTTACTGCAGTCTTCAGCCTAAACTGCTTTGGGTTTGGTGATGGGTGATTTTGAGACTGCCCTAGATAACAATGACAAAGCGCCTTATTTCTCATTGGCTCTATTCCACATTTTAACATATATATTCAGAAATCTCTTAGAGAAGCAGGGTAATTTACACACAGTTCTGCATATGACTGTTATCACATTGTAATATCCTCACAGTTCAGTTCAGTTCAGTCGCTCAGTCGTGTCCGACTCTTTGTGACCCCATGAATCACAGCACGCCAGGCCTCCCTGTCCATCACTCACTCCTGGAGTTCACTCAAACTCATGTCCATCCAGTCGGTGATGCTATTCAGCCATCTCATCCTCGGTCGTCCCCTTCTCCTCCTGCCCCCAATCCCTCCCAGCATCAGAGTCTTTTCCAATGAGTCAGCATTATACTAAATTGTCACAATTGGCAAGATGCAGATGTAATATACAGATCACTGATTTTTATTGTACCTGTTAAAAGGATAATTTAATATCATATGACTGTAGACTGAAATCTGTATGATAGAATGCATATATTTTGGAAAAATAAATTCAGTAGAAAAGTGAGTTGGTATTTTAAAAATAAAATAGATATTATCATGAAGTAGTATTTAATAATATATGATTATCACCATATAAATGCCTTTTAATTGGCATATTAATAACAAAAATATCTTCATTCAGGGCTGAATGAGTCGACATATTTTAAAAACACATTTAGAAAGAAAAAGTAAAACTGAGAGTTTTAAAATGAGAAATCATTATAGAAAGTTCAAAATCCATTAGAATCAGGTGATTTTACCATCATACATGTGTTATATATGAAGACAGGTTGCTAAAGAGATATGATAAGCGTGGAAACGGTAGGCTGGTTATGTGAAGCATGGCAATTTCCTTTTAGTTACAATGATGAGTCTTCTTTGAAGAGGAAATCTTTTCCTAGTTAAATTCAAATGTTTCTGGGTTTGACTTGAACTGTGAGTGCCGCTTTCAGTGTCATATCTTTTTGCATTTTCAATTCTGCAAGTCAATAGGTGCCCAATATGCCACTGGAAAATAGTGGGGAAATAAATCCAGAAAGAATGAAGAGACAGAGCCAAAGTGAAAACAATGGCAAGCTGTGGATGTGACTGGTGACAGAAGTAATGCCCGATGCTGTAAAGAACAATATTGCATAGGAACCTGGAATGTTAGGTTGATGAATCAAGGACAATTGGAAGTGATCAAACAGGAGATGGCAAGAGTGAACATCAACATTTTAGGAATCAGTGAACTAAAATGGGCTGGAATAGGTGAATTTAATTCAGATGACCATTATATCTACTACTGCGGGCAAGAATCCCTTAGAAGAAATGGAATAGCCCTCATAGTCAATGAAAGAGTCCAAAATGCAGTACTTGGATGCAATCTCAAAAATGACAAAATGATCTCTATTCATTTCCAAGGCAAACCAAACAATATGACAGTAATGAAAGTCTATGTCCCAACCACTAATGCCGAAGAAGCTGAAATTGAACGGTTCTATGAAGACCTACAAGACCTTCTAGAACTAGCACCAAAAAAAAGATGTCCTTTACTTCACAAGGGACTGGAATGCAAAAGTAGAAAGTCAAGAGATACCTGGCAAGTTTGGCCTTGGAGTACAAAATGAAGAAGATCAAAGGCTAATAAAGTTTTTCCAAGAGAACACACTGTTCATACCAACCACCCACTCCCAACAACCCAAGACTCTACAAATGGACATCACCAGATGGTCAATACTGAAATCAGATTGATTATATTCTTTGCAGCCAAAGATGGAGAAGCTCCATACAGTCAGCAAAAACAAGACTGGGAGCTGACTGTGGCTCAGATCATGAACTGCTTATTGTTAAATTCAGACTTAATTGAAGAAAGAAAAGAAAACCACTAGACCACTCAAGTGTGACCTAAATCAAATCCCTTACAATTATACAGTGGAAGATTCAAGGGATTATATCTGATAGACAGAGTGCCTGAAGAACTATAGACGGAGGTTCATCACATTGTACAGGAGGCAGTGATCAAGACCATCCCCAAGAAAAAGAAATGCAAAAAGGCAAAATGGTTGTCTGAGGAGGCCTTACAAGTAGCTGTGAAAAGAAGAGAAGCAAAAGGCAAAGGAGAAAAGGAAAGATATACCTATTTGAATGCAGAAATCCAAAGAATAGCAAGGAGAAATAAGAAAGCCTTCCTCAATGATAACTGTAAAGAAATAGAGGAAAAGAAGAAAATGGGAAAGACCAGAGATCTCTACAAGAAAATTGGAGATACCAAGGGAATATTTCATGCAACAATGAGCAAAATAAAGGACAGAAATGGTATGGTCATAACAGAAACAGAAGATATTAAGAAGAGGTGGCAAGAATACAGAGAAGAACTGTACAAAAAAAGAACTTCATGACCCAGATAACCATGATGGTGTGATCACTCACCTATTTCCAGGCATCCCTGGAATGAGAAGTGAAGGGGGCCTTAGGAAGCATCACTATGAGCAAAGCTAGTAAAAGTGATGGAATTCCAGTGGAGCTATTTCAAATCCTAAAAGATGATGCTGTGAAAGTACTGCACTCAATATGCCAGCAAATTTGGAAAACTCAGCAGTGGCCACAGGACTGGAAAAGGTCAGTTTTCATTTCAATCCCAAAGAAAGGCAATGCCAAAGAATGCTCGAACTACCATACAGTTATACTCATCTCACACGCTAGCAAATTGATGCTCAAAATTCTCCAAGCCAGGCTTCAACATTACTTGAACCGTGAACTTCCAGATATTCAAGCTGGATTCAGAAAAGGCAGAGGAACCAGAGATCAAATTACCAACATCCAATGGATCACAGAAAAAGCAAGAGAGTTCCAGAAATACATCTATTTTTACTTTAAATATCCCAAAGCCTTTAACTGCATGGATCACAAAACAAACAAACAAACAAACAAAAACCTGTGGAAAATTCTTAAAGAGATGGGAATATCAGACCACTTGACCTGCCTCCTGAGAAATCTGTATGCAGGACAAGAAGCAACAGTTAGAACTGGACATGGAACAACAGACTGGTTCCAAATCAGGAAAGGAGTAATTCAAGGCTATATATTGTCACCCTGCTTATTTAATTTATATGCAGAGTATATCATGCGAAATGCCAGGCTGGATGAAGCACATGCTGAAATCAAGATTACCAGGAGAAATATCAATAACCTCAGATATGCAGATGACACCACCCTTATTACAGAAAGCAAAGAAGAACTTAAGGGCCTCTTGATGAAACTGAAAGAGGAGAGTGAAATAGTTGGCTTAAAACTCAACACTTAGAAAACTAAGATCATGACATCTGATCCCATCACTCCATGGAAAATAGATGGGGAAAGAATGGAAAAAGTGACAGACTTTATTTTTTTGGGCTCCAAAGTCACTGGAGATGGTGACTGCAGCCGTGAAATTAAGACACTTGCTCCTTTGAAGAAAAGCTATGACCAACCTAGAGAGCATATTGCAAAGCAGAGACATTACTTTACCAACAAAAATCCGTCTAGTCAAAGCTATGTTTTTTCCAGTGGTCATGTATAGATGTGAAAGTTGGGCTATAAAGAAAGCTGAGCAGCGAAGAATTGATGCTTTTGAACTGTGGTGTTGGCGAAGACTCTTGAAAGTCCCTTGGACTGCAAGGAGATCCATCCAGTCCATCCTAAAGGAAATCAGTCCAGAATATTCATTGGAAGGACTGATGCTGAAGCTGAAACTCCAATACTTTGGCCACCTAATGTGAAGAACTGACTCACTGAAAAAGATCCTGATACTGGGAAAGATTAAATGTGGGAGGAGAAGGGGATGACAGAGGATGATATGGTTGGTTGGCATCACCGTCTCAATGGACATGAGTTTGCATAGGCTCCGGTAGTTGGTGATGGACAGGGAAGCCTGGGGTGCTGTAGTCCATGGGGAGACAAAGAGTCGGACATGACTGAGCGACTGAACTGACTGACTGAACTGTGGGTGCCTCAGAACCAGTTTATTTCGTTCTTTTTATCTTTATTCAATTGTGATAGAAGTCTATAGTAAGCAGCACAACACTGTTTATTCTGTTTTCAGTCCTTTACGTTTTTAACATAAAACTGTTTTCCTCAAAATTTATTTTTCTGCAATGTATTCTTTCTTTGATGCATTGCTAACTTCAAGTAATAATAAATTATCTGTTTTTTCTCATTACAAATTTGCAGATGATCACCTCCTAGCTCTATATATTCATAACCATTCTTACCTCAATAATACCTCTTATCTCTCTGTTTCCTTTTTCTCATTTACACTCTCTATTCATTAAACAGAATAGTCACAACAATTCATTTAAGACTACAGAAGATTATCTTAAGTAATCTTGTGTTTATAGTATTTCCTCAGTCAAATAAATCTATATAATGCCATCAAGGCATGCTTCTAAAACAGCAGTCAGATCACATTTCTCAAAATTATTCAGTGAACTTTCTCCTTGGCTTCCTGTGTATGTATGTGATGCATACATTGTCCATTTTATAATTTGAAAGGAAGAAAAATTGAATACTTTTATGAATTTTTATCATGCTTTGGTTGGAAAACATTCTCAGAACAATAATTCTGATCACAAAATTGTAGGTAAGGTCCTTCTTTGTCCACTGTACAGTGGGGAATAAACTAAGGAAATATTCACATTATTCCCAGTATATCCTCTTAGATAATGTCAATCTTTTTAAGAAGTATCAAGGTGATTAATATAAAATCATCCGTGAAATATTTAGATTATTGCTCATAGTTTGCTCATATTATTTTCTAATATTTGTCTTCCTTATTTAGTTACAAGTTTTGTCTGCTTTATCTAATAATCACTTTGCCAGAGATCATGCTATGCCAAAATATATGCTTTTGTCTTTAAAATATGATAACTCAGGGTTATGTATTTGTCTGATTAAAATTATGGCATATTCCCTTGACTACTCCCTTAAAATATGAAATGTAAGCATATAGCTTTATTAACCATTTAACAACATTTTCTACTCTTTATAAAGCCTTCAGAATTATATCAGCACTGAAATTGACTTGTGTATGTACCAAGCAACACTGTGAGTTGGTTTTAATTTAGATTTTTTTTTTTAGAGTTCAATGTGATCTTGAACACGTTTGAGGTGAGTTTTTATTATTTTTTTTTATTTTAGCCATGCTAAAAATTAATATTTTAAAAATCCATTATTGGACTGTAGCATAATTCAAGTTATTTCTATTTTTTTGGTCAGCCAAATAAAATATGTGTCTCTGCAGTGATTTCTAAGGAGAAACAGCTCCATCTAAAGACTATTATGGGTCATCTCATCTTTCTTTTTCACATCCAAGTTTTCAGAAACCTGTTGCAAAAAAATGACATTGCTGGTAGAAATGGAAACCCTTGTATAACTTTAATATGAAATTATATTTAGCATATATACTTAAGCATATTTGCATATATTTGATTAATAAACAAAGAGTACATTAGACTGGCCCTGATGCTGTGGCAGGGTATGTAAGTAAGCAAACCAAAATCTAAGCCTGTAAACAATTATTTTTGCCTGTAAGCAAACCAAAATCTAAGCCAGTAAGTTAAAAATTGAAAATAAGGGACACATTCAATTAGGCTTTAAACTAAAGCCAAACAACAATCTCCTTACCTTACTTCTACTTTTTCTCTATAAAAGGCTCTCCTTGAGTTTCTGTCCAGGAGCACTCCTAAACACTTCCCATTTGGTACTGCCCAAATCAAATATACTTTTGTTCAGCTAAATTCTCAAAATTTTTTAAAAATTTACTTTTATTGAAGGATAATTGATTTATATAATTTTGTTGTTTTCTGTCAAACCTCAACATGAATCAGCCATAGGTATACATATATCCCCTTCCTTTTGAATCTCCCTCCTATCTTCCACCCCATCCCATCCCTTGTTTGAATTTCCTGAGCCATACAGAAAATTCCAGTTAGCTATCTGTTTTTCATATGGTAATGTAAGTCTCCATGTTACTCTTTCCATACATCTTATCCTCTTCTTCCCTCTCCCCATGTCCATAAGCCTATTCACTATGTCTGTTTCCCCACTGCTGCCCTGAAAATACCCATGGACAGAGGAGCCTGGTGGGCTGCAGTCCATGGGGTCACAACCGAGCAACTTCACTTTCACTTTTCACTTTCCTGCATTGGAGAAGGAAATGACAACCCACTCCAGTGTTCTTGCCTGGAGAATCGCAGGGATGGGGGAGCCTCTTGGGCTGCCGTCTATGGGATCACACAGAGTCGGACACGACTGAAGCGACTTAGCAGCAGCAGCAGCAGCCCTGAAAACAAATTCTTCAGAACTATTTTTCTAGATTCCATATATGTGCATTAGAATATAATATTTATCCTTGACTTTCTGACTCACTTCACTCTGTATAATAGGTTCTAGGATCATCCATCTCATCAGAACTGATTTAAATGTATTCCTTTTTTATGGTCGAGAAATATTCCATTGTGTATATATACAACTTCTTTATCCATTCATCTGTTGATGGACATCTAGGTTGCTTCCATATGCTAGCTTTTGTAAATAGTGCTGCAGTGAACAATGGGATACATGTCTCTTTTTCAACCTTGGTTTCCTCAGGGTATATGCCTAGGAGTGGGATTGCTGGGTCTTGTGGTGGTTTTATTCCTAGTTTTTTTAAGGAATCTCCATACCATCTTCCACAATGGCTGTATCAATTTACATTTCCACCAATGGTGCAAGAGGGTTCCCTTTTCTCCACACCATTTCCAGCATTTATTGTTTGTAGACATTTTGATGATGGCCATTCTGACTGGAGTGGGGTGTTACCTCATTGTGGTTTTGATTTGTGTTCTCTAATAATCAGTGATGTTGAGCATCTTTTTATGTATTTGTTAGTCATCCATATGTCTTCTTTGGAGAAATGTCTGTTTAGGTTTTTTTTTCCCACTTTTTGATTGGGTTGTTTGTTTTTCTGGAGTTGAGTTGTATGAGCTTCTTGTATATTTTGGAAATTAATCATTTGTCAGTTGTTTCATTTGCTATTATTTTCTCCCATTATGAGGGTTGTCTTTTTTCACCTTGCTTAGAGTTTCCTTTGCTGTGCAAAAGCTTTTTAAGTTTAATCAGGTTTCTCTTGTTTACATTTGTTTTTATTTCCGTTACTTTAGGAGGTGGATCATAGAGGATATTGCTTTGATTTATGTCATCGAGTGTTCTGCCTATGTTTTCCTCTTAGAGTTTTATAGTTTCTAGTTTTACATTTAGGTTTTTAATCCATTTTGAGTTTCTCTTCGTGTGTGTTGTTAAGAAGTGTTCTAATTTCATTTTTTTTCATGTAGCTGTCCAGTTTTCCCAGCACCATTTATTGAAGAGGCTGTCTTTGCCCCATATGTATTGTTAACTCTTTTGTCAAAAATAAGGTACCCATAGGTGCATGGGTTTATTTCTTGACTTTCTATCTTGTTTCATTGCTGTATATTTCTGTTTCTGTGCGAGCACCATACTGTCTTGATGACTAGCTTTGTAGTATAATCTGAAGTAAAGAAGGTTAATTCCTCCAGCTCCATTCTTCTTTCTCAAGACTGCTTTGGCTATTCAGGTCTTTTGTGTTTCCATATTGAATTGTGAAAAGTTTTGTTCAAGTTCTGTGAAAAATGCCACTGGTAATTTGATAGGGATCATATTGAATCTATAGATTATATTTGGTAGTACAGCCATTTGCACAATATTGATTCTTCCTACCAAGGAACATGGAATATTTCTCCATCTGTTTATCTCATCTTTGATTTCTTTCATTGGTGTCTTATAATTTTCTATGTACAGTCAAGTTTATTCCTAGATATTTAATTATTTTTGTTGCAATGGTGAATGGGATTGATTGTTTCTGATTTTCTTTTTCTGAATTTTTCTTTCTGATTTTTCATTGTTAGTATATAGAAATGCAAGTGATTTCTTTGTACTGATTTTGTACCCTACAACTTTGCTAAATTAACTGATTAGCTCTAGTAATTTCTTATACTTTTTAGGGTTTTCTGTGTACAGTATCATGTCATCTGCAAACAGTGAGAGCTTTACTTCTTCTTTTCAAATCTGGATTCCTTTTATTTCTTTTTCTTCTCTGATTGCTATAACTAGGACATCCAGAACTATGTTGAATAATAGTGGTGAAAGTGGACACCCTTGTGTTGTTCCTGATCTTATGGGGAATGCCTTCAGTTTTTCACCTCTGAGAAAAATGTTTGCTGTAGGTTTATCATATATGGCCTTTACTATGTTGAGGTGGTTTCCTTCAAAGTTACATTGTAAAAGAATGAGATTAAAATGCTTCCTTACACTGCTCAAAATAAACTCAAAGTGGATTAAAGAAGTAAAAATAAGACATAAAAATATGAAACTCTTAGAATAGAACATAGACAGAACACTCTTTGATATAAATGATAGCAAATTTTTTGATCTGACTTCTAAGACCCACTGCTGGGCATACACACCGAGGAAACCAGAATTGAAAGAGACACATGCACCCCAATGTTCATTGCAGCACTGTTTGTAATAGCCAGGACATGGAAACAACCTAGATGTCCATCAGCAGATGAATGGATAAGAAAGCTGTGGTACATATACACAATGGAGTATTACTCAGCCACTAAAAAGAAAACACTTGAATCAGTTCTAATGAGGTGGATGAAACTGGAGCCTATTACACAGAGTGAAATAAGCCAGAAAGAAAAACACCAATACAGTATACTAATGCATATATATGGAATTTAGAAAGATGGTAATGATGACCCCATGTGTGAGACAGTGAAAGAGTCACAGATGTGTAGAGCAGACTTTTGGACTCTGTGGGAGAGGGAAAGGGTGGGATGATTTGGGAGAATGGCATTGAAACATGTATACTAGCATGTAAGAAACAAATCGCCAGTCTATGTTTGATGCAGGATGCAGGATGCTTGGGGCTGGTGCACAGAGATGATCCAGAGACATGATATAGGGTGGGAGGTGGGAGGGGGGTTCATGTTTGGGAACTCATGTACACCCGTGGTGGATTCATGTCAATGTATGGCAAAACCAATACAGTATTGTAAAGTAAAATAAAGTAAAAATAAAAATTAAAAAAATAAATAAAATAAATAAAAGCAAAAATGAACAAGTAGGACTTAATTAAACTTAAATGTTTCTAAAAAGTAAAGGAAACCATTAACAAAACAAAAAGACAGCTTACTGAATTGAATAAATATTTGCAAATGGTTTGGCCAATAATTGGCTAATATCCAAAATTTATAAATGGCTCATACAGTTCAGTATCACAAAAACAAAAAAAACAAATTTAAAAATGGTAAGAAGTCCTAAATAATTTTTTTTCCTAAGAAGATACAGAAGTGGCCAACAGGCACATGAAAAAAAAAGTGCTCAACATAACTAATAATCAGAGAATTGCAAATCAAAATAGCAATGAGATATAAATTCTTATTTGTCAGAATGGCTATTATCAAAAAGTCTATAATTAATAAATATCAGCAATAATGTGGAGAAAAGAGAATTTTAGTACACTGTTGGTAGGATTGTAAATTGGTGTAGTCACTATGAAAAACAGTATGGAGGTTCCTCAAAAAACTAAACTACCATAACAACTCAGAAATTCCAGTCCAGAGTATATATCTTAAGAAAGTAAAACATTAATTCTAAAAGATAGAAGAATTCAAATACTATTTATAGTAATCAAGATATAGAAGTAACCTAGAATGAATAAAGAAGATATGGTGCATATATATACACACACACACACAATGGACTACTATTCAGTTCAGTTCAGTCACTCAGTCATGTCCAACTCTTCGCAACTCCATGAATCACAGCACGCCAGGCCTCCCTGTCCATCACCAACACCTGGAGTTCACTAAAACTCATGTCCATCAAGTAGGAGATGCCATATAGCCATCTCATCCTCTGTCATCCCCTTCTCCTTATGCCTCCAATCCCTCCCAGCATCAGAGACTTTTCCAATGAGTCAACTCTTCCCATGAGGTGGCCAAAGTATTGGAGTTTCAGCTTTAGCATCAGTCCTTCCAATGAACACCCAGGACTGATCTCCTTTAGAATGGACTGGTTGGATATCCTTGCAGTCCAAGGGACTCTCAAGAGTCTTCTCCAACACCACAGTTCAAAAGCATCAATTCTTCAGCACTCAGCTTTCTTCACAGTCCAACTCTCACATCCATACACGACCACTGGAAAAACCATAGCCTTGACTAGATAGACTTTTGTTGGCAAAGTAATGTCTCTGCATTTTAATATGCTATCTAGGTTGGCCATAACTTTCCTTCCAAGGAGTAAGTGTCTTTTAATTTCATGGCTGCAATCACCGTCTGCAGTGATTTTGGAGCCCCCCAAAATAAAGTCTGACACTGTTTCCACTGTTTCCCCATCTATTTGCTATGAAGTGATGGGACCAGATGCCATTATCTTAGTTTTCTGAATGTTGAACTTTAAGCTATTACTCAGCTTTAAAAAATAACAAAATCCTGCTATTTGCAGCAACATGGATAAACCTAAGGAATATTATGCTTAGTGCAATAAGTCAGACAGAAAAGAAAAATAATTTATAATATCACTTGTTCATGGACTCTAAAAATACAAATTAATGTACATGCAAAACAGGAACAGATTCACAGATATAGAAAACGAACTCGTTTTACTTAAGGGAAGTTACTTAAGGGAAGAGTGAGAAGGATTACTAAATGACAGGTACAAATTTGGGATATGGAATTAACTGCTCTGAATATAATAGATAAGCAATAAAGATATATTGTGTAGCATAGGGAATTATAACCATCATGTTGTAAAAACCTATGATGCAGTATAATCTTGAAAAAAAATGAATCACTATACTGTACAACAGAAACTAATATTGTAAATCAACTATACTTCAATTTGAAAAGATCTGCAGAATTAATGTAACACCCAAGGTAATCTACAGATTCAACATATTCTCTTTCAAAATACAAATGGCATTTTTCACAGAACTGAAGCAAAAGCAAATAATCCTAAAATGGGTATGTAACCCAAAGACCTGAAATAGCAGAAGCAATTTTAAGAAGAAACACTATTGGATATATCTTGTTCCTTGATTTCAAATTATATTACAAAACTATAGTAATCAAGAACTCTATGGTACACCCATGGCAGATTCATATTTATGTATGGCAAAACCAATACAATATTCTAAAGAAATTAACCTCCAATTAAAATAAATAAATTTATATGTAAAAAATAAAATAAATAAAAACAGGCACATAGATCAATGGAATAGAACAGAGAACACAGAAATAAACCATTTTTATATGGTTAATTAATTTACAACAATAGAGCCAAGAATCTACAATAGGGAAAAGACATTTTCTTCAAAAAATGGTTTTAGGAAAACTGAGCAGCTACATACAAAAGAATTAAACTGGATTATTTTCTTAAACCATATGCAAAAGTAAACTCAAAACATATTAAAAATTTAAATGTGAGACATGAAATAATAAAACTCCTAGAAGACTATATAGGCAAGATGATCTTTGACATCAATCTTAGCAATATATTTTTTGATATTTCTCCTCAGGCAAAGGCAACAAAAGGAAAAATAGACAAATAAGACTACATCACGCTAAAAAGCTTTTGCACACACACACAAAAAGGAACCATCAACAAAATGAAATGAAAATATTCTGATTGGAATAATATATCTGCAAATAATATATCCCATAAAAGGTTAATATTCAACATATACAAAGATCTCATATAACTGAACATGTAAAAATAAGAAAACAATTAAGAGCTGGGCAGAGGACCTGAATAGATATTTTCCCAAAGAAGACATACAGATGACTGACAGACATGTGAAAAACTACTCATCATCACTAATCATCAGGAAAATGCAAATCAAAGCCATAATTAGATATCACCTCACACCTATCAGAATGACTATTACCAAAATGACAGCAAATAACAGCTGTTGCAGTGATGTGAAGAATGGGGAATCCTTGTGCACCGTTGGTGGGAAAAGTAATTTGGAGTGGCCACTATGCAAAACTGTATTGAGATTCCTTCAGTTCAGTTCAGTTCAGTCGCTCAGTCATGTCCAACTCTTTGCGACCTCATGAATCGCAGCATACCAGGCCTCCCTGTCCATCACCAACTCCCGGAGTTCACTCAGAATCACGTCCATAGAGTCAGTGATGCCATTCAGCCATCTCATCCTCTGTCGTCCCCTTCTCCTCTTGCCCCCAATCCCTCCCAGCATCAGAGTCTTGTCCAATGAGTCACCTCTTCTCATGAGGTGGCCAAAGTACTGGAGTTTCAGCTTTAGCATCATTCCTTCCAAAGAAATCCCAGGGCTGATCTCCTTCAAAATGGACTGGTTGGATCTCCTTGCAGTCCAAGGGACTCTCAAGAGTCTTCTCCAACACCACAGTTCAAAAGCATCAATTCTTCGGTGCTCAGCCTTCTTCACAGTCCAACTCTCACATCCATACGTGACCACAGGAAAAACCATAGCCTTGACTAGATGGACTTTAGTCGGCAAAGTAATGTCTCTGCTTTTGAATATGCTATCTAGGTTGGTCATAACTTTTCTTCCAAGGAGTAAGCGTCTATTAATTTCATGGCTACAATCACCATCTGCAGTGATTTTGGAGCCCAGAAAAATAAAGTCTGACACTGTTTCCCCTGTTTCCCCATCTATTTCCCATGAAGTGATGGGACCGGATGCCATGATCTTCGTTTTCTGAATGTTGAGCTTTAAGCCAACTTTTTCACGCTCCTCTTTTACTTTCATCAAGAGGCTTTATAGTTCCTCTTCACTTTCTGCCATAAGGGTGGTGTCATCTGCATATCTGAGGTTATTGATATTTTTCCCAGCAATCTTGATCCAGCTTGTGTTTCTTCCAGTCCAGCGTTTCTCATGATGTACTCTGCATATAATTTAGATATTCTACTATTACACATTCACTAAGCCCTGTGTATTGTTTATCCCTAGAGTTTATTGGAGCTGTAATCTAATACTTATTTAATTATTTGATTATTATCAGAGTCCTTTACTACCCTCTAAATTTCAAGAGACATGTATTTTTTTTCCTGTTTTGCTCATAATTGTATCCCAGTTGCATAAGACAGTACCTGACAACACAGTTAAGTATTCAATAAAAATCTGTAGATAAGTGATTTTAAAAAGTAGATATAATACTAACAATTTTCAGATTTATAATACAAAACTGTTATTTTCTATTTCTAAAGGCTTTGTAACAATTTTCTTTTTAAAAATAGCTGTAAGGGTAAATTTGTAAAAGCTTAACATCATTAAACAAACATATATAATATCATATATGAAACGAATTACCAGTCTAGGTTTGATTCATGATACTGGATGCTTGGGGCTGGTGCACTGGGACAACCCACAGGGACGGTACAGGGAGGGAAGAGGGAGGGGGGTTCAGGATGGGGAACATGTGTATACCTGTGGCAGATTCATGTTGATGTATGGCAAAACCAATACAATATTGTCAGGTAATTAACCTCCAATTAAAATAAATAAATTTATATTTTAAAAAAAGTCATGAATATTTTGCAAAGGATTGCATTAAATCTGTACATTTTTGTAAAGTATGGCCATCTTAGCAATGTTAATTCTTCTGATCCAAGAGCACTGTGTATCTTTCCATTTCTTTGTTTCATGTTCAATTTCAGCAATATGTTATAGTTTTCAGAGTGTAGGTCTTTCACCTCCTTTGTTAAGTTTATTTCTAGGTATTTTATTCTTTTTGATGCAATTTTAAATGTTTTTTTTTTCTGATATTTCAATTTTAGTGTATAGAAACAACAAATTTCTGTATATTAGTATTTTTATCTTACAGTCTTTCTGAATTCACTTATTAGTTATGTTTTTTGGTTGTATATTTTAGTGTTGTCTATATGAAGTATCATGTCATCTGCCAATAGTGAAAATTTTACTTCTCTTCCAAAATGGATGTGTTTTGTTTCTTTTTTCTTTTCTGATTACTGTGTCTAGGACTAACAATAATATGTTAAATAGAAGTGGCCAAAGTGGCCATTCTTGTCTTGTTCCTGAAAATAGAGGGAAGGTTTTCAGGTTTTCATCTTTGAGCATGATATTTGCTGCAAGTTTATTGTAAGTGATCTCTGTTATGTTGAGATATATTCCCTCTATACACACGTTGATGAGAGTGTTTACCATGAATGGATGTTGAATTTTGTCAAATGCTTTTTCTGCTTCTGTTGAGATGGTCATGTGATTTTTAATTTTTCCTTTTGCTAAGGTGGTATATAATATTAATTGGTGAGTATTGAAATACCCTTCTGACCCTGGAATAAATCCAGCTTAGTCATGGTGTATGATCCTTTTTATAAATCATTGTATTCAGCTTGCTAACATTTTTTTGAGAATTTTTACAACTATATTCATCAAATATATTAGCCTGTACTTTTTTGTAGTGTTTTGTCTAGTTCTGGTATCAGGGTAATTGTGGCATCATAGAATGAATTTGAAAGTGTCCTATTCTCTTCAATTTTTTTTGAATAGTTTGAGAAGGATAGGTATTAGTTCTTCTTTATATGTTTAGTGGAATCCCATTGTGAAGTTGTCTAGTCCTGGACTTTTGTTTCCTAGGAACTTTTATCACAAGTTCAATTTCTGTTCTAGTGATTGGTCTGTTCAATTTGTTTCTTCTTGATTCAACCTTGGCAGACTGTACGTTTCTAGAATTTTGTCCTTTCTTCTAGGTTGTCCAATTTGCTGGCATATAAGTACTCTCTTATATTTTTCTTCTGTGTCTGTGGTATTGATTGCTATTTGCCTTTCATTCCTTTTTTTATTTGGTTTCTTTCTCTTTTCTTCTTGGTGAGCCTAGCAAGGTGTGCTCTGTACTTAGTCGTGTCTGACTTTTAGCAACCCTATGGACTGTAGCCCACCAGCTCCTCTGTCCATAGGACTTCCCAGGCAAGAATATTAGAGTGGGTTGCCATTTCCTCTTTCAGGGCATCTTACTGACCCAGGGATCAAACCTGGATCTCCTGTGTCACCTGCATTGCAGGCAGATACTTTACCACTGAGCCATCCAGGAAGCCTAGCAAAAGGTTTATTTAGTTTATCTTTTCAAAAAACAGCTCTGTTTCATTGATCTTTTCTATTATTTTCTTGGTCTCTGTTTTATTTATTTCCTCACTGATTTTTATTATTTCTTTCCTTCTGCTGACTTTGGGCTTTGTTCTATTCTGATTCTTTTAGGTGGTAGTTTAAGTTGTCTGAGATTTTTCTTGTTTCTTGAAGACCTATATCACTTTGAACGTCTCCGTTAAAATTGTTTTGCTGCATCTTATAGTTTTTGGAAAGTCGTGCTTCTATTTTTATTTATTTTGATGATTTTTCTGATTTCTTGATTTGATTTCATCATTGATTTTTTTTTTTCCAGTAACATGTTGTTAAGTCTCCACAATTCTGTCCTTTTCCTGTTTTCCTTTCTGTAGTTGATTTCTAGTTTTATACCATTGTGTTTGGGGGGAAAATGAGTGGTATAATTTCTATCCTTTTAAACTCCTTGAGGCTTCTTCTGTGGAGACCCTTTCATGTGCATTTGAAAAGAATATGTATTCTGCTGTTTTTAATGTAATGTTCTGTAGATACAAATTAAGTCCAACTGACCTATTGTTTCATTTAAGAGCACTGCTCCCTTACTGATTATCTGAATGTCATGCCCATTGATGCCAGTGTAGTGTTAAAGTCCCCTACTATTAATACATTATTATCAATTTATCTCTTTATGTCTCTGAGTATTTCCTTTTTATATTTAGGTGGTGGGTGTGTATATATTAAAAAATATAATGTCCTCTTTTTGTGTTGATCCCTTTATGACTATATAATGCTCATTTTTGTTTTTTTTTTGTTGTTGTTGTTATAACCTTTGTTTAAAAGTCTATTTTATCTAGTGTGAATATTGCTACTTTGGTTTTTTGTAATTTCTCTTTGCATGAAATATCTTTTTCCATCCCCTCACTTTCAATCTGTTTCTGTCTTTAGCCCTGAAGTGAGTCTCTTTTAGGCAGCATATTAAAGGGTCTTATTTTGTAAACCAATTGGGCACTATATTCCTTTGCTTAGTGCATTGACATTTAAACTGATAGGTATGTACTTATTGTTATTTTATTGCTTGTTTTCCAGTTGTTTTTGTGGGTCTTCTATATTCATTTATTTTTCCTTGTGTTTCTCCCATTTTGATGTATTTTATTTTATTTTTTTTAGTAAGTTTAGTTTCATTTATTTTTACTTTTTGTGTATCTATTCTAGGTTTTTGATGTGTGATTGCCATGGGATCCATATATGTTGACCGTAGGTGTTGCAAGAGGGCAGACACACTGAAACCATAATCACAGAAAACTAGTCAATCTAATCACACTAGGACCACAGCCTTGTCTAACCCAATGAAACTAAGTCATCCCCTGTGGGGCCACCCAAGACGGGCGGGCATGGTGGAGAGGTCTGACACAGTGTGGTCAACTGGAGAAGGGAATGGCAAACCACTTCAGTATTCTTGCCTTGAGAACCACATGAACAGTATGAAAAGGCAAAATGATAGGATACTAAAAGAGGAACTCCCCAGGTCAGTAGGTGCCCAATATGCTACTGGAGATCAGTGGAGAAATATCTCCAGACTCATTGGAAAAGACTCTGATGCTGGGAGGGATTGGGGACAGGAGGAGAAGGGGACAACAGAGGATGAGATGGCTGGATGGCATCACTGACTCAATGGACGTGAGTCTGAGTGAACTCCTGGAGTTGGTGATGGACAGGGAGGCCTGGCATGCTGCGATTCATGGGGTTGCAAACAGTCAGACATGACTGAGTGACTGAACTGAATTATATTTACTTGATTTAAACTGATAGTCTTTTAAGTTAAAACACATTCTAAAATATCTACATTTTATTACTCCAGTCCACAATTTTTTCTTTTGATGGTGTATTTTACATATTCATGCTTGTGCCTTTATTTTTTATCATAACTATAGTTATTTTTATATTTTTTTTGTCTTTTAGTCTACATATTAGCTTATAAAAGTGATCTTCAATCTTACTGTATGTTTGGCTTACCTATTGGGATTTTCTCTTCATAAATTATTTTTACCTCTTTTCCATTTAGAGAAAATACTTCAACATTTATTTTAATATATGTTTTATATCACTGAATTCATTTAGTTTTTGGCTGTCAGTGAAGTTATTTATCTCTCTTTCCATTCTAAATGATACATTGCTGGTAAAGTATCCTAGTTTACAGTTTTTTTTTTTTCCTTTCTGCATTTTGTTTTGTGTCACTCCCTTGTGGACTGCAAATTTTCTGAAAAGAAATTTGCTGATAGCCTATGGGATTCCTTTGTATATGACTCGTTCTCTCAATGCCTTTAAAATATTTTCTTATATTTAATTATTCCCATTTTAATTATGATATATCTTGTTGAAGGTTTGTTTCAATTAATTATGTTTGGTACTGTCCTTGCTTTCTGTATGCCAATATCTGTTTCCTTTAGATTTGGGAAATTTTCAGCTAAAATTTCTTCAAGGTCATTTTTGATAATTTTTTCTCTCTTTTATCCTCTGGACCACTATCATGTGAACGTTGCTGTATCTGATGTTATCTCAGAGATCTCATACATTGCATTCATTTGTTTGTTTGTTTCATTTGTCTTTCTACCTGATACTGTGACTGGGTGATTCCTATTATTCTTTCAGATCACTTATGTGTTCTTTCGTGTCAATTAGTTTTCTGTTTATTGCTCCTGTTGTTGTTCAGTTGCTCAGTCATATCCGACTCTTTGCAGCACCATGGACTACAGCATGTCAGGCTTCTCTGTCCTTCACTATCTCCAAGAATTTGCTCAAAATCATGTCCATTGAGTGGATCATTGCTTCTAGAGGGCTTTTATCTCATATATTCAATTATCTATTTTTGATTGGTTTTTTTTTCTAGTTCCTTATTAAAATGATCTGTGTTTAAATCAATTCTCTTCACTAATAAGCTATTTTTATACCTATGTTTGGAATTCTTAGAAAAATTGCTTACTTATAATTTATTTTTTCCAGTTTTTTTCTCTTGCTTTTTAAATTAAAAGTAGTTTGTCTGCATTTTCACTTTACTTGCCTTTCTCTGCCTCTATAAATTTAAGTAAAATAGTTATCTCTCATGACCTTGAAGGGATGTTCTTAAGTGGGAGCATTCACAACCTGACTACATGTGTCCAATGTCTTAGGTGGGAGGGTTGGACTTTATGTGAATACCAGCTACATCTTTCCCTCAGGGTGTGTTAGAAGCTATCAACTTAGTAGGGTGTGTGGCTGCTGATAGAGAAATGAGAGCCTTAGGTTGTGGGGCATGATTTCCCCTTTGCTCAATGGCCATCACCATCCTGTCAGGGCCTGTCCCCAGGTGACTGAAACATGAGCCCTGAGGTTCAGGTTCAAGCTGATTTTGTTCTTTTTAAGCGTGTGACTCTTTTTCTCCTCACACTGGAACATTTACCCCACAAGAGGGGAGTGCTGAAGCAAGTGGGGTAATGTGCTTACAGAAGTCTGATACTCTGCCTTTGTAAGCCTCCACAGATCCCTTCAGACACTGCATAAGGTCATGTCTTTCCCGCTGTTGTACATGCTCCAGATCTAGTGATAGCTTTAGTGTGGAGTGGGCAAGGCCAAACCCTTTGCTTGGTCTATATCAGTCTAGAGTATACAGCAAGGCTGTCTCAAAAATTCAGCTCTGCTGCTGTCAGAAGTCTGGGCTGCTTCTTGAGTGCCACTTGGGTAAGTGCCAACAATGACTGCCACTACCCTACCTGGGTTACACCCTAGGCCCCTGGGTTGCCTCTGAGTCTATAGGTGGCATCTTTTCCCAGGTCCTCACTACCCTAGATCCAGTAACAACTTGTATCTTTACCTTTACTTTTT
Source organism: Budorcas taxicolor (assembly GCF_023091745.1). Taxonomy (NCBI): domain Eukaryota; kingdom Metazoa; phylum Chordata; class Mammalia; order Artiodactyla; family Bovidae; genus Budorcas; species Budorcas taxicolor. The sequence continues at coordinate 2,981,873 of NC_068935.1, forward strand.
TCTAGTAAGAGCACTTAAGATGAAATTTAGTCACTTAACAGATTTTTAAGTGTACAACAAAGAATTGTTATCTACAGGCAAGATGTTGTACAGCAGATATCTAGATTTTCTTCATCTTGCATAACTAAATAACTATATTACTTAATTAGCAATTGTCCATTTTCTATACCTTAACCCTTGATAGACTTTCCTGGTAACTCACATGATAAAGAATCTGCCTGCAGTTCAGGAGAACTCCAGTTTGATCCCTGGGTTGGGAAGATCCCCTGGAGAAGGTTACTCCAGTATTCTTGCCTGGAGAATTCCAAGGACAGAGGAGATTGGTGGGCTACAGTTCGTGGGATTACAAAGAGTCAGACAGAGAGTAACTAACACTTTTACTTTCACTTTCATGTAGATACAGATTTTTAAATTTAACCTGCTTAGAATACACTTGGCTTTTTGAATCAGTATATTGATACCTTTCATAAGCTCTCAATAACATTTCTTATGCAAACAAAGGTTCTTCATTATTACCATAGTTTCCTTTAAATTTCCAATAGCCTAAATTTACAGCTTCTCACACTGTCCATCATGTCTTTTAAAATACTGCTTATAATTTTCCACCTTTTATTTTTCCATGCTCTATTATAGATTATTTCTTTAGATCAGTCTATATATTCATTTATCTTCATATTCATTATATTTATTACAATACAACTCATAAAACTTTCTGTAAACAAATGTTTTACTTTAGAATATCTATATTTATAGAAAATTTTCAAGTGGTACAGTCAGTCTTCATATACCCACATAGTTTTTTCCTAGTGGTATTATACAGACTGAGTTTTAAAATACAAAAGAAATTAAAAAAAAAAAAACTATTTATTTGGGTGTGCTGGGTCTTTGTTGCTTGTGTGCAGGCTTTCTCTAGTTGTGGCAAATGGGAGCTACTCTCTAGTCATAATGAGCAGGCTTCTCATTGCAGTGGCTTCTCTTGTAGGAGAGCATGGGCTCTATGACACATGTCCTTCAGTAATTGTACATAGGCTTAGTTGTCCCAGGCAATGTGGAATCTTCCCAAACCAGGAATCAAAACTATGTCCCCTACATTGGCAGGCCAATTCTTAACCACTGGACCCCTTTTTATTGTCATCTGTCCCTCTCTGCCTGGGGTAGCTTTTGTTGTTGTTATTTGTCCCTGTTTGCCAAAGATATCTGATTAAAATTGCTAACATTAACAGATCAGTTTGCCTCCACCCTCTAGTCATTGTACCTCACACTAAGAAGATATGAAAATCAAAGTTCCTAGCTTTAGCAAATGTCTTTAAGGTAAAAGGTAACTTTAGTGCCTAGATATATTCTTTGAGTATCTATTTTCATTTACTGTTTGATCTCTGAGTATGTCAAGATTTTCATTTCATTGATACATTTGTTTTAGTTTTTATTTTATTCAGCATTTTTAGGTGTTTACAGTAGAAGAAAGTGAGAGGATCATTCAGGATATGGAATACACTATACCACTGCAAGAGTTCGAGTTTGATTCTAAAACTTATGACAAATAATTATATATGTATATTACTTAACTATGATCAAAGAAAGAAATTCTTACTTTTTATATATAGAAATTATCCATAGGGATAACAGAAACAAGGAATCACAAATCTGCCATTGAAACTCAGCTCTTTAAAAAATCACTCTCTATAGATCATTAAAGCAGAAATTTTTGATGTGATCATTTGGACGACCTGTGCATTTTATTTTATTTTTAAATTTAACTTTATTTTACTTTATAATATGTATCGGTTTTGCCATACATCAACATGTGCATTTTAAATTAATACCCAGCATAAGCTATCAGCAGCAACAAAATGGTCTATTCTTCAACTACTATCTTAAGAAGACAAAGCAGGACACTGCTGTGACTAATTTTTGTCTAGGAAGCAAAATCTTGAATTAAAACTTGACAAGTTCAGTTCAATTCAGTTCAGTCACTCAGTCGTGTCCGACTCTTTGCGACCCCATGAATCACAGTACACCAGGCCTCCCTGTCCATCACCAACTCCCAGAGTTCACTCAGACTCACATCCATCGAGTCAGGGATGCCATCCAGCCATCTCATCCTCTGTCGTCCCCTTCTCCTCCTGCCCCCAAACCTACCCAGCATCAGAGTCTTTTCCAATGAGTCAACTCTTCCCATGTGGTGGCCAAACTACTGGAGCTTCAGCTTTAGCATCATTCCTTCCAAAGAAATGCCAGGGCTGATTTCCTTCAGAATGGACTGGCTGGATCTCCTTGCAGTCCAAGGGACTCTCAAGAGTCTTCTCCAACACCACAGTTCAAAAGCATCAATTCTTCAGTGCTCAGCCTTCTTCACAGTCCAACTCTCACATCCATACATGACCACTGGAAAAACCATAACCTTGACTAGATGGACTTTAGTCAGCAAAGTAATGTCTCTGCTTTTGAATATACTATCTAGGTTGGTCATAACTTTTCTTCCAAGGAGTAAGTGTCTTTTAATTTCATGGCTGCAATCACCATCTGCAGTGATTTTGGAGCCCCCCCAAAATAAAGTCTGACACTGTTTCCCCTGTTTCCCCATCTATTTCCCATGAAGTGATGGGACCGGTTGCCAGGATCTTTGTTTTCTGGATGTTGAGCTTTAAGCCAACGTTTTCACTCTCCACTTTCACTTTCATCAAGAGGCTTTTTAGTTCCTCTTCACTTTCTGCCATAAGGGTGGTGTCATCTGCATTTCTGAGGTTATTGATATTTCTCCCGGCAATCTTGATTCCAGATTGTGTTTCTTCCAGTCCACCATTTCTCATGATGTACTCTGCATATAAGTTAAATAAGCAGGCTGACAATATACAGCCTTGACGTACTCCTTTTCCTATTTGGAACCAGTCTGTTGTTCCATGTCCAGTTCTAACTGTAGCTTCCTGACCTGCATACAGGTTTCTCAAGAGGCAGGCCAAGTGGTCAGGTATTCCCATCACTTGAAGAACTTCCCACAGTTTATTTTGATCCACACAGTCAAAGGCTTTGGCATAGTCAATAAAGCAGAAGTAGATGTTTTTCTGGAACTCTCTTGCTTTTTCCATGATCCAGCAGATGTTGGCAATTTGACTCTGGTTCCTCTGCCTTTTCTAAAACCAACTTGAACATCAGGAAGTTCACAGTTCACGTATTGCTGAAGCCTGGCTTGGAGAATTTTGAGCATTACTTTACTAGCATGTGAGATGAGTGTAATTGTGCAGTAGTTTGAGTATTCTTTGGCATTGCCTTTTTTTGGAATTGGAATGAAAACTGACCTTTTCCAGTCCTGTGACCACTGCTGAGTGTTCCAAATTTGCTGGCATATTGAGTGCAGCACTTTCACAGCATCATCTTTCAGGATTTGAAACAGCTGAACTGGAATTCCATCACCTCCACTAGCTTTGTTCATAGTGATGCTTTCTAAGGCTCACTTGACTTCACATTCCAAGATGTCTGGCTCTAGATTAGTGATTACATCATCATGATTATCTGGGTTGTGAAGATCATTTTTGTACAGTTCCTCTGTGTATTCTTGCCACTTCTTAATATCTTCTGCTTCTGTTAGGTCCAGATGATTTCTGTCTTTTATCGAGCCCATCTTTGCATGAAATGCTCCCTTGGTATCTCTAATTTTCTTGAAGAGATCTCTAGTCTTTCCCATTTTGTTCTTTTCCTCTATTTCTTTGCATTGATTGCTGAAGAAGGCTTTCTTATCTCTTCTTGCTATTCTCTAGAACTCTGCATGCAGATGCTTATATCTTTCCTCTTCTCCTTTCCTTTTCACCTCTCTTCTTTTCACAACTATTTGTAAGGCCTCCCTAGAGAGCCATTTTGCTTTTTGTATTTCTTTTCCATGGGGATGGTCTTGATCCCTGTCTCCTCTACATTGTCATGAACCTCATTCCATAGTTTATCAGGCATTCTATCTATCAGATCTAGGCCCTTGAATCTATTTCTCACTTCCACTATAATCATAAGGGATTTGATTTAGGTCATACTGAATGGTCTAGCAGTTTTCCCTACTTTCTTCAATTTAAGTCTGAATTTGGTAATAAGGAGTTCATGATCTGAGCCACAGTCAGCTCCTGGTCTTTTTTTGTTGTTGACAAGTTAAAAGGATTCAAATTTCAGCATATTTCCTAGAAAATATATGAAAGTACTCTTTTAAAAAATTAATTAGTTTATCTTAATTGGAGGATAATTCCTTTACAATATTGTGGTGGGTTTTGCCATACATCGACATGAATTCCACATGGGTTGAAAGTACTCTTGTGTAGCCCACTGCTGCCATCGCTTATCCACAAGGTGGCATTGCAAGCCTTCAGTGTAAAAACAGTTTCATCAAGTGATTGTCCTGAGATTGTGATAAGATTCTAAAGAGAAGAAGAGATAGATAAAAACAAAGTTCTACTTGCTTGAAACAAAATTTTCTTAGATGTGATCTTTAACAAGAAAAATTAAGGACTGAAATTAAAAATTGTTAATGCATCATAAGAACAAAGGGAACCATGAAATATATCACTTCAAGTCATTTAGATTATTTTTTTTAACGTTTAGAAGATTCCTTTCCTGATATACTTGGTAAAGTGGTATGGGCATTTCATCAATAGACAATAGCAGCAACTACCTCAGAATATTATGATGTTTCAAGGAGTTAGCCAAACTAGGGTTTACAAGCTTGCAGTTGATAACATACGAGTCCTGACTCTACAGAGAATAACTAAGACAGCAAGGAGATCAAGCCAGTCAATCCTAAGGTAAATCAATCTTGAATATTCATTGGAAATACTGATGCTGAAGCTCCAATACTTTGGTCATCTGATGTGAACAGCCGACTCACTGGAAAAGACTCATGCTGGGAAAGATTGAGGACAGGAGGAGAAAGGGACAACAGAGGATGTGATGGTTGGATGGCATCACTGACTCAATGAACATGAATCTGAGCAAACTCCAGGAGACAGTGAAGGACGAGTAAGCATGGTGTGCTGCAGTTTGTGGGTTCGTGAACAGTCAGACACAACTGAGTGACTGAGCATGGGCACGAGCACAAAAGAGATTATTGAAAAATGATTTATTTTCTCATTTTCAATTGGTCTAGGGGCTTAATTTCTTTACTTCCACTGAAAGGAGAATCAAAAGTTTATAATCTTAGGATTTCCAAATTGAAAGATTCTCAAAAACTATATAATCCAATACTTCCATTTTACAATTTAGAAAACTGAAATCAACATAGGTTGAAAAACTTCTTCAAAATGACATGCCTTACCAGGGTTGTAGTCATCCCTTCAGCTGTTACATTTAGTGAACACAGATTCTTGATGAAAACACAGCAGCGATGTGAAGCTATTAAGAAAATCAGTAATTGCATTAAAGGAGGAAAAAAATAAAACTATATCTAAATGACACTAAAAAAAATAACTGATTATAACTTTCCAAAATCACACAGATACTAATTGGCATAACAGACACTCAAACAATGAAGTTAGTGGTCTTAACCAAATTAAGATAGCTTTTATCCCTAATGCCTAAGTAAAGGTTTGGATATTAAGTATTTGGTGTTTAGTTACTATAGGCACAAGTAAATATCTATCAACAAAAACTAAACAAAATGAACATTATTTGCAGAGCTTTTGTGGAAGCAGCTAGAGGAAGAGTACAGAACTAAATTTAGTTTAAATGTTTAACTCCTTCTGATTTTCTTATTTTATTTCATTTATTTTTTAATATAAATTTATTTATTTTAATGGAGGTTAATTACTTTATAATATTGTATTGGTTTTGCCATACATCAACATGATCCACCAAAACCTATACTCCCCTTAATAATTCTACTTTTCTTTTAATTTCTGCTAAGTAATTTGCAAATTTAATAGTGTTGTGAAAATTATCACTGATTTTTTTCTACCTCCCACTGAAGTAAAATATTAGAAGGGTCTTGCTGTTCTTGACTGCAACAGAAACTCCTACAGAGAAGTGCTGGCTACTTCATTTCCCTTATTGAACAACAGGAGCTACAAAAGCAACGGGGTCACACCATATGGATTAGAATGCTGAGCCCACAACAGGAAAAGTCACTTAGGGGTTACAAGTAATAAGGGAAACCATTGGTTGTGCTATAGTTTGTATGAATGTGAATATAAGCTCTGTACATCTCAGGGGCTGATATTTGGGACTGAAATAATTTCAAAGGGCTTCTTTGTTTTAATTTACCAACTCATACAGAGAGGAAATGAAAAGGTACATTCTCTTGGGGCCTAAAAGATACTGTAGGGAAGTATATCAGGCATTCTCATTTTCAGACTCTCAGGGTAGTACTTATTAAACCCATGTCAGTAGAGCTTGGAGGTCTGAAAAAGTAAATATTTAACTTACCACCAGGAGTAGCTCAGACTTTTGAAGATGCTGACTCAGCATGTTTCAAAGTTAAATTCAAAAGTTGTTTTTTGATCACCTGGCTCTATTAAAAAAATTAAATGGAGCAAAGCAGGCTCAATAGACCAGCTAGCCTTAGAGGGAATCCTACTCCCTGAAAAGAATGAACTGGATTTTGGACATGTTTTCTGTCTAAATGATAGGTCATTTCACATCACTGTCCATTGTAGCATTCAGTTCAGTTCAGTTGCTCAGTCATGTCCGACTCTTTGCGACCCCATGAATCGCAGCACGCCAGGCCTCCCTGTCCATCACCACCTCCCAGAGTTCACTCAGATTCACGTCCATTGAGTCAGTGATGCCATCCAGCCATCTCATCCTCTGTTGTCCCCTTCTCCTCTTGCCCCCAATCCCTCCCAGCATCAGAGTCTTTTCCAATGAGTCAACTCTTCGCATGAGATGGCCAGCGTATTGGGGTCTCAGCTTCAGCATCATTTCCTCCAAAGAAATGCCAGGGCTGATTTCCTTCACAATGGACTGGTTGGATGTCCTTGCAGTCCAAGGGACTCTCAAGATTCTTCTCCAAAAGTTCAAAAGCACTTTCACCACAGTTCAAAAGCATCAGTTCTTCAGCGCTCAGCCTTCTTCACAGTCCAACTCTCACATCCACACACGACCACTGGAAAAACCATAGCCTTGACTAGACAGACTTTTGTTGGCAAAGTAATGTCTCTGCTTTTCAATATGCTATCTAGGTTGGTCATAATTTTTCTTCCAAGGAGTAAGCATCTTTTAATTTCATGGCTGCAGTCACCATCTGCAGTGATTTTGGAGCCCTAAAAAATAAAGTCTGATACTGTTTCCCCATGTATTTCCCATGAAGTGATGGAACAAGATGCCATGATCTTCTTTTTCTGAATGTTGAGTTTTAAGTCAACTTTTTCACTCTCCTCTTTCACCTTCATCAAGAGGCTTTTGAGCTCCTCTTCACTTTCTGCCATAACGGTGGTGTCATCTGCATAACTGAGGTTATTGATATTTCTCCCAGCAATCTTGATACCAGCTTAGTGACATAAAATACAAAGATCAGTCAATTGTTTCCTTTTCACCTATTACTCTTGACCCCCTTTGAAGAAACATTCTTTGGGGCAAAATTATGAGATTTACTCTTCCTACTACCTCTCTAGAGCTTGAAAGAATATTGTTTTGGATTTTGTAGGATGGTCATAAATAAATAACACTCAAAATAGGTATATTCATAACATCTGCTACAAATTATCTTCTATCATGGTAGTAAATGTGTCTTGCACAAGTCTCAATAGAAGAGGCAGACTGAGTTGGCCTTTTTCATTGATAATCAACCTTTACAGAGTAAGCTTCAGGAAACATTATTTTGATGGATGGTGTTCCTATGAGAGTGCCTGCAAAATTGGAGGCAAAATGTCTTCCTACCTCGGGCTTTCCTGATAAACCATAGCAACTTGGTATAGCTAGAGTGGGATCCCCAAGCCTAATCATAACCACCTGGCTCCTTTGTGATTTGCTTCGTTTTTTATTTTGTTTGACAGTTCTGAATCTGTGCTTTTCTAACAGCTGAGTGGCCTGTGGCAGGTGGCTGCTGAAAGTAGTTTTCACTCGTATAGAGACCACAAACACAAGGAGAAAGAGAAAGAGAGAGAGAGTGAGAATGAGAATGAAAGAGAGAGAGAGAGGAAATGTGTGAAAAATTGCAATGGCAAGGACTGTGAGAAATTGAAATGACAAAGACTGATAACCACTTGTCTCATTGTCAGAGACAAACTGAAAAGGCTATTGCCAATCTGAGCATTTGAAAGGTGACAGGACATGGCTATTGAGGGTCCCTCTCCCCACATGAATCTTACAAAGGTCAGGTTCAAGGGATTCTTGTTCACTTCTAAATCTATTGGGCTTAAGATATCACAGTAAGACTACTTGGAAGGATGTAGTTTTCACTGTTTGACAAATTGAAAATTATTTAACTCTTCAGAATTGGTTCTGTTTGGCCCCTGATGATAGTAGCTTCATAGATTTAGAAAAATTCCAGAACAATACTCAAAAAGAGTGATGATTCAACTCCTCATTGAACAATATTCAGTGAAATAAACGATTTTTGAGATGGAGAGTGAATTTAGAATCTAAATGAGGTAATGAAATAAATCATATATAGAAAGTGATACATAAGTAAGAACACATAGAAGGGAAGATATAGATGCTAATAATAATTGAAAAGGATGACATATAAATCTGTACCATTATCACATATCACAATAAAATCTCCATTCAGGAGTTTTATGCAGATTCATATATGAAGGAATTTCCCATCTTATCTACATTATATCTTATCTACATCTTATCTGCATTATAGCCACATAAAAGGTTTTGAGAAGAACATCACCATGCATTTTCATTTCAGTGGTGGCTGAAATAATGATGCAGGGAATATGACAGCTGGCACATGTGTGTTTTCAGTTATACAATTAGCAAGTATACCAAAGATGTCCTGGTACAAAGAAGCATACCAACCTCTACTTGAAAAGGATGATATATAAACCTGCATCGTTATCACATATCACAATAAAATCTCCATTCAAGAGTTTTATGCAGATTCATATATGAAGGAATTTCTCATCTTATGTACTTATCTAAATTACAGCCACATAAAAGATTTTGAGAAAGAACATCACCATGCATTTTCATTTCAGTGGTGGCTGAAATAATGATGCAGGGAATATGACAGCTAGCACATGTGTGATTTCAGTTATACAATTAGCAAGTATACCAAAGATGTCCTGGTACAAAGAAGCAGTACCAACCTCTACTTCATTTTCTTAGGTATGAGAAAAGAGAGCTGAGATGTGATGAATACAAACTAACCAACAGAGATCAATGTATACACTGTTACTCTTAGAAATAATAGTCCCAATATTAAAAAGCACACATAAACCACCACCACCATCACTTACTGACATCCTACTATTGTTATGCCCAGAGTCCGAGTCCCCAAAATTGAGAGAATAAGACGTCCACAGCAATGCAAAAGCATGAAGGGGTTTTATTTCTAGCTTGAGCTAGGGCTCCCGCCACATCCAATGCAGTGGAGTGGAGCAAGGAGCCCCGAGCCCAGATTTACAGCAGTATTTATAGGTTTTAGAACAGAGAGTCGGCAAGGGCTGATTGGCTGCAGGAGTTTCCTAGTATTTACTAATTGGCTAATCTTTATTGGCTGCAGGGGTTTCCTGGTATTTACTAATTGGCTATTGACTGCAGGGGGATGTCTTTTACGTCCTGATAAACTCAAACCAGGTTACGGGGAGTATGCTGATTAGACAAGTCCTGGCATCTGAGGGGATGACCTCACTGGGCAATGACTCAGCCTTTCCCATGAGTCTTACCTTAGTCCCTGAAGCCTATCATGGCGTTTGTTAGGTCCCAACACTATGTACTAGGAAATCATATATAGAAAGTGATAAATAAATAAACAAGAGCACACAGAAAGGAAGATATAGATGTTAATAGTAATTGAAAAGAGTGACAAATAAGCTTATATCATTATCACATGTCACAATAATAAAAACTCTGTTCAGTAGTTTTATGCAGGATCATGGGTGCAGGATCATGGGTGAAGGATCATGGATGCAGTACCACTTCTTTATATAGTACCTTACAAAAAACGTCAATGAAACTCTTTATCCCTGTTTTCCAGGGTTAAGAAAGTGACTCTCAAAGAGATTAAGCACTTTTCCCAAAGTCTCACCTAAGTAGCAAAATTAGAATATAAAATGCCCAGTGTTTTTTTCCCATAAATCTTCCCCTGTCCAAACATGTATTTTTTAAAGATATTTTCTGAGAGCTATTTCATAAATATCACACACACACACACACACACACACACACACACAAAAGGTTGAGGAGGAAAATAGCTATGGAAAAGCCACACTATTTCATGACTATTGGCAAAGTTCATTGTATATTAAGAGTATTGATGGTTCAAAGAAGTATCACAATAAATAAGTTAATTTTTAATTATAATTTATAATCTCTGACTGATCTGAATATAGAAGTCCTTTTTTGAGAACATTAATTAATATCCTTGAGACTGTTCTTTGACCACTGGTTTAAGAAATCTCACTAATATAATAAAACTAAAGATACAAACTGACTGCATCATGATTTTATATTTGTTTTGCAATACATGCTTTTCAAAGTACTTTCAACATAAGTTCTCATTTAATTTTTATAACAATGTAAGGCATATTTTGTGATGTTGGCTTCATTTTACCAGTCAAACATTATCAGGTTCAATGAGGTTATATGTTGTTCAAGGTCACAACTAGTAAGTAATAAAGTTTGGACAAGAATTTTTTTTCTTTCCAACTCCTAGTCTTATGTTCTTTATGGCATACTATATAACATTGCTAAAGTACTGCCTTTCCTCTAAGTCTCAAAATAAGATTAATTTACATGTTTTAATGTGTGCTGAACTAAACGTTGGTGATAAGATTTGAAACAATGCATAAATGTGAAAAACAAACACACAAAAAAAGTCCTATAAGTTTTGTAGCCTAAGTATAAAGAAAAACATCATAAGCCTCCCCCCTCCCTGCACCAAAGAAAGTTGCAAGACAAAATTTGATGAGTTGCTATATCAAGATTAAGGGTTTCTATGCAGTGAATGATTCCAGTCAATCTATTGATCGACATTATTTACAATTTCTAAAGCTGATCAGGGACTAATGTCTAAAATAAACAATTGAACCACATATGAAACAATGAGAAAAATAATTTAAAAATAAGCAAAGAATAAGAACAGACAGTTAGGAAAAGGAAACTTCAGTGATTAAGTACAGGAAAACTTGCTCAAAATCATCAGCAATCAGAGAATTGTACATTAAAACCATGATATGCCACTTTATATTCATATTTTCAGAAAATTGAAACAATATGTTACTTTTTGGCAAGAATAGGGGAAATATATACTTTATTCACTTTTGGTAGATGTAGACAGGCTTCTCAGGTGGCGTTAGTGGTAAAGAACCAGCATGTCAATGCAGGAGACATAAGAGACCCAGGTTCGATCCCTGGGTTGGGAAGATCCCCTGGAGTAGGAAATAGCAACCCACTCCAGTATTCTTGTCTGGAAAATTTCATGGATTGAGGAGCCTGGCGGGCTACAGTCAGTGGAGTCACAAGAGTCAAACTCGACATAGCAACAATACCACCACCACCACCTGATTCAGAAGCAGAATTTTCCCAGAGCCTGAGGGGCTAAAAGCACTTCTCTGGTGGCTCAGACGGTAAAGAATCTGCCTGCAATGCAGGAGACCTGGGTTCCATCCCTGGGTCGATAAGATCCCCTGGAGCAGGGAATGGGAGTCCACTCCAGTATTCTTGCCTGTAGAATGTCATGGACAGAGGAGCCTGGTGGGCTACAGTCCATAGGGTCGTTAAAAGTCGGACACAACTGAAGCAACTTAGCACGCATGCTGCTGCTGCTGCTGCTGCTGCTGGTGCTGCTAAGTCTCTTCAGTCGTGTCCAACTCTGTTTGACCCCATAGACGGCAGCCCACCAGGCTCCCCCATCCCTGGGATTCTCCAGGCAAGAACACTGGAGTGGATTGCCATTTCCTTCTTCAATGCATGAAAATGAAAAGTGAAAGTGAAGTCACTGAGTCATGTCCAACTTTCCATGACCCCATGGACTGCAGCCCACCAGGCTCCTCCATCCATGGGATTTTCTAGGCAAGAGTACTGGAGTGGGGTGTCGTTGCCTTCTCTGTTAGCACACATACAGACATGTAAATAAACTTCTGTAGCCATTTTGGACACCATTGTGGTAGAACTGGCCAAAGTAACTAAACACATAAACTATGACCTAGGAATCTCTCTGCTAGATCTATAATCCAGGAAAATTCCCACATAGCATTGATACCATAGGAGAATATATAAAATAATATTTATTGTAGACTTGCTTGAAATCTAGGAGTCTATCCCTAGAAATTTCTCAATAGAAAGTAAAACGTGGTGGATGTAACTTCTGGCTTTTGCTCAGAAATATAGAGAGCTCCATGTATCAGATTCCCTGGTGGCTCAAACGATAAAGTTTGCCTGTAATGTGGGAGACCTGAGTTCCATCCCTGGGTAAGGAAGATTCCCTGGAGAAGAAAATGGAAACTCACTCCAGTATTCTTGCTGGAAATCCCATGGACAGAGGAGCCTGGGGGGCTATAGACTAGGGTTGCAAAGAGTCGGATATGACTGAGAGACTTCACTTTCATAGAGAGCTGAAAAGAGCATCTTTCTCATTCTTACAAAAAGAAAATCATGGAGAAAATGAAAATCAGGAACTTTCCTGATCCTAACCTTAGAGCCAATAGCCAAACATCCTAAAATCTAATGAGAGACTGACACCTACAGCAAGAAACCAGACTCTAGCATCGACTTACTTGGAGAAGATATCGTTGTTTACCACATAAGACAGTAAGAAGATCCAGGTAAAAATATTAACAAGTTGATAAAGGCTGAGAGCATGGGCTAGGGTGAGAGTGTGAAGACTTTGGGAGTGGCAAATACATCGTGGTTAATACTCTCTGGGAAACTTTTAGAACAACATGAAGTGCATCAGGTTCTCACTAGGAAGGTGAGAGGAATCTTGACAAAATCTTCATGGTGCTGGCTCAGTTCAGTTCAGTTTCTAAGTCATGTCCGACTCTTCACAACCCCATGAATCGCAGCACACCAGGCCTCCCTGTCCATCACCAACTCCCGGAGTTCACTCAGACTCACGTCCATCGAGTCCGTGATGCCATCCAGCCATCTCATCCTCGGTCATCCCCTTCTCCTCCTGCCCCCAATCCCTCCCAGCATCAGAGCCTTTTCCAATAAATCAACTCTTCACATGAGGTGGCCAAAGTACTGGAGTTTCAGCTTTAGCATCATTCCTTCCAAAGAAATGCCAGAGCTGATCTCCTCCAGAATGGACTGGTTGTAACTCCTTGCAGTCCAAGGGACTCTCAAGAGTCTTCTCCAACACCATAGTTCAAAAGCATCAATTCTTTGGCACTCAGCCTTCTTCAGAGTCCAACTCTCACATCCATACATGACCACAGGAAAAACCATAGCCTTGACTAGACGGACCTTAGTCGGCAAAGTAATGTCTCTGCTTTTGGATATGCTATCTAGGTTGGTCATAACTTTTCTTCCAAGGAGTAAGCGTCTTTTAATTTCATGGCTACAATCACCATCTGCAGTGATTTTGGAGCCCAGAAAAATAAAGTCTGACACTGTTTCCACTGTTTCCCCATCTATTTGCTATGAAGTGATGGAACCAGGTGCCATGATCTTCATTTTCTGAATGTTGAGCTTTAAGCCAACTTTTTCACTCTCCTCTTTCACTTTCATCAAGAGGCTTTTGAGCTTCTCTTCACTTTCTGCGATAAGGGTGGTGTCATCTGCATTTCTGAGGTTATTGATATTTCTCCTGGCAATCTTGATTCCAGCTTGTGTTTCTTCCAGTCCAGCGTTTCTCATGATGTACTCTGTGTATAAGTTAAATAAGCAGGGTGACAATATACAGCCTTGACATACTGCTTTTCCTATTTGGAACCAGACTGTTGTTCCATTTCCAGTTCTAACTGTTGCTTCCTGACCTGCATACAGGTTTCTAAAAAGGCAAGTCAGGTGGTCTGGCATTCCCATCTCTTTCAGAATTTTCCACAGTTTATTGTGATCCACACAGTCAAAGGCTTTGGCATAGTCAATAAAACAGAAACAGATTTTTTTTTTTTTTCTGGAACTCTCTTGCTTTTTCGATGATCCAACAGATGTTCGCAATTTGATCTCTGATTTCTCTGCCTTTTATAAATCCAGCTTGAATATCTGGACGTTCATGGTTCACGTATTGCCGAAGCCTGGCTTGAAGAATTTTGAGCATTACTTTGCTTGTGTGTGAGATGCGTGAAATTGTAAGGTAGTTTGAGCCTTGTCTAACCCAAAATATTTTCAGACCAGAGAGGCCTCACCAGGTCTGACAAACTGGTAGGCAAACTGGGTTGTCAAATGGACCTTAGGAAGCATCACTACAAACAAAGCTGGGGGGGGGGGGGTGATAGAATTCCAGCTGAGCTATTTCAAATCTTAAAAGGTGATGATGTTAAAGTGCTGAACTCAACATGACAGTGTTAGGTATTTAGAATAGGAAAAAAGAGTCCAGAATGGTGGTGGCTAAAAGACAAGGAAGGGAAAAGCTCACGAAAATAGAACAAAAGGTCTGAGGATCTGAGTGAGGACCTCAGGCAGAACAAACAGCACTCCTGGCTAGCCCCATTTACATAGGGCAGACCCAAGGGGAGGGAAAAAGCATATAAAAAAAGGAGTCAAAGGGCAGAGGTTCTCTCTCCCATGTGCACACGTGCACTCTCTCTGTCTCTCTCTCTCTCTCTCTTCTCTTTGTGTCTTTTGTGTTGGCATGCCTTCATCCCTTGAAGATGTATTTTCATTTATTTTCTAAATAAAACTGAGGTGTAACATGGAGCTGTAACACTGATCTGTCTGAGAGCTATAACACTGTCCAAGACCTGAGAGCTGTAACACGGTCTGTCCGAGAGCTGAGACACGTTCTGTCCGAGGGTTTAATGTCCATTGCCTCAAATTTTTTTGTAATGAGACAGAACCAAGGAAATTACACGGTCCCCTGATATCAGCAAATTTGGAAAACTCAGAAGTGGCAGAGGTACTGGAAAAGATCAGTGATCATTCCACTCCCAATGAAAGGCAATGCCAAAAGATGTTCAAACTACTGCACAGTTGCACTCATTTCACATGTAGCAAGGTAATGCTTAAAATCCTTCAAGCTAGGCTTCAACAGTGTATGAACTGAGAACTTCCAGATGTACAGACAGGATTTAGAAAAGGCAGAAGAACCAGAGATCAAATAGCTGATATCCATTGGATAATAGAAAAAGGAAGAGAATTCTAGAAAACTTCTACTTCTGCTTCATTGACTATGTTAAAGCCTTTGACTGTGTGGATCACAACAAACTGTGGAAAATTCTTAAAGACATGGGAATACCAGAACACCTTATCTGCCTCATGAGCAATCTCTTTGCAGTCAAGAAGCAACAGTTAGAACGGGACATGCTTCCAAATTGGGAAAGGAGTACATCAAGGCTGTATATTGTCACCCTGCTTATTTAACTTATATGAAGAGAACATCATGTAAAATACACGGCTGAATGAAGAACAAGCTGGAATCAAGACCGCAAGGAGAAATATCAATAACCTCAGAAGTGCAGATGACACCACCCTTATGGCCAAAAACTAAGAAGAACTAAAAAGCCTCTTAAAGACAGTGAAAGAGGTGAGTGAAAAAGCTGACTCAAAACTCAACATTCCAAAAAGGAAAATCATGGCATCCAATCTCATCATTTCATGGTGTTGTAGCCATGCTTTCCAGGAAACAAACTCACTCAGAAGGACAATGCAGATAGTGGAGGGAAGTTTATTACATCGGCGGGCCCAAGGCAGAGTTTCCTCTTAGCAAAGTACCCCGACAAGTTTTTGTGAAAACCTTATATACCCTAAATGTACATGCCCTAATTCACCTCCCCCAATTCCCTGAAACTAGTCTGAACAAAGGAAAAGAAAAATACAATCAAAGTTAACCCATGATTCATATGCCGTAAGCCTAGGTAGTTAACGGTGGACAATTACAAATAGGCTTGTGGTCATACCCCAATAAGCATAATTAAATGTATGATTATCTTAAGGTAGATAATTATGATATTCTTTTAGGTGACAGAGAGTCTAAGTAAGAGCCCTGGGGCTCTTCCTTCTGGGGCCCTGGTTTTCCAGTAGGTATGTCGCTTCCATAGATACTGGACACATAGCTCAAAATCCGCAGTCCAGCCCAAGAGGGAGTCCTGCTTTCAAGATGGAGCCTGTTCTGTCTGTGTCCTCCTTCAATGGCAAATAGATGGGGAAGCAATGGAAACAGTGGCATAGTTTATTTCTTGGGCTCCAAAACCACTGCAGCTTGTTGCTGTCCGTGTGTGGGTTAGAAAATAATTTCCAGACCTTAGACAGAATGAAAGGGAAATAAAGTTTATTAGAGTGGGAGACGCTGTTAGAACAGCAGGCCAGCTCAAGGGAGAACAGACGTTCAACAGGGGTCCTTAGTCTACTTTTATACCCAGGGTACAAGGAGTGGGATAGGGGTTTTGCACATCATTTGCTGATTGGATGAAACACGTATCCTGGGTGGGGGAAGAGTAAGGCAAATACCTTCTCCCTATGGGGTCAGAGGGGAGACAGGTTATACTGCTCAGGAGGACCTGAAATCTGTTAATAGTTACAACATACGGGAGGGAAGGATGATAAGGGTCTGATTTTTTGTTGTTGTTGTTTTTGTTGTTCCTGCATTCCAAGACCCTCTTTGGTTTTATCTGCTCTTTCATCCTTGGGTCACTACATAGATGGTGGCTGCAGCCATGAAATTTAAAGACTCTTGCTCTTGGAAAGAAAAGCTATGACAAACCTAGACACTATATTCAAAAGAAGAGACATTACTGCTTTGTTGAAAGTAAAAGGTCTGCTTTGTCAGACCTTTGCTGACAAAGGTCTGTATAGGCAAAACCATGTTTTTTTCCAGTAATCATGTATGCATGTGAGAGTTGGACATCCATAGGTTGAGCACTGAGGAATTGATGCTTTTGAACTATGGTGCTGGAGAAAACTTTTGAGAGTCCCTTGAACTGTAAGGATATCACACCAGTCAATCTTAAAGCAAATCAACCCTCAATATTTATTGAAAGGACTGATGCTGAAATTCAAACTCCATTACTTTGGCCACCTGATGGGAAGATCCAACTCATTGGAATAGACCCTGATGTTTGGAAAGATTGAAGACAGGAAGAAAATGGAATGACAGAGGACAAGATGGTTGAATGGCATCACTGACTCAATGGACATGAGTTTGAGCAAACTCTGGGAGATGGTGAAGGACAGGGAAACTTAGCATGCTATTTTCATGGGGTCACAAAGAGTCAGACATGGCTGAGCGACTAAACAACAATTCCACACTATAATTAAATAAGAGTACTAATTTTATATACCTTTATCTAAATTTTGCCACCTTTTATATCTTTAACTTTAGTTTTCATTAGGATCCAGTCAACAAGCTTTGGTCTTATGGGAGAGTTTGAAGTGAAGTGAAGTGAAAGTCACTCAGTCATGTCTGACTCTTTGTGACCCCATGGACTGTATAGTCCATGGAATTCTCCAAGCTAGAATACTGGAGTGGGTAGCCTTTCTCTTTTCTAGGGTACCTTCCAAACCCAGGGATCAAATCCAGGTCTCCTGCATTGCAGGCAGATACTTTACCAGCTGAGGCATAAGGGAAGCCCATGGGAGAGTTTGGATGGCTTTTCTTTTTGTTCTCTATCTATTGTGCCTATGTTTATATAAAACACTATGGGATCCCCAGAATGGAGTAGAGCCAAGGATGTCAGGCTGTGTTTCCTTTTTATAAGTTTAGAGCTCAGCTTAGAGCAATCAACTCAGTTTACTGTGCAGATATTCCATAGCTACTGCATATCCTGGATACCTCTGACCCTCCCTCACAAAACTACTGCCATCAGTAAACAGGTCCCAAACAGCCTTGCTTAGAGGCTTATTTGACAAATCCAGCCAACTAAGTACTTATATGCAGAGTACATCATGAGAAACGCTGGACTGGAAGAAGCACAAGCTGAAATCAAGATAGCCGGGAGAAATATCAATAACCTCAGATATGCAGATGACATAACCCTTATGGCAGAAAGTGAAGAGGAGCTAAAAAGCCTCTTGATGAAAGTGAAAGAGGAGAGCAAAAAAGTTGGCTTAAAGCTCAACATTCAGAAAAGAAAGATCATGGCATCCAGTCCCATCACTTCATGGGAAATAGATGGGGAAACAGTGGAAACAGTGTCAGACTTTATTTTGGGGGGCTCCAAAATCACTGCAGATGGTGATTACAGCCATGAAATTAAAAGACGCTTACTCCTTGGAAGAAAAGTTATGACCAACCTATATAGCATATTCAAAGGCAGAGACATTACTTTGCCGACTAAGGTCCGTCTAGTCAAGGCTATGGTTTTTCCTGTGGTCACGTATGGATGTGAGAGTTGGACTGTGAAGAAGGCTGAGCACTGAAGAATTGATGCTTTTGAACTGTGGTGTTGGAGAAGACTCTTGAGAGTCCCTTGGACTGCAAGGAGATCCAACCAGTCCATTCTGAAGGAGATCAACCCTGGGATTTCTTTGGAAGAAATGATGCTAAAGCTGAAACTCCAGTACTTTGGCCACCTCATGAGAAGAGTTGATTCATTGGGAAAGACTCTGATGCTGGGAGGGATTGGGGGCAGGAGAAGGGGACGATCCAGGATGAGATGGCTGGATGGCATCACGGACTCAATGGACGTGAGTCTGAGTGAACTCTGGGAGGTGGAGATGGACAGGGAGTCCTTGCGTGCTGCAGTTAATGGGGTCATAAAGAGTCGGACACGACTGAGGGACTGAACTGAACTGAAGTAAACAGGGCTGGTGGCTCAGATGGTAAAGAATCTGCCTGCAATGCAGGAGATGCTGGTCAGTCCCTGAGTGGGGAAGATCCCCTGGAGAAGGGAATGTCTATCCACTCCAGTATTCTGGCCTGGAGAATCCCATGGACAGAGGAGCCTGGAGGGCTACAATCCATGGGATTGCAAAGAGCTGGACAGAAATGAGCATTAGCACATTTAGGAGGGTAAACTGTCTCCAAAAACCTCAGGCAGTCATGGAGGATCTCTTTCTCAGGGAGTGAGGGAATCATGGTAGGATTTAATGACTTGTTCACTCAAATGATAACATTGGGATCATCAAGGAGCATTCCATGATAGTTTTCCCATTGAAGGAGTCTTTGGGCCTAGAAGATAAAACAACAGTCTCAAAGACCCTTGCTGAATCTTCTACCTTCAGAGAAAACAAAGCTAAACTTTAGGTCCTGCCCTGATGCTCCAGGCCAGTTGTATCTATCTGGGACTTATCGACCCCTGTCCAGAAACCTTCCACCCCCTACACCTGCCCAGAAGACTTATCACCCCCTGCCCAACTACAAATGCTATCTCAACTAAAGAATGCCCAAACATTTGGCCTGATTGACTTTTCCCTTATCATTTCCACAAACCTCCTTATAAATATGGAGCCTCCCTGATCCCTCTTGGCCTCAGCCTGGTCCTTAGGCTGATTGTTGCCCCTCCTTGCCTGAATAAAGGTAACCTACTTCCATTGAGATTGTCTCCTTTTCTGCCTCGGCCTGAACAATACCTTATACCCATCCTCCCTAATATCAACCAGTATCCACACTTTTTTTCCAGAAGGACTAGGACTAGAACTTCATGTGGGACCTACCCTGTGGTTGGTTGACCCTAAGCGAACTTTTCTGTTTCTTTTAGCAGTTCACAAGTGCCAGTTACTTCTCTCAAGCAAGAGGAGAGGGGACAGCCAGCAGTTGTGGGGTCCAGCTCTTTTGAAAGATAATGTACTGGTCTGGGAATGTCTTCCATGCCCAGGGCCAGCCCCTGTCTCTCATACACATATAGTTTGAATTCTTTCTGGAAATCAGGCAGGCCTAGGGCTTTTACCAAGTCCAAACTCCATCTGCTTGCCCCATTACATGCCAATGAATCCAAGAGACTGGTTTGAGGAAAGCAAGAGACTTTAAACAGAGAGGTAGCTGACTGAGCTGGCTCCTCAAAATACACATCTTGTCAGGGCACGGTTGCCAGTTTCTTTTAAGAGTCAGAGGAGGGGGGGGGTGGGGGAAAGGGGACAGGGGGGAAGTGAGGAAACAACGTAAAAAGACTATTCAATCCTTGCAAATGTCCCCTAGAATGGCAAGCCTCAGGCAGGGGATGTGTTAGTTTCATTTCCTTAAAATCCCTGACAGGTGGACTGCTCAGGTTATCTCCCTAAGGTAGGTCATTATGAATGTTTATTATAACAACAACAACAACAAAGAGTTAAAGTCACAGAAGATGATCCAGTGTAAATTTAAAATTAACTCTTTCAGATTATAGGGCCAGTGAAGTCATGAGTTTAAGTTTCAGAGTCTCCTAAGACTTTCAACAGTTGCCCGTTAAAAACAAAGCCTCAGAATCTGGACATTTTGAAGTATTTTGCAATTAACCCAAAGTTCGGTATCCAAATGTGACAAAATCCTACCATTCCTAGGAAAGCCCTGGAGCTTTCAGCCGCTTTTTGGTCTGTGCACTAGATTTAGTAATTTCCTAGTTTCTCTAATTTTCAAAGAATCCATCATTTGGCCACCAACAGAGTATAAAAATACCTCTTTTAGGCCTAACAGGATCAAACACACAATAGAACAACTTACACAGATCAAATAGAACATTTACATCTCAAAAACAATTAGAAATGTAAGTTTTCCCTTAGGAGTTCTTTGTTGAAAGTTACCAAGTCAGCAGTTTTTTTTTTTTTTTTTTCTTTTTTTTATCACCTTAACTATGCAGGCAATAAAAAAAGAGCTTCCTGGGGGGGGAAAAAAAAAAAAAAAACTTTTATGTGTGTGTGATCACCTTTAATTTCCAGTTAAGTAAATACTTGTCTTAACTATAAATAGATCACTCACTTAGGACTTTCCCTAGGGGACTCTGAGATGGAACTTCAGAGGAAGTGCTTCCCATTCTAGCTGGAGCAGTTCCTATCAGATGTCTGAATGCACAAGCCAAAGTAATCAAACCAACCAGACTAGCAGGAAGTCACCAAAAACAAAGCAAATGGCAAAGAGATGCCCACAAATCCAAAAATCAAATGTCAAGACAGCCCAAGTCCCACTAAGACTGTAATGCTTCTCCAAAGTGAGGCCTTGCAATCGGGGACCCCTTCCATAAGGAGAAACCCCCTATGCCTCAGCCCAGAGTTCCATGTTGAGTCAGCAGGTCAGTTTGATAAGGGCACAGCCCTATGGTAGGCATACCAGAGGGATTGCATTGAATTTATAGATTGCTTTGGGTAGTACACTCATTTTCACTATATTGATTCTTCCGATCCATGAACATGGTATATTTCTCCATCTATTTGTGTCCTCTTTGATTTTTTTCATCATTGTTTTATAGTTTTCTATATATAGGTCTTTTGTTTCTTTAGGTAGATATATTCCTAAGTATTTTATTATTTTCGTTGCAATGGTGAATGGAATTGTTTCCTTAATTTCTCTGTTTTCTCATTGTTAGTGTATAAGAATGCAAGGGATTTCTGTATGTTAATTTTATATCCTGCAACTTTACAATATTCATTTATTAGTTATAGTAGTTTTCTGGTAGAGTCTTTATCATGTCATCTGCAAACAGTGAGTGTTTGACTTCTTTTCCAATCTGGATTCCTTTTGGAAGAAATGAAGAACCCGAGGGTTAGTAGAAGGAAAGAAATTTTTAAAATCTGGGCAGAAATAAATGCAAAAGAAATAAAAGAGACCATAGCAAAAATCAACAAAGCTAAAAGCTGGTTCTTTTAGAAGATAAATAAAATTGACAAACCATTAGCCAGACTCATCAAGAAATAAAGGGGGAATAATCAAATCAACAAAATTAGAAATGAAAATGGAGAAATCACAAGAGACAACATAGAAATACAAAGGATCATAAGAGATTACCATCAGCAACTATATGCCAATAAAATGGACAACTTTGAAGAAATGGATGAATTCTTAGAAAAATATAACTTTCCAAAACTGAACCTGGAAGAAAAGGAAAATCTTAACCGACCCATCACAAGCATGGAAATTGAAACTGTAATCAGCAATCTTCCAGCAAACGAAGCCCAAGACCAGGCGGCTTCACAGCTGAATTTTACCAAAAATTTAGAGAAGAGCTAACACCTATCTTATTCAAACTCTTCCAGAACATTGAAGATAAAGGTAAACTTCCAAACTAATTCTGTGAGGCCAACATCACCCTAATGCCAAAACCAGACAAAGATGCCACACACACACACAACTACAGGCCAATATCACTGATGAACATAGATGCAAAAATCCTAAACAAAATTTTAGCAATCAGAATCCAACACCATATTAAAAAGATCATACCTCATGACCAAGTGGGCTTTATCCCAGGAATGCAAGGATTCTTTAATATCTGCAAATCAATCAATGTAAGGTAATACACCACATTAACAAATTGAAAGATAAAAACCATATGATTATCTCAATAGATGCAGAGAAAACCTTTCACAAAATTCAACTTCCATTTATGATGAAAACTCTCCAGAAAGCAGGAATAGAAGGAACATACATCAACATAATAAAAGCTATATATGACAAACCCATAGCAAACATTATCCTCCATGGTGAAAAATTGAAAGCATTTCCCCTTAAGTCAGGAACAAGGCAAGGGTGCCCAATATCACCACTACTATTCAACATAGTTTTGGACGTTTTGTTGAGGATTTTTGCATCTATGTTCATCAGTGGCATTGGCCTGTAATTTTCTTTTTTTGTGGCATCTTTTTCTGGTTTTGGTATCAGGGTGACTATAGCCTTGTAGAAAGAGTTTTGGAGTTTTCCTTCCTCTGCGATTTTCTGGAATATTTTAAGCAGGATAGATGTTAGGTCTTCTCTAAACTTTTGCTAAAATTAGACTCTGAAGGCATCTGGACCTTGACTTTTGTTTTTGGAAGATTTTTGATTACCATTTTGAATTCTGTGCCTGTGATTGGTCTGTTCACATTTTCTATTTCTTCCTGGTTCAGTTAAGGTAGGTTATATTTTTATAAGAATTTGTCCATTTCTTCCAGGTTGTCAATTTTATTGGCATACAGTTGCTCATAGTGGTCTCTTATGATCCATCGTTTTTCTATGCTGTCTTTTGTAACTACTTTGTCATTTCTAATTTTAATGATCTGAGTCTTCTCTCTTTTTTTCTTGAGAAGTCTAGCTAATAGTTTCTTTTCTCATCTCAAAAAGCAAACAAACAAACAAACAAAAAACAGCTTTCAGCTTTATTGCGCTTTGCTATATTCTCCTTCCTTTCTCTTTCATTTATTTCCGCTCTGAATTTTATGATTTCGTACCTTCTACTAACTTTGAGGGGTTTTAAAAATTATTTTTCTAGTTGCTTTAAGTGTAAGGTTGCATCGTTTATTTGATGTTTCTCTTGTTTCTTAAGGTAGGCTTGTATTGCTATCAACTTCCTTCTTAGTACTGCTTTCTTTGCATCCCATAGGTTTTGAGTTATCATGTTTTCATTGTCATTTGTTTTTATGTATATTTTAATTTACTTTTTTGTTTCTTCAGTGGTGTGTTGTTTATTCTGAAGCATATTGCTTAGCTTCCATGTGTTTGTGTTTTTGTAGTTTTTTTTTTTTTCTTCAGTTCATATTTAATCTTATAGCTTTGTGGTCAGAAAAGATGCTTGAAAAGATTTCAGTTTTTTAAAATTTACCAAGGCTTGATTTGTGACCCAAGATCTGATCTATCCTGGAGAATGTTCCATTTTCACTTGAGAAAAAAGTGAAATCTTCTGTTTTTTTCATGAAATGCCCTGTATATATCAGATCCAACTGGTCTGATATATTGTTTCAAGCTTTTGTTTCCTTATTAACTTTCTGTCTGGATCATCTGTCCATTGGTGTGAGTGGGATATTTAAATCTCCCACTATCATTGTGTTACTGTTGAGTTCCCCTTTAATAGATGTTAACATTTGCCTTATGTATTGAGGTGCTCCTATGCTGGGTGCATTTATAATTATCATATCTTCTTGGATTGACCCCTTGATCATTATGTAGTGTCCTTCCTTGTCTCTTGTAATAGTCTTTATTTTAAAGTCTAATTTGTCTAATATAAATATTATTTCCAGACAGATGATCTAGAAAATTAATAAGGATTTTAATAAACTTCCTGGATTGGGTGGCTGTTTATTTTCCCATGTTAAGAAAGTTTTTGACTATAATATCCTCAAATTTTTTCTCCTGCTTGCTTTTGATATCTATTTGCATGGAATATCTTTTTCCTACCCCTCATTTTCAGTCTGTGTATGTCCCTAGGTCTGAGGTAGGTCTCTTAAGGACAGAATATATAGTGAATGGTCTTGCTTTTGTATCCATTCAGTGAATCTGTGTCTTTTGGTTGGAGCATTTAGTCCATTTACATTTAAGGTGATTATTGATTTGTGTGATCCTATTACCATTTACTGTATTGCTTTCAGTTTGTTTTCGTAAGACATTTCTTTCTCTTGCATTTCCTACCTAGAGAAATTCTTTTAGCATTTGTTGTAATGTTGGTTTGGTGGTGCTGAATTCTCTTAATTTTTGCTTTTCTCTAAAGCTTTTGGTTTCTCCTTCAAATCTGAATGAGATCCTTGCTGTATAGAGTAATCTTGGTTGTAGTTTTTTTCTTCCTTTCATCATTTTAAGTAGATCCTGCCACTCCTTTCTGTCCTGCAGAGTTTCTGTTGAAAGACAAGCTGTAAAACTTATGGGGATCCACTTGTATGTTACTTGTAGCTTTTCCTTTGCTGATTTTATTTTATTTTTCCTTTGCTGATTTTAATATTTGTTCTTTGTATATAATATTTGTTAGTTTGATTAATATATATCTTGATGTGTTTCTCTTTGGGTTTATCCTGTATGGGACTCTCTGAAGTTCCTGGATTGGGTTGATATTTATTTTCCCATTAAAAAAATATATATATTTTTTTTTATTGAAGGATAATTGCTTTACAGAATTTTGTTGTTTTTTGTCAAACCTCAACGTGAATCAACCATAGGTATACACATATCCCCTCCGTTCTGAAACTCCCTCCCATCTCCCTCCCCATCTCACCCCTCTAGGTTGACACAGAGCCCCTGTTTGAGTTTCCTGACCCATACAGCAAATTCCTGTTTGCTATCTATTTTAAACATTGTAATGTAAGTTTCCATGTTACTGTTTCCATACATCTCACCCTCTCTTCTTCTCTCCCAATTTCCATATGTCTATTCTCTATGTCTTTTTCTCCACTGCTGTCCTGTAAAAAGTTCTTCAGTACCATTTTTCTAGATTCCATATATATGCATGAGAATATGATGTTTATCTTACTCTTTCTGACATACTTCACTCTGTATAATAGGTTCTAGGTTCATCTGCCTCATTAGAACTGATCCCAATGTGTTCCTTTTTATGGCTGAGTACTATTCCATTGTGCGTATGTACCACAACTTCTTTACCCATTCATCTGTCTATGGGCATCTAGGTTGTTTCCATGTTCTAGCTATTGTAAATAGTGCTGCAATGAACAATGGGATGCATATGTCTTTTTCAATTTTGGTTTCCTCAGACTATATGCCTAGGAGTAGGATTCTTGGGTTCTTTTCCCATTTTAAGAAAGTTTTTGACTACAATATTCTCAAATATTTTCTCATACCATGTCCTTTGTTCTTCTTCAGGGACACATAAGATTCTAAAGTTGGTACCCTTAATGTTGTCCCAGAGGTCTCTGAGAATGTCCTCAATTCCTTTTTATTCTTTTCTGTTTATTCTGCTCTGCTTCGTTTTTTTCCACAATTTTCTCTTCCAGCACACTTATCCAATCTTCTGCCTCAGATATTCCATTATTGGTTACCTCTACTGTATTTGTAATCTCAGTTATTGTGTTGTTCATTGCTGACTGTCTATTTTTCTAGGTCCTTAAACATCGTTAAACATTTATGGTATCTTCTCGATCTGTGCCTCCAGTCTATTTATCTTTGCCTCTGTGTTTTATTTCCAAGGTTTTAGATCATCTTTACTATCACTGAATTCTGAATTATTTTTCAAGTAAATTGCTTATTTTCTTTTCATTTTTTTGGTCTTGTGGGTTTTTACCATGTTCCTTCATCTGCTCCAAGTTTCTATGTCTTTTCATTTTGTTTAATTTACTGTGTTTGGGGTCTCCTTTCTGCAGGCTAGGGGATAATTTTTTGTTCAGTCACTCAGTCATGTCTGACTCTTTGTGAACCCATGAAATGCAGCACACCAGGCTTCCTTGTCTTTCACTATCTCCTGCAGTTTGCTTCAACTCATGTCCATTAAGTCAATGATGCCATCCAACAATCTCATCCTCTGTTGCCCCCTTCTCCTCCTCAGTCTTTCCAAATGTCAGGGCCTTTTCCTATGAGTCAGCTCTTCACATCAGGCGACCAAATTATTGAAGCTTTAGCTTGAGCATTACTCCTTCTGATGAATACTCAGGGTTAATTTCATTTAGGATTTACTTGTTTGATCTCCTTGCTATCCTAGGAACCCTCAAAAGTCTTTTCCAGCACCACAGTTCAAAAGTATCAATTATTTCGTGTTCATCCTTTCTTATGGGTCAACTCTCCCATCCACACATGACTATTGGAAAAACCATAGCTTTGACTATATGGATCTTTGTCAGCAAAGAAGGATCTCTTCTTTTGAATATGGGATCTAGGTTTGTCATAGCTTTTCTTCTAAGGATCAAGTGGCTTTTAATTTCATGGCTGTAGTCACTGTACACAGTGATTTTGGAGACCAAGAAAATAAAGTACGTTACTATTTACATTTTTTCCCCATCTATTTTCCATGAAGTAATGGGACCAGATGCCATAATCTTCATTTTTGGAGTGTTGAGTTTTAATACAGCTTTTTCACTCTCTCATTTCACCTTAATCAAGAAGATCTTTAGCTCTCCTTCACTTTCTGCCATGAGGGTGTTGTCATTTGCATATCTGAGGTTATTGATATTTCTCCTGGCAATCTTAATTCAAGCTTGAGCTTCATCCAACCTGGCATTCCACATGATGTATTCTGAATATATGTTAAATAATCAGGTGACAATATACAGCCTTGATGTACTCTTTTCCCAGTTTGGAACCAGTCCACTGTTTCATGTCTGGTTCCAGCTGTTGCTTCTTGACCTGCATCCAGGTTTCTCAGGAGGCAGGCAAGGTGGTCTGGTATTCCCATCTCTTTAAGAATTTTCCACAGTTTGTTGTGATTCACAGAGTCAAAGACTTTAATGTAATCAGTGAAGAAGAAGTAGAAGTAGATGTTTTTCTGAAATTCTTCTGCTTCTTTTAATGACCCAATGGATGTTGGAAATTTGATCTCTGGTTCCTCTGACTTTTTTAAACCTAGCTTGTACATCTGGAAATTCTTGGTTCAGATACTGTTGAAGCCTCTCTTGAAGGGTTTTTAGCATCACCTTACTATCATGTCATAGTTCCTCTTATTTGTGGATTCTGCCACTGTGGGTGGAGTTGAACCAGTTCCCTGTTAAAGTTTCCTGGGTGGGAGTAATTGTGTCTGTTCTCTTGTGTGCAAATCTGAATCTTGTCTCTTTGAGGGCAGTTCTGTGTCCAATAGTGTGTTTTGAGGTGTCTATGGGCTTGGTATGGCTTTGGGTAGCCTTTCTATTAATGGGATAAGTTTTGTTCCTGTTTGCTAATGATTTGGTATGTGGCATTCAGCACTGGATCTTGGCCTTTTGGTGGGTCTTGATCTTATTGTTGAGATGGAGGCTTTTGGAAGAGCTCTCTTTGATTAATGTCCCATGTGATCAGGAGTTCTCAGGTGGTTCAAAGTCCTGGACTTGGGTCTCCACCTCAGGGGTCCAAGCTCAGCCCCTTACTGTAGCACCAAGACTTCACAGGTCTCACAACACAGAAAACAAAATCCCAGGACTAGTGGTTAGATAGCCAATAGCCAAGATTACTCAAAGATACTTGTGCACTTACAATGAGAAAACAGAAAAAAAAGAGCGGGGGGGGGGGGGGGGGGTGAGGGTGGGGAGAGATAAAAACAGGAGTCAAAAAAGGTGAATGTAAACAAACCCCTAAGTGTAAATGTATACTAAAAACTAGACTAGCAAAAATACAAAATCAAATGCATGGGGAAAATGCAGTATAATTAAATAGTACTTTAAAAATAGGGAGAAAGTAAAATGAATTTATTTAAATATGTTTTAAAATGGAAAAAGTCAGTTATAAAATATAAATTAAAGGGATAATTGAGAAAGAACATCATGAGAAGAATATGAAGAAAAAAAAAAAAAAGGATTAAAACAAGTCGTTCCTTGAGAGGACTCAAGCCAGTAAACAAACCCCTAAGTGAAAATGAACACTAAAAACTCAATTAGCGAAACTATAAAATCAAAACATGGAAAAATGCAATATAACTAAATAGCAATGAAAAAGTAGGAAATAAATAAAATGAATTTATTTTAAAAATAATATGTTTTTAAAATGGAAAAATTAAGTTATAAAAAATTAAAAGAATAATAAAGAAAGAATGGCATGAAAACAATATGAAAAAGGAAAAAAAAAACAGGAAAAATATATATAACGTGGTAGTTCCACTTCCTCCTCTTAGGAGGCCCTCCAATGTTGGACTGTTCTCTGGATCTGCTGTGGGGATAGATTAGACTCTAATCTGGCCCTCCTACTGTATGCACTTGCCTCTATTGCCCATGGTTGCAGAGGTAGGGCTTTTCTTTTGTGTAAACTCTCACTGTCCTTTTATATATTCCATAGACAGAGTCTACCTATATTGATCATGTGGATTTAATCTGCAGCTTGTACAGCTGGTGGAAAGGTTTTTGATCCTCTTCATTACCCCCTCTGCCCTTGGAGTTCATTGTGGATTTATCGCCACCTCTGCATGTGGGTCATCTACAGGAACTTGTTTCTGAGGCTGCCCAAAGGACTTGGGTCTGCCCCTGTGATGACTGGGTGTGGCAGTGGCACAGCTGCTTGGATTGAGGGGAATCTAGTGGTGCCAGATGTGAAGACAAGCCAGCAGCCACGGGAGCAGGAGATAAGGCACTATTAGAGCCTTTTTCTAGCCTCTGGCAGCTTTCATTCAAAGGGGTTCCCTGGCTGGTCCTTCTTCATTGTTTGGCACAGTAAGCACTCAAAGAGCACCCCGGGCTGGGGTCCTTCTCTATTACTTGGTGCATCAGGCACTCAAAGGGCTGCTCTCTCTGAGGTCTTTCTCTTGTTCAGCTGCAGGCACTGGCATGGTGGGAGAGAGAGAGACTACAGTGATGGCTCCACCCCATGTGTGTGACTCAGCAGTATCACCCTGCCTCCATAGCTGCCTGGCTTTCCTCCAAGGGCATTCTCTGAAATAGTTTCTTCCCTCATGTCCACTTGGACCATCTTCCTACAGTCAACAGCAGTCCTTACTGCCCTAAGATTGTTATCAATCCCTTCACCCCAGCTCCTAGCCACAACATGTACCAGGGGAATCTGTCTCCCTGTCCAGGTTATGTAGGACTGTGGTACTGATTGTTTGTGTGGTTCTCACTCCCTTCAGACTGTCACAGATAGCTGCTTCACTCTCCAACAGTCTCAGATGCCTCTCTTGGATCTCAAACGATTGCTCTGATGTGGGGAATTTCACCCCTGCTTTAGTTCCTTCACCTTTAGTGTGCAGGTCCAGTCCCATTCAATCCTCTTTTTCCCTTCCTTCCTTCATCCTATTGAGTATTGCATGGGTCTATATATTTCTTTCTGGTGGTCAGGGACTCCTACCAGCTCTCTGCTGGTGCTCTGTGAGATCCTCTGCATCTGAAGATGTATTCCTGATGCATCCACGGAGAAAGAAGTAGTCCACATCCACCTACACATCTGCTATCTTGTCACCCTCTACCAATATTTGTACTTTATGTTCTTTCTTCATGCCTCATGTTCTGAGATTCCATTATCATTTCTCTCTCTGATTCAAGCATGTCTTTTAATGATATTTTTAGAAGTAGGTCTCTTGTAAACATATCCTCTTACCTGTCCTTTATCTGAAATTTTTCTTGATTTTCCTACATTATTAAAGGATAATTCAGCAGAATATAGAATTTTGGCTAACAGATTTTTCTTTCACCACGTAAAGAATATAGTACCCATTCTAACTTCCATATTGTCTGATGAGAAATGCTATCATTTGAATTATTTTTCAACTATAGGTAAAATTTTATCTTGCTGATTAGGGTTTTCTCTCTTAACAACTTTCATATACAACACAAGGCAGAATAAATTATCATGTTGGACATTACATCCCATGTATTTATCTTATAACTGAAAGCTTGTACCTGTTGACTATCCCCGCCTCTGGAACTCACTGCTGTGCCAATTTTTCAAGTCCCAAGGTCCCTAGCCCTAGTGTCCTTTTCCTTTCTACTTTTCGTAACTTTGCTTTATGTGTAATACTCATGGTTTTTAGGTGCACATAGTAGGAGATATTTCATCTTATTCTGGAACAGGAAGTCACTATAATCTCGTGAAGTTTTATTAACATTAAATGGGCTAATGTGTATAAAGTACTTAAGACAGTGCTGACACATATTATGTGTTCAATTAACATTTACATTACTTGTTCTAAAAGTTAATAACCTGTAAAAGTTTGCTTTTTATATTTTGAAAATATAGGTTTTATTATTTATTATGTATCAAACAATAAATATCAATGAACACAGACTTTAATATTCTGAATGGACATAAGAAGTAAAGATCACATTGTTGTAAAGCCTTCAAAAGGATTTAGATATTCATGGAAAGATGAGATATGATATTTGTGTATAATCAAGCCTCTAAGGTATGCTGTACAAAAGGATAGTCTTGCTGTGATTTGAACCTGTGTTTATACGGAATGTGGCTATGAATAGCTGCTGCTAATGCTGTTAGTCTATCCTATCCATCTCTATCACTTGCACTACGGAGTTGTATTTTTTATGGTCATTGATTTGAAAGCAATTTGCAGTCATTCATATCAATGTAAAATACTGCATATACTCATCTCACAACAAAAATATTAAACAAGAACAGGGAAAGTCAATCTACATGAATGTTGCAGTATTTATTAAGGTTATTTTCAAATTTCAGCCCACCAATATATACTTAATTAGGGAAGGCATATATATAATAAGTGGTAAAATTAAAAATATGATCTCATAGAATATGGAACTTACAATATGTTATTAATAAATTTTTATGCTATAATCATTAGCAAACAAGTCTGCTCTTTGATAATTGCATTAGAAAAGTTGGGGAAGGCTGGAATTTTCAGAGACATTGTTCCATCACAATTCAAATAGATACATAATTCAAGGATAGAATCATTAACAGTCTTAAGTCACTTAGGATGAATTAATTAGCTAAAAAGTAAACAAACAAACAAAATGAATCCCTTTGGAAGAACAGAATATACATGAAAAATGGGAAAGTTGAAGAAGGGAAAATATGTATAGGCTTTTATGATTGAAACCTGACAGATAATGAGTTAAAAGACAAAGTACACACCAAAAGCATAAAACAATTTGCAAAAGAGGAATTCTGTTGAAAGTATTTCAGTGCAGTGATGCTTCTTTGATCATGCCACACTCACCTCATCATCTCTAAGGGCAAGAAGATCATCTACTAGAAAATCTAGACTGTAGATTAGACTATTTTGATTGATTGGGGTCCTGACATTTTTCCTTCCAACAGGGTTTCAAAAATTAGATGGTATGAATTGACTGATCTCATGAGACATCAGAGCTGTTTTAATCTCACCCCACTCAGTTTACAATGGTATAAAATGCTGCAAAAATCAAGCAAGTTGTATGGAATTCATTGATAATTCTAGTATCATCATTCAAGGTAATTTCGTATATAAAAGAGAAAGGAAGAATATCCTAAAATGCCTGGAATGTTATAAAGAGTCTTTTTTCTGGATCTTTGCACCTCCAAATCTTCTATTATTGTTAGTTTATCATATTAACATAATAATGAGAGTAGGTATCTGCTATTTAAGTAAAACTCAGCATAGTAATATGGACAAAGAACTGGATTATGAGTCAAAATTTTTGAACACTAGCCTTGATGCTGTCATTAATTGGCTGTGTACCCTTGAGTAAGTTATTTAAAACTTGTCTATATCTCAGGTTTGTTTTAACTTTTTTAATTCAATAAATAAAAGAAGATAAAATGTGCCTTACGTTATAGAATCAATGTATCAAATGAGATGGATATAAAAGTAATTTGTGAGAATAAAATATTGTATAGTTTCTCCCATTAATACATGCTGGATTTATGGAAAATAGAAATACATTTAAAATGTACTTCCATAGAAAAACAAATTTTTATTAGAAACTTTTTCAATAATTAAAAAAATAGTATATATAGAGAGAATTTTAAAAT
Source organism: Budorcas taxicolor (assembly GCF_023091745.1). Taxonomy (NCBI): domain Eukaryota; kingdom Metazoa; phylum Chordata; class Mammalia; order Artiodactyla; family Bovidae; genus Budorcas; species Budorcas taxicolor. The sequence goes on from NC_068935.1 coordinate 3,014,466, forward strand.
TCTCTCTCTATATATCAGTTCAGTTCAGTTCAGTTCAGTTCAGTCGCTCAGTCGTGTCCGACTCTTTGCAACCCCATGAATCGCAGCACGCCAGGCCTCCCTGTCCATCACCATCTCTGGGAGCTCACTCAAACTCATGTCCATCGAGTCCGTGTTGCCATCCAGCCATTTCATCCTCGGTTGTCCCCTTCTCCTCCTGCCCCCCAATCCCTCCCAGCATCAGAGTCTTTTCCAATGAGTTAACTCTTCGCATGAGGTGGCCAAAGTACTGGAGTTTCAGCTTTAGCATCATTCCTTCCAAAGAAATCCCAAGGCTGATCTCCAGAATGGACTGGTTGGATCTCCTTGCAGTCCAAGGGACTCTCAAGAGTCTTCTCCAACACCACAGTTCAAAAGCATCAATTCTTCGGTGCTCAGCCTTCTTCAGAGTCCAACTCTCACATCCATACATGACCACAGGAAAAACCATAGCCTTGACTAGACGAACCTTAGTCGGCAAGGTAATGTCTCTGCTTTTGAATATACTATCTAGGTTGGTCATAACTTTTCTTCCAAGGAGTAAGCGTCTTTTAATTTCATGGCTGCAATCACCATCTGCAGTGATTTTGGAGCCCCTCAAAATAAAGTCTGACACTGTTTCCACTGTTTCTCCATCTATTTCCCATGGAGAGATGGGACCGGATGCCATGATCTTCATTTTCTGAATGTTGAGCTTTAAGCCAACTTTTTCATTCTCCTCCTTTACTTTCATCAAGAGGCTTTTTAGTCCCTCTTCACTAACTGTCATAAGGGTGGTGTCATCTGCATATCTGAGGTTATTGATATTTCTCCTGGCTAGTGGAGGTGATGGAATTCCAGTAGAGCTATTTCAAATCCTGAATGATGATGCTGTGAAAGTGCTGCACTCTATATGCCAGCAAATTTGGAAAACTCAGCAGTGACCACAGGACTGGAAAAGGTCAGTTTTCATTCCAATTCCAAAGAAAGGCAATGCCAAAGAATGCTCAAAATACTGCACAATTGCACTCATCTCACATGCTAGTAAAGTAATGCTCAAAATTCTCCAAGCCAGACTTCAGCAATATGTGAACCGTGAACTTCCTGATGTTCAAGCTGGTTTTAGAAAAGGCAGAGGAACCAGAGATCAAATTGCCAACATCTGCTGGATCATGGAAAAAGCAAGAGAGTTCCAGAAAAACATCTTTTTTTTACTTTATTGACTATGCCAAAGCCTTTGACTGTGTGGATCACAATAAACTGTGGAAAATTCTGAAAGAGATGGGAATACTAGACCACCTGACCTGCCTCCTGAGAAATCTGTATGCAGGTCAGGAAGTAACAGTTAGAACTGTACATGGAACAACAGACTTGTTCCAAATAGGAAAAGGAGTATGTCAAGGTTGTATATTGTCACCCTGCTTATTTAACTCTCTATATATGGAATTTTAGAATATATATAGAATTTTTGAATAACCAAACTTTTTGCCTTTGTTATTAATATAACTTGCTCATGAGTGAAGAGGAAATTTGGGCCACTGTCAGTAAAAGTCTATCATATTTGATAAAGTCAAGTAATTTCCTCAAGGACACTAGGAAATATTTCTCAATTGAGCACCTGTGTTTTCAGAACAGATTGCATTTTCTTCCATTTTACCTAAACCACCAATATATGTAGAAGATGAATAATTCTATTTCTACAATACTCGATGCAAACACTTGATCCATGCCAAAAATTATCACACATTATTCTCAATATAATCTGTAGGTGATTGCATAACAGTTATCATTTTCTCCTTCACAATATTAATCAACCTATGAAAGAGATCTTTTAATCAAAGATAATCAAGAAAAAATTAGATACAGCATAATAGAATTATCCTTCCATATTCCCAGCTATACAATAATGTTCTAAAATACAATATCTTTGAATCTTAATATGAGCCATTAGAAACATAGCTTTATCTATGATTTCAATAGGTTACACTTCAATCTAAGGATATAAAATTCCAGGTCTGAGGTTGTTGAGTTTGTTTTATTTTTTTTATTTTTATTTTTTATATATATTCTTTTTTAAAAAATAATTTTTTTTTGTTTTTACAGTGAAATAAAGCACATATCATTTTTGGAGTTGCAAATGTTCAGAGAATGAATATCTACCTGAAACCATGCCTTAAACTTGTGGAGTGTAAGAATGTGAAGAGAAATGCCAGAATTCTATTTTGCTCTTTCCTAGAGATACTGAGGCCCTCTAAGAGGTGCTATACTGCTATAAACAGAACATAGTGAGTGGAGTACTTAAGTCTGGGTCAGAAGATAAGTTTTAATGCAACCATAAAGCAGATGACATTATACTTATTATCTAATCTGTTTAATGGGAAAAAGTCACACTGTCTTTCTTTACTCTAAAGCTTATATTCCTAGAAGTCTCTGAGGAACTAGCATGTGGCTTCCCTGATAACTCAGTTGGTAAAGAATCTGCCTGCAGGGCAGGAGACCCCCGTTCAATTCCTGGGTCAGGAAGATCCCCTGGAGAAGGGATAGTCTACCCACTCCAGTATTCTTGGGCTTCCCTTGTGGCTCAGCTAATCAAGAATCCTTCTGCAATGTGGGTGATCTGGGTGGGATCCATGGGTTGGGAAGAACGCCTGGAGAAGGGACCTGGCTATCCACTCCAGTATTCTGGCCTGGAGAATTCCATGGACTATATAGCCCATGGGGTCACAAAAAGTTGGACATCACTGAGAGACCATATGTCTGAGATATTTTTAAATAATCTCATCAAGGATATCCATGTTTTTAATGTTCATTGATAGAATTTGAGTTAAAATGCAACTGGTAACCATCAGGGCTTACTGATGAATATCAGCAAATAGAACCATAAGTGGAAGGAAGGAAAGGTCAATTTAAACATTATTTCTAGGAGACCCGTATCCAGAAGAATACACTCAGTCATGGCTATTTGTAGAAGGAGCCACATGTCGCCAAAGGTAACAATACTAAAAAAATCCCTGTTCTATTGGTGTTTGGGTTACAAGCTATATTTATCTCCCTGTCTTGTGCTGCTGCTGCTGCCGCTAAGTCACTTCAGTCGTGTCTGACTCTGTGCGACCCCATAGACGGCAGCCCACCAGCCTCCCCCGTCCCTGGGATTCTCCAGGCAAGAACGATGGAGTGGGTTGCCATTTCCTTCTCCAACGCATGAAAGTGAAAAGTGAAAGTGAAGTCCGTCAGTCATGTCTGACTCTTCGTGACCCCATGGACTGCAGCCTACCAGGCTCCTCCATCCATGGTATTTTCCGGGCAAGAGTACTGGAGTGGGGTGCCATTGCCCTCTCCCTGTCTTGTGCAACCACCAGTAATTAGTGGTATAAATCCAAGTTAATATTATATGATAAATTAAAATAATGTATACAAGTAACTTTAGTGACATGGTAAAAAAAAAAAAAAACTATACCATATATTATTAACAGAAAAACCTAGAAGCAAAACTAAATGTTTACTGTTATGTAATCTCAATTATATCAAATGGGTTTGTAGACAGATAGATAGATGTGCTAAACTATTGCAATTAATTGTTTTGAATGATGATATTACAGACAACTTTTGTTTTCATTATACTTTTCTCTATTTAATACATTTTTCACAATGAATATGTATTACTTTTATAATCACAAAAGAGTATTTTTTTTTTAAAGCAAGCTGAAAACTTTTCAACCAAACACTTCCAACTTCTGAATTGAAATCTGGACATGCCTTCAGTAGTAAGAGTAAGGCAGAAGGATCTTAGAATCTAGCACAAAGCCTATGAGAAACAGTAGTTGGGGGTGAGGAAATGGTAGCTTAGAGAATTTTTTTCTTGTCTGTAGATAGAAACATAGAGAAGAGACAGAATAGAGTTTTTAAGTGTGCCTTATACATCTGCATCTTTGTCAGAGGCAGATTATCCCCTGTTGTGCCATCATTTTGGGAAGGAGAAAGAGCAACACCAGTCAAGCACTCACAGGAGTCAGAGAGGTTACATAAAGGCAATAAAGAAAATGAATTGGATCTGCAAGCAGATAACCAGAATATTCTGGTACAACAGTTAGGCAAATGGGCATCCCAACCTTTCTTTAAAACCTTTCATTTTTATACCAAAGGTTAGGTAATTACAACCAACACAGAGAGCTCTTCTAAAATAAGAACATCGGGACAGAGAATCAGAAAGTTCACAGAGTGAGGAACGGAGGAAAGGAAACCAAGCATGTTATCAGTTCAGTTCAGTTCAGTTCAGTCACTCAGTCGTGTCCGACTCTTTGTGACCCCATGAATCGCAGCACACCAGGCCTCCCTGTCCATCACCAACTCCCGGAGTTCATTCAGACACGTCCATCGAGTCAGTGATGCCATCCAGCCATCTCATCCTCGGTGGTCCCCTTCTCCTCCTGCCCACCCATCCCTCCCACCACCAAAGTCTTTTCCAATGAGTCAATTCTTCACATAAGCTGGCCAAAGTACTGGAGCTTCAGCTTTAGCATCATTCCTTCCAAAGAAATCCCAGGGCTGATCTCCTTCAGAATGGATTGGTTAGATATCCTTGCAGTCCAAGGGACTCTCAAGAGTCTTCTCCAACACCACAGTTCAAAAGCATCAATTCTTCGGCTCAGCTTTCTTCACAGCCCAACTCTCACATCCATACGTGACTACTGGAAAAATCATAGCCTTGACTAGACGGACCTTAGTCAGCAAAGTAACGTCTCTGCTTTTGAATATGCTATCTAGGTTGGTCATAACTTTTCTTCCAAAGAGGAAGCGTCTTTTAATTTCATAGCTGCAGTCACCATCTGCAGTGATTTTGGAGCCCCCCAAAAATAAAGTCTGACACTGTTTCCCCTGTCTCCCCATCTATTTCCCACGAAGTGATGGGACCGGAAGCCATGATCTTCATTTTCTGAATCTTAAGCTTTAAGCCAATTTTTTCACTCTCCTCTTTCACTTTCATCAAGAGGCTTTTTAGTTCCTCTTCAGTCTCTGCCATAAGGGTGGTGTTATCTGCATATCTGAGATTATTGATATTCCTCCCAGCCATCTGGATTCCAGCTTGTGTTTCTTCCAGTCCAGTGTTTCTCATGATGTACTCTTGTAGCCCATATTATAGCAATAAGTGCTCTCTCTAAAATATCTGCTCTGAGGTATGTTCCTGGCATTCCCCTTTCCTATATCCATGGGGTAGGATTTCTGAGACATATAAAAAAATGAAAATATACTAGAAAAAATGGAATTGATATGTCAGAGATTTTAATAACATAAAACAAGTTATAATGAATATTACAGTAAAAGTAATCCAGAATATTATAAAATGAAGACAAATCCACCCACACAAAACAAACGAGTTACATTATATGAAAAAACTTATATTGGAAATAATTTAGTAGAAGAGTTGAAGAGCAGAATGGATGCAGCCAGTAAAAATAATAATAATTAAAAAAAGAAATAATGAGTTACAAGGGAGAGAAACTCTTCCTGATATCATTAGGAAGAGATGGAAAATATAAAAGTTTAAAGATATTGTAGATAGAAGTATTCATTGCCATAGTAGTGATTGTAAAGGAGATAAATAAATAATTTAACTGAATAAGACCAAACATTTCCATGAATTAAAGAAGCAGAGATGTGAAATCTCAGATTAAAATTGCATTTAGAATGCAAAGAGTAGACATTAAAATTTCACTTAATGCTTAAATATACAGATAAATTGAAGATATGAAAGAGAAAATCTCTAAAAGCTTCCAGATATTTAAATCAAATCATTTATTGATGACCAAACAAGCAGGAAGATATATATTTTATACAGCTACATATAAACTATATATGCCTATTTCAAAACTACACAAAATTTCATTGATATATATATAAACACATGATATTAAGTGTCTATGGGAGGGCAATGGAAGTGAGATTTTGAAAGGAGGCTGGAGGGAAAGAGATATTTGCAAATAAAAGAATATAGAATGAATGTTGTAGAAAGAAACAATTGGAGCTATTAAGCTATTAATATACACAAAAACAACAGAGATATTATGGCAAACTCTCAGTATTTACAAAAAAATTTAGAGATATGAGAATAATAATCACTGTGATACCATGGAGAAAATTCAGAATTTTCCACAGTTTAGTATGATCCACACAGTCAAAGGCTAATATGTAATTAAATCTCAGTGTGGATTACAATAAACTGTGGAAAATTCTGAAAGAGATGGGAATACCAGACCACCTGAACTGCCTCTTGAGAAATCTGTATGCAGGTCGGGAAGCAACAGTTAGAGCTGGACATGGAACAACAGACTGGTTCCAAATAGGAAAAGGAGTACATCAAGGCTGTATATTGTCACCCTGCTTATTTAACTTATATGCAGAGTACATCATGAGAAACGGTGGACTGGAAGAAACACAAGCTGGAATCAAGATTGCCGGGAGAAATATCAATAACCTCAGGTATGCAGATGACACCACCCTTATGGCAGAAAGTGAAGAGGAACTAAAAAGCTTCTTGATGCAAGTGAAAGAGGAGAGCAAAAAAGTTGGCCTAAAACTCAACATTCAGAAAACAAAGATCATGGCATCTGGTCCCATCACTTCATGGGAAATCGATGGGGAAACAGTGGAAACTGTGTCAGACTTTATTTTTCTGTGCTCCAGAATCACTGCAGATGATGACTGCAGCCATGAAATTAAAAGACACTTACTCCTTGGAAGAAAAGTTATGACCAACCTAGATAGTATATTCAAAAGCAGAGACATTACTTTGCCGACTAAGGTCCGTCTAGTCAAGGCTATGGTTTTTCCAGTAGTCAGTAGATGGCATCACCGACTCAATGGACATGAGTTTGAGCAAGCTCTGGGAGATGGTGAAGGACAGGGAATCTTGGTGTGCTGCAGTCCATGGGGTTGCAAAGTGTGAGACATGACTGAGCAACTGAACTGAACTGAAGGAATTTTTATTTCCTTAAGTCTATAACCTGTCTTGCATATTTTTACATGGAAGGGTGAGTACTTAGCACTTGCCAGGCACCATGCTGAAATCATTATGTTACCTCATTCAGTTTTTGGGAGCGGGTAGTTTTTTCTTCATATTACACTGATCAGAAAAGTAAGGAGTTGTAAGGCAAAGTAATTTGATCAAAGTCACCTGGTACTTAGGAATAAGTTTTTTGCATAGTAGAGAAGACATGAGCTAGCCCATTTATCTCTTGGTACTCATTTCCCACATTTCCTCCTAACTGAATTCAACCACATTTTTTAGTCTTCTCAATACTCAGTGCTTTCTTTTGCCTTGACTATTAGCATTTTAAATTACATATGAATGCATAGCTCCTGATAGCCATTCCCAAAACTCTTTACTCTACATGTTTAATTTTACAAGCAATTATTTTGAGTATTCCCTGACCCTTCTCAATGGAAGATTAATAATTCTATGTGGACTTATTGTATACTTACATAGTCCCTACTAAACACATATCACAATATGTTATGGATACTGTGCTGAACTGCCTGCCAGCTCTCCTTCATACATGAGGTGTTCATTACTCCAACTGCTTTAGAATATTGATAGCTGATGGTTCTAAGCAGAGTCATTCTTCCAGAATTACCATTCAACAAAGAAACAGCTCTTAATTTAAGGCCATACTCCCTCCTCTGAAGTAGGTCATATCCAATGATTGTTAAATGCAGGTATACAAAGGTCCAGGGCCCTTGACTCAGGATAATACAACTTTGAAAATCATATCAGCCCTAGAATATTTGGAAGAACCTTCTGAGACCTTTGTTAACACTTCATCTCATCTCTTTCTAATCTTACTGCCTTATTTCCCATCACAAATGTTGATCTTGAGAACATTTCTCCCCCCAAAATTATGGTATACCTATTGACACCTCAGGCTGTCTTCTAAAGGACACAGTCTAAAGCTCCTATTTTTTTTTTTACTTCTTGGTTGTCTACCTCAATAAATTTCAAATCCCATGAAGACAAAAGATATGTTTATCTTTCTCTTCACTCTCCAGAGTAGAGAGGCCATTCAATGCCAAGTGAAAATGTACTCACCAAATGAATGAATAAGAAAAAAATGGAATCCAAACTTGTATCTGGCTGACTCAAAAGTCTAAGCTTCTTCAATTATGGAATATAATACTGCTTTCTTAGGGGACTCAAACACAAAATAGGAGGGAAAAGATACACTTCTGTCAAGATTAATTAGCCTCATGTTATGCCAATCGAAAAATCCTCAAGAGAAGACAATAGCCTTTTAGAAAACATGCAGCATATCATTGTTTAAGCAAAGCCAGTCTGTATATAAGTAAAACATATAATTTCTCACCTAATTAAGCCAACTAGTCAAATCATACACCATAAAAACTTATTGTGCATTAATCATTGCTTTAATTAAAACAAAGAACTCAATTCTACCTCCAGGTATATTAGAGTATGCAAATTTCTTTCTTCTTCTAACCTAAGTTCTACTATATGACTTGAACTGATGGGAATATTTGCCTAATGTGAACCTATAAAACACTAAGCATAGTAAATATCATAATTTCACACCTATAACACATTTCACTATGAATTCCCAAACAGATTTCAAAATAATTCATAACTGATTAGGATAATAGAGCAATGCACTTCATAATGGATTATCAAAAGCCTGAAGCTAAATTTCAGAGGGAACTTAATTTTTAAAACTCTATTTTATTATGAGGACAAACTTAAGATAACTACATTAAAAGATGCAAGAGTCATCATTTTTCAAATGTTCATATTTATAGAAATGCAAATTAAATTCAATTGTCATATCCTGCTAACCTAATTTTTAAATACAAATTTCACGGAGATTCTGAAATCCAACATTTTGGTGTATAATACATACCTATATACATTCAGTTCATTTTATTTCAATCACTCAGTCGTGTCTGACTCTTTGCAACCCCATGGATTGCAGCATGCCAGGCATCCCTGTCCACCACCCACTCCCGGGGTTTGCTCCAACTCATGTCCATCAAGTCAGTGATGCCATCCAACCATCTCATCCTCTGTTGACCCTTTCTCTTCCTGCCTTCAATCTTTCCCAGCATCAGAGTCTTTTTCAGTTAGTCAGAATTTCACATCAGATGGCCAAAATATTGGAGCTTCTACTTCAGCATCTGTCCTTCTAATGAATATTCAGGACTCATTTCCTTTAGGATGGACTGGTTTGATCTCCTTGCAGTCCGAGGGACTCTTAAGAGTCTTCTCCAACACCACAGTTGAAAAGCATCAATTCTTTGCCATTCAGCTTACTTTATGGTGCAACTCTCATATCCATATGTGACTACTGGAAAAAAAAACATAGCTTTGACTAGATGGACATTTGTAGGCAAAGTGATGTATCTGCTTTTTACTTTTTTTCTTTTTAAATTCATTTATTTATTTTTAGTTGAAGGATAATAGCTTTACAGAATTTGTTGTTTTCTGTCAAACTTCAACATGAATCAGCCATAGGTATACACATATCCCCTTCCTTTTGAACCTCCCTTCCATCTCCCTCACCATCCCACCCCTCTAGGTTGATGCAGAGCCCCTGTTTGAGTTTCCTGAATCACACAGCAAATTCCCACTGGATATCTATTTTACATATGGTAATCTGAGGTTACGTGTTACTCTCTCCATACATCTCCTCCCCTCTCCCCATGTTTATAAGTCTATTCTCTGTCTGTTTCTCTACTGTTGCCCTGTAAATAAATTATTCAGTACCATTTTTCTAGATTCCATATATATGTCTTAGAATACAATACTTATCTTTCTCTTTCTGACTTACTTCATCTGTATAATAGGCTCTAGTTTCACCCACCTCATTAGAACTGACTCAAATGCATACCTTTTTATGACTAATATTCCATTATGTAATGTACCAAACTTCTTTATCCATTCATCTTTTGATAGACATCTAAGTTGCTTCCATGTCCTAGCTATTGTAAATAGTGATGCAGTGAACAATGGGAATAGCAGAAAAAAAAGCAACCCAATCAAAAAGTGGGGAAAAGACCAAAATAGACATTTCTCCAAAGAAGACATACAGATGGCTAGCGAACACATGAAAAGACGCTCAACGTCCCTCATTATTACAGAAATGCAAATCAAAACTGTATTGAGATATCACCTCACACCAGAATGTCTACAAACGATAAATGTTGGAGAGGGTATGGAGAAAAGGGAATGCTCTTTCACTGTTGTTGGGAAAGTAAATTGATACAGCCACTATGGAAGATGGTATGGAGGTTCCTTAAAAACTAGTAGTAAAACCAACATATGACCCAGCAATCTCACTCCTAGGCATATACTCTGAGGAAAGCAAAATTGAGAAAGACACAAGTATCCCATTGTTCCTTGTATTTACTTTTTAATATGGAGTCTAGGTTTGTCAAAGCTTTTCTTCCAAGGAGTGTCTTTTAATTTCATGGCTGCAGTCACCATCTGCAATGATTTTGGAGCCCAAGAAAATAAAGTCTGACACTGTTTCCATTGTTTCCCCATCTATTTGCCATGAAGTGATGTGGCCAGATGCTATGATCTTTATTTTTTTGAATTTTGAATTTTAAGCCAGCTTTTTCACTCTCCTCTTTCACTTTCATCAAGAGGCTCTTTAGTGCCTCTTCATTTTCTGCCATAAGGTGGTGTCATTGACATATCTGAAGTTTTTGATATTCCTCTGAGCAATCTTGATTCCACTTTGTGCTTCATCCAGTCCAGAATTTTTCATGAAGACACTGCATATAAGTTAAATAAACAAGGTGACAATAAACAGCCTACACACACTCCTTTCCCATATTTGAACCTGTCCATAGTTCCATGTCTGATTGTAATTGTTGTGTCTTGATCTGCATTTGATTTGATGCAAATCCTCTTGATCCTCTTGATTTCTCAGGAGGCAAGTAAGGTGTTCTGGTATTCCCATCTCAAGAAGAATTTTCAGTTTGTTGTGATCCACACAGTCAAAGGCTTTAATGTAGTCAAAGAAGCAGAAATAGATGTTTTCTGGAATTCTCTTGCTTTTTCTATGATCCAATGGATGTTGGAAATTTATTCTCTGGTTCTTCTGCCTTTTCTAAATCCAGCTTGTACATCTGGAAATTCTAGGTTCATGTAGTGTTGAAGCCTAGCTTGGAGAATTTTGAGCATTACTTTACTAGTGTATGAGATTGAAAGACTCATTTCCTAGGCAGGTTGGTAAGAACTCTAGGGGTCCCCAAGAAGAGAGGGGTCTGGAATTCTCAAGGAAGAAGAAAGGACAAACTTTTTTTTCCCCTCTACATTCTTCAGGATTATATAGCAAAAATGTATCCTGCTTGAGGACAGTCTCTGGAAAAAACCTTCTGGATAATCCTGTTATCTTAAAATGTAAATAATGAGAGTAGGTCTAGTGAGGTCTTTACAACCTCCAGACATTCTTTCGATTCACTGTAATAACTAATTGGAGAGTATATAACTCCATTGCTAACACTAGCAAGGAGGTACTCTTTCTGCCCCCTTCTGATGCCTATGTCAGAAGCATTCTCTATCTCCTTTATACTTTAATAAAACTTTATACCACAAAAGCTCTGAGCGATCAAGCCTCATCTCTGGCCCCAGATTCAATTCTTCTCCTCCAGAGGCCAAGAATCCTGGCATCGTTTCGTGGTTCAGCAACAACCTTTCATTTGGGGGGCTTGTCCAGGATTCTTCAGGACAATGTAAGGATGCTTGGAGCTCTAGTTCTTTGTTCTCCTAGTGAACACATTTTCTGCTGTACTTTACTAACTCTATGGTGTGCTTGTGTGAATGAATTAAATGCCCTGTACAAAGAAAGTGAGGAGCCCTGCTCTGTGATTCCACGGCGACCTCATACAGCTTATGGCAGAAACGTGTCGGGGGTTTATACCTACCTGCCAATGCCAAGAGGTACCCAATGTCTCCTTCAGGGACCTATCAGAAATGGCCAAAACGTTTGGACCAAACTCTCCTTTCTCAGTCAAACTTTTTGGTCTCTTTGACCATTTCATAACTCCTTGGAAATTAGAAGTACTAACCTAATTATACAGATCTTAGATTTTCAAGGGACTTGTGATCTTTGCTGTTACTGTGTACTATGCCTTAGGTCCCAAACTTGGATTGGTAGTTAGGAAGCACCTAGCCTCACTAGGAGTTGAAAGTTCGGAAGTTAGATGGACCTCTAGCTCCAACAGCATCTCTGAAATTAAAGGTTACTCAGATTGGAACTGCAATTTTTTTTTTCCTTTGGTAACCATGGCTCTTATTGGACCAGAGGAGGCTGTTATACTGGTGTGGTGACGCCTGGAAGGAACATTTCAGTTTTATGTTCGTATCAGTCTTATTGTGGTCAGGAAGAGACTCAGGGTCATGCACAGTCACTCAGGTGATGAATGTTTCCCTCAACAGCCTTAGCTTAGAAGGCATTCCAGAAGGTTCCTGTGATTGCACCCTGGGTGGCATCAGAGGTAAGCAAGGTTTTAATGGTGAGGAGCTGGACGGCAGTCAGGAATGCCATCAGGTCTACCGCTGGTGCATCCCCAACCCATCTCAGTGGTAGAACTGGGAGGGACGAGTATGGCGCTTGCATCAGTAAGGGACAGAGTAAGTCCAACCAGGAAAGAAAACTTTGGTGTAAACTCTGTCTACACCCCCGTCTAGAGGAGGGAGGGACACCTCTGGTAGAAAGAGTGTACTGGTCACTTTCTCTCTCACAGATGGGAGCTAACAATTCCAGCCTCACTCCTTTGAACTGTATCCTGAAAAATTGGGATAGATTTGATCCCCAAGGCTTAAAGAAGACACACCTGGTCTTCCTATGTGATACTCTATGGCTGTGATACCCACTGGAGGACAGTGAACAGTGGCTGGTTGGAGGGTCTCTTAAGTATAATACTGTTTTACAATTAGGCATGTTCTGTAGAAAACAAAGGAAATACGTAGAAGTAGCATACGGGTTGCCCTTTGTCCCTCTGCAAAATATGCCAGACTTGTGTCCTAAGGGTATAGATTTGGGTATGACACCTTCAGCTCCCTCCAGTCCTCCTACTTTGCTAGATGAGACGGAGGACAGGAGACAAAGAGAATAAGAAAAGCAGGTTTCTCCAATCTATCTCTGGGTTCATATGTGCAAAGCAGCCAGAGAGACTGAGGAAAAGCCACACAAGCTGTTGCGTCTTCATGAAGCACCCACCAGGAGAAATAATCAGTCTATGAGAGTTAATAAGTCTTTTTCTTATCAAGAAATACAAAGAAGCAAGGAGAATCTGAGAGACTATTGAGAGGACACAGAAAAATATATTAGAGCTTTTAAAGGTGTTACTTTGCTTTATGACCTTACTTGGAAGGATGTGATGTATATCTGGGACAAACGCTGACTCCCAACTCAAAAACTCGAGTTTTGGGAAAAGCGGTTGCTTATGGAGATGAATGTCTTGGCAATGAATCAGTAGGGAAGAGGGATGATGAGATAACCGCCCTCCCCACTGGGAATCAGTTCAGTTCCGTTCAGTCCCTCAGTCGTGTCCGACTCTTTGCGACCCCATGAATTTCAGCACGCCAGGCTAAAGCTGAAACTCCAGTCCTTTGGCCACCTCATGCGAAGAGTTGACTCATTGGAAAAGACTCTGATGCTGGGAGGGATTGGGGGCAGGAGGAGAAGGGGACGACCGAGGATTAGATGGCTGGATGGCATCACGGACTCAATGGACGTGACTCTGAGTGAACTCCAGGAGATGGTGATGCACAGGGAGGCCTGGCGTGCTGTGATTCATGGGGTCGCAAAGAGTCGGACACGACTGAGCGACTGAACTGAACTGAACTGAACTGAGGCCTCCCTGTCAAAATTAAACCTATAGTAAATCATCCGTTACCTATGACTTTAAGACAATTGAGAGGATTTTTGGGAATTACAGGTTACTGTCCTATTTGGATTCCCGGTTATGGGGAACTTGCCCGGCCTTTATATAAACTTATAGCTGAAACTCAGCAGCCCCAAACCAACAAACTGGTTTGGTCTCCAGATACTCAAAAGGCTTTTAAGGTTCTTCAGACTGCTCTCCTGCAAGCTCCCGCTCTGAGCTTGCCCACAGGGTCAGAATTTAATTTGTTTGTCACTGAAAGAAAAGGTATGACCTTGGGAGTTTTGACACAACACCGAGGGCCTCACCGGCAACCTATTGCTTATCTAAGAAGAGAATTAGATGTAATTTCGCATGGGTGACCTCACTGGCTGAAGCTTTAAAAATAATTAATGTACGAAAACTTATTGTACTGACTTCTCATGATGTGAGTGGAATCTTAAATTCTAAGGTTAATATTTGGATGACAGACAGTAGGCTTCTTAAATATCAGTAATTGTTTTTAGAAGGACCAGTAACTAAGCTTAAAGTTTGTGGAAATTTAAATCCTGCCACTTTCCTTCCTGAGAAGGAAAACAAAACACCTTATTATGATTGTTCCCAATTTCTAACTTTAAACTATGCAGCTCGGGAAGACCTAATGGATACTCCATTAGACAATCCTGACCTGGAAATATGTACGGATGGCAGTTCATTTGTTTGGAATGAAATGGGGGCTTCCCTGGTGGCTCAGAGGTTAAAGCATCTGCCTGGAATGCGGGAGACCTGGGTTCGATCCCTGGGTCAGGAAGATCCCCTGGAGAAGGAAATGGCAATCCACTCCAGTACTCTTGCCTGGAGAATCCCATGGAGGGAGGAGCCTGGTAGGCTACAGTCCATGGGGTTGCAAAGAGTCAGGGGTTGCAAAGAGTCAGACGTGACTGAGGGGTTTCACACCAAAGCAAGTTACGCAGTGGTGACTGCTGAACAGGTTTTAGAAGCAAAATCTCTCCCCTAGGGAACCAGTGTTCAGTTAGCAGAGCTTGTGGCTCTGACCAGAGCTCTAGAGTTAAGCAAAGGGCAGCGGGTAAATATCTACACTGATTTTAAGTATGTTTATTTGACTTTACATGCTCATACTGCAGTATGGAAAGAAAGTTTAAAACAGCAACAGGAGAACCTATTAAACATTTCAGAGAGATTGAGAGACTTTTAACTGCTTTATATTGTCCTAAAGAAGTAGCTGTTATGCATTGCAAAGGGCACAGCAGGGATGGGAGTAAAGTAGCCAAAGGCAATCTGTTGGCTGACTGTCAAGCCAGAAAAGCGGCACTTTCCGAAACCCTTTCACTGCAGATGCCTTTGATCTGGACAGGTCCCGTGGAACAGGAAAAAACACAATATACTGAGGAAGAATTAGAAAGATACGAGAAAAGAGGAGCAAAGACTACTGATAAAGGATGGTTAAAGTCCAAGGATGGACGATTAATAATTCCTGGAAATGCTCAGTGGAAAATTCTTAAGGGTTTACACCAGAGCTTTCATTTGGGTGCAGAGAGTACTTACCAGATGGCTTCTCGTTTGTTTGAAGGTAAAAATGTAAAGAAAACTTTAAAGAATATTATCAAAAAGTGTGAGGCTTGTCAGAAAAATAACCCAAAGACTGAAAAACTAGCAAAATCTGGATTACAACAAAGTGGAAAGTATCCTGGAGAGGATTGGGAAACTGATTTTACTCATATGCCAAAAGCTAATGGGTATTCTTGCTTACAAGTTTGGATGGATACTTTTACTGGATGGATTGAAGCTTTTCCCTGTCGTAGTGAACAGGCTAAGGAGGTTATAAAGATCTTAATCCATGAAATTATCCCCAGGTTTGGGCTGCCACGGAGTCTTCAGAGTGACAATGGCTCTGCCTTTAAAGCTGCTGTAACTCAGCGGGTGTCTAAGGCTCTAGGAATAGAATATCACTTACACTGTTCCTGGAGTCTCCAATCCTCAGGAAAGGTTGAAAAAGCTAATGACATTATCAAAAGACATCTTCAGAAATTAACTCAAGAGATGTAGGACAATTGGATTAAAGTCTTACCCATAGCTTTAATGAGGGCTCAAACTGCCCCCAAAAAGAGGCACTTCCCCCCTTTGAATGTATTTATGGAAGGCCTTTCTTATGCCCAGACATTGTTATAGACCCTGAAGCCTTGGAATTAACTAGTTATGTAACTCAGCTCTCAGCTTTTCAACAGGCATTAACAGAACTCTGGGAGATGACTCCTGACCCAGCCTCTGAGTCAAACAAGCCTCTATTTGAGCCAGGAACCGAGGTCTTCATAAAATCATTGGGGTTTGGGGGCCAATCCCTCTAGCCCTTCTGGGAAGTCCCTTACCAGGTTATTCTTTCTTCTCCCACAGCTGTCAAAGTCCCAGGAATTGATTCGTGGGTACATCCCACTCGAGTTAACAGGTGGCACCCTGACCAGAACTAAGTGACTTCATTTTATGTCTTTACTTTCTATGCTCTGACTTTGTACTTTTCAGATGGGCCTGATAATCTATGTGAGCTTACTTCTGCTGACTCCTAAAATCCTGAGTATGCCGTTTGATCCTCAGGATAATGCCTTCTTATCCTGGGCTCATTCCTATGCTGAATTCCACAATCAGTTTAACTACTGGGTCTGTGGAGCCCTCCCCTCTTCATCAGTAGAGGGGTTCCTGTGGTGGACATCTCCACTTCAAGGAAAATACTTTCTCCAAGTCTGTCAATACCTTTAACAACAATCATTTGTGATGCCTTTTCTTCATCTGAAGACGTCTCACAACCTTAAGATGGACTGATGTAACTATGGCCATAATGTGACTTTTCATTTTGATTTTAACTCGGTTGGCAAATAAGTCTAGATCTAATTTTTTTTTTTTAACCTGACATTTATCAAATATGGGATGGGGTTATATGGTTTACTCCTGAAAAAAGATGTCTAATATCTACTGCCCCTGTATGCTGGAAACAAATAGAGCCATTCCCAGCAGTTAGTCAACAACTTAATTATAATGATTGAAAATACTTGGCATTTTTGCCTCAGGAAATATGCAATGTAATTATTCCCTTGTTTTCCAATCCCAACTCAGGTCTTCCCTTTGTCTGGCTAGGTAGGCACTGATTGGTACTGGATATCTCAGTCACACTGGCTTGCTCCAAACGAGACATATTGGATATGTGGCTCTTACCTATGGGCATGGCTTCCCCCTGGCTGAATAGGGAGATGCACCCTAGGTCTAGTCTTTACTCATGTCTTTATATTTTCAGAGCTTGAGAAAAGCCTGTTAATTTACCCCATCCTTAAAATTCCGTGGGCATGGTCTGTATTTCACCAGTAAGATTATTTGGCTGCAGCATTTGTTCCCTCTTTGGGAACTACAGATGCTATGCTATGAGTGGATGCTTTGACTAATTTTACTCAACAGGCATTACAAGATTCTCAAAAAGCTATTTCAGCTCTTAATGCCAAAGAACCACAAATTAGAAAGGTGGTTTTACAAAACAGATTGGCTTTAGATATTCTGACATCTGTGCAAGGAGGAACTTGTGTCATTATTCATACCTAATGCTGTACATATATACCTGATATGAGCACTAATGTTACTCATTTTACTAAACACATGAACAAGATGATTGGGCCTATGGATACTCCTGAAGCCTCAATTGCCTCACTTTGGGAGATAGTAACTTGTTCCCCATGGTGGAAAACTATCTTAATTACAATAATTCTGATTTTTCTATTTTTGCTGTTGGCTCCCTGCATCTGTAACTGTGTAACTGGGTTTGTTTCTAGTCGTATGATGGCTTTTAAGTTACTAATGGTTGTCCAAGCTCCTACTAGAGCCTAGCCTCATCCAACCATTACTTGGGGGCCCTGGATCAGAGACCCTCAATATGAGGGTTAGGAGAATATGTTGCCTCAACAATTTAGGGACCATGCCCCTAAACAGCAGGAAGTAGTTATGGAATGAAAATGAGGCCCCTTCCCCTTGGCAACATAATTCTCCTAAAAGAAAAGGGGGATGAGAGGTTCATTTCCTAGGCAGGTTGATAAGAACTCTAGGGGTCCCCAAGGAGAGAGGGGTCTGGAATTCTCAAGGAGGAAGAAAGGACAAACTTTTTTTTTTCCCCTGTACATTCCTTAGGATTATATAACAATAATCTATCCCACTTAAGCACAGTCTCTGAAAAAAGCCTTCTGTCTAATCCTGTTATCTTAAAATGTAAATTATAGGAGTAGGTCTAGTGAGGTCTTTACAACCTCCAGACATCCTTTTGATTCACTGTAATAACTGATTGGAGAGTGTATATAACTCCATTGCTAACACTAGCAAGGAGGTACTCTTTCTGCCCCCTTCTGATGCCTATGTCAGAAGCTTTCTCTATCTCCTTTATACTTTAATAAAACTTTATTACACAAAAGCTCTGAGCGATCAAGCCTCATCTCTGGCCCCGGATTCAATTCTTCTCCTCCAGAGGCCAAGAATTCTAGCATCTTTTCATGGTTCAACAACAACCTTTCAAGATGAGTTCAATTGTGGGGTAGTTTGAACATTCTTCACATTGCCCTTCTTTGGGATTGGAATGAAAACGGACCATTTCCAGTCCTGTGGCCATTGCTGAATTTTCCAAATTTGCTGGCATATCGAGTGCACCATTTTCACAGATCATCTCTTAGGATTTGAAAGCGCTCAACTGGAATTCCATCACTTCTACTAACTTTGTTCACAGTGATGCTATCTAAGGCCCACTTAACTTGGCATTCCAGGATGTCTCATTCTAGGTGAATGATCACACCATCATTGTTATCTGGGTCGTGGAGATCTTTTTCTGTATAGTTCTCTACATTCTTGCCACCTCTTCTTAATATGTTCTGCTGCTGTTAGGTCCATACCATTTCTGTCCTTTATTATGCCCATCTTTGCTGGAGCAGACTTGAAGAGATACCCCAGGCCCAAGGTAAGAGAAACCCAAGTAAGATGGTAGGTGTTGCAAGAGGGCATCACAGGGCAGACACACTGAAACCATACTCACAGAAAACTAGTCAATCTAATCACACTAGGACCACAGGCTTGTCTAACTCAATGAAACCAAGCCATGCCTGCGGGGCAACCCAAGATGGGTGGGTCACGGTGGAGAGGCCTGACAGAATGTGGTCCACTGGAGAAGGGAATGACAAGCCACTTCAGTATTCTTGCCTTGAGAACCCCATGAACAGTAGGAAAAGACAAAATGATAGGATAAGAAAAGAGGAACTCCCAGGTCATTAGGTGCCCAATATGCTACTGGAGGTCAGTGGAGAAATAACACCAGAAAGAATGAAGGGATGGAGCCAAAGCAAAAACAGTACCCAGTTGTGGATGTGACTGGTGATAGAAGCAAGATCTGATGCTGTAAAGAGCAATATTTCATAGGAACTTGGAATGTCAGGTCCATGAATCAAGGCAAATTGGAAGTGGTCAAACAGGAGATGGCAAGAGTGAACTTCAACATTCTAGGAATCAGTGAACTAAAATGGACTGGTGTGGGTGAATTTCACTCAGATGAACATTATACCTACTACTGTGGACAGGAATCCCTCAGAAGAAATGGAGTAGCCATCATGGTCAACAAAAGAGTCCGAAATGCAGTACTTGGATGCAATCTCAAAAACGACAGAATGAACTCTGTTCGTCTCCAAGGCAAACCGTTCAATATCACAGTTATCCAAGTCTATGCCCCAACCAGTAACGCTGAAGAAGCTGAAGTTGAACGGTTTTATGAAGACCGACAAGACCTTTTAGAACTAACACCCAAAAAAGATGTCCTTTTGATTATAGGGGACTGGAATGCAAAAGTAGGAAGTCAAGAAACACCTGGAGTAACAGGCAAATTTGGCCTTGGAATGTGGAATGAAGCAAGGCAAAGACTAATAGAGTTTTGCCAAGAAAATGCACTGGTCATAGCAAACACCCTCTTCCAACAATACAAGAGAAGACTCTACTCATGGACATCACCAGATGATCCACATCGAAATCAGAAGTATTATATTCTTTGCAGCCAAAGATGGAGAAGCTCTATACAGTCAAGAAAAGCAAGACCAGGAGATGACTGTGGCTCAGATCATGAAATCCTTATTACCAAATTCAGACTCAAATTGAAGAAAGTAAGAGAAACCGCTAGACCATTCAGGTATGACCTAAATCAAATCCCTTATGATTATACAGTGAAAGTGAGAAATAGATTTAAGGGTCTAGATCTGATAGATAGAGTGCCTGATGAACTATGGACTGAGGTTCGTGACATTGTACAGGAGACAGGGATCAAGACCATCCCCATGGAAAAGAAATGCAAAAAGGCAAAATGACTGTCTGGGGAGGCCTTAAAAATAGCTGTGAAAAGAAGAGAGGTGAAAAGCAAAGGAGAAAAGGAAAGATATAAGCATCTGAATGCAGAGTTCCAAAGAATAGCAAGGAGAGATAAGAAAGCCTTCCTCAGTGATCCATGCAAAGAAATAGAGGAAAACAACAGAATGGGAAAGACTAGAGATCTCTTCAAGAAAATTAGAGATACCAGGGGAACATTTCATGCAAAGATGGGATCAATAAAGGACAGAAATCATCTGGACCTAACAGAAGCAGAAGATATTAAGAAGAGGTGGCAAGAATACACAGAAGAACTGTACAAAAAACATCTTCATGACCCAGATAATCATGATGGTGTGATCACTCATCTAGAGCAAGACATCCTGGAATGTGAAGTCAAGTGGGCCTTACAAAGCATCACTATGAACAAAGCTAGTGGAGGTGATGGAATTCCAGTTGAGCTATTTCAAATCCTGAATGATGATGCTGTGAAAGTGCTGCACTCAATATGCCAGCAAATTTGGAAAACTCAGCAGTGGCCACAGGACTGGAAAAGGTCAGTTTTCATTCAAATTCCAAAGAAGGGCAACTCCAAAGAATGCTCAAACTACCGCACAATTGCACTCATCTCACATGCTGGTAAAATAATGCTCAAAATTCTCAAAGCCAGGCTTCAGCAATACGTGAACCGTGAACTCCTTGATGTTCAAGCTGGTTTTAGAAAAGGCAGAGGAACCAGAGTCAAATTGCCAACATCCGCTGGATCATGGAAAAAGCAAGAGAGGTCCAGAAAAACATCTCTTTCTGCTTTATTGACTATGCCAAAGCCTTTGACAGTGTGGCTCACAATAAACTGTGGAAAATTCTGAAAGAGATGGGAATACCAGACCACCTGGCCTGCCTCTTGAGAAATCTGTATGCAGGTCAGGAAGCAACAGTTAGAACTGGACATGGAACAACAGACTGGTTCCAAATAGGAAAAGGAGTATGTCAAGGCTGTATATTGTCACCCTGCTTATTTAACTCATATGCAGAGTACATCATGAGAAACGGTGGACTGGAAGAAACACAAGCTGGAATCAAGATTGCCAGGAGATATATCAATAACCTCAGATATGCAGATGACACCACCCTTATGGCAGAAAGCAAAGAGGAGTGAAAAAGCTTCTTGATGAAAGTGAAAGAGGAGAGTGAAAAAGTTGGCTTAAAGCTCAACATTCAGAAAACGAAGATCATGGCATCTGGTCCCATCACTTCATGGGAAATAGATGGGGAAACAGTGGAAACAGTCTCAGACTTTATTTTTGGGGCTCCAAAATCACTGCAGATGGCGACTGCAGCCATGAAATTAAAAGACACTTACTCCTTGGAAGAAAAGTTATGACCAACCTAGATAGTATATTCAAAAGCAGAGACATTACCTTGCCGACTAAGGTCCGTCTAGTCAAGGCTATGGTTTTTCCTGTGGTCATGTATGGATGTGAGAGTTGGACTGTGAAGAAGGCTGAGCACCGAAGAATTGATACGTTTGAACTGTGGTGTTTGAGAAGCCTCTTGAGAGTCCCTTGGACTGCAAGGAGATCCAACCAGTTCATTCTGAAGCAGAGCAGCCCTGGGATTTCTTTGGAAGGAATGATGCTGAAGCTGAAGCTGCAGTACTTTGGCCACCTTATGCAAAGAGTTGACTCATTGGAAAAGACTCTGATGGTGGGAAGGATTGGGGGCAGGAGGAGAAGGGGACAAAGGAGGATGAGATGGCTGGATGGCACCATGGACTTGATGGATGTGAGTCTGAATGAACGCTGGGAGATGGTGATGGACAGGGAAGCCTGGCATGCTACGATTCATGGGGTCACCAAGAGTTGGACACGACTGAGTGACTGAACTGAAGTGAACTGAACTTGCATGAAATATTCCCTTAGTATCTCTAATTATCTTAAGAGGTCTGCGGGAGTCCAGCTTCAGCCGCCAGGGAATCAGCCTTAATGTGTGACCGGTGTGGGCAGAAGATGATATAGCCTCTGACTCATAGTAGGGAACTACATGTTTATTTCAAGCTTCAGGTTTTCTTTTATACTTTGAAAAAAGCATTAGGTCAAAGATTTGACATTTTTAGTTTCCTCCACCCAGATTTACTGTACTTAACTTGTGATTACAGTGTAACTCATGCTACATTCCTCAGTTTATTTCTTATCTTTCTAAATCCTGTTTGTCCCTAGCATCTTAAGATCTCTATCTCCTAAAAAGGCTTCTAGCTATTATTAATTATTCCTAAACCCTAAACTCAGCAAACTTCTTTTGCCATAAATATTTCCCTCACAAACAGGTCTCAGAAAACAATCCTTCCATGGCCTCAAGCTGTGGCTTACATGCTCATCCTGGAACATTTTTTGTAAAGATCCTTGAACAAATTTCAATGGTTACTTTATAGATCATTTTTCTGGGCACAACTGCAGAAGGCTTTGTGCTTTCTCATGCTTCTCTCAAGCACCTTAACATTCTTTCCAGCCACTTAAACTGATGATAGGAAAGAACAAGTCAGAATCACAAGGCCTAACTCCTTCATCCCAGAAACGTGCCTGTGAGATGAGGAGAGGGGGTTGGGGTCATATCTCCATTTTGTCAGTAATGCCTAATGTGGCTCCTGACAGATCTCTAGTCTTTCCCATTCTATTGTTTTCCTCTATTTCTTTGCACTGATCACTTAGGAAGGCTTTCTTATCTCTCCTTGCTGTTCTTTGTAACTCTGTGTTCAGATTGGTATATCTTTCTTGTTCACCTTTGCCTTTAGCTTCTATTCTTTTCTCAGCTATAGGTAAGGCTTCCTCAGACCACCATTTTGCCTTTTGCATTTCTTGTTTGGGGATGGTTTTGATCACCACCTCCTGTACTATGAGCCTCTGGCCATAGTTCTTCAGGCACTTTATCTGTCAGATCTAATACCTCATGGTGCTGTTGCTGCTGCTGCTAAGTCGCTTCAGTCGTGTCCAACTCTGTGCAACCCCATAGATAGTAGCCCACCAGGCTCCCCCGTCCCTGGGATTCAAGGCAAGAACACTGAAGTGGGTTACCATTTCCTTCTCCAGTGCATGAAACTGAAAATTGGATACCTCATACATGTTAATAACTATGTGCATTTATGTACATTTGAACTAATAGAAAATTTCATTTTCTGCTCTCAGGATGAAATAAGATTATTCAAATTATCATAGAAACATAGGCCCAGCAACAAGTGTAAAATCATCTTCATGGGACAATAATGGGTTCCATTGTGTGTAGTTCTTAGGAAGCAATTGTGAATACCATAGCCCTTAAGTAGAGTTTTGCCAATGGAATGAAGGACAGTATAAAGCAAATTCTTAGCTACACAATAGAGTATTACATAATTTCATGACTGGATATTAATTGAAGATACCATTAATAATTTATATGAAATGGTAATTACTAAATGTGAAATTAAAGTATGCTTTATTATGAATATGATATGTGTAATGTGCTCTTATAGCATTTAGGAACAAATGGAATTCATATTAATATCAGCCTGAATTAAACATAGAAGCAAGTCTCAATTTTAGCCTTTAGTTACTATAAATATAGACCAAATAATGCATTTAGATACAGATTATGGTCAAGAAGTTCAGAAATTAATAACTAAGACAGGGAAGGATATACATATTTAATCACTCAGTCTATTAACATTTGATCATTCAGTTTATAATGATAAAATATTATATTGTAGTAATGACACTTGCTTTTTGGAAAGAAAGCTATGACAGGTCTAGAGAGAATATAAAAAAGCTTCCCTAGTGGCTCAGATGGTAAAGAATCTGCCTGAAATGCAAGAGACCTCTGCAGGGTTCAATCTCTGGCTTGGGAAGATCCCCTGGAGTAGTGGATGGCAACTCACTCCAGTACTGTTGCTTGGAAAATCCCATGGACTAAGAAGCCTGGCGTGCCCCAATCCATGGGTTCACAAAAAGCTGGACATGTCTGAGAGACTAACATACTCACTCAATTTTCTGTGAAAGGTCTATTTAGTCAAAGCTATGGTTTTTCCAGCAGTCATGTACAAACGTGAGAGGTTTTACTAGCAGTCATGTACAAACGTGAGACTTGTGCCTAAAAGAAGGCTGAACACCAAAGATTTGATACTTTGAAATTGTGCTGATGGAGAAGACTCTTGAGAGTCCTTTGGACTACAAGGAGATCAAACCAGTCAATCATAAAGGAAATCAACCCTGACCGTTCACTGGAAGGACTGATACTAAAGCTAAAGGTCCAATACTTTGGCCACCTTATATGAAGAGCCAACTTACTAGAAAAGACCCTCATGGTGAAAAGATTGAAGGCAGAAGAAGAAGGCAGCAGAGGATGAGATGATTTGATAGCATCACCAAATCAATGGACATGAATTTGCTCACACCATGGTAGTGGAGGAAAGAGGAGCCTGGCGTGCTGCAGTCCATGGGGTCGCAAAGAGTCAGACATGACTTAGTGACTGAACAACAATAACAACAACCAGAAATAAGGTTAGAGTAAGAAAAACAATTTGCCTTGCCTCATTTTCAGTTTTGTCACTCCTCACACCAAAATCACCTATAAATATATTTTGTCTCTATATAAATGTCATACTGTAACAACTACCAGAGATTATGTAAATGTTTTCTTCTCTTTAGAAAGTGCTGATGAGATGTTATACACTGGTAAAGATCAAGTTGAAAGTATCTTAAACTTTTAAACCCAAAGACAATAAAGAAAATAAATTCACCAAAAGCATATGCAAATGACCAAACTAAGAGGCCACACACATCATTTAAAATTTAGATAAAAGGACAAATAAAAATTTCAGGGAAATAAATTAAAATTAGAATAGTGTTTCATGATCTCAGCACTTGGTTTATCTTATTTTCTTAGTTCACAGAGGTTTCAGAAACCAACTGCCGCAAAGTCCATATTCCCTCTATGAATAGAATTGCTGTATCTTATACTGGCTTCTTAGAGTAGGGCATGCTAGCTCCACCATTCTGGAACATAAGCATTAAATTACAGGTCAAAGAAACAAAGACTATCAAATGACTGAGGTTCAATTTGCCTCACTGCCTCCTAATCTCTAATGCAATTGGCTAGAGCAGAATTGGAATATGTAAAATATAATGGAAATGGAGGAATCAATCTGCCTGACTTCAAATTATACTGCAAAGCTATGGTCCTCAAGACAGTATGGTACTGGCACAAAGACAGAAATATAGATCAATGGAACAATATAGAAAGCCCAGAGATAAATTCACGCACCTATGGACACCTTATCTTTGATAAAGGATGCAATAATACAATGAAGAAAAGACAGTCTCTTTAACAAGTGGTGCTGGGAAAACTGGTCAACCAACTGTAAAAGAATGAAACTAGAACACTTTCTAACATCATACACACAAATAAGATCATAATTGATTAAAGATCTAAACATAAGACCAGAAACTATAAAACTTCTAGAGGAGAACATAGGCAAAACACTCTCTGACATAAATCACAGCAGGATCTTCTATGACCCACATCACAGAGTACTGGAAATAAAATAAAAAAATAAACAAATGGAACATAATTAAACTTAAAAGTTTTTGCACAATGAAAGAAACTATAAGCAAGGTGAAAAGACAGCCTTCAGAAGGGGAGAAAATGATAACAACTGACAAAGAAATAATCTCAAAAATATACAAGCAGCTCATGCAGCTCAATACCAGAAAAATAAATGACCCAATCAAAAAATGGGCCAAAGACCTAAGCAGAAATTTCTCCAAAGAAGACATGCAGATGGCTAACAAACACATGAAAAGATGCTCAACATCACTCATTATCAGAGAAATGCATATCAAAACCACAATGAGATATCATCTCACGGTGGTCAGAATGGCTGCTATCAAAACGTCTACAAACAGTAAATGCTGAAGAGGGTGCAGAGAAAAGAAAACCTGTTAAACTGTTGGTGGGAATGCAAACTAGTACAGCGACTATGGAGAACAGTGTGGAGATTCCTTAAAAAATGGGAAATAGAACTGCCATATGACTGAGCAACCCCACTGCTGGGCATACACACCAGGGAAACCAGAATTGGAAGAGACATGTATACTCCAATGCTCATCATAGCACTGTTTACAATAGCCAGGATATGGAAGCAACCTAGATGTCCATTGGCAGATGAGTGGATAAGAAAGCTGTGGTACATATACACAATGGGATATTACTCAGCTATTAAAAAGAATGCATTTAAATTAGTTCTAATGAGGTGGATGAAACTGGAGCCTATTATACAGAGTGAAGTAAGTCAGAAAAACACAAATACAGTATATTAACACATATATATGGAATTTAGAAAGATGATAACAATGACCCTGTATGTGAGACAGCAAAAGAGACACAGAAGTAAAGAACAGACATTTGGACTCTGTGGGAGAAGGCGAGGGAGGGATGATTTGAGAGACTAGCACTGAAACATGTATATTAGCATATGTGAAATATATCACCAGTCCATATCTGATGCACTGTGACAACCCTGATGGAAGTGGGGAAGGAGGTGGGGGAGGGGTTCAGGATGGGGACTAATGTACACCCTGATACATGTCAATGAATGGCAAAAATCACTACAATATTGTAAAGTAGCCTTCAATTAAAATAAACAAATTAATTTTAAAAATAAGGTAATTAAATAGGAAACAATCTCTGGGTGAAGCAATTCAAGAAGAAAATGTTATTTATGCCTGAATTCACTAATTACATTATCATTTCTATAAATTTAATCAAGACATCTAGGTGTTTTCAGTGTTCATATTTTAAGTCCACTCGAGAAAGATGTTTTAAAGAAACTATAGAAGCTGACTTCCCAGTACCTAAAGAATTTTAAAACTTCTTGTGCAGTCATTAGCACATTTAAATGTTTGTCTGAGTATTCACCAATGGCTATTTTACTAGTGTATTTCAGTTCAGTTCAGTGTCTCAATCTTGTCCAACTCTTTGTGACCCCATGAATTACAGCACACCAAGCCTCCCTGTCCATCACCAACTCCCGGAGTTCACTCAGACTTATGTCCATCGAGTTGGTGATGCCATCCAGCCATCTCATCCTCTGTCGTCCCCTTCTCCTCCAGCCCCCAATCCCTCCCAGCATCAGAGTCTTATCCAATGAGTCAACTCTTCGCATGAGGTGGCCAAAGTATTGGAGTTTCAGCTTTAGCATCACTCCTTATAAAGAACATCCAGTACTGATCTCCTTTAGAATGGACTGGTTGGATATCCTTGCAGTCAAAGGGACTTTCAAAAGTCTTCTCCAACATCACAGTTCAAAAGCATCAATTCTTCGGTGCTCAGCTTTCTTCACAGTCCAACTCTCACATCCATACATGATTACTTGTAAAATCATAGCCTTGACTAGATGGACCTTTGTTGGCAAATAATGTCTCTGCTTTTAAATATACTATTTATGTTGGTCATAACTTTCCTTCCAAGGAGTAAGCGTCTTTTAATTTCATGGCTGCAGTCACATCTGCAGTGATTTTGGAGCCCCCCAAAAATAAAATCAGACACTGTTTCTGCTGTTTCCCCATCTATTTCCCATGAAGTGATGGGACCGGATGCCATGATCTTCGTTTTCTGAATGTTGAGCTTTAAGCCAACTATTTCGCTCTCCCCTTTCACTTTCATCAAGAAGCTTTTTAGTTCCTCTTCACTTTCTGCTATAAGGCTGGTGTCATCTGTGTATCTGAGGTTATTGATATCTCTCCCAGCGATCTAGATTCCAGCTTGTACTTCATCCAGCCCTGCGTTTCTCATGATGTACTCTGCATATATGTTAAATAAGCAGCATAACAATATACAGCCTTGATGTACTCCTTTTACTGTTTGTTCCATGTCCAGTTCTAACTGTTGCTTCCTGACCTATATTAGGTTTCTCAAGAGGCTGGTCAAGGGGTCTGCTATTCCCATCTCTGTCAGAATTTTCCACAGTTTACTGTGATCCACAGAGTCAAAAGCTTTGCATAGTCAATAAAGCAGAAATAAAAGTTTTTCTGGAACTGTCTTGCTTTTTTGATGATCCAGCAGATGTTGGCAATTTGATCTTTGTTTCCTCTGCCTCAACAGTCTCTTCTGTCCATGGGAGTTTCCAGGCAAGAATGCTGGAGTTGGGTGTCATTGCCTTCTCCGTCCTCTGCCTCAGGGATCAAGACCATCCCCATGGAAAAGAATACAAAAAAGCAAAATGGCTGTCTGGGGAGGCCTTACAAATAGCTGTGAAAAGTAGAGAAGTGAAAAGCAAGGAGAGAAGGAAAGATATAAGCATCTGAATGCAGAGTTCCAAAGAATAGCAAGAAGAGAAAAGAAAGCCTTCCTCAGTGATCCATGCAAAGAAATAGAGGAAAACAACAGAATGGGAAAGACTAGAGATTTCTTCAAGAAAATTAGAGATACCAAGGGAACATTTCATGCAAAGATGGGCTCGATAAAGGACAGAAATGGTATGGACCTAACAGAAGCAGAAGATATTAAGAAGAGGTGGCAAGAATACACAGAAAAAGTGTACAAAAAAGATCTTCATGTCCAAGATAATCACGATGGTGTGAGCATTCATCTAGAGCCAAACCTCCTGGAATGTGAAGTTAAGTGAGCCTTAGAAAGCATCACTACCAACAAAGGTAGTGGAGGCGATGGAATTCCAGTTGAGCTATTTCAAATTCTGAAAGATGATGCTGTGAAAGTGCTGCACTCCATATGCCAGCACATTTGGAAAACTCAGCAGTGGCCGCAGGACTGGGAAAGGTCAGTTTTAGTGTATTTAGTTAAATTCTGACTAGAATTGAAAATTGAATACCCAATTTATAGTCTGCAGTTGTTCTCAGACATTGTATCCTGAAACCCTTTTACACTCTTAAAACATACCCTTATTGATACATATAATATTATACATTAAAATTTCAAATTTTAAAATAATATATCATTTAATTTAAAATAATAACAAACCAATTACCACATTGATAAAACATTTTTTATAAATATATCTTTATCATTATACAAATATTTTGCAGGACTTATCTCTGATTTAATAGATTTTAGTTAGAAATTTACACTTGGTTCTTTATGCATTCTCTTGCACTCATTGCTTTGGTTGAATTGAAGCGAAGTGAAAGTCACTCATTGTGTCTGACTCTTTGTGACCCCATGGGCTATACAGTCCATGGAATTCTCTAGGCCAGAAAACTGGGGTGGGTAGCCTTTCCCTTTTCCAGGGGATCTTCCCAACCCAGGGATCTAACCCAGGTCTCCCACACTGCAGGTGATTCTTTACCAGCCAAGCTATCAGAGAAACCCAAGAATACTGGAATGGGTAGCCTATCCATTCTTTACTGAATGTTCCAAACCCAGGAATCAAACTGGGGTCTTCTGCATTGCAGGTGGATTCTTTACCAACTGAGCTTTCAGGGAAGCCTGTTTGGTTGAAACACAAATAGAAATTATGACTGCCAGGAGCCAGCACAGGAGATCCCACCCATGACAAGGTCATGCAGAGACCTGACAGGCAAGGCAGATCAGGACTTGAGGGACTCCCTGGACCAGCTCGAGCATCTACCCCAAACCAAAATCTGTCTGTCTACTGTTTACTATATTATGCCTTTCACCAACTCTTCTGACATTAACATGGGGCTATCCCCGACCACCTTTCTCTGGAGAAAATCAACTTAGGACTCTAGTTGATAAGTCTCCTGGGCATGAAAAGAGCATTTCAATTCAAACCCCCCTGTTAGCATTCTAGCTTGTTTGGCAGGTTTATTCAGACTCTTGCAACTATGCATATGATTGTTCACAACATCCCAACCATGACACAAGAAGCTTAAGCATTCTAAAAATATATAGCCCTTCGAGGGGTGAAAAAGTTTTATTAAAATAATACTGGTGAAGAATTTCATTGTTGAGCCAATGCTTGCTGCCAAGTTCCTATATCCCTTATCAAATTGTGTGCCTGGGAGTGCATTAGTTAATATAGTTGTAATGTAAGAAAAACAAGTAGTAGCCTTGGTATTAACCACATCAGACCTTTGAGCTGATAAGTTCTTTTTTTTTTGCTGTTGTAACCCATTGCACCTTTGCTCCATGAGAATGTAACTCTGTTTAGTACTTTCTGAGGCTGACACAGATTAGAGGTATAAAGAAAAAAACACTTCAAGGGAAAACAAGTTTTCTGGTTGATCAACCTTTATCAAAAAAGGGTCATAAAATGTCAACAGGCCTCCAAGGCTAGAAGATAATGTACACAACATAAGACCCTTGTTTATGGGAAAGGTATGCAGAAAAAAATCCTGGTTTCGATAAGGGCAAAACTGCTGGAGTGTTTGAGCTGACTCTATATGACTTTACATCTTTCATTTTCCTCTATGTACAAGTCAGGGTATAATAGCCCCTTTTGAAAATTAAGTTATGGGCCTCACTCACCAAAGCTTGGTCTCCCCGTGTCATTCTTTTGCCAATGCTGTTCATCTTGAGGGTATCCCTGGACTCTGCTGAGGCTGGACCCCAGCATATGACCTCATAGAGATTTTTTTTTTGAAAAGGAACTTTTTAATAATATTTTACAGATGATTATGAATATCTACCTTTGATACTACATCAAAATTCCCAAGTGGTAGTTTCTTAAAATGGTGCTTACCATGCAGAATCAGATCATATGGCTAACATTAAAATCAATTAGTCTGGTTTTGGATCCATTCATCCCTTTGCAATATCATGAGTTGTTCATTTGTGAAATAGTTCACTGAGTTATGCAGAACATCCAAATGTTGACATATCCTTAACATGATATTATGATATCAAAAACTCACATTCAGGAGCACCATCACCAGTATCATAAGTCTTTAGATATTGAGAAGCTTTTGAGCTCACAGTGGTAGATATATTTTCCAAATTTCTAATTTTCACTTTAAAGTTTAAATTTTATCACTGAGAAAAAGTAAATTAAGTTGCTTTCCTTTAAACCACAGGGTTATTTTGTTCATTTTTGACAAAATGTCTGTCAAATACCCATGGATGAATGAACATAGTTGTTCTGCCCATTGCTTAAGTAAAAATAGTGATCCTCAAGAAAAGTCACTAGTTGAGCTCACAGCAATAACAATTGTATAATCACTTTCCTATAAATAATTATTTAATTTCAGTATTGAAAACTAAGGGTTTTATGAACTTCTAAACTTGTCACACAAAATATTTAAAAGAAATATATTCTAGAGTTGAGTTTTTTAATGAATATTATTTAACTTTTAATCAAAAAAATTCTTGAGTGAAGCTATTTGTTGCTTTTTACCCCCTGACTCTGATGTTGGGAGAGATTGAAGGCAGGAGGAGAAGGAGACAATGGAGGATAAGATGGTTGGATGGCATCACTGACTCGATGGACATGAGTTTGAGCAAGCTCTGGGAGTTGGTGATGGACAAGGAAGCCTGGCCTGCTGCAGTCCATGGGGTCACAAACAGGATGAAATGACTGGGCAACTGAACTGAACTAAACTGAGTTCATATAAACTTTGAGGCCACTGCTTAAGGCTCCAAGAGTTATATCAGAATTACTTTAATTGCTTTTGCACTGTCAGTGCAAATGTCAACCCAGTAGAAAGTAAAAAGTAAATAATGTCAATATTTTTATGAAAATTATTTAGATATTGCAGAGCCCTAAAAGAATCACACTTTGGGAAGTGGACCTACACAAAGTGTATTAG
This sequence comes from Budorcas taxicolor, assembly GCF_023091745.1. Taxonomy (NCBI): domain Eukaryota; kingdom Metazoa; phylum Chordata; class Mammalia; order Artiodactyla; family Bovidae; genus Budorcas; species Budorcas taxicolor. Next base: position 3,046,472 of record NC_068935.1, read on the forward strand.
TTTTCTGTTACTGCTGTAACAAATAACCAAAATAATAGCAGGTTAAAACAAAGCAAATTTATTATCTTAAAGCCTCTGCATGTCAGAAGACTGGGTGCGTGAACTTAGATCCTTAGTCCAGAGTCTCACAGTGCTGAAACCGAGGTATCAGTAAGGCTGAGGTCCAATCCAAAATATGTAGGGAGGAATGAGCTTTCATGATCATTTAAGCTGTTGGCAGAATTCAGTTACCTTTTGTTATATAACTTATATCCTTGTTTACTTGCAGGTTGATAGCTGTAGGTCAGTCTTGCTCCTAAAAGTTGTTCACATTCATTCTCAGGTCTTCCATGTCCTCTCTCTAGCAACAGGAAATCAAATTACTCTTACTCAGGAGTCTGGCATATCTCTGACTCCAGCCAGAGAAATTTCTGTTCTTCTAACAGCTTATATCATTACAGTGGCCCCACCTGGATAATCCAAGATAATCCCCCTAATTTAAGGTTTGAAACCTCAGACAATATTTGCCAAGTTCATGTTGCAATGGAATATAACATATTTAGAGATTTCAGGGTTTAAAGCACAAACATCTTTGGGAGATTACTCTGCCTACCATAGTCTTCCCTCTGGCCTCCAAAGGTACACATTTTTATCAAATGCAAAATACAGTCATCATATTTTAAGGTCCCCAAATGTCTGATCTCATTACAGTATCAACTAAAAGTCTAGAATCCCAGAGGAGAGGTTCAAGATGGCAATGAAAGGAGATCGTGAACTCACCTCCTCCCATGGACACAACAAATTTGTAGGTACATATGGCATAATTTCTGGAGAATGCAATGGCACCCCACTCCAGTACTCTTGCCTGGAAAATCCCATGGATGGAGGAGCCTGGTGGGCTGCAGTCCATGGGGTCGCTAAGAGTCGGACACAACTGAGCAATTTCACTTTCACTTTTCACTTTCATGCATTGGAGAAGGAAATGGCAAGCTACTCCAGTGTTCTTTCCTGGAGAATTCCAGGGACAGGGGAGCCTAGTGGTCTGCCTTCTATGGGGTCGCACAGAGTCAGACACGACTGAAGTGTCTTAGCAGCAGCAGCAACAGCAGCATGGCATTAGTTTCTTCTGAGAAGGATCTGATGACTAGATGAACAGCACTTTCTTAAAAGATACATTGAGATGGGTAGGAGAAGAATAAATATAGCCTTACACAGGGACTTTCCCCAAAAAATCAATGGCCCACAATATGGAGGGATTCCTCCAAAATACAAAACTTTCACTCTAGGAGTGAAGGGATTCTGCCCTACATCAGACATAATTATATTTGGATCTGGCACCAGAAAAAGAGGCCCTACATTTTCTGCTTTTCAAAATCAGTGGAGACTGAGTCCAGGAGAAGCACAGAACCATAGGGAACAGAGAACCTGCTCTTAAAGGGCTCATGTACAGACACATTCACCCAGAGATCCAGTGGTAAGGCATTAGTTTGAAAGCACCTAGACCATAATAAGTGAGAGAGACCCACTTACTGAAATTAAAGCAGCTACTGGAGAGTCAACAACCTCCTGGAACTTTCTTGACTTTTTCCAGGGATGGAAGCACTGGCAAGCACCATCTTTACATCTTATTCTAGTTTCCTGATGGAGCTTGTGGGCACCATTTTGGATGCCCTCCCACTAGCCTAACTAACACCAGTTGATATGCTCTTGCCCATTCCACACCACAACCTGTCTAGGAAAGCACCCAGAGTTCCCACCCATTTGGTACAGCAGTTATGCCATAACCAGGCTAGGGAAGCACACTGTGCACTGTTCTCCCCACATAGCAGCTATGCTATAACTGGCACCAAAACCATGCTGGCAAGAACATGATGCCATGCCCTCCTTGCACAGATGCTCCATGCCCCTCTCCTCTGGGATTCTAGACTTTTAGTTGATACTGTAATGAGATCAGACATTTGGGGACCTTAAAATATGATGACTGTATTTTGCATTTGATAAAAATGTGTACCTTTGGAGGCCAGAGGGAAGACTATGGTAGGCAGAGTAATCTCCCAAAGATGTTTGTGCTTTAAACCCTGAAATCTCTAAATATGTTATATTCCATTGCAACATGAACTTGGCAAATATTGTCTGAGGTTTCAAACCTTAAATTAGGGAGATTTCACCAGGACAGATGAAAAACCTGAGCCTCTGCCTACCACCAACAGAAGCCATGCCAAAACAAAACTGTGTAAGAACACTGCATCCCACCTTTCCCAGACAGCAGCTGCGTTGCAACAAGGTCATGAGACCATCCTGAGTCTTACGTATCCTAAAGCAGCAGCTGTGCCGCAATCAAACCAAGCAATTATGTAAAGTACAATCTTCCCCACAGAGTAGCCATGATGCAACCAGGCTGCAAAATACCCTGTTCCCCATCTATCCCACACCACATTAGCTGTACCACAACAGAACTTGGCAAGTGCATCATATCATATTCTGACCTCCCTGTGCAACATCCACAGTGTGACCATAGCCAGTGGGTATATGGAGCTCAAACAAGGGACACCCCTTGAGTGTCTGGGTATAGTGGCCAAGGGACATTTTGTTTTTAGGCCCCATAGATCATCTCCATCTCCTATATAAGAATACTCCTTTAAATCTAAGAAATATAGCTGTTTCACCAAGTATATAGACAAACAAAAAGTCAGGCAAAATGAAAAGAGAGAGAAATATGTTCCAAACCAAAGAATCAGAATAAGACAAAGAAAGAATAAGACAGATCCCCAGAAAAAGACTTTAATGAAATGAAAATAAGCAAACTATCTGATAAATAATATAAAATAATAGTCACAATAAAGCTCACTGAACTTGAGAGAAGAAGAGATGAACACAGTGATAATCTAAAAAAGAAAAGAAAAGAAAGTACCAACAGAAGTTACAATTGAACTGAAAAATATACTTGAGTTCAACAGTAAACTTGATGAAGCAAAAAAACACATTGGTGAGCTTGAAAACAAAGCAATAGAAATTATCCAGACAGAGCGATAAGATGAAAAAGTAATTTTAAAAAGAGACGACATCTTAAGGAACTTCTGGGATAGCATCAAGAAGAGGAAATTCGCATTATAAGGATCCAAGAAGGAGAGAAAGGGCCAGAAAAAAAAAATTGAAAAAAAAAAAATGACTGTAAACTTTCTCACTTTGGGGAAGGAAATAGACATACAGGTCCAGGAAGTCCAGGGAGTTCCAAGTAAACCCAAATAAGACCATGACAACTTATTACATATAAGAGTATAAATACAAGAGAAATCACATAAGGATATTAGCAGATTTTTCAGGAGAAACTTAACAGAACAAAAGGGAATGGCATGACATATTCAAAGAAATGACAGAAAAAAAATTTTTTTCAACCAAAAATTCTCTGCCTAGAAAGGTTATAATTGAGAATTGAAGGAGAGAATAAAAGTTTTATAGATAAGTAAAATCTAAAAGAATTCAGCATGATTAAAACAGGTTTACAAGAAACTTTAAAGATACTGCTCCAAGCTAAAAAGAAAAGGTGCTAGTTGATAATAAGAAAACTTACAAAAATAAAAATTTTACCTAAAATATAAATATATTAACAAAGGTAATGGATCAAACTTTTATAAAGCAAGTATGAAGCCTAAAACACAAAAGTAGTAAAATTAACTGAAATTAAAATAATTTAGGGATGCATAACATATATATATATATATATTTAAAACATCATAAAAATGTAAAATATACATAGAGTAAAAATGCAAAGTCTGGGAATGTGTTCAAAGTTTCTGTCAACTTAAAAGAGACTGACATATATGTAGGATATTATATGTGAACCTCATAGTAACCACACATAAAAAAATAGTAAAATACAAAAAGAAAATGAGAAGGGAAATTAAGCACAACAATAAAGCTAGTCAGAAAACCATAAAAGAAGAAAGATAAGACAAAAGAAACAGAGAGGAGCTACAAAAACAACCAGACACAATTAACATAATGAGAATAAGTACATATGTATTAATAATTACTATAAATGAAAATGTATTTAAGTTGCTAATCAAAAGACATTGAATGGCTGAATGGATTAAAAAAGCAAGAAACTCAATTCAGAAAAAAGGATACACACATGGTAACTGTGAAAGGAGAGAAAAGAGACATACCATGCAAAATGGAAATGAATGAAAACTTGTGTAGTTATACTCATATCAGATAAAATAGATTTTCATGCAAGGACTGTAATAAAAGACAAAGAAGGGTACCACATAATGATAAAGAGGTCACTCCAACAAGAAGATATCATATTTATAAATGCATATACACTCAATATAGGGACACCACAATATAAAAAGTAAATATTAATGAACCTAAAGAGAGAAATTCAAAGCAATAAAATAAGAGTAAAGGACTTAACACGCCACATACAGCAATGGATAGATTATCCAGACACAAAATCAATACAGAAACATCAGCTTTAAACAGCATATTAGACTAGATAGATAGACTATATATATATATATATACATATATATACTCCATCCAAAAATAACAGAGTACATATTCATCTCAAGTGCACATGGAATATTTTCCAGGATAAATCACATGTTAAACCACAAAGCAAACCTCAATAAATTCAAGAATGCCTGAAATATCTCAAGCACCTTTTCCAACCATAGTGTTATGAAACTCAAAATCAATAATAAGAAAAAAAAAATGAGAAAGAAATACAAAATATGGAGATTGTTGATTTGCATTAAAAAATATGGTACTGAAAAATCAAAGGGTAAATAAAGAAATCAAAGAAGAACATTTAAAAATACCTATAGAGAAATGAAAACAGAAATATAACATACTAAAATCTATGGGGTGTGGCAAAAGCAATTCTAAGAGGGAAGTTCATAGTAAGACAGGCCTATTTTAAGAAACAAGAAAAATCTGAAACAATCTAATTGTAAACCTAAGGAAATTTGAAAAAGAAAAATGAATTCCAATGTTAATGAAAGGAAAGAAGTAAGATCAGAGCCTAAAAGTAAAAATTAAAATTAAATTAAATTTTAAAAAGTGATTAACAAGACACTTTCTTGCTGTTGTTATTTAGTCACTAAGTCATGAACAATTCTTATGCAACCTCATGGACTGTAGCCCACTAGGCTTCACTGTCCATGAGATTTCCGAGGCAAGAATACGGGAGTGGGTGGCTATATTGTTTTTAAAGCAACCTTCCTGACCCAGGAATTGAACTCACGTCTTCTGCTTGGCTGGCAGATTCTTTACCACTGAGCCACCAGGGGAGCACAAAAAGGAAATAGAAATATCAATAAAATTAAAAGCTGACTCACTGAGAAGATATACAAAATATACAAGTCTTTAGCTAGCCTAGCTAAGACAAAAAGGTGAGAGGGCTCAAATAGAAATGGGAAGTTCCAACTGATATTACAGAGAAACAAAGGATCATAAGAAAATTCTAGGAACAATTGTACATCAATAAATTAGACAACATGAAACAAACAGAGAAATCTTGTAAATATAAAATCCATAAAGAAATACAAATCTTCAATAAATTAATTACTAATAGGGAAATTAAATCATTAATCAAAAGTATCTCAACAAAAAAAGAAAGTCCAAGACCAAAGGGTCTCACTTTTTAATTCTTCCAAATATTTAAGATTTAATACCTATCCTTAAACTCCTCCAGGATATTAAAGAGGAGTGACCCCTTCCAAACTCATTGTATAAGGAAAGCATAACACTGATACCAAAACCAGACAAGGACATCACGAATGAAGAAAACTACAGGCCAATATCCTTGATGAACACATACAAAAATGATCAATAAAATATTAGTAAATAATATCCATGGAGATTGGTTGAAGACAGCAGAGCAGAAGGATGTGCACTCACTTCCTCATGTGAGAGTAACAAAATCAAAATGAATTGTTTAATAACCATCCAGGAAGATGATGGAGCCCACCAAAAAAGATCTCCCATGTGCAAAGACCAATGGAAGCCACAATGAGATAGTAGGAGGGGCACAATCACAATAAAATCAAATCACATACACACTGGGCAGGCAACACACAAACTAGAGCACAATTTACCACAGAAGATCTCCTATTGTTATGAAGGTTCTGAGACCTACATCAGTCTTCCTGGCTTGAGATATGGCAAAGGGACCAGATTCCAAAGGGAATCTGACTTTGAAGGCCAGTGAAACTGAATTATAGGATTTCCACAGGATTAGGGGAAACAGAAACCAGAGATCAAATTGCCAACATCCGGTGGATCATCAAGAGTTCCAGAAAAACATCTACTTCTGCTTTACTGACTATGCCAAAGCCTTTGAATATGTGGATCACCACAGACTGTGGAAAATTCTGAAAGAGATGGGAATACCAGACCACATGACCTGTCCCTTGAGAAATCTGTATGTAGGTCAAGAAGCAACAGTTAGAACTGGACATGGAACAACAGACTGGTTCCTAATAGGGAAAGGAGTACATCAAGGCTGTATATTGTCACTCTGCTTATTTAACTTATATGCAGAGTATATCAGGAGAAATGCTGGGCTGTTTGAAGCACAAGCTGGAATCAAGATTGCAGGGAGAAATAGCAATAACCTCAGATATGCAGATGACACCACTCTTATGGCAGAAAGCAAAGAACTAAGAAGCCTCTTGATGAAAGTGAAAGAGGAAAGTGAAAAAGTTGGCTTAAAATTCAACATTCAGAAAACTAAGATCATGGCATCTGGTCCCATCACTTCATGTCAAGTAGGTGGGGAAACAATGGAAACAGTGAGACAATTTATTTTGGGAGGCTCCAAAATCTTAGCAGATGGTGACTACAGCCATGAAATTAAAAGATGCTAGCTCCTTAGAAGAAAAGTTATGACCAAACTCAGTTCAGTTCAGTTCAGTTGCTCTGTCATGTCAGACTCTTTGAGACCCCATGGACTGCAGCACATCAGTCCTCCCTGTTCATCACCAACTTCCGGAATACACTCAACCTTATGTCCATTGAGTCAGTGATGCCATCCAATCATCTCTTCCTCTGTCATCCACTTCTCCCGCCTTCAATCTTTCCCAGCATCAGGGTCTTTTTAAATGAGTCACTTCTTCACATCAAATGTCCAAAGTATTGGAGTTTCAGCTTCAGCATCAGTCTTTCCAATGAATATTCAGGACTGATTTCCTTTAAGAGGGACTGGTTTGATCTCCTTGCAGTTCAAGGGAATCTCAGAAGTTTTCTCCAACACCACAGTTCAAGAGTGTCAATTCTTTGGCGCTCAGCTTTCTTTATAGTCCAACTCTCACATCCATACATGACTACTGGAAAAATCATAGCCTTGACTAGACCGACATTTGTATAGAAAGTAATGTCTCTGCTTTTGAATACGCTATCTAGGTTGGTCATAACTTTCCTTCCAAGGAGGAAGTGACTTTTAATTTCATGGCTGCAGTCACCATCTGCAGTGATTTTGGAGCCCCCCAAAATAAAGTCTGACACTGTTTCCACTGTTTCCCCATTTATTTGCCATGAAGTGATGAGACCAGTTACCAGGATCTTAGCTTTCTTAATGTTGAGCTTTTAGGCAATATTTTTGCTCTCCTCTTTCACTTTCATCAAGAGGCTCTTTAGTTCTTCTTCACTTTCCACCATAAGGGTCGTGTCATCTGCATATCTGAGGTTATTGATATTTCTCCCTGCAATCTTGATTCCAGCTTGTGCTTCATCCAGCCCAGCATTTCTCCTGATATACTCTGCATATAAATTAAATAAGCAGGGTGACAATATACAGCCTTGTGTACTCCTTTCCCTATTTGGAACCAGTCTGCTGTTTCATGTCCAATTCTAACTGTAGCTTCTTGACCTGTATACAGATTTCTCAGGAGGCAGGTCAGGTGGTCTGTTATTCCCATCTCTTGAAGAATTTTCCACAGTTTTTTGTGATCCACACAGTCAAAGGCTTTGGCATAGCTAGTAATGCAGAAATAGATTTTTTTTTTTTTTCTGGAACTCTCTCACTTTTTCAGTGATCCAACAGATGTTGGCAATTTGGTCTCTGGTTCCTCCACTTTTTCTAAATCCAGCTTGTGCATCTGAGAGTTCACAGTTCACGTACTGTTGAAGCCTGGCTTGGAGAATTTTGGGCATTACCTTACTAGTGTGTGAGATGAGTTCAATTGTGCTGTAGTTTGAGCATTCTTTGGCATTGTCTTTCTGTCATATGCAATGAAATCACAATCATTATCAATGGTATTTTTCACATAACTAGAACAAAAAAAAGGGATTAAAATTTGTGTTGGACACAAAAGGCCGTAAATAAACAAATCAATCCTTAGAAATAAAAATGAAACTGGAAGTATCAGGATTCCTGCTTTGGACTTCTCTAGAAAGCTACAGTTTACAGTACAGGCACATAAACAGAAATATATATAAATGGACCAGGATAGAAAGCACAGAAAAAAACCAGGCATATTAAATTAATCTGTGACAAAGGAGGCAGACTACACATTGTTGGAAAGACAATCTCTTCAGTAAATGATGCCGGGAAAATTGGACAACTCCTGGTGGCTAAGACGGTAAAGCGTCTGCCTACAATGTGGGAAACCCGGGTTCAGTCTCTGGGTTGGGAAGATCTCCTGGAGAAGGAAATGGTAACCCACTCCAGTATTCTTGCCTGGAAAATCCCATGGAAGGAGAAGCCTGGTAGGCTACAGTCCATGGGGTCACAAAGAGTTGGACACAACTGAGCGACTTCACTTTCACCCTCATATGTTTAAAAAATGAAATTCAGTTATTCTTATCAGCATACATAAAGATAAGCTCAAAATGGATTAAATATCTAAGTGTGAAATCAGATACTATAAAGCTCCTGGAGGAAAATAAAGCCAGAACACCATATGACATGAATCGATGTGATATCTTTCTTGATATGCCTCCCAGAACACTGGAAATAAAAACAAAAATAAATAAATATGACCTAGTTAAACTCAAACATTTTGCACAGTAAAGAAATGGTAAGCAAAACCAAAAGACAACCTACAGTATGGAAGAAAATATTTGCAAACAATGTGGCAAATAAGGGATTAGTCTCCAAAATTTACAAACAACACATGAGGCCCAACTACATCAAAATAAAAAATCCAGTCAAAAATGGGCAGAAGACCTAAATGGACATTTCTCCAAAGACCACATTCAGATGGCCAAGAGTCACATGAAAGGGTGTTCAACATTGCTAATTATTAGAAAAATGCAATTCAAATCTACAAGGAGATATTACCTCACACCAGTCAAAATGGATGGGAGAAGGCAATGGCACCCTACTCCAGTGCTCTTGCCTGGAAAATCCCATGGACGGAGGAGCCTGTAGGCTGTAGTCCATGGGGTCCCGAAGAGTTGGACACGACTGAGCGACTTCACTTTCACTTTTCACTTTCATGCATTGGAGAAGGAAATGGCAACCCACTCCAGTGTTCTTGCCTGGAGAACCCCAGGGACGGGGGAGCCTGGTGGGCTCCCGTCTATGGGGTCGCACAGAGTTGGACATGACTGAAGCAGCTTAGCAGCAGCAGCAGCAACAGCAGCAGTCAAAATGGATATCATAAAAAAAATCTATAAACAAATTATCGAGAAAGTGTAGAGGAAAGGGAACCATCCTACAGTGTTTGTGGGACTGTAAATTGTTACAGCCATTATATGGAGAACACTATGACGGTTCTTTAAAAAACTAAAAATAGTGCTACCATATGACCTTGCAGTCACACTCCTGGGCATATACCCAGAGAAAAATATGATCTGGAAGGACACATGCAGCCCAATGGTCATTGCAGAACTGATTGCAATAGTCAAGGCACAGAAGCAACCTAAATGTCTATCAAGAGGAATGGATAAAGAAAATGTTGTACATATCCACATTGAAATATCACTCAGCCATTAAAAATAATGAAATAATTTCATTTGCATCAACATGGATGGACCTAGAGGTTGTCATACTGAGTGAAATAAGTCAGATAGAGAAGGATAAATACTGTATGAGATCCCTTATATGCAGAATATAAAAATATATGATACAGAGGGAACAAGATGGCAGAAGAGTATGTGGATGTGAAGTACATCTCTCTCCACAGATACAGCAGGAGTACAGCTTCAGACACAGAAGTGCATGCAAAACTTCAGCTGAGAGCAGACAGGAGTACCTGACTAGAGGAAAAGAATATATAGAACCACACAAAACTCGGTAGGATGAAGGAACAGGGCAATTGTCTGAGTCAGAGGAGAAACATTTAAGGCTGAGAGTGAAACAGCTGATCTGTGGCAGCCTAAATAAAATGAGAATCAGACAGTCCTTGCTGCAGTCACCCCAGACAAGGATGAGGGTCCCATGGAAGACACAGTGTCTGGGAGCTGGAGTTTGGGGAAAGTGAACCAATTCCAGGGTGAGGGTTGATGTTGACTGTGGAGAGACAGATCTAAGGGAGGTGAGGGAGAAGATTGTTATTGGAAATGCCTGTGGAGGAAAGCAGGGCAGCCATGGAAGAAAGGCAATACTGCTGAGTCAGGCATATGGGGTAGAGCCATTACCATAGCCTCTCTCTCCCCACACAACAACATCAACAGTTGAACAATAGAGAGTCTAGTCCATCAAATGCCTGACACACTGAACTACAGAGCAGGACCCCACCCAGGGTGTTCCTTTAAGTGACTGACACGCTGATCTGCAAAGTAGGACCCCAGCCAGGGAGAGCCCTCTATGTGCCCGCTGAGCTGAACAACAGAAAAGGACCCCAGGCAAGGGAGCCCTCTAAGTGCCTGAATGGATGGAGCTATGAAGAAAGACTGGCCAAAAAGGCCTTCTGATCACCAGCTACAAGAGGCTCAAAAAAAAGACTTTGATAGGACCATAACTCCTTTGGCAGAGGCAGTCCATGTCCCTGCACGCTTGGTGCCAGCAAGGGGCCCCGTAAGCCAAGCAGCTGTGACACCATCACGCTCAATTCTCACTGGGGCAGTGCTGCCACAGGCAAAAGAAGTCTTGTGTCTATGTGTGCAGGGTGGCTCAGTAGTGTCTGACACTTTGCAACCCTGTAGACTGTGGCCTGCAAGCCTTCTCTGTCAGGGACGGGGGTTTTCAGGCAAGAATACTGGAGTGTATTGGCCAATACTGGTTGCCAAACACTTCTACAGCACTATATTTCCTACTGCCCTAGCCTCCAACTCCCCTGAGTATCTGGTGCTGCCAGAACCCCTGCATCTCAACCAGCTGCACCACCTCCACACCTGGTCCTCACAGGGGCAAATCCAAGTCCTCCAGGGCAGCCTCAGGAGCAAACACTAGTGGATGACTCCATGGAGAGGTGGAAATAAAACCACAATTCAAACCCAGGGGCAGTGTGGCTAAGGAAGAAGACTGAAAACCTTCCCACCAACTGTAAAAGCTGCAGATTAAATCCACACAGTCAAGTAGGCAAATTCTGTGTCTATGGAATATATAAAATGTCGTTGAGAGCTCCCACAAAAGAAAACACACCAGTTCTGATAGCTGTGGACATTGGAGGCAAGAAAACATAGGAGTAGGACCAGATTAGAATCTGAGCTGCTCCCAAAGCAGGTCTAGAAATCAGCACAATGCTAGAGAGCATCCGAGGGAGGTGAAATGGACTGTGACTCTCAGCGAGGGAAAGGATTCTGACAGCAGTGACACAAGAAAAATATTTGCTATTCTTATCTTTTGACTTGCTCTTTATATTCTTTGGATATTTTTTCTCCCCCCCCTTCATTGTAGTTTTCAATTTTATTGTCACTATGAAATCTAATTAAGCTTTTGAGCTTTTTTTATTTGTTTTTCCTCAGTCACATATTTTATTGCTGTTATAAACCTTTGCCTCTACGTTAAGCTTTTGGAATTCTGGGAGTTTTCTTTCTTTTTTTTTTTTCATCTTTTTTTTTTTTAACTTTAGTTTTTAATTTTTTAAACCTATTATTATTTTTTCAACATTTATTCCTTTGTTTGCTTTTCCTACTGTTATTTTCCCTTTGCAGGTAATCTTTAATGTATATATTTCTTCATCTACCTCTATTTAATTTTGTATAACTATTCTTTCTTTCTTTCCTTTCCTCTCAACATATTTGTTAGTTTTATTTTCATTACTTTATTCCCCAGTTGGCACCTTGCTCAAACTAACACATAGCTGCACTCATCTCACACACTAGTAAAGTAATGCTCAAAATTCTCCATGCTAGTAAAGTAATGCTCAAAATTCTCCAGGCCAGGCTTCAGCAATATGTGAACCATGAACTCCCTGATGTTCAAGCTGGTTTTAGAAAAGGCAGAGGAACCAGAGATCAAAATTTTGAGAAACCTGTATACGGTCAGGAAGCAACAGTTAGAACTGGACAAGGAACAAAAGACTGGTTCCAAAGAGGAAAAGGAGTATGTCAAGGCTGTATATTATCACCCTGCTTATTTAACTTATATGCAGAGTACATCATGAGAAACGCTGGACTGGAAGAAACACAAGCTGGGATCAAGATTGCCGGGAGAAATATCAACAACCTCAGATATGCAGATGACAACACCCTTATGGCAGAAAGTGAAGAGGAGCCAAAAAGCCTCTTGATGAAAGTGAAAGAGGAGAGTGAAAAAGTTGGCTTAACGCTCAACATTCAGAAAATAAAGATCATGGCATCTGGTCCCATCACTTCATGGGAAATAGAGGGGAAACAGTGGAAACAATGGCTGATTTTATTTTTATGGGCTCCAAAATTAATGCAGACGGTGACTGCAGCCATAAAATTAAAAAAAAAAAAACACTTACTCCTTGGAAGGAAAGTTATGACCAACCTAGATAGCATATTCAAAAGCAGAGACATTACTTTGCCAACAAAGGTCTATCTAATCAAGGCAACAGTTTTTCCAGCAGTCATGTATGGTTGTGAGAGTTGGACTGTGAAGAAAGCTGAGCACTAAAGAATTGATGCTTTTGAACTGTGGTGTTGGAGAAGACTCTTGTGGGTCCCTTGAGCTGCAAGGAGATCCAACCAGTCCATTCTAAAGGAGATCAGTTCAGTTCAGTTCAGTTCAGTTGCTCAGTTGTGTCCGACTCTTTGCGACCCCATGAATCGCAGCACACCAGGCCTCCCTGTCCATCACCAACTCCCGGAGTTCACTGAGACTCATGTCCATCGAGTCAGTGATGCCATCCAGCCATCTCATCCTCGGTTGTCCCCTTCTCCTCCTGCCCCCAATCCCTCCCAGCATCAAAGTCTTTTCCAATGAGTCAACTCTTCGCATGAGGTGGCCAAACTACTGGAGCTTCAGCTTTAGCATCATTCCTTCCAAAGAAATCCCAGGGTTGATCTCCTTCACAATGGACTGGTTGGATCTCCTTGCAGTCCAAGGGACTCTCAAGAGTCTTATACAACACCACAGTTCAAAAGCATCAGTTTTTCGGTGCTCAGCCTTCTTCACAGTCCAACTCTCACATCCATACATGACCACAGGAAAAACCATAGCCTTGACTAGACTCACTTTAGTCGGCAAAGTAATGCCTCTGCTTTTGAATATACTATCTATGTTGGTCATAACTTTTCTTCCAAGGAGTAAGTGTCTTTTAATTTCATGGCTTCAGTCACCATCTGCAGTGATTTTGGAGCCCCCCAAAATAAAGTCTGACACCGTTTCCACTGTTTCCCCATCTACTTCCCATGAAGTGATGGGACCAGATGCCATGATCTTTATTTTCTGAATGTTGAGCGTTAAGCCAACTTTTTCCCTCTCCACTTTCACTTTCATCAAGAGGCTTTTTAGCTCCTCTTCACTTTCTGCCATAAGGGTGGTGTCATCTGCATATCTCAGGTTATTGATATTTCTCCCGGCAATCTTGATTCCAGCTTGTGTTTCTTCCAGTCCAGCGTTTCTCATGATGTACTCTGCATATAAGTTAAATAAGCAGAGTGACAATATACAGCCTTGATGTACTCCTTTTCCTATTTGGAACCAGTCTGTTGTTCCATGTCCAGTTCTAATTGTTGCTTCCTGACCTGCATACAGATTTTTCAAGAGGCAGGCCAGGTGGTCTGGTATTCCCATCTCTTTCAGAATTTTCCACAGTTTATTGTGAGCCACACAGTCAAAGGCTTTGGCATAGTCAATAAAGCAGAAATAGATGTTTTTCTGGACCTCTCTTGCTTTTTCCATGATCCAGCGGATGTTGGCAATTTGATCTCTGGTTCCTCTGCCTTTTCTAAAACCAGCTTGAACATCAGGGAGTTCACGGTTCACGTATTGCTGAAGCCTGGCTTGGAGAATTTTAAGCATTACTTTACTAGCATTTGAGATGAGTGCAATTGTGTGGTAGTTTGAGCATTCTTTGGCATTGCCTTTCTTTGGAATTTGAATGAAAACTGACCTTTTCCAGTCCTGTGGTCACTGCTGAGTTTTCTAAATGTGCTGGCATATGGAGTGCAGCACTTTCACAGCATCATCTTTCAGGATTTGAAATAGCTCAACTGGAATGCCATCCCCTCCACTAGCTTTGTTCGTAGTGATGCTTTGTAAGGCCCACTTGACTTCACATTCCAAGATGTCTGGCTCTAGATTAGTGATCACTTCATCATGATTATCTGGGTCATGAAGATGTTTTTTGTACAGTTCTTCTGTGTATTCTTGCCACCTCTTGTTAATATCTTCTGCTTCTATTAGGTCCATACCATTTCTGTCCTTTATCGAGCCCATCTTTGCATGAAATATTCCCTTGGTATCTCTAATTTTCTTTAAGAAATCTCTAGTCTTTCCCATTCTGTTGTTTTCCTCTATTTCTTTGCATTGATCTCTGAAGAAGTGTTCATTGGAAGGAGTGATGCTAAAGCTGAAATTTCAATACTTTGGCCACCTTATGTGAAGAGTTGACTCCTTGGAAAGGAATCTGATGCTGGGAGGAGTTGGGGGCTGGAGGAGAAGGGGACAACAGAGGATGAGATGACTAGATGGCATCACCAACTAGATGGGCGTGAGTTTGCATGATCTCCGGGAGTTGGTGATGGGCAGGGAGGCCTGGCATGCTGCAATTAATGGGGTCGCAAGGAGTTGGACACGTTTGAGTGACTGAACTGAACTGGCACCTTGTTCTAGTTTTGTTTTCCAGTTTGTGCTTTAATTAATTTTGTTCTGGTATATATAATTTTTGTTTCCTCTGTTCACTGGGTCAACCTATTTTACTTTATTTTTGTTGAACTGTTTTGATTTTGCTTATGGGTGTATATGTATATATTTAGCCACACTTTTTATTGTTGCTATAAACCTGTGCCTCTACATTGGTCTTTTGCAGTTCTGTGGAGTTTTTCTTTTCTTTACCTTTTTCTTTCTTCTTCCTTTGGTTCTTTTCATTTCTTTTCTCTTTTTTTTACAATTTTAATTGTCAATTTTTTAAAAAGTGATTATATTTCTTGACGTTTATTCTTTGCCTTTCCCATTGTTATTTTCACTGTTTTTGATCTTTAATGTATATAAATCTTCTTCAGTTACCTCTATTTAACTTTGCATATCTATTCTTTTTTTCCTTTCTTTCTTTCTTTTCCTCTGAACATATTTGTTAGTTTTGTTTTCATTGCTTAATTGCTCACTTGGCACCTTGCTTTTTATTTTTTTCCAGTTTGTGCTTTAGTTAGTTTTGTTCTTAACTGGTAAATATAATGTTTGGTTTCCTTTGTTTGCTGGCTCAATTAACTGTACTTTAATTTTGTTGGACTGCTTTCATTTTGTACATGGGTATGTATTCCATTATTTTAATTATTATTTGCCTGATTTTGTAACTGCCATTTTTCTGGGATTCATCTTTTGTTTCTCGTTTTTGGATATTTGTATTAGTCTTCTTTCCTGACCAGAGATCAAACATTGAGCCTTTTGTGTGGGAGCACTGATTCCAAGACCCTAGACTACCAGAGAAATAACCCTGCTGCTGCTGCTGCTAAGTCGTTTCAATCGTGTCTGACCCTGTGCGACCCCATAGACGGCAGCCCTCCAGGCTCCCCCGTCCCTGGGATTCTCCAGGCAAGAACACTGGAGTGGGTTGCCATTTCCTTCTCCAATGCGTGAAAGTGAAAAGTGAAAGTGAAGTCGCTTAGTCATGTCCAACTCTTAGCGACCCCATGGACTGCAGCCTACAGGCTCCTCCGTCCATGGGATTTTCTAGGCAAGAGTACTGGAGTGGGATGTCATTGCCTTCTCCCTAGGGAATATCAAATAGTGAGAACTCACACAAAGGAAACCACTTGAATACAAAACCCAACATCACCCAACCACCAGTACCACCCTGTGTGGGAAGCCTCATCTAAACAACAAACCAAACAAAAATACAAATCCAATCATCAGCAGACAAGATTACCACCACACTCAGCTTGGCCCATCAAAGGAAAAGCAAACAAACAAACCTCATCATAATTCTCACCCTATACAAGTTTGGAGAAGGCAATGGCAACCCACTCCAGTACTCTTGCCTGGAAAATCCCATGGACAGAGAACCAGTGGACCAACCTTAGGAGGGCAGAAGCCAAAAGGAAGAAAAAATTCAGCCTTAAACTCTGGAAAAAGGAGATCTCAAACACAATAAGTTAAAAAAAAATACAGTATAATGAAAAGGCAGAGAAATATTGCACAAATGAAGGAACAAATTAGAAACACAGAAGTCCAAATAAATGAAGAGTCAATAGGCAAACTACCTGAAAAACAATTCCAAATAATGATAGCAAAGATGATCTGAAACCTTGAAAACAAAATGGAGAAAATGCAAGAATCAATTAACAAAGACCTAGAAGAATTAAAGAATAAACATACAGAGAAAACACGATTACTAAAATTAAAAATACTCTAGAAGGAATCAAGAGCAGAATATCTGAAGCAGAAGTATAAATCAGTGAGCTGGAAGAAAAATGGTGGAAATAACTTCTGAAGAGCAGAATAAAGTAAAAGGAATGAAAAGAACCGAGGATAGTCTCAGAGACCTCTGGGACAATATCAAACACACCAACATTCAAATAATAGGGGTCCCGGAAGAAAAAGAGAAAAAGAAAGGGTATGAGAAATTTTTTGAAGAGATTATAGTTGAAACTTTCCTCAACATGGAAAAAAAAAATACCCAATCAAGTCCAAGAAGCACAGAGTCTCATACAGGATAAATCCAAGGAGAAACATGCCAAGACACATATTAATCAAACTAAAAAAGACTAAACACAAAGAAAGACTATTAAAAGCAACAAGGGAGAAGTAACAAGTAACATACAAGGGAAATCCCGTATGCTTAAACAGCTGACCTTTCAGCTGAAACTCTTACCAGAAGGGAATGGCAGAATGTATTTAAAGTACTGAAAGGGAAAAATGTATAACCAAGATTATAGTACCCGACAAGAATTTCATTCAACATTGATGCAGAAATAAAAAAAGCTTTTCAATCAAAAGTTAAGAGAATTCAGTACCACCAAGCCAGCTTTACAGAAATGTTAAAAGGACTTATATACTCAAGAAATACAAGAGAAGAAAAAAAGATCTACAAAATCAACCATAAACAATTAAGAAAATGGCAATGGGAACATATATATCAACAATTATTTTAAATGCAAATGGATTCGATGCTCCAACCAAAAGACAGGCACTGGCTGAATGGATACAAGACCCATAAATATGCTGTCTACAAGAAACCCACTTCAGAACTAAAGACACACGGACTGAAAGTGAGAGATTGTAAAAATATATTCCATGCAAATGGGAAGCTAAAGAAAGCTGGGGTAGCAATCCTCATATCAGACAAAATAGACCTTAAAATAAAAACGATTATTAGAGATAAGAGAGGACACTACATAATGATCGAGGGATCAATCCAAGAGGAAGACAATTGCAAATACCTATGCACCCAACATAGAAGCACCTCAATACAAAAGCCAAACACTAACAGACCTAAAAGGAGAAACTGACAGTAAAACAGTCATAGTAGGAGACTTTAACACCCCACTCACACCAATGGACAGATCATCAAAACAAGAAACTAATAAGGAAACAGAAGTCTTAAATGATACATTAGATGAGAAGGATCTCATTGATATCTTCTGGACATTCCATCTAAATGCAGAAAAGTACACCTTTTTTTCAAGTGCACATGGAACATTCTGAAAATAGATCACATCTTGGGTCACAAATCAAACCTCAGTAAATTTAAGAAAATGGAAATAATATCAAGCGTCTTCTTTGACCACAATGCTATGAGACTAGATATCAAGAAAAATACTGTAAGAAAAACAAACACATGGAGACTAAACATCATGTTTCTAAAAAACCAACAGGTTACTGAAGAAATCAAAAGGGAAATCAGAAAATTTCTAGAAACAAATGACAATGAAAACATAACAACTCCATATCTATGGGATGTGCAAAACCAGTCCTAAGAGGGAAGTTTATAGCAATACAATCCTAACTCAAGAAACAAGAAAAACATCGAGTAAACAACCTAACATTACACCTTAAACAACTGAAAAAAAGAACAACAACAAAACCCAAAATTAGTAGAAGGAAAGCAATCATAAAGATACAAACAGAAATAAATGAAAAATAAATGAAAGAAACAATAGTAAAGATTAATAAAACTAAAAGCTGGTTCTTGGAGAAGATAAAATTGACAAACCTTTTGCCAGACTCATCAAGGAAACAAGAGAGAAGAATCAAATCAGCAAAATTAGAAATGAAAAAGGAGCAGTTACAACAGAAAATGCAGAAATACAAATGATTATAAAGGACTATTATGAACAACTATATGGCAATAAAATGAATAACCTGGAAGAAATGGACAGATTTATAGAAAAGTTCAATCTTCCAAGACTGGACCAGGAAGTAATAGAAACTATGAACAACTCAATTACAAGCATTGAAGCTGTGATAAAAAATCTCCTCAAAAACAAAATCCCAGGACCAGATGGCTTCACAGGAGAATTCTATCAAACATTTAGAGAAGAGCTAATGCATATGCTTTTAAACTCTTTCCAAAAATTGCAGAGGAAGGAACACTTCCAAACTCATTCTATGAGGCCACCATTACCCTGATACCAAAACCAGACAAAGGAAACACAAACAACAAAAAAATAAAACTACAGGCCAATACCACTGATGAACATAGATGCAAAAATACTGAACAAAATTTTAGGAAACAGAATTCAGTCACACATTCAAAAACTCATATACCATGATCAAATTGTGTTTATTCCAGGGATGCAAGTATTCTTCAATATACACAGATCAATCAATGTGATACACCATATTAAAAAATTGAAATATAAAACCCATATGATCATCTCAATAGATGCAGAAAAAGCCTTTGACAAAATTCAGCACCCATTAATGATTAAAACTCTTTTAAAAAATGGGCATAGAAGGAACCTATCTCAACATAGTAAAGTCCATATATGATAAGCCGACAGCAAACCTTATTCTCAATGGTGAAAAACTGAAATCGTTCCCACTAAGATCAGGAACAAGACAAGGGTGTCCACTTTCTAAACTATTCAACATAGTACTGGAAATCCTAGCCAGAGCAATCATAGAAGAAAAAGAAAATGAAAGGAATCCAGATTGGAAATGAAGAAAAGCTCTCACTGTTTACAGATGACATGATATGGTACATAGAAAACCCTAAAGATAGTATCAGAAAATTAGTAGAACTAATCAGTGAGTTTAGCAAAGTTGCAGGACATAAAATCAATACACAGAAATCACTCCCATTTCATTCTACTAACAATGAAAAATGAGAAAGAGCAATTAAGGAATCAATCCCATTCACCATTACAACAAAAAGAGTTAAATATCTAGGAATAAACTTACCTCAGGAGACAAAAGAACTGTACACAGAAAAGTATAAAACACTAAGGAAAGAAATCAAAGACAACATAAACAGATGGAGAGATATTCAATGTTCCTTAGTATGAAGGATTGATATTGTGAAAATGACTATACTACCAAATGCAATCTACAGATTCAATGTGATGCCTATCAAATTACCAATATCATTTTTCACAGAACAAGAATAAAAAATTTCACAATTCATGTGGAAACACAAAAGACCCCATATAGCCAAAGCAGTCCTGAGAAAGAAGAATGGAGCTGAAGGAATCAACCTTCCTGACTTCAGATTATACTAAAAAGTTACAGTCATCAAGACAGTATAGTACTGGCACAAAACAGAATTATAGACCAATGGAACAAAATAGAAAGCCCAGAAACAAACCCATGCACCTATGGGTACGTTATTTTTGACAAGGGAAGAAAGAATATACAGTGGGGCAAAGAAAGCTTCTTCAATAAGTGGTGCTGAGAAAACTGGACAACTATCTGTAAAAGAATGAAGCAGAAAACTTCCTAATACCATACACAAAGATAAACTCAAAATGGATTAAAGATCTTAATGTAAGACCATAAACTATAAAATTCTTAGAGGAAAACAGGGGCAGAACACTCGATGACATAAATCAAAGCAAGATCCTCTATGACCCGCCTCCTAGAGTAATGGAAATAAAAACAAAAGTAAACAAGTAGGACCTGATTAAACTCAAAAGTTTTTGCACAGCAAAGGAAACTATAAGCAATATGAACAGACAACCCTCAGGATGGGAGAAAATAATATCAAGTGAAACAGCTAACAAAGTAATAATTTCAAAAATATACAAGCAGCTAATAAAATTCAAAGCTGGAAAAATAAACAACCCAATCAAAAAGTGGGGAAAAGACCTAAACAGACATTTCTCCAAAGAAAACATACAGATGGCCAAAAAACACATGAAAAGATGCTCAAAATCGTTCATCATTAGAGAAATGCAAGTTAAACTACAAGGAGATATCACCTCGAACTGGTTAGACTAGCCATCATCAAAGTCTACAAACAATGAATGCTAGAGAAGGTATGGAGAAAAGGGAGTGTTCTTGCACTGTTTGGGGGAATGGAAATTGATACATCCACTATGGAAGATGGTACAGAGATTCCTTAAAAAACGAGGAATAACCACCATATGACCCAGCAATCCCACTCCTAGGCATATACTGTGAGGAAACCAAAATTGAAAAAGAAACATGTATCCAATTGTTCATTGCAGCACTACTTACAATAGCTAAACACGGAGGCAACCTAGATGTCCATCAGCAATGAATGGATAAAGAAGTTGTGGTATATATGCACAATGAAACACTACTCAGCCACAAAAAGGAACACACTGGAGTCAGTTCTGATGAGGTGGATGAACCTAGAACCTATTATACAGAGTGAAGTGTGTCAGAAAGAGAAAGATAACTATTGTTTTCTAACTCATGTATATGGAATCTAGAAAAATGGTGCTGAAGAATTTATTTATAGAACATCCATGGAGAAACAGACATAAAGAATAGACTTATGGATATAGGGAGTGGGAAAGTGAGGGTGAGATGTATGGAAAGAATAACATGGAAACTTACATTACCATATGTAAAATAGATAGCCAAGAGAAATTTGCTCTATGGGTCAGCAAACTTGAACAGGGGCTATGTATCAATCTAGAGGGTTGTAATGGGTAGGGAGATGGGTCAGTCTGTTCAGTCACTTAGTCATGTCCGACTCTGTGACCCCATGGACTGCAGCACGCCAGGCTTCCTGTCCATCACCAGCTCCTGGAATTTAATCAAACTCATGTCCATTGAGTTGGTAATGCCATCCAACCATCTCATCCTCTGTTGTCCCCTTCTAGTCCCACCTTCAATCTTTCCCATCATCAGGGTGTTTTCAAATGAGTCCATTCTTTGCATCAGGTGACCAAAGTATTGGAGTCTGAGCTTTAGCATCAGTCCTTCTAATGAATATTCAGGACTGATTTCCTTTAGGATAGACTGGCTGGATCTCCTTGCTGTCCAAGGGACTCTCAAGAGTCTTATCCAACACCACAGTTAAACAGCATCAATTCTTTGGTGCTCAGCTTTCTTTATAGTCCATCCAACTCTCACATCCATACATGACTACTGGAAAAACCATAGTTTTGACTAGATGGACTTTTGTTGGCAAAGTAATGTCTCTTCTCTTTAATATCCTGTCTAGGGAGATGGGATGGAGGTTCAAAATGAAGGGGATACATGTATACCTATGACTAATTCATGTTGAGATTTGTCAGAAAACAACAAAATTCTGTAAAGCAATTATCTTTCAATAAAAAAGTAAATTTAAAAAATAAAAAGAACAGTAGAAGAAAAAAAAAGAAATGATACAAATAAACTTATAAAACGGAAAAAGACTCACAGACTTAGAGGACAAACTTACAGTTGCTGGGGAGAAAGAGTATGGAAAAGGATAGATAGGGAGTTTGGGATGGTTGTGTACACACTCCTATATTTAAAATGGATAATCAAACCTGATGCTAAGAGCTGATTCATTGGCAAAGACCCTGATATGGGAAAGACTGAGGGCAGGAGGAGAGGGGGGCAACAGGGATGAAATGGTTGGATGACATTATAGACTCAATGGACATGAGTTTGAGAAAACTCTAGGAGATAGTGAAGGACAAGGAAGCCTGGTGTGCGGCAGTCCATGGGGGTCAGAAAGAGTCAGACACGATTTAACAACTGAACAACAACAAGGATCTACTGTATAACATAGGGAACTCTGATCAATATTATATAGCAAACTGTTGAGAGGCATGTTTGGGGAAGAATGGATATATGTATATAAATGACGGAATTCCTTTGCTAGCCACATGAGTCTAACACAGTATTTTTTAATCAGCTGTATTCCAATATTAAAAAGTTGGAAAAAAAAGAAAATTTAAGATGCAAGTAAATAGAAAAAGCTAAAGTAGCGCATCAAGAATAAAACTACTGGCAAGTATCTACTACTCCACAATAGTATTTTTACGCTGTGTTCTTCCTTTATAAATATAGCATTGAAATATCTACTACATGAAGACTGAAGATAATTTAAACATAACAGAAATTAGTATGTGTTTTCTCTGTGTTCTTTTGAAATAAATAACTCCAATTAAAGAAAAAATTCAATTTGAAGCTTTGTATTCCTCTTGTTTTTCATAAAATTCCATGATGTGCTTGACCAGAGAAAGAATCATAACAATAATTTCTACAATATATTAAAAGTATCACTCATCTTTGTCAAGTAAGATTTATCGCAAAGATGATGGGATTATTCAACATCTGCAAATTAAGCAACATGATACAGAACATTAACAACATGAAGGATAAAAATTATATGATCATCTCAATAGATGTAAAAATGTCATTTGATATAATTCAGCATCCATTTATAAGTATTTTTAGTGACGTGTGTATGGAGAGAACATACCTAAGCATAATGAAGATCATGTATATCAAGTCCATAATAAAAATCCTACTCAATCATCAAAAGTGTAAAACTTTTCCTCCAAGTACAAGAAGACAAGATGTCCATGGTCATTACGTCTATTGAAAGTCCTAGCCACAGCAATTAGTCACAAAAAAATAAGTAAAAGGCACTGAAATCAGAAAGGAAGAAGTAAAACTGTCACTATTTGCAGCTAACATGACATTATAGTTAGAAACCCCTAAACACTCAACAATAACAACAACAAAACTGTCAAAGCTAATAAATGAATTCAGTAAAGTTTTAGGATACAATATCAATATAGAAAAATTTAGAAAATGGCAATTGACTCCAGTATTCTTGCCTGTGAAATCCCACGGACAGAGGAGGCTGGTGGTCTACAGTCCATGGGGTTGCAAATAGTTGGACACGACTGAGCAGCTAAATCACCATCATGGGCTAATATTGGGCTATCAAAAAGAGAAATTAAGAAAACAATTTCATTTACAATTGCAGCAAAATGAATAAAATACTAAGGAATAAATGTAACCAAAGAGATGAAACACCTGTATGCTTAAAGCTATAAGACGGTGATAAAAGAAATTGTAGAAGACACCAATTTTTGGAAAGATATTCTGTGCTCATCAGTGAGAATAATCAATTTTATTAAAATCTCCACACCTCTGAAAGCAATCAACAAATCCATTGCAATCCCTATAAAAATTCCAATGGCATGTTTAACAGAATTAGAATAAATTATTCTAAAATTTATATGAAATCACAAAAGATCGTGAAGAGTCAAAAAAATTTTGAGAAAGACAAACAAACTGGATATATCATACTCCCTGATTTCAAGCTACGCTACAAGCTACAGTAATCAAAAAATAAGGTTCTGGCACAAATACAGATACATGAATTATTGTAATAGTATTAAGAGCCCAGAAATAAACCTACACTTATAGAATCAATTAATCTATGACTAAGAAGGAAAAAAATTATATACAGTGGAGAAAGATCAGTCTCTTCAATTAACTGTGTTCATAAAATTGAATAGCCACATGCAAAAGAATGAAATAAAGACACTTTTATACTACAAACAAAAATTAACTCAAAATGAATTAAAAACTTGAACGTAAGACTTGAAGCCATAAAATTCATAG
Organism: Budorcas taxicolor; assembly: GCF_023091745.1. Taxonomy (NCBI): domain Eukaryota; kingdom Metazoa; phylum Chordata; class Mammalia; order Artiodactyla; family Bovidae; genus Budorcas; species Budorcas taxicolor. Next base: position 3,070,956 of record NC_068935.1, read on the forward strand.
ATGACAACATAAACAGTAACCTCATTTGCATGTGCGTATGTGCTCATTTGCTTCAACCATATCCAACTCTTTGTGACCCTATGGACTGTAGACCACCAGGTTCCTCCATCTATGGGATTCTCCAGGCAAGAATACTGGAGTGGGTTGCAATGTCCTTCTCCAGGGGATCTTCCTGACCCAGGGGTCAAACTCACTTCTGTGGCTCCTGAATTGCAGTTGGATTCTTTACTGCTGAGCCACTGGAGAATCCCCCCTCATTTGCATTCATCTTAGCAAATGATCTTGTGGGTCTCACTTCAAAAGTAAGGAAAACAAAAGCAAGAATAATCAAATGGGACCACATCAAACTGAAGTTTCTGCACTGTGAAGAAAATCATCATCAAAATGAAAAGGCAACTTATTAATGGAAGAAAGTTGATTTGTAACTTTGGTTAATATCCAATAATATATAAAGAACCCATAGTGAAAGTGAAATAGTTAGTTGCTCAGTAGTGTACAACTCTTGCTACCCCAGGGACTATAGGCCACCAGGCTCCTCTGTTTATGGGATTTTCCAGGCAAGAATACTGGTGTGGGTTGCCATTTCCTTTTCCAGGGTATTTTCCTGACCCTGGGATCAAAATCCTATCTACCACATTGCAGGCAGATTTTTTACAATCTGAGGCACCAGGGAAGGCCCATAAAGAGCCCATAAAACTCAACAAAAATAAAAAATACCCCAATTTTAAGACAAACAGACCCCCTGGATAAACATTTTTCCAAAGGATATATACATCTAGGCAAAGACACATGAAAAGGTGTTCAATATTATTAATTATTAAGAAAATGCAAATCAAAACCAAAATGAGATGTCACCTCGCATCTGTCAGCATGACTATCACAAAGATAAGACATAAGTGTTGGTGAGAATGTGGAGTAAAAAGAACCCATATACACTGTTGGTGGCTTTGTAAATTGGTGCAGTTACTGTGGAAAATAGTATTGATATGTAGGTTTTTCAAAAAATTAAGACTTAAAAATACCATATGACCCAGCTATTGCACTTTTAGGTATTTTTCTGTAGAAAAAAAATCTAATTATAAAAGATATATGTGCCCTTATGTTCATTGCAACATTATTTATCATAGCCAATATATGAAAATAACCTAAGTGTCCATTAGTGGATGAATACAAAAGAAGATGAAGTATATGTACACAATGGTATACTACTACTTAGCCATAAAAAGGGATAAAACCTTGCCATTTGCTACAAAATGAATGGATCTAGAGGGTCATCTTAGTTTACCTGGGAGCCCAGTTGGTAAAGAATCTGCCTGCAATGCAGGAGATCACGGTTCAGTTCCTGGGTCAGGAAGATCCCGTGGAGAAGGGATAGGCTACCCACTCCAGTATTCTTGGGCTTTCCTCATGGCTCAGATGGTAAGGAATCCACCTGTAATGCAGGAGACCTGGGTTTGATCCCTGGGTTAGGATGATCTCCTGCAGAAAGGCATGGCAATGACATATTAAAAAAAAAAAAAAACTGAAATATTCAAAAAACAATAATAAGTGTAGCAAGTTAATGCTCAACTAGCTTACCCTAGATTTTGACAGAAAATTGATCTACCTAGCCAAAGGCACAGTAAGAGACTTTCCATAAAGTGAAACTTAGAGTTATAGCTCATTTAAATGTATATATGTTTCTTGATCAGATGGAAAGAGCACATAGATTGCCCATTTGATTTTTTTCAGGGGTTATATTACCACTTTTATGGCAGAAAGTGAAGAGGAACTAAAAAGCCTCTTGATGAAAGTGAAAGAGGAGAGGGAAAAAGTTGGCTTAAAGCTCAACATTCAGAAAATGAAGATCATGGCATTTGGTCCCATCACTTCATGGGAAATAGATGGGGAAACAGTGGAAACAGTCTCAGACTTTATTTTTTGGGGCTCCAAAATCACTGCAGATGGTGACTGAAGCCATGAAATTAAAAGACGCTTACTTCTGGGAAGAAAAGTTGTGACCAACCTATATAACATATTTAAAAGCAGAGACATTACTTTGCCGACTAAGGTCCGTCTAGTCAAGGCTATGGTTTTCCCTGTGGTCATGTATGGATGTGAGAGTTGGACTGTGAAGAAGGCTGAGCACTGAAGAATTGATGCTTTTGAACTGTGGTGTTGGAGAAGACTCTTGAGAGTCCCTTGGACTGCAAGGAGATCCAACCAGTCCATTGTGAAGGAGATCAACCCTGGGATTTCTTTGGAAGGAATGATGCTAAAGCTGAAACTCCAGTACTTTGGCCACCTCATGTGAAGAGTTGACTCATTGGAAAAGACTCTGATGCTGGGAGGGATTGGGGGCAGGAGGAGAAGGGGATGAGAGAGGGTGAGATGGCTGGATGGAATCACTGACTCGATGGACATGAGTCTGAGTGAACTGCGGGAGATGGTGATCGACAGGGAGGCATGGCGTGCTGCAATTCATGGGGTTGCAAAGAATCGGACACGACTGAGCCACTGAACTGAACTGAACTGAACTGATTATCAAATTAAATGTATGCAGACTCCATGCTTGAATTCAAAATATTCACTAAGGTGGATGAAAATATTGAAGTATAATTTTTATATATCTTGCGTAAAGTAGTTTTCCGCAAAGGTAAATATTTCTGAAATTGTAACAAAAATCAAGAAAATAAAACTGATATGTAGGTTGATCATCTACATGTAACTTATCAAGAATACATTTAATAGGCTATGTAAAGTCAAAGTTTGATATTCATTGTACATATATAGAATATGTTTAATTGCAATGAAATCATCAGGGAAAATTGTGTTCTACTCATTGAGTAATACAATCTTCAAGATAATGATAAAAATATCATCAAAATTCATCAAGATAGACACCAGAGAAAACAATGAAATACCTGACAAAAAATGTCAAAAATCAATATTATCAGAACTCTGAAAAGCTAGTCAAAGGTTTAAGGCAACAAAATGAATTCTGAACCAGGATAAAGTCCATTAAAACAATAGGATATTTTTGTGTAGATCACCTTATCTTTGTTCCAAAGCCCTTTCCAGTATGGTAATGGTCTTAGAAATAGCAGCCCACATGCCTACTGTGGCACCTGGTTAGAGGAAGCAGAGCAGACCTTATTCCCAAGGAAATGTGCTTATCTGTTGTGACATCTCTAGGGGTTTCCTTAAACACTGACATGAGGGGCATGTGTTTGTTCTGTTAAACACAAGAATTAAAATATGATGGAAAAACAGCTCTGTAAAGGACATTTCTATGAAACATTAAATAAAAAATGAAAAAGCCACTACCATCTGGGGCAGAAAACAACAAACAAAACAATTGAAGCAAAGGGTGAGGGAGGAGACATTTGACCATCATTTGATGAGGACTGAAGTATGTTGCAGGGTCAGAACCTTGAAAATCTCTCACATATATCATGGACTCTAGGAAGCTACATGCATGCCAAAGATAGGACACATGTTCAGAAAAGACCTGAGATACCCACAAACTTTCACATCTTAGGAAGTGAAGGTTAAGGTATAGTTGTAAACAACCTGGCTAAGAATCAAAGGAGTGCCAAAACACAAACTCAAACTACAACATCTGCAGAGTATGATGTAATATTTTTTCTTCTTTTCTGGGCTCCAAATGTGTAAGGAAATCTCTGTCAAAGTATTGCCATATCACTAAACTAAAGAAACACAGACTTTGGAGGCCATACAGTGTAAAAGAGTCTTTGCAGAACTAGTTTAGAAAAGTCACTAAAACAAACAACTATCATGCAAAGCAAATAAACAAAAAAATCCTGGGGAGTAAAATCCAGTCAACAAATATTACTAGATATGAAAAGAAACAGGAAATATGTCCCATTAAAGGGAAAAATGAAAAAGAAAATGCACGAGAAATTAACTAAAATTGTCCCCAAAAGGCAAAAGCTTTGGACTTACTAACTGATTTCAAACCAACTGTATTAAGTGGAGTGAACAAACAGTTTTTCCAGCATTTCAGGGTATGGCCAACGGTCCTACTTTGGATTCAGCCCACCCAGATAGGTAAAGAGGAGACGTACATAGATGGCCAGGAAAAAGGAAGAAAAGCAGGAGCTATGAAAAGCAGCCATGCAACACATTTAATTGCAGTTCATAGAGACCAGTTCAGCAGACAAACTCAGGAGATTTCACCACTGATGAAACCAATTGCTGGCATAGCTTCTGCAGACACTCTACAGATTTCACCAGTTTTCTCCCCATATGTATTTACCTTTGTGACTGTTAGTCACCTGGATCCTTCTAGCTCTCTGCCTGCATCATCCATCAGTTCCCTGAACCAAAACAGTAGCCATCTCAGGCCTCTGTAGCTGAACAAAGGCAGAAACCAATCTCAACCACCTTGATGTCTTCACCACCATGTCCAGGAATACCACTCCATCTGTGCACCTGCACATTATCATCTTGACCCCCATCCATCCTTAAACTTAAGTAAAGAGCACACACCCAAAGGGAGAGTGGACACCCACAGGAAGAGCATGCAGACATCCAGGATCCTCATAGCTGCCAATGAGTCTGTAGTTGACTCTAGCCTATGCCACATATACTGGCCATAATACTATGTGTGTATTGGCAGCTACCCCTGCCATTGATAGGCACTTGCAGTAGGTATCCACAGATGAGTGTGGGCTACTATCTTTAGTCAACACATCTACCTCACTTTTCCCTACTTACTGGACATAGAGGCGCTGCTGAGGATCCCACCATCTCTTGCAGATACTGAGGACCCCATGAAACATTCACTATAGACCACACAATTGTCATCACTATGGGTGCCAGCAACCTGAGCAGAAGACACATCACACCCAACCAAATACAGTGATGACACAAATTACACACCTGGCAACCTCCAATACATTAAAGCATGCCCTTACCCCAAATCAGTCTATAAACAGTGAAAGAGGGACTATTTCATTAATTAATCAGTAGACACCTACACAAATAAAAAAAGATCATGAAGAATCAGGGAAATGTGACCACCAAAATAACAATAAATCTTTAGCTGCTGTTGTTCAGTTGCTAAGTCATGTCCAAGTCTTTGCGACCCAATGGACTGCAGGAGTCAGGTACCTCTGTCCTTCCTATTCTTGGAGTTTGCTCAAATTCATGTTAATAGTGCTGGTGATGCTATCTAAACATCTCATTTTCTGCCACCCCCTTCTCTTCTCGCCTCCAATCTTTCCCAGAATGAGGATCTTTATCATGAATTGGCTCTACAAATAAGGTGGCCAAGTATTAGAGCTTCAGCCTTAACATCAGTCCCTCCAATGAATATTCAGGGTTGATTTCCTTTAGGATTGACTAATTTGATCTCCTTGCTGTCCAAAGTATTCTCAAGAATCTTCTTCTGCACCACAGTTTGAAAGCATCAATTCACTGGGGATCAGCATTCTTTATGGTCTAAATCTCATATCTGTACATGATTACTGGAAAACCAAAGCTTTGACTATACTCACCTTTGTCAGCAAAGTAATGTCTCTGCTTTTTAATATGCTGTCGAGGTTTGTTGTAGCTTTTCTTCCAAGGGGCAAGAGTCTTTTAATTTCATGTCTGCAGTCACCATCCACAGTGATTTTGAAGCCCAAGAAAATATAGTCTGTAACTGTTCCCATTGTTTTCCCAACTATTTGTCATGAAGTGATCAGACCAGATGCCATGGTCATAGTTTTTTGAATGTTGAGATTAAGCTATATATTTCACTCTCCTCTTTCACTTTCATCAAGAGGCTGTTTAGTTCCTCTTCACTTTCTGCCAAAAAGGTGGTGTCATCTGCATACCTGAGGCTGGTGTTATTTCTCCCAGCTTGTGCTTCATCCAGGCCAACATTTCACATGATATACTCTGCAGGTAAGTAAATGAGCAGTGTGACAATATACAGCCTTGTCATACTCGTTTTGCAGGTTTGAACCAGTCCAGTGTTCCATGTCTGATTCTAACTGTTGCTTTTGACCTGCATAGACAATTTCTCAGGAAGCAGGTAAGGTGGTCTGGTATTTCCATCTCTTTCAGAATTTTCCAGTGTGTTGTGATCCAAACAGTCAAAGGTATTAGCATAGTCAATGAAGAAGAAGTAGATAATTTACTGGAATTCTCTTGCTTTATCTATGATCCAGCACATGGGCAATTTGATCTCTGATTCCTCTGCCTTTTATAAATAAATTATAAACATCTGGATATAAGATTAAACATCATTTATGCTTAAAAGATATTAAAAGATTAAACTTAAAAAGTTTATGCTTAAAAGATTAAACATCTGCATCTCCAGATTAAAACATCTGGAAGTTCTCAGTTCACATGCTGTTGAAGCCTAGTTTGAAGGATTTTGAGCACACCTTGCTAGCATGTGAGATGAGTGCAATTGTGCAGTAGTTTGAACATTCTTTGGCATTGACTTTCTTTGGGATTGGAATGAAAACTGACCATTTCCAGTCATGTGGCCACTGCTGAGTTTTCCAGGTTTGCTTGCATGTTGAGTGCAGCACTTTCACAGCATCATCTTTTAGGATTTCAAATAGATCAGCTGGAACTCCATCACTTCCACTAGCTTTCTTTGCCATGATGCTTCCTAAGGTCCACTTGACTTTGCATTCCAGGATGTCTGGCTCTAGGTGAGTTATCACACCATCGTGGATATCCAGTTTATTAATATCTTGTTTTATATAGTTTGTCTGTGTATTTCAGCCACTTCTTCTTAATATCTTCTGGTTCTGTTAGGTCCATACCATTTCATCCTTTATTGTGCCCATCTTTGCATGAAATGTTCCCTTGGTATCTTTAATTTTCTTGAAGAGATCTCTAGTCTTTCCCATTCTCTTTCTTTGCATTGTTCACTTAGAAGGCTTTCTTATCTCTCCTTATTATTCTAAGGAACTCTGCATACAGACAGGTATATCTTTCCTTTTCTCCTTTGTCTTTCACTTCTCTTCTTTTCTCAACTATTTGTAAGTGATTTCTCTTCTTAGGTGAATATTTTGCCTGTTTTGCATTTCTTTTCCTTTGGGATGATTTGATCACTGCCTCTTGTGCAATGTTATGTTCTTTAGGCACTCTGTCTATCAGATATAATCCTTTGAATCTATCTGTCACTTCCACTGTATAATCACAAGGGATTTATTTAGGTCATACCTGAGTGGCCTAGTGGTTTTCCTTATTTTCTTCAATTTCATTCAGAATTTTGCAATAAGGAGTTCATAATCTGAGTCACAGTCAGTTCCCAGTCTCGTTTTGATGACTGTATAGAGGTTCTCTATCTTAGGTTGCAAAGAATATAATCAATCTGATTTTGGTATTGACCATTTGTTGATGTCCTTGTGTAGAGTCGTCTGTGTTGTTAGAAGAAAGTGTTTGCTATGACAAGTGTATTCTCTTGGAAAAACTCTGTTAGCCTTTGCACTGCTTCATTTTGTATTTCAATTCCAAACTTGCCTGTTACTCCAGGTATCTCTTGACTCTCTACATTTGTTTTCCAGTCCCCTATGATGAGCAGGGTATAGTCAAGCCTATGTTCTTCCTTATGGCCATGTACAGTTGTGAGAACAGTACTGCAAAGAAGGCATAGTGCTGAAGAACTGATGCATTAGAACATGGTGCTGGAGAAGACTCCTGAGAGTGACTTGGACAAAAAGGAGATCAAAGCAATCTTAAGGGAAATCAACCCTGAAAACTCTTTGGAAGAACTGATGCTGAAGTTGAAACCCCAGTATTTTGGTCATTTGATGTGAACAGCTGACTCATAGGAAAAGTCCCTGATGCTGGGAAAAATTGAAGGAAGAAGGATAAGAGGGTGTCAGAGGATGAGATGGCTGGATGGCATTACCGATGTAATGGACATGAACTTTGGCAAACTTTGGAAGATGGTGAAGGATAGGGAGCCATGGTATGCTGTGATCAATTGTGTCACAAAGAGTTGGATATGACTGGGTGACTGACTAACAACATGATAAAAAGGACATCATTTTTTGGTGTTAGTTCTATAAGGTCTCATAAATCTTCATAGAACTGTCCAACTTCAACTTTGTAGGCATTAGTGGTTGGAGAATAGACTTGGATTACTATGATATTGAATGGTTTGTCTTGAAAAAGAACAGAGATTATTCTGTCATTTTAAAGATTGCAACCAAGTACTGCATTTTGGACTCTTTTGTTGACTATGATGGCTACTCCATTTCTTCTAGGGGATTCTTGCCCACAGTAGAAGATAAAACGGTCTTCTAAATTAAATTGCCCCATTCCCATCGACAATCACAGAAAGCCACAATCACAGAAAACTAATCAATCTGATCACATGGACCACAGCCTTGTCTAACTCAATGAAACTATGAGCCATGTCGTGTAGGGCCACCCAAGACGGATGGGTCATGGTGGAGAATTCTGACAAAATGTGGTACACTAGAGAAGGGAATGGCAAACCACTTCAGTATTCTTGCCTGGAGAACCCCATAAACAGTATGAAAAGGCAAAAATCATGACACTGAAAGGAACTCTCCAGGTTGGTAGGTGCACAATATACTGATGGAGATCAGGGGAGAAATAACTCCAGAAAGAGCAATATTGCATAGGAACCTTGAATGTTATGTCCATGAATCAAGGCAAATTGTAAGTGGTCAAACAAGAGATGGAAACAGTGAACTTTGACATTTGAGGAATCAGCAAACTAAAATGAACTGTAATGGGAAAATTTCATTATATCTACTACTGTGGGCAAGAATCCCCTAGAAGAAATTGAGTAGCCATCAGAGTCAACAGAAGAATCCAAAATACAGTACTTGGATGCAATCTCAAAAACCACAGAATGACCTCTGTTCATTTCCAAGACAAACTCTTCAATATCATGGTAATCCAAGACTATGCCCCCGAGCAGCAATACTGAAGAAGCTGAAGTTGTATGGTGCTATGAAGACCTACAAGACCTAGAACTAACATCCAAAAAAGATGTCCTTTTCATTATAGGGGACTGAGATGCAAAAATAGAAAGTCAAGAAACACCTGGTGTAACAGGAAAATTTGGCCTTGGAGTACAGAATGAAGCAGGGCTAATGCTAATAGTGTTCTTCCAAGAGAATGCACTGGTCATAGCAAACACTCTCTTCCAACAACACAAGAGAAGACTCTACATATGGACACCACCAGATAGCCAACACCAAAATCAGATTGATATATTCTTTGCAGCCAAAGATGAAGAAGCTCTACACAGTCAGCAAAAACAAGACCAGGAGCTGATTGTGGCTCAGATCATGAACTCCTTATTGCCAAATTCAGATATAAATTGAAGAAAGTAGGTAAAAACCACTAAACCATTCAGGTATGACATAAATCAAATCCCTTACGATTATACAGTGGAAGTGAGAAATAGATTCAAGATTTAGATCTGATAGACAGAGTGTCACATGAACTATGGAAGGAGGTTCATGACATTATCTAGGAGACAGAGATCAAGACCATCCCCAGGAAAAAGGAATACAAAAAAGCAAAATGGCTGTCTGAGGAAGCCATACAAATAGTTGTGAAAATAAGAGAAGTGAAAAGCAAAGAAGAAAAGAATTTGAATGCAGAGTTCCCAAGAATAGTAAGGAAAGATAAGAAAGCCTTCCTAAGTGATCAGTGTAAAGAAATAGAGGTAAACAATAGAATTGGAAAGACTAGAGATCTCTTCAAGAAAATTAGAGATACCAAGGGAACATTTCATGCAGAGATGAGCACAATAAAGTACAGAAATGGACCTAACAGAAGAAGAAGATATTAAGAAGAGGTGGTAAGCATACACAGACGAACTATACAAAAAATGATCTTCATGACCCAGATAATCACGATGGTATGATCACTTACCTAGAGCCAGACATCTTGGAATGTGAACTTAAGTGGGCCTTAGGAAGCATCACTATGAATAAAGCTACAGGAGATGATGGAATTCCAGTTGAGTTATTTGAAATTCTAAAAGATGATGCTGTAAAAGTGTTGCACTCAACATGCCAGAAAATTTGGAAAACTCAGAAGTGGCCACAGGACTGGAAATGGTCAGTTTTCATTCCATCCGAAAGAAACGCACTGCCAAAGAATGCTCAAACTACTGCACAATCATACTCATCACACATGTTAATAAAGTAATGTTCAAAATTCTAGAATACAGGCTTCAACAGTACATGAAGTATCAACTTCCAGATGTTCAAACTGGATTTAGAAAAGGCAGAGGAACCAGAGATCAAATTGCCAACATCTGTTGGATTATCAAAAAAGAAAAGAGAGTTCCAGAAAAACATCGACTTCTGCTTTATTGACTATGCCAAAGCCTTTGGCTGTGTAGATCACCACAGACTGTGGAAAATTCTTAAAAAGGTGGGAATACCGGACCATGTGACCTGCCTCTTGAGAAATTTGTATGCAGGTCATGAAACAACAGGTAAAACTAGACATGGAAAAGTAGACTGGTTCCAAATAGGAAAAGGAGTATGTCAAAGCTGTATATTGTCACCCTGCTTATTTAACTTATATGCAGAGTACATCATGAGAAATGCTGGGCTGTATGCAGCACAAGCTGGAATTAAGATTGCCAAAAGAAATATCAATAACCTCAGATATGCAGATGACACAACCCTTATAACAGAAAGTGAAGAAGAAATAAAGAGCCTCTTGATGAAAGTGAAAGAGGAGAGCAAAAATTTTGGTTTAAACCTCAACATTCAGAAAACTAAGATCAACATTAAACATCCAGTCCCATCACCTCATGTCAGATAGATGGGGAAACAGTGGTTGACTATTTTTTTGGGCTCCAAAATCCCTGCAGATGTTGACTGCAGCTATGAAACTAAAGGATGCTTACTCCTTGGAAGGAAAGTTATCACCAACCTACACAGCATATTAAAAAGCAGAGACATTACTTTGCCAACAATGGTCTGTCTAGTCAAGGCTATGTTTTTTCCAGTAGTCATGTATGAATGTGAGAGTTGGACTATAAAGAAAGCTGAGCACTGAAGAACTGGTGCTTTTGAACTGTGGTGTTGCAGAAGACTATTGAGAGTTCCTTGGACGGCAAGGAGAGCCAACTATCCTATCCTAAAGGAAATTATACCTGAATATTCATTGGAAGGACTGATGCTGAAGCTGAAACTCCAATACTTTTACCACCTGATGTGAAGAACTAACTTATTGAAAAGACCCTGATGCTGCAAAAGTTTGAAGGCAGGAGGAGGAGGGAACAACAGAGGATGAGATGGTTGGATGGCATCACCGATTCAATGGACATGAGTTTGAGTAAACTCCAGGAGTTGGTGATGGACAGGGAGGCCTGGTATGCTGCAGTCCGTGGTGTCCGAAAGAGTCGGACACAACTGAGTGACTGAACTCAACTAATTCCCATCCATTTTATTTCACTGATTCCTAACATGTCTATGTTCACTCTTGCCACCCTCTGTTTGACCACTTCCAATTTACCTTGATTTGATGGACCTAACATTTCAGGCTTCTATGCAATGTCATTCATTGCAGCATAGGACTTCACTTTTCCACCAGACATATCCACAACTGGATTGGATGCATTATGGATATGACCTCTAAAGTATTAATATTAAAAATATACAAGCAGCACATACATACCAATATCAATTGAAAAAATAACTTGATTTGTATTATTCAATCTTGCATTTAGATCTTTAACCCACTCTGAGTATATTTTTGTGTGTAGTGTTAGGGAATGTTCTAATTAATTTCTTATACATGTAGAAGTCTGGTTTTCTCAACATCACTTTTTGAAGAGGCTTTTTTTTTTCTATTGTACATTCTTGTCTCCTTTGTCAGAAATTAGGTGACCACAGGTTTGTGGGTTTATCTCTGTGATTTTTATCCTGTTCTATGATTTATATTTCTCTTTTTGTGCTAGTACCATACTGTCTTGATGACTGTAACTTTGTAGTATTGTCTCAAGTCAGGAAACCTGATTTCTCTAGCTCCGTTTTTCTTTAACAAAATTGCCTTGGCTATTTGGGGTCTTTTGTGTTCTTCATACAAATTGTAATCTTTTTATTCTAAATCTGTGAAGAATGTTATTGGTAATTTGAAGGAATTTCACTGAACCTATAGATAACTTTGGGTAGTATAGTCATTTTCACAATTTAGGTTCTTCTAACCCAAGAACTTGGTATATCTCTCTGTCTGCATCATCTTTGATTTCTTTTATCAATATCTTATAGTTTTCTGATTACAAATCTTTTGCCTCCTTTGGTTTATTCATAAGTATTTTATTCTTCTTGGTGCAATGTTAAATGGAATTGTTAAATTTCTCTTTCCAATCTTTCATGGTTAATATATAGATGTGCAACAGATTTCTGCATATTAACTTTGTATCCTACAACTTTACTGAATTCATTGATGAGTTCTGGTAGTTTACTGGTATTATCTTTAAGATTTTCTAAGTATAGTATCATGTCATCTGTAAATAGTGACAGATTTGCATCTTCTTTTCCAATTTTAATTCATTTTATTTTTTTTTTTTCTTTTCTGATTGCCATGGCTAGGATTGCCAAAACTATATTAAATAAAAGTGGAGAGAATGGGCATCCTTGTCTTGTTCTTGAAAATGGAAATGCTTTCACTTTTCTACCATTGAGAATGGTTACTGTGGATTTGACATGTACGGCTTCTATTATGCTGTGGTAGGTTCCCTTTATGCCTACTTTCTAGACAGTTTTTATTATAAATGGGTGCTGAATTTTGTCAAAAGTTTTTCTGCATCTATTGAGACGATTATGTGTTTTTTTTTTTTATTCTTCAGTTTGTTAATATGGTGTATTACCTTGATCGATTTATGTATGTTGATTAATCCTTGCATCCCTGGGATAAATCCCACTTGATCATGGTGTATAATTTGTTGGTGGATTCAGCTTGCTAGTGTTTTGTTGAGGACTTTTACATCTATGTTCATCAGTGAAAAGTCTATAGTTTTCTCTTTTTTGGCAATATCTTTGTCTGGTTTTGGTATCAGGGTAATGGTGGCCTCATAGAAGGAGTTTGAAAGTGTTACTTCCTCTCCAATTTTTTGGAATAGTTTGAGAAGGATAGGTATTAACTGTTCTCTAGATGCTTGGTATAATTCACTAGTGAAGCCACAGACAGAACACTCTTTGATATAAATTGCAACAAGATCTTTTTTATCCACCTCTGAGAGTAATGAAATAAATAAATAAATAAATAAATAAATTGAATCAAATTAAATTTAAGAACTTTTGCACAGCAGGTGAAACTATCAACGAAATGAAAAGAAAACACATAAAGTAGCAGAAAATAATTGCAAATGAAGTGACCAACAAGGGATTAATTTCCAAAATACACAGTCAAAAAATCCAATCAAAAAATAGACGATCTAACTAGACATTTCTCCAAAGAAGCCATTCAGATGGCCAAGAGGTCCATGAAAATATGTTCAATATCATTAATGATTAGAAAAATGGAAATCAAAACTAAAATGAGGTATGACCTTATATTAGCTGGAATGGCTATCAGCAAAAAATCTACAATGAATGTTGGAGAGGGTGTAGATACAGGGAACCCTCCTATACTGTTAGTGAGAATATAAATTGGTACAGCCACTATGGAGAACAGTATGAGGATTCCTTAAAAAACTAAAAATAGAGGTACAATATGTCCTAGAAATCTCACTCCTGTGCATATACCCAGAGAAAACCATAATTAGAAAGGATACATGTACCTTAATGTTTACTGCAGCAGTGTTTACAATAGTCAGGACATGGAAGCAACCTAAATGTCCATCAGTGGAGGAATGAATAAAGATGATATGGTTCATATATACAATAAAATATTACTCAGCTATAAAAAAGAGAATAAAATAATGTCATTTGCAGAGACATGGATGGCCCTAGAGACTGTTATACTGAGTTAAGTCAGAGAGAGAATGATAAATATCATATGATATTGCTTATATATGTAATCTAAAAAAATCATAAAAATGAAACTACTATAATAATACAACAGAAACTGAGTCACAAATGGAGAAAACAAACTTACATATACAAAAGTGGAAAGGGAAGGAGGGATAAACTGGGAGATTGGGATTGATATATGCACTCCATTGTATATAAAATAGATAACCATTAAATGCCTACTGTATAGCACAAGAAACTCTATTCAGTATTCTATAATGACTTGTATGGAAATAGAATCTAAAAAAGAGTGGTTATATATATATATATATATATATATATATGTATATATAGCTGACTCACTTTGCTATACAACAGAAACTAGCACTATATTGTAAATCAACTATAGTCCAATTAAAAATTAATTTAAAAATAACTGGATCAAAAAAACTGTGCAAAATACCCAAATAGCCATGACAGCTTTCCAAAGAAAACATAGAGATGACCAACCAGCACAAGAAAACACGCTCAAAAATCTGTAGTCAAGATAGAAATGCAAATCAATACCACAATGAGATGTAATGTCACAAATGCCAGAGTAATTATCATCAAAAAGACTAGAGATAATAAATGTTGGTGAAGATGTGGAGAAAAAGAAGCACTTTGTACACTGTTGCTGGGGACATAAATTGGTGTAGTCACTGTGGAAAACAGTATAGAGGTTCCTCAAAAAACTAAAAACAAAACTATTGTATAATCTAGCCATAGTATATAGCCAAAGAAAATGAAAACACTAATTTGAAATGTTACATGCTTCCCAATGTTCACAGCAGAATATTTACAATTGCCATGATATGGAAGTAACCAAAGTGTTTAACAACAGATGAATGGATAAAGAAAACAAAAAACATGTACATACACCTACAGATACACACTCAGTGGACTATTGTTCAGCACACAAAAAAAGGAATGAAATTTTGCCATTTGCAACATGAGTAGACTTGGAGGGTATTATGCTTAGTGAAATAAATCAGACAGAGAAAGACAAATACTGTTATATTTTAATTTACATATGAAATCTAAAATATAAAACAAACTAATGAATATAACAAAAAGAAACAGGCTCACAGATATAGAAAACTAACTATTGGTTACCAGTGAGGAGAGGGAGGGGCAAGATAGTGGTAGAGGATTAAGAAGTGCAAGCTATTATGGGTAAAATAAATAAGCTACAAGGATGCACTGTAGAGCACAAGAAATATAGTCAATATTTTTAATAACTATAAAATGAGTTTAATCCATAAAAATTGTGAATCACTATATTGTACACAGAAATATCTAATATTTAATATCAATAACTTGAAGACCTCTCTATATATTACATAAATGAAATAGTTAAAAACCTTTCCACATAGAAAAGCCCATGCCTAGATAGCTTCTTTGTTGGATACTATAAAATATTTATAGAAGAAATAATAGCAATTCTACACAAAATCTCCAAGAAAACTGAGAAAGAGTTTATACTTCCAACTCATTCAACAAGGCCAGCATTATCCTGATATCAAAAACAGTCAAAGACATCACAAGAAAACAGAAGTTTGGAGTAGTATTCCTCTTGGAAACAGATGAAAAATTCTCAAAATTTTATCAAACCAAATCCAACAATATATAAAAATGATAATATATTATGACCAATGGGGCTCATCCAAGGAAAGCATAGATGGCTTAACATTCAAAAGTCAATGTAATTTGCCGTATTAATATTTTTTTTAAAAGAACATAAGATCATCTCAATAGATGCAGACAAATCACTAGACAAAATCTAGTATCTATTCCTGATTTAAGAAAATAAAAAGTTCTCACGAAAGTAGAAGGAATTTCTTCAACCTATAAAAAAACATCTTAAAAAAAAATCTAAACTAACATCAATTTAATGGTAAGAGAGAGTTCTTTCCCCACAAGACCATTTCACTACTGTTATTCACCAGTTTACTAAAACTATTACCCTGTTCAATCAAAATAGAAAAAAAAAATTAGTAAGAGGCATTCGGTTTGGAAATAATGAACTAAAACTGCCCTTATTTGCATACAATACATTCATCTGTGAAGAAAATTTGATAAAATTCACACATAAAAGGCAGTGGAACTACTTCGTTTAACACAAGATGCAGGATACTCGAGTAATATATAAATTCAATTATATTTTTATAAAGTAGTAACAAGCAATCAGAAATTGAAATAAAACATTGCAATTTAATATAGCATTAAACATTCAAAATATTTAGCATCAAAAATATGAAAAATATGGCAGAAGTTGAAACACATGCCAATAACTACAAAATATCAGAAATATTTTGAAAAGACCTAAAAAAGAGAACGTACTGGTCATATAAACACCATCTTCCCACAACACAAGGGCTGAATCTACACATGGACAAAACCAGATGGTCAATACCAAAATCAGATTGATTATATTCTTTGCAGCGAAAGATGGAGAAGCTCTATACAGTCAGCAAAAACAAGACAGGGAGCTGACTGTAGATCAGATCATGAACTCCTTATTGTGAAATTCAGACTTAATTTGAAGAAAGTAGAGAAAACCACTACATCAAATCCCTTACAGTGGAAGTGACAAATAGATTCAAGAGATTAGATTTGATAGAGTGCCTGAAGAACTATGGGCAGAGGTTCCTGACATTGTACAGGAGGCAGTGATCAAGAACATCCTCAAGAAAAAGAAATGCACAAAGACAAAATGGTTGTCTGAGGAGGCCTTACAAAAAGCTGAGAAGAGAAGCTAAAGCTAAAGGAGAAAAGGAATTTATACCCACCTGAATGCAGAGTTCCAGAGAATAACAAGGCGAGATAAGAAAGCCTTCCTCAGTGATCAAGGCAAAGAAATAGAGCAAAACAACAGAATGGGAAAGACTAGAGATATCGTCAAGAAAATCAGAGATACCAAGGGAACATTTCATGCAAAGATGGACACAATAAAGGACAAAAATGGTATAGACCTAACAGAAACAGAAGATACTAAGAAAAGGTGGCAAGAATATATGGAAAATCTATACATAAAAGATCTTAATGATGCAAATAACCACGATGGTGTGATAACTCACATAGAGCCAGACATCCTAGAGTGCAAGGTCAAGTGGGCCTTAGGTATGTGCTGTGCTGTGATTGTCGTTCAGTCATGGCCAACCCTTTGTGATCCCATGGACTGTAGGCCACCAGTCTTCTCCATACTTGGAGATTCTCCAGGCAAGAATACTGGAGTGGGTTGCCATGCCCTCCTCCAGGGCATCATCCCAACACATGTCTCCCACAGTTCAGCTGGATTCTTTACCCACTGAGCCATCAGGGATTTCCAATATTATGAACTGAAACATATGAATAGAACATGTAAATAGAGAATTTTGGGGCAAGGCTCTGTGAAAGTAAGAGTTTCAAAAGCACACGTGTGTACCAATAATGATGTCTACTAAAAAAGAAAATAAGTGTTGCCAAGTGTGTGGAGAAGCTAAAAATCTCTGTGTATTGCTGGGAATCTAAAATGGTGAACTTGTTGTGGAAAATAGTATGATAGCACCTCAAAGAAGTAAACAATAATGGTACGGTTCAGCAATTTCAATTCTATGTATATATCCAACTGTTTAAGTAGGGATTTGAACAGATATTTGTACACCAATGCTCACAGTAACATTATTCACAATAGCCGAATAGTGGAAACATCCAAACATCCAAACCTCCATGGACAGATGAATGGATACATACAATGTGTTCTATACATAGAATGGAATGTTATTCAGCCTTAAAAGGGAATAAAATTATGATAAATACTACAACATGGATGAACTTTGAAGTCATTATGCTAAGTAAAACAAGCCATACAAAAAAAGGACAAATATTGAACCATTTCACTTATACAGCAAGGATAGTTAACTTCATAGAGACAGAAAGTAGCTTCATTGCTGGAGAAGGGCATAACGAGTTGTTTACTTGGGTGTTATTGTTCAGTCACTCAGTCACGTCTGACTCTTTGTGACCCCATGGACTGCAGCACACAAGACTTCCCTGTCCTTCACAATCTCCTGGAGCTTGCTCAAATTCATGTCCATTGAGTCAGTGATGCCATCCAACCATCTCATCCTCTGCCGTCCCCTTCTTCTCCTGCCTTCAAACTTTCCCAGCATCAGGGTCTTTTTCAATGAGTAGGCTCTTCACATCAGGTGGCCAAAGTACTGGAGCTTCAGCTTTAGCACCAGTCCTCCAAATGAATATGTAGGGTTGATTTCCTTTAGGATTGACTGGTTTGATCTCCTTGCAAAGAGTATTCTAAAGAGTTTTCTCCAACACCACAGTTAAAAAGCATCAATTTTTCCGTGCTTAGCCTTCTTTATGGTCCAACACTCACATCCATACATGGCTCCTGGAAAAACCATAGCTTTGACTAGATGGATGTTTGTTGGCAAAGTAGTCTCTGCTTTTCAATATGCTGTCTAGGTTGGCCATAGCTTTTCTTCCAAGGAGCGAGCATCTTTTAAACATAGATTCGAGGGATTAGATCTGATAGAGTGTCTGAAGAACTATGGACAGAGGTTCATAACATTGTACAAGAGTCAGTGATCAAAATCAGAAAAAGAAATGCAAAAAGGGAAACGGTGGCTGGAGGAGGTCTTACAACTAGCAGAGAAAAGAAGAGATTCAAAAGGCAAATGAGAATAACAAAGGTATACCCACCCGTCTGAATGCAGAGTTCCAAAGAATAGCAAGGAAAGATAAGGAAACCTTCCTAAGTGTACTTGGTAGAGAGTTTTCGTTTCGGTTGATGAAAATGTTCTGGAGGTGGATAATAGTGATGGTCGCATAACAATGAGAATGTACTTGATACCACTGAACTTTACAATTAAAAAGGATTGAAATTGTAAATTTTATGTTCTGTATATTTTAACACAATAAAAAATTTAAAACATCAGATAGCAGTGCATCAGGTACTAAAGCAAAAGAAAAATCATTCAGAGAAAAAACAAGTCACAGAAGAATACGTGCATTCATACATTATGCTTCAACTTATTTAAAGTTTAAGAATTGGTAATAATAAAAATGTTCTATATAGAAACAAATACATCATGGATTCAACTATGAAGATCGATATAAAAATTAATAAGAACAGTAAGGCTGTACATGTGTGTCTGATTCATACAATTATGATATAGTTCACAAGAAAGAGTTTAAGAGAAAGGTTGGGGAAGAACATCAATTCTGCAATGTGTAGGCAAGATATTCCATCTAAAATCACCCAACATTGCCTAGTACAGGAAGAAAATGCTTATTGAGAGACCATCTCTAATATAAAACATTGGAACTTTCTTCAATTCTTCTTTTGTTAATATCTTACTTTGGAATTAATTAAGAAAATACTGTGTCTCAAAACCTAGCTAACACAGGACTCACTTTATGCACATTCCAAAATCAGCAATAGTGAACTCAATTTTCTACTAAAAATACTTATTACACTTAGATGACTTCTACATCAAGTGTTTTAGTCACTGATACTAGCTCTGGTTTTTGTCATCTGAAACACTGAAAATTCTTTTTTCACTAAATGGAAAAAGTGTAGAAGATATTACCATGGGGAGGGGAACAGCAGAAAGAAAAATTTTAGATTTCTGTCATTAACACGGCTTGGACTTTACTTGTAATACAAGTTGTTGTTGTTGTTATTTTTCAGTTGCTAAGTCATGTCTGACTTTTTGTGACCTCATGAACTGCAGCACACCAGGCTTCCCTGTCCTTCACTGTCTCCCAGAGTTTGCTCATGCTTATGTCCATTGAGTCAGTGATGCCATCCAATCATCTCATCCTATGCCTACCCCTTTTCCATTTGCCTTCAGTCTTTCCCAACATGAGGGCCATTTTCAATGAGTCAGCTCTTCACATCAGGTGACCAAAGTATTGAAATTTCAGTTTCAACATCAGTCCTTCCAATGAATATTCAAGGCTGATTTCCTTTAGGAGGTTTGATCACCTGAAGACCTCAATTCTTTGGCACTCAGCCTCTTGACGGTCCAACTCTCACATCTGAATATAACTACTGGAAAAACCATAGCTTTGACTAGATGGTACTTTGTTGGCAAAGTGATGTCACTGCTTTTTAATATGCTGTCTAAGTTTGTCATGGCTTTTCTTCCAAGGAGCAAGTGTCTTTTAACTTAATGACTGTAGTCACCACCCACAGTGATTTTAAGAGCCCAAGAAAATAAAATTTGTCACTGTTTTCACTTTTTCCCCATCTATTTTCCATGAAGTGATTGGAACAGATTCCATGATCTTCATTTTTTGAATTTTGAGTTTTAAGCCAGCTTTTTCACTCTCCTGTTTCACCTTCATCAAGAGGTTCTTTAGTTCCTCTTCACTTTCTGCCATTAAAATGGTATCATCTGCATATCTGAGGTTGTTGATATTTCTCCTGGCAATCTTGATTCCAGGTTGTGATTTGAAAATAAATCTGATAACATTTCTCTACTTCCATAAAGACTGAATGACTTAATAAATAATCTTAAAGGAATTTTATGTCCAATGTGTCTCTATTAATATATTAACAAACTCTTACTTTTTGTGCCATTTTTTATAAACACCTCAGTCTTACCACCAGCTGGGGAATGAATTGATGATTTACTCTTTTAAAACATACCTGATCTCCCTCAGCATCATTTTATAAAGTGCAAAGGAAAAAAAATATGCTAAATCATAGCTACATAATCCTAGCTAAGTTTCAGCAGATGTTTCTGATTCTGCAAAGTAGGAAGGAGTGACAGAAATAATAGAATTTTTACAGAATCTTTTAAATAAGATCCCTACCTTTTGTATACAGTATTAACATGTCATTTTATGATGCATGTTAACTATCATCTATCTATCCATCCCTGACAAAAATGATAAATATAAGTATCCTTAAACAAATATGCAACTTTCTAATCATATATTCCCATTCTGAGTAATAATATCTAATATCTATATTGCAGCCTATGTGCTGGGAAAATCACACTTCAAAATGATATGTACTTAGGAATCAGTCAATCAGAAATACCCAAATTTGTATCTTTCAGTTTGAGCCTTAAAAGAATTGTTTCCCAGGAAACAATTACATCCAATAATTCAACATCAGTAGTAGTCCAGAGTTAGAGCTTCTATTTTTATTTAAATAACTTTGACTATGGTTGAGAGTACAAATATTATTCTATTTGACTAAGATAAAATAACTAAATGTCTTTTTAATCTTTTGTTTTTGTGTTTTTTGGGTATGGTGTTTCCTTGGGAATACTGAATGAATGTCAAGAGAAATATTCTCATAAGAACATGGGGAAGTGGTCAGAATGGGACATTATTGTTCAAAGGCAATAAGAAATGTATGTGTGCACATACATATGCATTTTCACAAAAAAATGCTTACAGTTAAGAAGTAAATATATGGGATTTGAAGAATGAAATAAGAGCTTATCATCCTTTCATGGAAAAGACAATGGCTGTTAAGAGTATACTGGCCCAGTTTCTGGTTCCACACATGAGAAGATTAGAAGTCATCACTTCATCCTAACAAAAACTAAAAAGCTTAATGGACTAATAAATTCAACAATTATTTTTGGGCCCTAAGACAAAGGAGGATACCAGGTAAACCAGTACAGTCAATATTGGAGAGACCTAAAGCAAATTCAGGGAGTCACCATGTACCAGAGGAGACTTAGTAGTGGAAACCACCACAAGAACCCATGTTGGGTAGGAAAACCTTAAGTGTAATTGATGAACCTCTGGAGGCTCAGTGTTCACAATTCATAGAGGTAAAATTTCCAAGGCAGTTCAGTCATAAGAGGTCACTGATAATATCATAATATTTACCTCTGTAAGTTTGACCGGGTCTTTACACTAAATATTGGATAAAAATCTCCCTTTGCTTCTGGCAGAGGGAGGGAAAGAGAATCACTTTGAAATATTCCAGAAAACTCTATTCTTATTAACAAAAAAGATAATAAATATTTAATCAGACCCTAATAGAGAAGGCAATGGCAACCCACTCCAGTACTCTTGACTGGAGAATCCCATGGACAGAGGAGCCTGGTAGGCTGCAGTCCATGTGGTCGTTAAGAGTCAGACATGACTGAGCGACTTCCCTTCCACTTTTCACTTTCATGCCTTGGAGAAGGAAATGGAAACCCACTGCAGTGTTCTTGCCTGGAGAATCCCAGGGACGGGGGAGCCTGGTGGGCTGCCTTCTATAGGGTTGCACAGAGTAGGACATGACTGAAGCGACTTAGCAGCAGCAGCAGCAGCAGACCCTAAACAGCTGGGGTGTTTTCAGAGACTAACTGGGAAAGGGAAACACTCAGTTCTTGTTACCTCTAGCCTTACATTTGGCCAAAGGGAACTATCTACCTCTAGTTCACTTTGTTCATGTTAATGTCCCACCGAACTAAGGAGAAAAAACTTCAGAAACTCTTGCAAAGTTTACAATGCAGAAGCATATGCTCACTGAGTGACAGGCCTAATCATAGGGCTACAAGATGTTTTATCTCCCCCACTGACACATATTAATACATTAGTGAGATATATTTATGGCAGTTCCTTTTACCCAGTGCATTATGTACAGCTATTAAGAAAAAAATTGCAAAGCCTACCAAGAGACAAAGCATACACACAATTTGAAGGAATACAGCAAGAATCATAACCAGGCATATCAGGATATTGGAATTATCTGTCAGGGAATTTAAAGCAACTATTATTAATATGCCAGGAGCTCTAACAGATAAAGTAGAATGCAAGAAAAGATAGGCAATATTAGCTGGAATATGGAAATCCTTAGAAAGAACCAAAAATAAATTCTAGAAATAAAAAACACTGTAACGTAAATGAAGAATGCCTTTGATATGCTAATTAACAGACAACATAATTGAGGAAAGACTATCTGAGCTTGAGAATGTCTCAACAGAAACCTCCAAAACTGAAAAGCAAAGAGAAAAACACTGACTTTGTTGAATGAAGAGAGTTGAATGAAATATTTAAAAGGAAAAAAACCACCAACCTCGAAGTCTGTAGTCTGTGAAATTATCTTCCAAGGATAAAAGAGAAATGAAGACTTTCTTAGACAAACAAAAATTAAGCATTTTTTTGCCAGTAGACATGCTTTTAAAGAAAATGTTGAAAGAAGTTCTTTAGAGAGATGGAAATTATAGGTCAGAAACTGATCTATATAAAGTAAGGAAGAGCATCGAAGGAGGAAAAAGTTAAAGTAAATTTTAAAAAAAATTATTTTTATTATTTAACTAACCTAAGAGATAACATTTTGTTCAAGGTAATAATGCCAACAATGGATTCAATTATGTATGATTGTATATGGTTATGTATACTTCACTGTAAGTGGAATAAATAATAGCAATAATACAAGGGACAGGAAGAAGGAATTAGGAAATATTGTTATTATAAGATACTTGTACTACCATGGAATGGTATAAGATTATTTGAAAGTAGACTGACATTAGCTGTAAACATATATTTAATATACGTTGCAAACTCTAGGAAAACCACTAAAAAATAAATATAACTGATATTCTCAGAAAGGAGAGAAATGGGAATCACAAAATATGCAATTAAAACCATAAAAAACTAAAAAAGAATAGAGATGAACACAGGCAAAAAAGAAGAGGGGCAACAAATAAAAGCAATAATTATAGCAACAATATCAATGGTTACTTTACACATTAATGGTCTAAATGCAACAATTAAAAAGCAGCAGTCATCAGGGTAGATAAATAAAAAAGCAGGACCCAACTATAGGTTGTCTACAGGAAATCCACTTTAAATATAAAGGCACACTTAGATCAAAGTAAATACAGGGCAAAAATATACCATGGTAACATTTATCAAAATAAAGTGAGAGTAAGCATATAAATTCCTGACCAGGCAGATACAAAGCTAGGAAAATTATCAATGAGACATAAAGATATTGAACAAGCGTAAAGGGGTCACTTCTACAAGAAGATATAATAATCTTTAATTTATACACACCCTACAATAGCACATTAAACTACATGAGGCAAAAACTAATAGAATTTCAAACAGGATATATGACTCCACTCTTATAATTGGAGACATCAACTACAACATATATAAAATATCTTTATTTAAGATATAAAGAAACTGCTTTATAAAAATGGACAGATCAAACAGGAGGAGAATCAGTAGGGGCATAGTTGAATTCAACAACACCATCAATCACTGAATCTAATCTATACCTATATACTACTTTATCCAACAAGACCAGAATACATGAGTGCACATTCTTTTCAATTTCACATGTAACATTCACCAAGATAGATTGCATTTCGGATCACAAAACAAATTCAAAAATTTTAATATGATAGAAATCATACAAAGTCTGTCCTCAGACTATAATGGAATTAAGCTAGAAATTAATAACATAATGATAACTGGAAAATTGCCAAATGCATATAGGGATTAAATAACATCCTTCTAAATAGCACATGGAGCAAAGAAGAAATCTCAAGAAAAATTTAAAAGTATTTTTAACTGAATGAAAATTAAAACACAATTTATCAAATGTGTGAGATATAGTAAAAACAGCACTTAATAGGGCTTCCCTGGTGGCTCAGAGGTTAAAGCCTCTGCCTGCAATGCAGGAGACCTGGGTTCAATCCCTGGGTCAAGAAGATCCCCTGGCAACCCATTGCAGTATTCTTGCCTGGAGAATCCCATGGAGGGAGGAGCCTGGTAGGCTACAGTCCCTGGGAGTCGCAAAGAGTCAGACACGACTGACCTACTTCACTTCCTTCTCTTAGCAGGAAAATAATAGCATTTAATGCATATATTAGAAAAGAAGAAACATTTAAAATCAATGATCTGATTTTGCACTTTAGGAAATTAGACAAAGAAGAGCAAATTGAATTCAAGGTAAGCAGAAGAATAGAGGTAAGTATTGCATTAGAAATCAATGGAATCAAAATAGAAATTTAATAGAGAAATCAATGAAACTAAAAGGTGGTTATCTGAGAAGATTAATTGCTGCATCTCTATCCAGGATAATAAGGAAAAGAGAGAGAACACAAATTACTACTACCAGAAATAAAAGAGGAGATGTTATCATGGACATTGAAAGGGTGGTGGTGGTGTTTTAGTTGCTAAGTCATATCTGACTCTTGTGACCCCATAGACTGTAGCCCTCCAGTTTCCTATGTTCATGGGAATTCTCTAGGTGAAAATACTGGAGCAGGTTGCCATGCCCTCCTCCAGGGGATCTTCCCAACCTAGAGATCTAACCCAGGTCTCCACATTGCAGGCAGATATTTTACAGTCTGAGCCACATGGAAGCCCATGAATTCAGTAGTGGGTAGCCTATACCTTCTCCAGCAGATCTTTACAATATTGTAAAGCAATCATCCTCCAACTAAAAATAAATACATTTATTAAAAAAAAGAAAGGCATTGACTTTTGTATATTAACCTTCTATTCTGCAACCTTGCATTGTGGAGAAGAGAATCATTACTCTGGTAGCTCAATTGGTAGAGAACCCACCTGCAATGCAGGAGACTTCAGTTTGATTCCTAGGTCAGTAATATTGGCTGGAGAAGGGATAGGCTACCTGCTCCAGTATTCATGGGCTTCCTTGTGCTTCATATGGTAAAGAATATGCCTGCAATGTGGAGACCTGTGTTCGATCCCTGGGTTGGGAAGATCCCCTGGAGCAGGGCATGGCAACCCATTCCACTTGCTCCTTGAAAGAAAGCTATGGCTAACCTAGACAACATATTAAAAAGCAGAGACGCTACTTTGCCAACAAAGTTCTGTCTAATCAAAGCTATGGTTTTTCCAGTAGTCAAGTATGGATTTGAGAGTTGGACCATAAAGAAAGCTGAACACTGAAGAATTGATGCTTTTAAACTGTGGTATTGGAGAAGACTGTTGAGAATCCCTCGGACTGCAAGGATATCCAACCAGTCCATCCTAAAGGAAATCAGTCCTGAATATTCATTGAAAGGACTGATGCTGAAGCTGAAACTCCAATATTTTGGCCACCTGATGCAAAGAGCTGACTCGTTGGAAAAGACCCTGATGCTGGGAAAGATTGAAGGCAGGAGGAGAAGGGGACAACAGAAGATGAGATGGTTGGATGGAATCACCAACTCGATGGACACAAGTTTGAGCAAGCTCCAGGAGTTGGTGATGGACAGGGAAGCCTGGCATGTTGCAGTCCATGGGATCCCAAAGAGTTGGACACGACTGAGTGGCTGAATTGAACTGAACTGAATTGTGTTAGTTTCTGTCATACATCAACATGAGTCAGCCATAGGACATATGTCCCCTCCCCTCCCTCTTGGACCTCCCTCCCACATCCCATTCCATTTCATCCCTCTAGGTTGTCACAGAGCACTGGGTTTGAGCTTCCTGCATCATACAGCAAATTCCTACAGGCCATCTACTTTACATATGGTAAATATAAAATAATTTATGAAACATAATTATATATGTTTCAATGTTACTTTCTCAATTTGTCCCTCCCTCTCCAGGCCCCCCTGTGTCCACAAGCCTGTTCTCTATGGCTGTATCTCCACTGCAATCCTGAAAATGGTACCATCTTTCTAGATTCTATATATATGCCTTAATATATGATATTTGTTTTTCTCTTTCCGACTTACTTTACTTTGTGTAATAGGCTCTAGGTTCATCTATCACATTAGAACGAATTCAAATATATATATATATATATTTTATGGCTGAGAAATATTCCATTCTTTATATGTACCACACTTCTTTATCCATTCATCTCTCGATGGGAATAAAGTTACTTCCACGTCCAAGCTATGGTAAATACAGCTGCAATGAAGATGTGTTTTTCTCAATTATGGTTTCCTAGGGATATATGCCCACTAATGGCATTGTTGGATCATATGGTAGTTTTATTCTTTGTTTTTTAAGGAATCTCCATACAGTTCTCCATAGTAGCTATATCAATTTACATTTCCACCAACAGTCCAAGAGGTTTTCCTTTTCTCCACACCCTCTCCAGCATTTATTGTTTGTAGATTTTTTGAAGATGGCCGTTCTGACCAGTGTGAGGTGATACCTCTTTGCAGTTTTTATTTGCATTTATCTAATAATGACCCGGTGGACTGTAGCCCACTCAGGCTCCTCTGTCCATTAGATTCTCCAGGCAAGAATACTGGAGTGTGTTGCCATTTCCTTCTCCAGGAGATCTTCCCAACCCAGGGATCGAATCTGGGTCTCCTGCATTGCAGGCAGATGCTTTATCCTCTGAGCCATCAGGGAAACCCAATAATGACCAGTGTTAAGCATCTTTTCATATGTTTATTAGCCATCTGTGTGTCTTCTCTGGAGAAATGTCTAGTTAGGTCTTCTACCCACTTTTTGATTGAGTTGTTTGCTTTTCTGTCATTGAGCTGCGTAAGCTGCTTGTACATTTTGAAGATTAATCCTTTGTAAGTTGTTCCTTCTTCTATTGTTTTCTCCCATTCTGAGGGCTGTCTTTTCACCTTGTTTATAGTTTCCTTTGCTGTGCAAAATCTTTTAAATTTAATTAGGTCCTACTTGTTTATTTTTATTTCCATTTTTCTAGAAGGTGTGTCATAGAGGCTCATGCTGTTATTTATGTCAAAGAGTGTACTACCTATGTTTTCCTTCAGAAGCTTTATAGTTTCTGGCCTTACATTTAAGTCTTTAATTCATTTTGACTTTATTTTTGTGTGTGGTGCTAGGTGTTCTAGTTTCATTCTTTTACACATAGCTGTCCAGTTTTCCCAGAACCACTTATTGAAGAGGCTGTCTTTTCTCCATTGTATATTCTTGCCTCCTTTGCCAAAGATAAAGTGTCCATAGTTCTGTGGGTTTATGCCTGGGCTTTTTATCTTGTTCCATTGGTCTATATTTTAGTTTTTATGCCAGTATCATACTGTCTTAATGATTATAGCTTTGAGAAATAATTAAGTCAGGCAGGTTGATTCCTCCAGCTCCATTTTTCTTTCCCAAGATTGCTTTGGCTATTCGAGGTCTTTTGTGTTTCCACACAAATTTTGAAAATTTTTGTTCTAGTTCTATGAAGAATACCATTGATAGCTTGATAGGGATTGCGTTGAATCTATAGATTGTTTTGGGTGGTACAGTCATTTTCACAACATTGAATCTTCCAATTCATGTACATGGTATACCTCTCCATATGTTTATGTCATCTTTGATTTCTTGCATCAGGGTCTTATTGTTTTCTGCATACAGATCTTTTGTCTCTTTAGGTAGGTTTATTCCTATGTATTTTATTCTTTATATTGCAATGGTGAATGGGATTCTTTCTTTAATTTATCATTATAATTTTTTATTCTTATTGTATAGGAATGCAAGTTATTTCTGTGTATTAATTTTATAGTCATTGATTAGCTCTAGCAATTTTCTGGTGGCATCTTTAGGGATTTCTAGGTATAGAACCATGTAATCTGCAAACAGTGAATATTTTGCTTCTTTTTTCAGTTTGAATTCCTTTTATTTCTTTTTCTTTGATTGTTGTGTCAAAAACTTCCAAAACTAAGTTGAATAATAGTGACAAGAGTGGAAACCCTTGTCTTCTTCCTGATCTTAGAGGAAATGCTTTTAGTTTTCCACCTTTTTGAGAATGAATCACTTTCTTATATACTATCAGTTAACTAGTAGAATTTGCAATTAAAAATAGAATATGATTTATATTAGTACCCCCAAAATAAAATAATTAGGTATAAACATTTTTTAATATACATAGTATATAAGAAGAACACTACCATAGTCAGATAAATAAAGTCAAATAAGAACTAAATCAATGGAAAGACATTCCATGTATATGAATAAGAATACTCAGTGTTATCAAAATATTAGTCCTTCCCAACTTGCAATCTGCTTTGAAATACCAGGAAGTTGCTTAGTAAGTACGAACAAAGTGATTCTAAAATGTTCATGGAGAGGCAAAAGAAAGAATGTCCAACACAATACTGAAGCAGAAGAAAAATTTAAAGGACTGACTCCACTTGATTTCACTATATAGATTCAGTGATCAACATAGTGTTACATTGGTAAAAGAATAGACAAGTAGATAAATGGAAACAAATGGATAGCCTAGAAATAAAGCCACATAAATAGAGTTAACTGATCTTTGACCAAAGGCAATACAGTGGAGACAAGACAGTCTTTTCATAATTGGTGCTGAAAGAACTAGACATATACAAGCAAAAAATGAATCTAAATATAAATCTTTCCCTTTCACATATATTAACTCAAATGAATTATAGACCTATAATCAAAATGCAAAAGTATAAAACTTTAGAAAATAACATAGGAGAAAATCTAGATGACAGCCTGACTTTTTAGATATAATACCAAAGACACATGCTTCCCAGGTTGTACTAGTGGTAAAGAACCCACTTGCCAATGCAGGAGACTTAAGAGACATGGGCTCGATCCCTGGGTCAGGAAGATCCCTTGGAGAAGGGAATGACAACCCACTCCAGTATTCTTGCCTGGAGAATCCCACATACAGAGGAGCCTGGCAGGCTACAGTCCACTGGGTTGCAAAGAGTCAGACACAACTGAAGCAACTTACCATGTACACACACACCAAACACACAATCCATGAAAGAAATAATGGTTAAGTTGGACTTTATTAAAATTTAAAACTTCTGCTCTGCAATAAATAATATCAAAATAATTAGAAGACAATACCCAGATTGGAAGAAAATATTTACAAAAGATACATCTGATAAGGGGCTGTTATCTAAAATATTAAAAAGGGCGATTAATACTCAGTAATAAGAACACAAACATCCCAATTTAAATATGGGCCAAAAACCTTAACAGACACCTCACTGAAGAAGATATAGAGATTGAGGACAATCATATGAAAAAACTCTCCACATGTCATCAAGAAAATGTAAAATAAAATAACAATGAGGTACCACTGTACACTTTTCAGAAGGCCAAAATCTGAACTATGAAATAGCAAGTGCTAGTAAAGATGTGGAGCAACAGGAATAGGTGGTAGGAATGCATATTGTACACTCACCATGCAATTAATTACTGGTGGCAATGTATAAAGATGCAATCACTTTGGAAGACAGTTTGGAGATTACTTACAAAGTTAAATATAATCTTACTATACAATCCAGTCATCATACTACTTGGTATTTATCTGAAGGATTTGAAAACTTATGTAAACAGAAATCTACACTTGAATGTTTAATTGCCAAAACACAGAATCATCTAAGATGTCTGTCAGAATGTGAATGGATAAATAAACTGTGGCACATCCAGACAATGAAACATTATTTAATACTAAAAAGGAGCTTTCAAACCATGAAAAGATGTGTAATGACTTTAAATATACACTACTAAATGAAATAAGCAAATGTGAATAGGCTACATATTCCAATCACAGGACATTCTTGAAAAGGCAAAACTGTGGAGAAAGTAAAAAGATCCATGGTTTCCAGGTGGGAAGATGTATAGGCAGAACACAGAGGGCTTTTAGAGCAGTACAAATGCTCTAAATATTATTATAATGAAGAAAATATGCCATTATACATTTGTCCAAACCCATAGAATGTACAATACCTAGTAAACCATATTGGAAACTATGGATTTTGTGTGTTAAAATGTGTTAATGTAGACTCATCAATTGTTATGAATGTAGCATTCTGGTGGGAGATGTTGCTAATGGAGGAGGCTATGCGTGGGGTGGGTGGGGCAGGAGCTGTATTAGAACTCTCTGTACCATCTCCTTAATTTTGCTGTGAAATTTAAACTGTTCAAAAAATTAGTCTTAAAAAAAAGTAGTCTGATCTTTCTATCTAAAATGATGTCACTAATATTTGCATTATAGATAAAGACTAAGTGCCTGATTTTCGACTCAACTCCACCCACTAGTTTATAAATGAGTAAAACGTGGGCAATACTGTCTTGCCTCTGCTTTTGTTATTGAATGAATAGCTAGTTTTACCCTCCACATCTCTTGTCATTTGCCACCTTTTCTTGAGATATCCATAGAATTGCCTGTCAATTTATCTCTTCTTAATTCCACTGTGCTCAGATTATTATTATAGCCATTTTCCCACTTCCTACCATCTACCTGATTTTGCTTCTTCAATCATAGACCCTAAGAGGTACTGCAAAACTCACCACTAATGGTATCTCTTAAACGATCCCTAAAGATAAGAACTGCAGGGTTATTATTCAAAGTTCTAAGGCAGAACAGGATTTAGAGCCCTAGAAACAAGACTTCACCTTTCTTAAAGAACACATTACATTTTATCAATTGACCTGAGGAAAATTATCACATGATATGATAGAATAGATTGGCTTATATAGCAATCATTTTTAAAAACCACAATTGTTTAAAAAGAAATGGCTTAGCTTTTAGGGTATACCATTAAGAAACATAAACTAGTTTCATTTCTCCTCAGTTGGTTTATTTTTACTGTGTAAATGTACATAAACAGAAATTGTGTCTGACATATACTCTCATTAAATCTATTTGTTGAAGAAGGTAGTGAGAAAGGACTTTCCGACAAGCAATTACATAGAAAACTGGCCAAATTCATAACATAGACAGGATATAATCACTTTCACATTTGAAATACAATGTTTTCAAATTAAATAAAATTTATTGTTTTCAAATATGTTTTTTAAAAATATATAAATCATTCATTCAACTTGTTTCTACACAAGCACAAAGTAACCAGTGTGACTGATAGTTGGTTCAATTATTGAAATGCTATTGAAATTGACTGACAATTCCAGTCAAAACAGTGAAACTAGATCAGTTCAGTTCAGTCGCTCAGTCATGTCCGACTCTTTGCAACCCCATGAATCGCAGCACGCCAGGCCTCCTTGTCCATCACCAACTCCCAGAGTACACCCAAACCCATGTCCATTGATTCAGTGATGCCATCCAACCATCTCATCCTCTGTCATCCCCTTCTCCTCCTGCCCTCAATTTTTCCCAGCATCAGGGTCTTTTCCAATGAGTCAGCTCTTCGCATCAGGTGGGCAACATATTGGAGTTTCAGCTTCAACATCATTCCTTCCAATGAACACCCAACTGATCTCCTTTAGGATGGACTGGTTGGATCTCCTTGCAGTCCAAGGAACTCTCAAGAATCTTCTCCAACACCACAGTTCAAAAGCATCAATTCTTCGGCACTCAGCTTTCTTTATACTCCAACTCTCACATCCATAAATGACCACTGAAAAAACCATAGCCTTGACTAAATGGACCTTTGTTGACTCCAGTTTGTGCTTCTTCCAGCCCAACGTTTCTCATGATGTACTCTGCACAGAAGTTAAATAAGCAGGGTGACAATATACAGCCTTGACGTACTCCTTTCCCGATTTGGAACCAGTCGGTTGTTCCATGTCCAGTTCTAACTGTTGCTTCCTTACCTACATCTAAGTTTCTCAAGAGGCAGATCAGGTGGTCTGGTATTCCCATCTCCTTCAGAATTTTCCACAGCTTATTGTGATCCACACAGTCAAAGGCTTTGGCATAGTCAATAAAACAGAAATAGATATTTTCCTGGAACTCGCTTGCTTTTTTGATGACCCAGCAGATGTTGGCAATTTGATATCTGGTTCCTCTGCCTTTTCTAAAGCCAGCTTGAACATCTGGAAGTCCACAGTTCACGTATTGCTGAAGCCTGAAACTAGATATATCCCCTTAAATCTCCATTTTACAAAAATAACACTTTTGTACCATTTTATACAGTACTCCCACTAGATGGCAAACTTCAGTCATAAATACAGAAGTCATTTTAAAACCATGATAAGGTTTTTGTTATAATGTGACAAAAATGGCTAGCAAGATGTTAACATTAATTTTAATCATAGACATCAAATTATCATGCTTAAGATAAAAAGATTAACAAGATACTTGGGGAAGTAGCTCTAAAATACTAAATTTGAGAAGGCAAAAGAAGATAATCTCCAAAGTAAGACATAAAATAAAAGGTGTGGCAGTACCAAGAAGTCTTTCAAATCCTTGCTAAATCTAGCATTGCTGAACCCCTCTTCAGAGGAAAGATTGATCTTACACAGACTAGAAAGAAAACTATGAAAGAAATTATTTTACTAATTTGAATTCAATTTCCATGATGCTTATTATAATTTTCATATTGGTAACATTTGATTGCCAGAAACACAGATAGTTGATAACAGATTTTAAAAAGACAAAATATGGTAAAGGAAAGCTTCATGTGAAGCGTGAGTTCTAAATAATAGAACCTAATTTTCTGGTGAATTTTAAAGTTAGAGATACTTAAGAGATTTTGTTTGATTGCTTGTTTGTTTTCATTTACTATTCAATGCAATTATAACCAGATACATCTTTGAAAAACCATATGGCCACACATCTGAAAATCTAGCTGATTTTTTATTTACATTCCATAATACTAATACAAATATTTTGAAAGGTTTTCAAGTAGAGATTTTCTATCAGTTCAAATGCTAAATCAAGAAAGAGAACATTTCTGTGTTTGAAAATCATATATTGATTTTGAACATGATTACCTATACAAATATTACAAGATTTTCCAACAAGACTGTCTTACTGATTGGAAGTTAACATTCTGTGTTCAGATGAATTTTCATTGATTTCTGTTATGCAAATATGAATAAGATAAATGAAAAAGGCAACCCAGATTGTTACTTAGAAATGTCCACTGACATAGTCGCTGGCTGTTAGTTCATTATATTTTCACTGGAAAGTAATTTAATCTCTGATTTTGCAGCTTTAAAGCAATTGTGCTACCTAATCAACCACTACCGTCTACAGTTCTTGATTCAGCAGATGCTGAAATTATTAATGAGAGAATATGTAATGGAATTATAGAAACTCACTCTTGCAGTTAAGTACAAAAGTATTTAATGGTTATAATTCATAAGAAAATTCATAATTTATGGCTTTTTCTAACATGCAATGTAATTTATAGAATGTAGTACATTGTTGTGTATGCCCAAAGTGATATAAAGCCACTGGTGTTCCTGGATTCTGCTTAGGACCTCATGGATTGCACTGTCCAGAAGAACAGTTCCAAAAGGGAAGCACACTTCTATAATCAAACACGTAAATACACACACACACAGAGGAAAGGGAGAATTATAGCAATCTGTGTTACACTTTTTTGGTATTTTTATATAATGAGTTTAGTTTAAAATGTTAAATTCTTCAATGCTTTTTAAGTGTGTTACATAATAGGAGAGAAAGCAGTTAGCTATTAAATAAAAATAACTTTATATCTGTTCAGTTCAGTTCAGCTGCTTAGTCATGTCCGACTCTTTGAGACCCCATGGGCTGCAGCACTCCAGGCCTCCCTGTCCATCACCAAGTCCCACAGTTCATTCAAACTCATGTCCATTGAGTCCGTGATGCCATCCAACCATCTCATACTCTGTCGTCCCCTTCTCCTCCCGTCCTCAATCTTTCCCAGCATCACAGTCTTTTCCAATGAGTTAGCTCTTCACATCAGGTGGCCAAAGAATTGGAGTTCCAGCTTCAACATCAGTCCTTCCAATGAATATTCAGGACTGATTTCCTTTAGGATGGACTGGTTGGCTCTCCTTTCAGTCCAAGGAACTCTCAACAGTTTTCTCCAACACTACAGTTCAAAAGCATCAGTTCTTCAGTGCTCAGCTTTCTTAATAGTCCAGCTCTCACATCCATACATGACTCCTGGAAAAACCGTAGCTTTGACTAGATGAACCTTTGTTTGCAAAATAGTGTCTCTGCTTTTTATATGGTGTCTAGGGTGGTCGCAACTTTTCTTACAAGGAGCAAGTGTTAAGATTTACTTTATTATTATCAGAGGAATATATAGAAAAGTTTTTATTTGATATATATAGTACACTTAACCACAAAACAACACTTAAAAATCTGTTATGTCAAAAGAAAGTGTAACTACATTCATCCACCAGTATTGACCCCAAATATGAATTTCCAATGCTGCAATTGCAAACACACAAAACCTAAATTGTACAACTTTAATTACTATGAATATCAAATTTAGGTGTAAAGGTTAGTGGTTACAATATTTTTATACTCACCCAGTCTTCATTTTCTTTTCATGTGCTTCAATTGCCTACCCCTCCCTCCCTTTACCCCACTATATGTAGGAATATTGAATTATTTTTCAGATCCAAATGCCAATTTATAATGAAAAAGTAAATATCTTCTCTCATTACTTATTTCTTCTGGACTTCAGCCATTAATAGAAAATTGTCTTTAACCTAACCTGGTCAAAAAATACTTGTGGGATTAATTACTTCAGTATATTACTGGCACAATTGCTGGAGATGATTTGTCTCTTTATGTACTTATTGCTCAGTGAAGAAAAGAAAGTCTGGTACACATTTGAAGGCAATGGATTGATTGATTTTTTTCAGAGACAGAGCATAGGTACGAAGTGGGAAGCCTTTCCATGGGTACCAGATGATGACTCCCCTTCTTTTTCTATACTCTCTTTTCTAAGTTAATTTGTGGTTTACTTCTAGTTAGACTCAGGTTTTTGTTCATTTCAGTCATTTTTAATCTCTGTTTTTTTGGGGTTTTTTTTGTCTTTGTTTTGCTTTGTCATTGTCTTGTTTCAAATCTAGTCTCTCTTTTTAACTCTTCATTGAAATTTTAACAAATGGAAAATAGTGTAACTATCAATATTACTGACTCATTAGGCAAATCAGAAAAAACAGAGAAACAAATATTTGTAGACTGGGTTTTCCACAGAATCTCTTCTTCCTTAGCTATTTTTTCCTATTTCCACACATATAAAATATTTTTAATCTTTTGTCCCACTTTCAGGAAAACTCATATTTTGTCAGTTTTGAAAATACAGAAGACTCAAAGTATAATATAGATATATAGATCACAGCAGGTCAGAATATGTTTATGTCTGTTTATATGACTCTCCTCACATTCCATCCCAAACACATGGAAAAAAAAAAAAAGGTAGCAAAAAAAAAATCTCAAAATGAGTAGCCTAAATAGATTGTTGCACAGCCAAAATAGCAGGCAGAGTTTATTTTTGGCTGCTAAGAAAAAACTGTGTTAATCCTACAGTACCAGGTTCAAATAAATTTTAACCCATTTTAACCATCTCTCTAATACATGCACATATTTTCCTACTTGTAAATATAATCCAAGAAAAATCAGTGAGGTGCCTCTGATTTATAAAATATAAACTCAATATCATATGAATTGGTGCCACTAATTCTTACTGATAAAGCAGCATGTGAAGAGAAAAGAGAACTGGGTGTATAGGAATAAAAGTTAATTTTATAGTTTGATATGATATATGCAAACTGATCAGAATGTTGGCTAATAATTTATTCCCATTGAGTTGTTGTGATTTTATGTAGTCAGAACCATAAACATACAAGATATTAGAAAGAGCTCATGTCCCCAAGGACCCAGTCTTTTTTTCCTAGTATGACCATTATGACCCCTTTTTCTCTGTTTCTTCTTCTTCATGGGACAAAAGGATAATATCTGACTCCAAATTCACCCACAACTAGTTCTATTGGTAAAATTAACTTTTGAGAAGTGGGAAATAAGCATCCCTCCTGATTTTTAATGCTGAGCCAAATTAATGCCCAATATTCATTAAAGCCCATGAAGATTTCCCTATTTTCCTTTAAAGCAGAAATCAAAGGGCCATTTATAAGATGCAGTTCAAAATATACAAATCAAGCACATTATAACACTGAACCTAGAAAAGAAATCAAGACTACTCAGTGGAATAAAATAGACTAAAAGATGCCTTGCTTTTCTGTCAGTTTGAAACAGCAAGGATTCTCCTGAAAGCACAGCTCTCACAGGAATACATACACCTTTGTTTACCTCTAATTAAAATTGGAGGAGCAGAAGCAAGGGCATCTCAGCTGATCCTAATTACTAGGCAGATGTAAAGGAGCACTTGGAAATAGTTTCAGATCCATATATTATGGTTTAAAGCAATGAATAAACACTTGTATGCTGGAAAGAAAAGGCATAATCATATCCTCTTAGGCTGTCTCAAACAGACCTATAAAGTGGCCTTTGAGGATGGGGTCAGTCTGCTGCTATCCTGTCTATTAGATTGTGTAGACTGCTTGAAAGACACAAGAAAAATTGTTGTAACATTCATCTTAATACCATTGGATGACAGCTCTCCATAGCTGCCACACAGAAGTCAAATAGCAGCTGTAAAACTCAGAATATTTTGAGATGGTGAATTTCCATGCCAGGGAATAAACTAGGCACTTCAACTGAGGGAGCACAAATCAGGGCTGTCATGGGCACTTGATGTTCCTCTTCTTGGAATGACACCTGTTTGGGGGTTATGCTTAGGTCAGGATTACTGAGAACTTTTAAATGCATAAAACCCTAAGCAATCTTTATTTTGTTAACCCATGCATACTTTGAATACTGTTAAATTTCAGTTAGAAACAAATCCTTGAGATTAAAATTGGTCATTTTCACACTGTAAATAAGGTGTTCTTGTCAATTTTTGGTTCACAGACTTCTGAATATCTCATGAAAATTTTGACTTTTTCTCTAGTAGTTTCATATATTCATAAAATGTTGAAAGCAAATATAAATACTTGCTGTAGTCTCTTAGGTTTGAGACAGGCTGCAGCCTGCAAACTCTACTACAGTCCTTGCACATGGACAAACAATTCTTTCAGCAACAGAATATGAAGAAACTATAAGGGACTAAAAATAATTGCACATGTGTGCAGTTGGGACAAATTATGAACAACAAGATGCAAAAAAAAGGCCAAAACCCAACCACCACTTCTGTGGTGAAAGGAGCAAAAGCAGGATACCATGCATGATCCCTGCACACAGTACCACCAAGAAGGCGGACAGATCACCTAAGTCACCCATACAGGCCAACCTACTGATTTGCTCCACCCTCATCCCATTTAAGGAACCAGCTAGCCCCCCTCACCACCATGAGGGACCAAGCAAGGGAACCTATTACTTAGTTTTGCTTCCTCTTGCTGCAGCACAAGTCACAATAAAGTCTTGCCTGAGTTCCTTCTCTGTTCTCATATTAATTGCTATTGATTAAAGAATTCAAGAACCCAGGTCAGTAACAGGCCCATGGACCTACATTAAGAACTGCTGATCCTCAATAGCAAGTGTGGAAATAAAGCATTCAAATTTCAAGGAAAATAATTTAAAATCATTGGCTTTCTTTGGCCAAACTATTCTGAGAAGATGATTTTGACAATGCTAAAATAGCCGAGCGCCGAAGAATTGATGCTTTTGAACTGTGGTGTTGGAGAAGACTCTTGAGAGTCCCTTGGACTGCAAGGAGATCCAACCAGTCCATTCTGAAGGAGATCAGCCCTGGGATTTCTTTGGAAGGAATGATGCTAAAGCTGAAACTCCAGTACTTTGGCCACCTCATGAGAAGAGTTGACTCATTGGAAAAAACTCTGATGCTGGGAGGGATTGGGGGGCAGGAGGAGAAGGGGACAACCGAGGATGAGATGGCTGGATGGCAACACGGACTCGATGGACATGAGTTTGAGTGAGCTCCCGGAGATGGTGATGGACAGGGAGGCCTGGCGTGCTGCGATTCATGGGGTTGCAAAGAGTCGGACATGACTGAGCGACTGAACTGAACTGAACTGAACTGAAAATAGCTGAAGTAAAGTGCCTGTATAATTCCTTGATTCAAACCATATAAATTTATAAATTCTTTGGAGAACATATTGATTGAGTGACAGATCTTATGCCAACAAGTTGAGGATGTCCAACCATTGGCTTGAATCAAAAACAGCTAGTGAAGATCAGCAATTTATGGTCTGGATCAGAGAATGAGCACTGTCTTCCCAAGGTGTACTTTACATGCATAATTACATGCAGTGCAAAACTTACTTCCTAAGAGTATTTGAATTAGGAGAGAGTATAATTAAATGCATAGTAGTAGTTTTTATCTTGGAAATTTAAGCTGCAGCTTAAAAAAATGATTCTCATCATCTTGTATTCCTCAGAAGATTCTAGTTTCAAGTTCCCTCAAGCACTTCAATCTGCATGATGATAAAGGTTTGAATTCCTGAGGTTTTAAAAATAATTAACTCCACTCAGTTTTACCAGTTGTAAAATTAAAAATTATGGCCTCAACCAAGTCCTTACTTGAATAGTATGTTTTACTGTGAACCATATTATAGCACTAAGCTAGATGTTTGATTTACACTTTTCTTTTAAAACTGCGCTTAATCCCAGTGCCCACAGCAGTATCTTATTCAGAAATGCATATAGTCCCATAGAATATGGGACAATGTACCTCCCTTTCGATAGCACCTTTGTAATAAAACTCTATGGTCAAGTGTTCTCTGCTTTCTACTTCTAAAACCTACACACTATCTAGGTGAAACAATTTTTATATTGTCTTTAGTTACTTTAAATAAGTGAAACAATTCACCACATCCAACCCTACTTTTATCTAAATCTTTCCTTGGTTAATACAACACACTCAGCTATGACCTCAAGAAATCAAACATGACTGGTTACTTAATTGAACCACTGAAGAACTCTGATTATATATTTTTTCAGTGATTATGTCTGAAACTGATAGATATTCTTCTATGTAATACTTATTTAACATTTAACAGGAAGTTACTGCTCTGTATAATTCATCCCTTACTAAAGTGATGAATTCTTGTAAGGCATGAGATGCTAAAAGAATTGAAATGAGATTCAAACCAAAGTATTTTTTTGTAGTTTATTTTTGGGGGTGTTTATACAGAGAGTTGAGAAGTCTATGTTAAGTGGAATGAAAGTAAGCCCTATTAGTTTCTTAGCAATTTCCAAAGAAAATAGTTCAACTCTTCTCAGCTTGAATCCTGATGCCTATGTCAAGCAAGCTTGATGAAAAATCCAAAATAATAGAAGCCTGACAATTTTAATTGTCCTATACCCCTGACCTCTGAACATAATAGTGGCTGAATAAAAATTGGGTATTTATAAACTGAGGAAATATGCACACTCACTATCCAGTTCTGCCACCCTTAACTATGTTGGCACTCAATTGGATTTTGTTTTGTTTTCATACTACAGCACTTGCTTTCTGGATGGATCACTTTTCTATTAGGCTTATTAATTGAATA
Organism: Budorcas taxicolor; assembly: GCF_023091745.1. Classification (NCBI taxonomy): domain Eukaryota; kingdom Metazoa; phylum Chordata; class Mammalia; order Artiodactyla; family Bovidae; genus Budorcas; species Budorcas taxicolor. The sequence continues at coordinate 3,111,053 of NC_068935.1, forward strand.
AACTTTGTTTTTGCTTTCAATGATATTCCTTTGGGTTTGGTGAATGTTGTTTCATAAAATAGCATCACAGCTGTGCAGTGGCTAAGAGAAGCCTCATTGTACTGTTGATTCTTTGGTTACCACCTAGCCCAGAAACTCCTCTCACTTAACTGAAAAAGCAAAGTAATTTATAGTGGAATTTTCCTTCTTACCACTGACCTGGGTTCTTGTGTCTCTGGCATAAACACTCACATCTTCCTTACTATAATCTGAATGTTCATGTCTCTCTCTGTGAACAAAGAACAAAAAGTATGCTCACCAACCAGTTTTGTAAAGGTTAAGTCATAGCCCACTGCATTCACTGAGTGGAAATTAAGTGCACACTGAGTGGAAATTAAGATAGTAACAGGAAGAGGTACTCTGTGCTTCGGATAATCAGGCCCCTCACATAGTTTGATGCATATCAGAGGAAGAATATTAATAACCCAAGATTTTCACATCTTCTCATATGTAGAAAAACACTAAAATCATTAAATTGAGTTATCTGTTCCTTGTGATTAGCAGTAATCTTTTACCACTGTGTATGCTTGATTGTACATATTTCTTAGCCAAAAATCATATATAAACTGGATTTTTCTCACCTGTTCACAAGTGTTTCATCAGAGCTAACTGAGCAGCTGTTCCAGGCTATAGTTCTCAGCATAAACAAATAACTTATGAATTATCTGAATAAAACTTAAACTCACATTTCTTGTGTTGTATGTTTTTCTTTAAGCTGACACCATCAAATTTGTATTTTGAGATCCTGACCCCTAAAAGTGATGGTATTAGGAGGCCTTGCCTTTAGGGGGTCATGACGGCTTGGACCTCAAAAATGAGGTTAGTGCCATTATGAAACAGGACTAAGAGAACTCTCTCCCCACTTCCACCACAAGAGGATACAGCAAGAAAGTGAACCAGGGTGAAAGACCTCATCAGGCACTGGATTTGCCAGGATTTTGGTTTTGAACTCCCCAAGAATTTGAGAAATAAATCTCTGTTGCTTATAAATTACCCAGTCTACAATGTTTTGTTATAGTAGCCCAAATGAACTAAGACATTCTTCAGTATTCAGACCAAAGAATTGGGATTTTCAACCTGACTTACACTCTAATACTCTGTAGGAACCAAGTTGTAGTCTATCAGACCATTTCTAGCTGTTTTTAAAATACATGGAGAGGGAGGTGGGAGGGGGGTTCAGAATGGGGAACACATGTAAACCCATGGCTGATTCATGTCAATGTATGGCAAAACCCACTACAATATTGTAAAGTAATTAGTCTTCAATTAAAATAAATACATTTAAACAATAAAATAAAATTCAATACACTAGGGAAGGGATATGAAGATCAATTGCATTATTTGTCTCCCTTGTCAATTGAAGGGATGACACTGTAAGTATGATGAGTACTCATTTAAGTAATGTCTCTCTCTTACAATTCCAACATCACATCCTTTTCACCACTGATTCCCTTGGACATCAATGCCTGTATTTGCCAAATTTTATTTTGAAAATATATCATGGGAAACTAGGCCAGTCCTCCTCAGCCCTTCTCTGAGAAAGCCTCTCCCTATGCTTCAGAAGCTTAGGTATCAGAAATTCTCAACACATTTCATGTAGGAACTCATCTCTGTTATTCCACAGGTGATATTCTACTGCCACACATCTCCCTCCATTCAGTTTCTAACGGTATCCAAGCTGGGCTCAGGCTCATTGTCTGCGTTAATCTATCCTCGCTCTAGCTCCTAGGTCCTTTTCCTCCATAAAATTTCCTTGTATCCCTTCAGAGAACTGATCTTGCAATTTTAGTTGGGCATTCCCCAAAACATAAGAAATTCATAAAATGCCCCTGAATATTTGAGTCCAGTTATCTACAAGAATTAGTTCAGGTATCTAAAGTTAAGCTATGGAATTCAAACTTTACAGGCTCCTTCATTACTTGAACAAAATATTTTACTACAAAGATCTATTTGACAAAATCCAAAGATCATGGCAAGCAGTATAACAGTAATGTAGCTAAAAATCTATTTTTTGAAAATCTGTATTGAAAGAAATGGTGATAGTGTATAGATAAATATTGAGTTTATTTTTTCTCTAACTGTACAGTGATAACTGACATTTTTTTGTTTTATAAGGGTACTAAACAACATGGATCTTGAAAATATTTGATAAATTTTTATTATTTTTATGAAGGTTATTAAAAGTAGAAAACAGAGTTTTAAAAATTCATGTCATAAGAGATTTACCTTTCAGACTCCCTTTCAAAATCACAAGGTCAGGGCCTTAATCCACATAGCAAATTTGTGATTTATCAATATCTCATGAATCATCTGATCTTCAAGGTTGTGTCTGCTGCTGCTGCTGCTAAGTCGCTTCAGTAGTGTCCGACTCTGTGCAACCCCATAGATGGCTGCCCACCAGGCTCCACTGTCCCTGGGATTCTCCAGGCAAGAACACTGGAGTGGGTTGCTATTTCCTTCTCCAATGCATGAAAGTGAAAAGTGAAAGTGAAGTCGCTCAGTCGTGTCCGACTCTTAGCAACCCCATGGACTGAAGCCTACCAGACTCCTCCATCCATGGGATTTTCCAGGCAAGAGTACTGGAGTGGGGTGCCATTGCCTTCTCCACAAGGTTGTGTCTAGGTTCTACTAAAAGCACTATACTTCATTTGCATTTACCTCTACAGCCATGAAATTAAAAGACGCTTACTCCTTGGAAGAAAAGTAATGACCAATCTAGATAGCATATTCAAAAGCGGAGACATTACTTTGCCGACTAATGTCCATCTAGTCAAGGCTATGGTTTTCCCTGTGGTCATGTATGGATGTGAGAGTCGGACTGTGAAGAAGGCTGAGGGCCGAAGAATTGATGCTTTTGAACTGTGGTGTTGGAGAAGACTCTTGAGAGTCCCTTGGACTGCAAGGAAATCCAACCAGTCCATTCTGAAGGAGATCAGCCCTAGGGTTTCTTTGGAAGGAATGATGCTAAAGCTGAAACTCCAGTACTTTGGACACCTCATGCGAAGAGTGGACTCATTGGAAAAGACTCTGATGCTGGGAGAAATTGAGAGCAGGAGGAGAAGGGGACGACCGAGGATGAGATGGCTGGATGGCATCACGGACTCGATGGACATGAGTCTGAGTGAGTGCCGGGAGATGGTGATGGACAGGGAGGCCTGGCGTGCTGCGGTTCATGGGGTTGAGTCGGACATGACTGAGCGACTGAACTGAACTGAACTGGGGATTTCCCATGATGTCCTCCACATATAAGTTAAATAAGAAGGCTGACAATACAGAGCCTTGACATAATCATTTTCCAGTCTTGAATCAGTCCATTGTTCCATGTCCAGTTCTAACAGTTGCTTCTTGACCTACATACAGGTTTCTCAGGAGACAGGAAAAGTGGTCTGATATTCCAATCTCTAAGAATTTTCCACAGTTTGTTGTGATATATACAAAGTGCTTTACTGTAGTTACTGAAGCAAAAGTAGATGTTTTTCTGGAATTCCCTTGCTTTTTCTATGTTACAGCATATGCTGGCAATTTGATTTCTGGTTCCTCTGCCTTTTCTAAATCCATCTTGTGCATCTGAAAGTTCTTGGTTCATGTACTGCTGAAGCCTAGCTTAAAGGATTCTGGGCATTACCTTGCTAGCATGTTTAATAAGTGCAAATGTATGTTAGTTGGAACAGTCTTTGGCATTGCTCTTCTTTGAGATTGGAATGAAAACTGATCTTTTCCTGTCCTGTGGCCACTGTTTAGTTTTCCAAAATTTACTGGCATATTGAGTGCAGCACTTTAACAGCATCATCTTTTAGTTTTTGAAATAGCCCAGCTATTTCAAAAGGATGGTGGAATTCCATCACCTCCAATAGCTTTGTTTGTAGTAGTGCTTCCTAAAATCCACTTGACTTCACATTCCAGGATTTCTGGTTCTAGGTAAGTGACCATACAATAGTGGTTATCCATCCAGGTAATTAAGACTTTTTTTTTTTGGTGCAGTTCTTCTGTGTATTCTCTTGTATTATATTTATTTATATATCCAACGAGTCCATTCTGAAGGATATCAGCCCTGGGATTTCTTTGGAAGGAATGATGCTAAAGCTGAAACTCCAGTACTTTGGCCACCTCATGTGAAGAGTTGACTCATTGCAAAAGACTCTGATACTGGGAGGGATTGGGGGCAGGAGGAGAAGGGGACGACCAAGGATGAGTTGGCTGGATGGCATCACTGACTCAATGGACGTGAGTCTGTGTGAACTCTGGGAGTTGGTGATGGACAGAGAGTCCTGGCGTGCTGCGATTCATGGGGTTGCAAAGAGTCGGACACAACCGAGCGAGTGAACTGAACTGAACTGATTATATATATATATATATATATATATATATATATAGAGAGAGAGAGAGAGAGAGAGAGAGAGGCTGTGCTGGATCTTCATTGCTGCATGGGCTTTTCTCTAGTTGCAGCAAGCAGGGACTACTGTCTAGTTGTGGTGCATGGGCTTCTTACTTCAGTGGGTTCTCCTGTTGTGGAGCATACAAGGTGTGTGGACTTCAGCAGTTGTGACATGAGGGCTCAGTAGTTGCAGTTCCTGGGCTCTAGAGCACAGGCTCAACAGTTGGGGGACACAAGATTAGTTGCTCAGTGGCATGTGGGATCTTTTTGGACCAGAATCACACCCATGTCGCCTGCATTGGCCAGAAAATTCTTTACCACTGAGCTACCAAGGAAGCCCTCTTCTCTGTAATCTTGCCACCTCTTTTTAATCTCTTCTGTTTCTGTTAGGTCCTTGCCTTTCTGTCTTTTTTTTGTGTGTGTGCCCATCCTTGCATGAAATGTTCTCTTGGCATCTCCAATTTTCTTGAAGAGATCTCTAGTCTTTCCCATTCTCTTCTTTTCCTCTGTTTCTTTGCACTGCTCACATCAGAAGGCTTTTTTTTTTTTTTTTAATCTCTCCTTGTCATTCTCTGGAACTCTGGATTCAGTTTGGTATATCTTTCCCTTTCTCCTTTGCCTTTTGCTTTTTTCTTTCTCTCTTTTCTGGTAGTCTATAAAACTACTGGGAAATAATTCTCAGTGGGCTATAAACAGGCAGAAATAACATATTTCTAGCTGGAAATAGTTTTGTAACCTAAAGAGAAAAAACAAAAAAAGGTCTTGTGCATACCGGTAACAAGAATAATTTACTTAATCTAGATAGGAAGCATATACTGTTTTTTGCTCCACCATAAGTTCTCAGAGAGATATTCAGTTAAGCTAATGATCAACATTTTGTTCCTAAATAAAATACATAGGAAAATAATTGGGACAAAAGTTTCATTATTCTAATCCACAAGTATCAAAGGTTATAACTCTCTTTATGGTTTCACATGATACTACTCATGCTGCCATGCAGTAAATTACAAGCTGGATAGAGTCCAGTCACTTAAGTCAAATTATTATCTAATTTATACTGAAGAGTGAAAATCTAGAATGGTATGCTAGTTTTAAATTTTTCTAAATTGGAAAAAGGATTCCGAATAAAATAAATGTGTATAGATAAATTACCATTTTTCAGTTTAGTTCAGTCGCTCAGTTGTGTCTGACTCTTTGCGACCCCATGAATCGCAGCATGCCAGGCCTCCCTGTCCACTCACCATCTCCCGGAGTTCACTCAGACTCAGGTCCATCGAGTCCGTGATGCCATCCAGCCAACTCATCCTTGGTCGTCCCCTTCTCCTCCTGCCCCCAATCCCTCTGAGCATCAAAGTTTTCCCAATGAATCAACTCTTCGCATGAGGTGGCAAAGTACTGGAGCTTCAACTATAGCATCATTCCTTCCAAAGAAATCCCAGGGTTGATCTTCTTCAGAATGGACTGGTTGTATCTCCTTGCAGTCCAAGGAACTCTCAAGAGTCTTCTCCAACACCACAGTCCAAAAGCATCAATTCTTCGGCATTCAGCCTTCTTCACAGTCCAATTCTCACATCCTTCATGACCTCAGGAAAAACCATAGGCTGGACTAGACGGACCTTAGTCGACAAAGTAATGTCTCTGCTTTTGAATATGCTATCTAGATTGGTCATTACTTTTCTTCCAAAGAGTAAGCGTCTTTTAATTTCATGCCTGCATTCACCATCTGCAGTGATTTTGAAGCCCAGAAAATTAAAGTCATCCACTGTTTCCACTGTTTACCCATTTATTTCCCATGAAGTGATGGGACCAGATGCCATGATCTTCGTTTTCTGAATGTTGAGCTTTAAGCCAACTTTTTCGCTCTCCTCTTTTACTTTCATCAAGAGGCTTTTTAGTTCTTCTTCACTTTCTGCCGTAAGGGTGGTGTCATCTGCATATCTGAGGTTCTTGATATTTCTCCCAGCAATCTTGATTCCAGCTTGTGTTTCTTTCAGTCCAGCGTTTCTCATGATGTCCTCTGCATATAAGATAAATTAGCAGGGTGTCAATATACAGCCTTGACATACTCCTTTTCCTATTTGGAACCAGTCTGTTGTTCCATGTCCAGTTCTAACTGTTGCTTCCTGACTTGCATACAGATTTCACAAGAGGCAGGTCAGGTGGTCTGGTAGTCCCATCTCTTGAATAGTCAATAAATCAGAAATAGATGTTTTTCTGGAACTCTCTTGCTTTTTCCATGATCCAGCAGATATTGGCAATTTGATCTCTGGTTCCTCTGCCTTTTCTAAAACCAGCTTGAACATCAGGGAGTTCACGGTTCACGTATTGCTGAAGGCTGGCTTGGAGAATTTTGAGCATTGCTTTACTAGCATGTGAGATGAGTGCAATTGTGCGGTAGTTTGAGCATTTTTTGGCATTGCCTTTCTTTGGAATTTGAATGAAAACTGACCTTTTCTAGTGCTGTGGCCACTGATGAGTTTTCCGAATTTGCTGGCATATTGAGTTCAGCACTTTCACAGCATCATCTTTCAGGATTTCAAACAGCTCAACTGGAATTCCATCACCTCCACTAGCTTTGTTCGTAGTGATGCTTTCTAATGCCCACTTGACTTCACTTTCCAAGATGTCAGGCTCTAGATGAGTGATCACATCATCACGATTATCTGGGTCATGAAGATCTTTTTTGTACAGTTCTTCCGTGTATTCTTGCCACCTCTTCTTAATATCTTCTGCTTCTGTTAGGTCAATACCATTTCTGTCCTTTATCGAGCCCACCTTTGCATGAAATATTCCCTTGGTATCTCTAATTTTCTTGAAGAGATCTCTAGTCTTTCCCATTCTGTTGTTTTCCTCTATTTCTTTGCATTGATTGCTGAAGAAGGCTTTCTTTTCGCTTCTTGCTATTCTTTGGAACTCTGCATTCAGATGCTTGTATCTTTCCCTTTCTCCTTTGCTTTTCACCTCACTTCTTTTCATAGCCATTTGTAAGGCCTCCCCAGACAGGCATTTTGCTTTTTTGCATTTCTTTTCCATGGGGATGGTCTTGATCCCTGTCTCCTGTACAATGTCACGAACCTCATTCCATAGTTCATTAGGCACTCTATCTATCAGATCTAGGCCCTTAAATCTATTTCTCACTTCCACTGTATAACCATAAGGGATTTGATTTAGGTCATACCTGAATGGTCTAGTGGTTTTCCCTACTTTCTTCAATTTGAGTCTGAATTTGGTAATAAGGAGTTCATGATCTGAGCCACAGTCAGCTCCTGGTCTAGTTTTTGTTGACTGTATAGAGCTGCTCCATCTTTGGCTGCAAAGAATATAATCAATCTGATTTTGGTGTTGACCATCTGGTGATGTCCATGTGTAGGGTTTTCTCTTGTGTTGTTGGAAGAGGGTGTTTGCTATGACCAGCACATTTTCTTGGCAAAACTCTATTAGTCTTTGCCCTGCTTCATTCCACATTTCAAGGCCAAATTTGTGTGTTACTCCAGGTGTTTCTTGACTTCCTGCTTTTGCATTCCAGTCCCCTATAATGAAAAGGACAGACCCACCCATCTTGGCTTACCCCGCAGGCATGGCTTGGTTTCATTAAGTTAGGCAAGGGTGTGGTCCTAGTGTGATTAGATTGACTAATTTTCTGTGAGTATGGTTTCAGTGTGTCTGCCCTCTGATGCCCTCTTGCAACACCTACCATCTTACTTGGGTTTCTCTTACCTTTGGGGTGGGGTATCTCTTCACGGCTGCTCCAGCAGAACACAACTGCTGTTCCTTTGACGAGGGGTATCTCCTTACCACCACTGTTCCTGACCTTCAACGTGGGATAGCTCCTCTAGGCCTTCCTTTGCCTGCTCAGCCACTGCTCCTCGGGTTGCTCCTCCGGGCTACCAGCCCTGGCCTCAGGCGTGGGTGGCTCCTCTCAGCTGCCGCCCCTGACCTCGGGCTCGGGGTGGCTCCTCAGGGTCACTTCCCCTGGCCTTGGGTGCGAGGTGGCTTCTCCCGGCCGCCCCTGACCTCGGACATGGGGTGTCTCCTCTCAGCTGCCCCTGACCTTGGACGCAGGGTGGCTCCTCCCGGCCGTTCCTGTGCCGTCACAGCCTGGCACTCTGGGCTGCATTAACATCTTTGCATGCTGGAAATTTTCAATAATTATGGTTTATGTTATACTGAGTAATATTTATGCCTAGTAAATGTGCTAACACAAGGCCACTGTGCTCATACAATTATTGCTATGCTAAAAGTATTGAAAATATTTTCTATATAAGAAATAATGCACAATGTCAAGATGTATAGTCCCTGTTCTTAGAAGATGGGAGTTCAAAATCTGGCACTGTCTACTTGAAGGTTGTGTGTGTGATCCTGTGTGCTAAGTCACTTCAGTCATGTCTGACTCTCTGTGATCCCAAGGACTGTAGCCCACCAGGCTCCTCTGTCCATGTGACTCTCCACACAAAAATGCTGGAGTGGGTTGCCACTTCCTCCCTCAGGGGATCTTCCCAACCCATGGATCAAGCCCATGACTCCTGTGTCTCCTGTATTGCAGGCAGATTCTTCACCTGCTGAGCCATCGGGGAAGCCCTGTGTGATCCTAGGAAAGCTTTTGAAACTCTCTGTTTCTTGGTTCCATCATTCAAAAATAAAGAGAAGATAATATCTACTTCATAAGGTTATTTTGAATATTATGTAAAATAATCCATGCAAGTGCTCAGAAGAATGCTTATCATAGTAAATCCCAATGACTGTTATGTATAATTAATATTGTTATTATTATTATTAATGTGGTTTCATTGATAGCTACTGTGAGTTATCTAGCTAGGACTCAATGACTGATAAAAACAATTCTATAAATGTTCTTTATTGTAATTTGTCCAGAAATACTCTTTCAAGTAAAAGATCTCTAAGAAGGTCAGTAGTCCAAAAGAAAACACTAAAGAAAGAGGAATATGAGAAAATCAAGGACAATAGATTGAGTTAAGACAGTTTTGGAGGAGATCCAGATAAGCCTTATGCCTGTTATATCAATCATTTTAATGTAGGAAATAGTAAATATAGGCATTCATGGTTGATTCTAGAGAAACGTGTTTTCAGCATCCCTTACTTCTCTATTTGATTTTTTTTTTTTTTCCAAACTGCAAGGTCCCTTTGCAGAGATGTCTAATAATCTCACCAGGTTGATTACTACTCTTAGAGAAATTGAAATGAGGAACTCATTTAAATATATTGGTAGTTTAAAGTGTGAATCATCCCAGGAATATTAAATACTAAAATAAGAATGTCAGGTGAAGAAAATGCTTGATATAAAGAATTGTCAAGGACAGCATTTGACTTCAGGTGGGGATGTATTTTGGGTAGAGCTCTTTCCTAGTATGAATCAGGCATGCAAATTCCCTTCCATAAGTGATTTAAAAATCAAGACTTCAGCCAAGGACACTAAGCTCTCTTTCTATTGTGTTGTTTATTCCACAAAGAGGTCATTTCTTTATGTTAAGTCTCAATTTCTAAAATTTAAGGCAAGGGAGGTATTCCAGACTCAAAGCAATAATGTTTTACATAAACGTATTTTATTTCATTTTTAAATTATTAAAATAAGAGTGTGAATTTGGGAAAAAAATGTAAAATTATTCCATCTAAGAAAATCACTAAAAATGAAACAAATATTGAAAATATATCAACTCCAAAAAAGGGAAAAAATGGTAATTTTATCTTTAAAAGTCTGCTCATTTTTAAAAGGCTCAAAATGCCCTAATTCTAAACTTCCAATTCTAAGTTAGGCAAGAATGTATGACTAGTTGATAATAACCATTAAAATTAATAGAAACATTTTTATTTTTTACCTGTGAGTAGAATTGAATATATAGGACTTTTTGAATCAGAAAATATCAAACCTCCTAGGAATACTTGTAGTTAATAAAGATGTTTTATGGAAACAGAATCTATAAATTACATTCCATGCAAATCCTCTATGGGATTTATCCAGCACTAGTTGTCAGTTGTCTGTTTACACTGTATTATAAAACATATTTCATCTAACAGACACAACAACTTCCCCTTCGTCTTTTCTTCCAAATTGATTAACTGCACATTTACCAAGTACTAGTTAGTCTTATAATATCTTTAATACCTTTGAAGGAGCTTACAATGTATTAATGAAATGCATACTTTAGGGTTCTCCACTTTCTTGGGTTCTTTACACACTCTAGTGGGGAGACCAGCAAATTTATAATCATAACTTTGTATCCTTTATCTTTTTTTTTTTTAATTTTAATTTTTACTTTATTTTACTTTACAATACTGTATTGGTTTTGCCATACATTGACATGAATCCACCACGGTTGTACATGCGATCCCAAACATGAACCCCCCTCCCACCTCCCTCCCCACAACATCCCTCTGGGTCATCCCCGTGCACCAGCCCCAAGCATGCTGTATCCTGCATTGGACATAGACTGGTGATTCGATTCTTACATGATAGTATACATGTTTCAATGCCATTCTCCCAAATCATCCCACCCTTTCCCTCTCCCTCTGAGTCCAAAAGTCCGCTATACACATCTGTGTCTTTTTTGCTGTCTTGCATACAGGGTCATCATTGCCGTCTTTCTAAATTCCATATTAGCAAATGAAACAACTGACAAACAACTAATCTCAAAAATATACAAGCAACTTATACAACTCAATTCCAGAAAAATAAACGACCCAATCAAAAAATGGGCCAAAGAGCTAAATAGACATTTCTCCAAAGAAGACATACGGATGGCTAACAAACACATGAAAAGATGCTGAACATCACTCATTATTAGAGAAATGCAAATCAAAACCACAATGAGGTACCACTTCACACCAGTCAGAATGTCTGTGATCCAAAAATCTGCAAGCAATAAATGCTGGAGAGGGTGTGGAGAAAAGGGAACCCTCCTACACTGTTGGTGGGAATGCAAACTAGTATAACCACTATGGAAAACAGTGTGGAGATTCCTTAAAAAATTGCAAATAGAACTGCCATATGACCCAGCAATCCCACTGCTGGGCATACACACCAAGGAAACCAGAATTGAAAGAGACACATGTACCCCAATGTTCATCGCAGCACTGTTTATAATAGCCAGGACATGGAAGCACGCTAGATGTCCATCAGCAGATGAATGGATAAGAAAGCTGTGGTACATATACACAATGGAGTATTACTCAGCCGTTAAAATCTAACAAATGTATCATTTTTCTTAAACAGCACTCAAACAAAATCATATAACCTTCAAACCTATAAATTCTTGATTTCTCCCTGCCTTAAAAGTGAATTAGTTTATCAGTTGCCACTCTTGGCATCATGAAAATTAGCAAATGCATGAGAGAAGTGCTAAAAAGATGATTTCCTCCTCATTTGCTTTTAGTAAAATTGAGATATAATTAATATGTAACATTATATTAATTTTATGTGTGCAGCATAGTGATTTGATATATGTATATACTGCAAAATAACTACCACAAGAAGTTTAGTTAACATTATTACCACATATAGTTACATTTCTTGTTTGTGATGAGACCATTAAAGATCTACTCATAGTAACTCTTAAATATAAAATGCAGCATTGTTAACTATATTCACTATGCTGTACATTACGTCCCCACAGCATATTTATTTTACAGCTTGAAACTGTTACCTTAAGACCACCTTCACCCATTTTGCCACCTCTTATTGCCACCTTCCTCCTCTGGCAACCACCAATCTGTTTTTTTGTATCTATGAAGGCAATGCTTTTTTTTTTTAAACTCTCATAAAAGTGAGCTCATACAGTATTTGTCTTTGTCTGACTTATTTCACTTAACATTAATGCCCTGAAATTTCATCCATACTGTTTCAAATGACAGGAAAAACTTTTTTCATGGTTAAATCGTATTCTGTTGTGGATATATAGTACTTTTCTAATACATGCATCTGCTGACACAAGATTATTTCCATATCCTGAGTGTCTTAAATGATGCTGCATTGAATGTGGAGGCACAGATACTGCCTTGGAATAGCATTTATGTTCTCTTCAGATATAAGCCAGAAGTGGAATTGCTGGAAAACATAGTAGTTTGATTTGTAATCTTTTGAGGAACCTCCATAATGGCTGCAACAATTTACATTCCCACCAACCATGTACAAGGGTTCCTTTTTTCCACACTCTCTCCAACACTTCAGAACAAAACACTGGTTCCAATTAGGGAAAGGAGTACGTCAAGGCTGTGTATTGTCACCCTGCTTATTTAACTTATATGTGCTCCAGGCTGTATATTGTCACCCAGCTTATTTAACTTATATGTAGAGTACATCATGTGAAATGCTGGGCAGGATGATGCACAGCTGGAATCAAGATTGCTGGAAGAAATAGCAATAAACTCAGATATGCAGATGTCACCACCCTTATGGCAGAAAGTGGAGAAGAACTAAAGAACCTCCTGATGAAAGTGAAAGAGGAGAGTGAAAAAGTTGGCTTAAAACTCAACATTAAGAAAACTAACATCATGGCATCTGGTCCCATGACTTCATGGCAAATAGATGGGGAAACAATGGAAACAGTGAGAGACTATTTTCTTGGGCCCCAAAATCTGCAGATGGTGACTGAAGCCATGAAATTAAAAGACATTTGCCCCTTGGAAGAAAAGCTATGGCCAACCTAGATGGCATATTAAAAAGCAGAGACATTACTTTTCCAACAAAGGTCTGTCTAGTCAAAGCTATGGTTTTTCCAGTAGTCATGTATGAATGTGAGAGTTGGACCAAAAGGAAAGCTGAGGGCTGAATAATTGATGCTTTTGAACTGTGGTGTTGGACAAGACTCTTGAGAGTCCTTTGGATTGCAAGGAGATTCAACCAGTCCATCCTAAAGGAAATCAGTCCTGATTATTCATTGGAAGGATTGATGCTCAAGCTGAAACCCCAATATTTTGGCCACCTGATGCGAAGAAATGACTCATTGGAAAAGACCCTGATGCTATGAAAGATTGAAGGCAGGAGGAGAAGGGGATGACAGAGGATGAGATGGTTGGATGGCATCACCAACTTGATGGACATGAGTTTGAGCAAGCCCTGAGAATTGGTGAAGGACAGAGAAGCCTGGCATGCTGTAGTCCATGGTGTCACAAAGAGTTGAAAACTGAGCAACTTAACTGAACTGAACTCCAACACTTCTCTCTTGCCTTTCATTTCCTTGATGATTAGTGATGTTAAATACCTTTTCATGTATTAATTGTCCATTTATATGTCTTCTTTGGAAAATTTTCTCGTTAGTTTCCTTGCCTGTATTTAATTTGATTCATTTCTGGAGGTTGAGTTCTATGTGTCCTTTATATATTTAAAATATTAATCCCTTATTAGATAAATTTGCAAATATTTTCTCCTATCTTATAGATTATGTTTCATTTTTTTGATAGTTTCCTTTGCTGTATAGAATTTTTTTTCTTAGTTTGATGTGGTTTCACTTATTTATCTTTGCTTTTGTTACCTTTGATTTTGGAGTCAATATGAAATTTATTATCAAAACCAATGTCAAGGAATTTTTTTCCTATATTTATTTCTAGGCATATTATGGTTTCTAATATTATATTCAATTCTTTTATTCATTATGAGTTTATTTTTATGTATGATATGTTAGTGTTTCTGTTTTTATCTTTTGCATGTCTGTCCGGTTTTTTCAGCACCGTTTATTGAAGAAATGCAAAGTAACTTCCTCTTAACCTGGTCTACTAAACTAATACATTTCACTTTTATGAAAAGTACTAATTTTAAATTGCTAAACTTTGCACATGCAAAATTTAGAAGATCACAGTCTGACCTAATGTCTTTGGGATATTGATCTGAGGATGGCCAGTGACTGCCAAGAGACAGCGTGGGAGATCCCACCCATGACAAGGAGATCTGACAAGCAAGGCTTCAGGACTCGAGGGACTCCCTGGGCCAATCCCACCCATGACAAGGTCATGTGGAGAGACCTGACGAGCAAGGCAGATCAGGACTTGAGGGACCCCCTGGACCTGCTCGAGAATCTACTCCCAAACCAGAATCTGTCTGTCTTACTATTTTATGCCTTTCAACAAGTCTTCTGACATTAACAGGGGGCTATCCCCGACCACCTTTTTCTGGAAAAAATATTAACTTAAGGCTCCAGTTGATAAATCTCCTGGGCATGAAAGGAGTATTTCAAACCCCCTGTTAGCATTCTAGCTTACTTGGCAGGTTTATCAAGACTCTTGCAACATTGTTGAGCCAATGCTTGCTGCAAAATTCCCGCATCCCTTATCCATTGTGTTCCTGGGAGTACTTATAGTCAGGATGTAGAAAAAACAAGCAGTAGCCTTAGCATTATCAACATCAGACTTTGAATTAATAAGTTCTTTCTTTGCTGTAACCTACTAAATCTTTGCTCCATAAAAATGTAACTCTGTACTTTAAGGGTGATGCAGGCTAAGAATTTAAGAAGAAATACTTCAAGGGAAAATTATTTTTCTGGCTGACCAACCTTTATCAAAAAGAGGTCATAAAATATCAACAGGCCTCCAGGCCAGAAGATAATGTACAAAAAATAAGACTCTTGCAGGAAGGTACCTAGTATTGATAAAAGTTAATACTGATGGAATGTTGAGTCAACTCTGCATTTTTCACTTTGCTCAACGTACAACTCAGGGTATAAAAGCCCTCTCTATAAATAAAGTGATGGGCCTCACTCACTGAAGCTTGGTCAGCCTGTGTCATTCATTAATTCATTCACCAACATAGTCCATCCTGAGGATATCCCTGGACTCTGCTGAGGCTGGACCCTGGCAAATGACCATATTACTTTATGCTAATAAAACTATTGCCACTCAACCAGAAGTCATGGTTCTGTATTTACTTTTCTTTTCAATAAAGGTACTGTTTATCATATGAAGCTATTATGTGATAAATCATCACTCTTCTTGGAAACCTTCTTGCTCAACATGGGATATTCTAAGCTGAAAGAGCCTCTTTGAATAGCTAAGAGTTCTTTAACATTTCCTGGAAGTTAAGGTGACATGTTCATGGAAGTTTAAAGGAAAATATACCTTATTCATTACTACATCTGTGAGAAAAATGGTCTCAAAAATGAGAAAATGCAACTTCTGTATGAACGTTCAGTGTTATGAACAATGTAGAAGTAGTTTTCATACTGGTTACATTTTCAACTGTTTTATCTGCATTGATCAGTTACTCAATATGCCATGAACAATTTAATAAAATGTCCAGTCATTACTATAAGTTGCTCAAATTAACAGCTTTGAAAATAACAAAATTAAAACTAAATAGAAACTTGATTACAAGTTTATGGAATATTTATCATGCATCATTGCGGGATCTTCAAGACACTTGCTTTTTTCCTTTTCTTTTACTATCTAGGGTTACTACCTATGGTAATAGAAAGGAAAGAGCTGTAAGTGGTTTGTTAATAGGGGAAAGATTTTCACTATTTTCTAAAAATAAACCAGGGAAGAAAAGATGAGAATAAATGACTCTCGAAGATAGTCATTTCATTACTGCTATGTTCATAATAATCAATACCTCTCAGATTGTTTACTGTTTTACAATGTGGAGACAGTTTTCAATAAGTTAGTTTTCAGTTGAGTTCAGTTCAGTCACTCAGTTGTGTCCGACTTTTTGCGACTCCATGAATTGCTGCACGCTAGGCTTCCCTGTCCATCACCAACTCCCGGAGTTCACTCAGACTCACATCCATCGAGTCCGTGATGCCATCCAGCCATCTCATCCTCTGTCGCCCCCTTCTCCTCCTGCCCCCAAATCCCTCCCAGCATCACAGTCTTTTCCAGTGAGTCAACTCTTCACATGAGGTGGCCAAAGTACTGGAGTTTCAGCTTTAGCATCACTCCTTCCAATGAACACCCAGGGCTGATCTCCTCTAGAATGGACTTATTGGATCTCTTTGAAGTCCAAGAGACTCTCAAGAGTCTTCTCCAACACCACAGTTCAAAAGCATCAATTCTTTGGCGCTCAGCTTTCTTCACAGTCCAACTCTCACATCCATACATGACTACCAGAAAAACCATAACCTTGACTAGACGGACTTTAGTCGGCAAAGTAATGTCTCTGCTTTTGAATATGCTGTCTAGGTTGGTAATAATTTTCCTTCCAAGGAGTAAGTGTCTTTTAATTTCATGGCTGCAATCACCATCGGCAGTGATTTTGGAGCCCAAAAAAATAAAGTCTGACACTGTTTCCACTGTTTCCCCATCTATTTCCCATGAAGTGATGGGACCAGATGCCATGATCTTCGTTTTCTGAATGTTGTGCTTTAAGCCAACTTTTTCACTCTCGTCTTTCACTTTCATCAAGAGGCTTTTTAGCTCCTCTTCACTTTCTGCCATAAGGGTGGTGTCAGCTGCATATCTGAGGTTATTGCTATTTCTCCCAGAAATCTTGATTCCAGCTTGTGTTTCTTCCATCTCAGCGTTTCTCATGATGTACTCTGCATAGAAGTTAAGTAAGCAGGCTGACAATATACAGCCTTGATGTACTCCTTTTCCTATTTGGGACCAGTCTGTTGTACCATGTCCAGTTGTAATTGTTGCTTCCTGACCTGCATATAGGTTTCTCAAGAGGCAGGTGAGGTGGTCTGGTATTTCCATCTCTTTCAGAATTTTCCACAGTTTACTGTGATCCACACAGTCAAAGGCTTTGGCATAGTCAATAAAGCAGAAATAGATGTTTTTCCTGGAACTCTCTTGCTTTTTCCATGATTCAGCAGATGTTGGCAATTTGATTTCTGGTTCCTCTGCCTTTTCTAAAACCAGCTTGAACATCAGAAAGTTCACAGTTCACGTATTGCTGAAGCCTGGCTTGGAGAATTTTGAGCATTACTTTACTAGTGTGTGAGATGAGTGCAGTTGTGTGGTAGTGTGAGCATTCTTTGGCATTCCCTTTCTTTGGGATTGGAATGAAAACTGACCTTTCCCAGTCCTGTGGCCACTGCTGGATTTTCCAAATATATATATATATATATATATATATATATATAAAATATTTATGTGGCTGATTATAAGTAGGAATTTTGTTTTCTGTTCTGTTTCCTGAATGAATTAACTACTATATACTCACCATGTCCAGATAAGAAGAATAGACTAAAACTTGAATTACACACTTTGTCATCTGAAGTTGAATTTCCAATACTTTTCTCTATGAATTCACCAGACAGATTTGATATCTCTGCCATGATCACACAAGGATGTCATACTAGTTTTCTATGACCATGTAATAAATTACCAGAAATTTAAATTCCTTTGTGGGAAGTTGATAGAAATTACATACATGATCTTCAGAATGTAATCTTGAGCAAGACTACAACTAAAATCTGAATTTCCTCATCAGAGGTTTTGGATAAAATCTATGTTCAGAGTTTTCTAAGGGTTAAATGAGATACCATATGCAAAGTACTTAATGTAATTCCTGGAATATTATAATAATAAATACTATTTATCTTTCCTACCTCCTTACTTGTTAAAATTGGGAAGCAAGTTCAATGGTGCTAAGGCTTCTAGCCCATATTTTCAAGATTGTTATGCTTGAAAGAATCACCAAAGAAGGACATTTTTGAAATTTATATATAGCCATGAAATCATTGGCTGACATGGTCTTTAAAAACAATGAGATTTTGCTGCAACCACTGAACACCATCTACCTAGAGACTGTGCTCCCCAGTAAAAGAAGCCACTGCAATGAGAAGCCCATGCTCCACAGCAAAGAATAGCCCCCACTTGCTGCAGTTAGAGAAAGCCCGCAGGCAGCAATGAAGACCCAGTGTAGCAACAACAATGAAAAACCATAAGCTTCAACAAAAAATGGGCAAAGTACCTGAACAGACATTTTACCAAAGAAAGCATAAAAATGGCCAATAAGACCATGAAAAAATGCTCAGCATCACTAATCTTTCACTTAGTTTCCTTATTTGCAAAACTGGTAGAAAACTAATGCCTACTTCAACAATTTGTAAGGTCAAATACAGTAGTGTATATAAAAGTGCTCGTAAATTGTGACTGATTGAGGACTCCCAAAATCTGCTGCCAAAATCTATGTGTTCAAAGATCAAAGAACTAAAACCATTACCTCCATTTTTTTACCAACAAAATTTATCAATTTTTTTTTTCTAAAAATATATTTTCCTGAAAAAAATCCATCAGAATATTTTGATGAGTAACTCTGATGGCAAAATTTTATGTATCACTTATAACATGAGAGAGTTAAGCAAAGTTCACTAATGAGATAACCAGTCTCCAGTAATTATTTCAAAAAACATTTTTTGATGAGTTTTTATAGAAGAACTTCTTATGAAACTTTATTGGATTTTAAAAAAAACCTACAAAGATCAGAAGAAATATAAAATAATGGGGAAGAAGCATAGTTTAATCTTCCACCTACCTCTGGATTAGAGCAAAAAAACATAATTACGTTTTGCCATATAGCCTAAAGGAAACATCTGTGTTGACTGAACACTGTAAGGCTGAAAAACTGATTAAATAGCAGAGTTCCTTGTATCCCCAGCAATCTATGATTTCCACAAGTAAATTAGGAGCAAGGGAGTAATGTTGGTAAAATCTATTATACTGAAAGGACAGCATTAAAATGAATGGGCAAGTATAAAATGATAGATTAGCTAAAAGTTACTTGTTAGCGGATATTCCATCCACAGTGACCAATTAAGTAAGAAAAAATAAACACAATCAAAACGAAGATAAAATCCCCTGAATGTCACATTTACCAAGGTGTCCTAAATAAAGACATAAGTAATATTGTCTAACTACCTCAAATTGATGTCTCAAAATTTGCTCCAGAGATTGTTCCTTCTCCTGTTTTGAAAAGTGTGATGTGAAGGCATGCTTTTCTTTATAAATGGACTCATCATTTATTTGTTTTTAATTTAAACTCTATTTTAGTTTAGACACTTAAGTATTTTCCCAGTTTCTTTGAGATATAATTGACATACAACACTGTATTGGTTTAAAGTATACAATGTAGTGATTTGATACATGTATATATTATAAAATGATTACCACAAGTTTAGTTAGCATCTATCACTGTACAGTTATTTTCTTTCTTGTAATGAGAACTTTAAATATCTACTTTCTTAGCAACTCTCAAATATAGAGTATTGTTAACTATATTTACCATGCTGTACATTATATTCCCAGAACTTACTTATTTTATAACTGGAAGTTTGTACTTTCTGACTTCCAAAAGGTCACCTTCACCCATTTCTCCCACCTCTCGCCTCTCACCTTTGGCAACCACCAATCTGTTCCCTGTACTTATTTCACTTAGCCTAATGCCCTCAAGGTTCATCCATGTGTGGCAAATGGCAGCATTTTATTTGTTTTATGGCTGGATAATATTCCACTGTATGTGTGCATGTGTGTGTGTTTAATATTTTCTTAGTCATTTATCCATCAGTGAACTCTTAGGTTATTTCTGCATATTGGCTATTGTAAATAAGGCTGTAATAATAAATATAAGAGTACAGATAGCTCTTCAAGATAATGATTTCGTTCTCTTCAGATATATACCCAGAAGTGGAATTGCCATATCATGTGGTAGTATTATTTTTAATTTTTTCAGAAACCTCCATGATATTATTCATAGTGGCTGCACCAATATGCCAAATATAACAAAGGTAAAAACTAAAAGAAAAAAAAAAAGAAAAGAAATATTTTCATGACAGTGTTTAAAGAGCAAAAATAAAACTATCCTATTAGATGAATCTGATTTACTAAAGACACTATTAGGCTGAACTACAAGCCTAGTTTTGCTATAAAACATTCACTCAGTCTCTCAATCAGTTGGTGGTTGCTAATGTCTAAATTATTTTTATCTGCCTCATTATAATATTAGCTGCACAAATGACCACATGCTGACCTAAATAAAAGAAAAATGTAGAAAATATATTTGTACCCAAGATAGAGTTAGTATCTGTTATGACTACCTTGTTTAAGTTTTTTGAGTCTGATATTTTAAGTTTAGCAGTTTCTATTCATAATTTTGCTAAATAAGGAATTGTCTGTTATCCTTAGGATGTATCAAAGTTATCCTACACAGGGGAAAAAATGGAATCCACAAGATCAATGATTAAGTGCCAATAAATCTTTGTGATTGAAGGACAAAGGGCAGAGATTGGAACTTTGTGGTATTTCCCACTAAAAGAGAAGTTTCCAAGTGCATTCTGAGTTATTGCAGAAAAGAGTCTTGGTAACTTAAATGCTATCTTTAAAAAAACATATTTGAAAACTATAAAAATAGTAAGTTCATTAGGAATGAAAGCAAAAGTATATGAGATCTTTAAAGATACACGGCGACATTACTTACACTTATAGTCATTTCCATTTATATTTAAGTTCTAAAATGCACCTTTAAAGGAACAGAAGCCTGGCATAGAAGTAGCCAAGTAGTGAGAATGTCATTATCCTGAAAATCATTTCGTAACAGTAGCAAATTAAAGATGACACATCCTTTGACACTCCTCACATTTTAAAGGAAGAGTCTATGCCTCTTCACCTTGAATCTTGTACTCTGTAATTGTTTTGACTAAAAGAATGACAAAACTGACTCGGGGTTAGTTTATATGACCAGATTTTAAAACACTAGTAGCTTTCATTTCTGTTACAACACTCACACTTGGAGCCTTGAGCTGTCATATAAGAAGTCGGACTACAATGTTGAAGAGACTGTAGAAGGATTCTGATACTACATTGAGACAGAGAAGAGCCAGTTGTCATCATTAATGTGCCTGGGTCTGTGATCAAAGCCATCTTAGACTTTTCAGACGAGATAAGTCACTAGAAGAGAATCACTGAATGACCTTGGTCACACCAAGGAAAAGCATTTTATTTAACCAGCCATGCCCTATCTGACGGAGAAGGCAATGGCAACCCACTCCAGTACTCTTGCCTGGACAATCCCATGGATGGAGGAGCCTGGTAGGCTGCATTCCATGGGGTCACAAAGAGTCGGACACGACTGAGCGACTTCACTTTCACTTTTCACTTTCATGCATTGGAGAAGGAAATGGCAACCCAATCCAGTGTTCTTGCCCGGAGAATCCCAGGGATGGAAGAGCCTGGTGGGCTGCCATCTATGGGGCTGCACAGAGTCAGACACGGCTGAAGCGACATAGCAGCAGGAGCCCTATCTGAATTCTTGAAACACAAAAATTTTATATTTAATAAAAGGTCTATTGTTTTAAACTACTAAAATTAGGGGTAGTTGTTACACAGCAGTGGATATCATGGCACAGTAACTATTACATACACCCAGCATTTTACTTCACTGTCATTTCCATAAGCATCAGACAAAAAGGTAATGAGATGTATTTTCCAAGATATACTGTGTTAGAATTTTGAACTTATAAAACTAAAAATAGTTCACAGTCAATAGTTTCTCTACAAAAAAAGGAACTTCAGTGTCCCAGTGTTGGACAACAATAGGCTTACTGGGGACACAATGCTTTGTTAATGAGACACATGTCACCTATAACAATTATAGAAAAATCCTAAAAGTAGTTGCTTAATTTAAAAGGACTTATCTGCTATTACTCATGATTATTTAGGTGAAGTAACATCATGCTTTATGGCTGAAAAACCTTTGCCTGTCATGTGTAGTCATTTATATTCATGCCAAATGGCAAAGGAATTCTACTAAATAAGGGTGTATCTTATCTCCTACTTGTATCTATTGTGAAATTCATTACTTTCATTTATAAACTAGCCAGAAAGTTCTCAGGAAAGATCAGAGATAAAAGATAATATCTGCAAAAGAAAAAACGAAACTCACAATATCAACCATATCATACTATTTCTGAAAATAATAGATCACTTTTGGAGGAATAAGACTTTAAAAGTGAAAAATCACAGGTGTCATAGAATAGGCAGGCATAGGTTTTGAGAACACAAAAAGTTAGATAGTAAACCTAGTTTCTTTTTATGTAATGCTGGGCTCTATTATAAGTATATATTATAGAACAAAAGGCTTTTCATTAAGAAGCCAAATCCCTTGGTAGTATATACTATTAACTTGAACAAGGGGACATATTTTCTTAGAAAAAGCATATTTTAAAGATTAAGATACTTTTAATTTCAAATAATATTAATTTAAATTCATAAATATTAAAAAGTATTATTTAATTTCAAATAGTATTAAAAAACTTACGATTTGCATTTAAAATTTTTAGACTCATTTTTACATGAATTCTTCTATGATTGAATAGCAGAAATGACTGCAAAATACCTTCTAAATGGTGATTTATTACTAGAAGACTCTCCTTCTCCAATTGTGGTGAAGTAGAAAGAGCTCTGAACTGAGAATTAATAGTCTATTATTTGCCACTAACAAGCACTAAGACCACAAACAAGTGACTTTTTCCCCCTGGCTTTAGTTTCCTTAGTTTTGAAATAGGACATTTTCACAAGATTTCTAAGGTCAATTCCAACAGTAATATTCGATGACTAAACCTTCCCTGATAGTTCTTGCTAAAATTCCTGTATAATTTGCTCCTTTGGGATAAAACACTGAGTCCTTTATTAAAAGGCAAATATTATCTGAGAAGAGCATAATAAGCCATTATTCATCATTAAAACCTCAACTTGATTAAGTTTATTAGATTAGCTGACAGGGACCTGAGGAAATAGAAATAAGGAAAGGAAAGTTTGACATGAATGGAAAAGGTCAGAAAAACAATGAAAGGATGCTCCAAGGAACAGAAAGCTTGCAATATAAATATGGGCACTAGCCTAGACAACTTTAATGCTTGTCTAGGAAAGTTCTTCGGAGAAGGCAATGGCATCCCACTCCAGTACTCTTGTCTGGAAAACCCCATGGATAGAGGAGCCTGGTAGGCTGCAGTCCATCGGGTCGCTAAGAGTTGGACACGATTGAGTGACTTCATTTTCCCTTTCATGCATTGGAGAAGGAAATGGCAACCCACTCCCATGTTTTTGCCTGGAGAATCCCAGGGACGGTGGAGCCTGGTGGGCTGCTGTCTATGGGGTCGCACAGAGTCGGACATGACTGAAGCAACTTAGCAGTAGCAGCAGCAGAGGAAAGTTCTTAATGATATATCCATGGGTTTTATGCAATAATATTATGAAATATCTTAATTGGGACCGCTCTAAATATTAAAAAGGGACTACTTTTGCATCTTTGGGTCTCAAATATTTTATTCTGTATTTACCGTCTCAAGAATAGCTAGTGACATGCTATTATTTTGCAGGGCTTCCCTGATGGCTCAGTCCATAAAGAATCTGCCTGCAATGCAGGAGACTCAGGTTTGATCCCTGGGTCTGAAAGATCCCCTGGAGAAGGGAATGACAACCCACTCCAGTAGAAGTGGAGTAAAATGCCTAACTGGAAGAGAAAAATACTGGTGTCCAGCTCCACGACGAAGTGAACTATGGTAAGATGTAATTTTGCTGCACTGCCACAGGAAACAAAACTTATCCAGGGTGGAGTAGATGTATGCTTCTATGGAATGTTGTAAGGATTTTCACCAGCCCTAAATCTGCATTCTACTATGAGATAGGAAAGTATGAGCTATCTCCCTCCTATTTAATAAGGTTTTCCAAAATACTTGCACAAAGATTGCCAGAGATTCAGGAAAAAATGCATTTCATTCTGAGAGTCAACACATTCTGATAAGAACTAGGATCTGTTTACTCTGGATAAAGAGCACGATGTACATTGGAGGCCAGCAGCATTTTTGAACACTAAATGCACTTTCATAGAGTCTGAGATCCCTACATACTTTAATAATTTTTATTAAGTATATTTTCACCTTAAGTTAAAATAAAAATGCAGTTCAAGGAGAAGCCTTAAACTTTGCAATATAACACTACCATAATTATCTAAATGAACAGTAATAACAGACTAGAAACCCCAAAGAATATAAATGCTAATATAAAGCCTCTAATGCTAAAAAGCATAGTAAAATACAAGTAAAAGCAATATGAAACAGCTAAAAGTATACTTTCTCTCTTGGATTTTACACAATCATTCCTTTGAATGACCAGAAAGCATTCAAATTAGAGAATTACTGATTAGACATATCTTTCACTATAATAAAGCTTATAGGTCTAGTGTATTAATGTCTGCCAAAATTCAGGAAACAAAATGATTTCCAAGTAATTAAGTATTATAGTAACTCCTACAGGTTTCTATAACGTTGCCAGTAGTGTTTGTTGACTTTTAAGATCAAAAACATGTTTCATATAGGATTAATTATTTTTGTATCTTAATTGAAAAACTGTTTTATGTGTCATTTTTACCTATAGAAGAAATGTCAAAGAGAAACATCTCTCAATTGTAAAAGCATACTTTATATAAAATCAAGAATACTTTATACTAAGTTGCTAATTTGTTTATTCATTTTATATGCTAACTTAATGAGGAAAGTATACATAAATAATTTAGAGCAGAAGGGTTGTAGTAATGTATTTATTTAAAATAAGCATTCTAAAACCATAAGAACCATGATATGAAAAGCAACAGCCAAGAGGCTTCCTAGTGTGCTGCAATCAGAGGTGACTCATTTTAAACAAAGGCTTCACAAAATCTATGAGGCAAACAGAGATTGAGCCACAGCTGTGACAGCTCTGGGAAAAGGTAACTATAATTGTATAACAAGCCAAATGATAAGGTGTCAGAGCAGCAGGTTACCTACAGAGTGCCATTTCAGGAGTACTAAACAAACATATCTTCCCCACTAGCCAAGACATGAAGCCTGAAATGTCCAGATGAGTGAAATAGCATGTGAATTACAGAGGAGAGATATCAGAATGACCCAGTTTCAGTCACTAGTGATGAAACACAGGTTTATTTATGTCTTAACATCTATCCAGTAGGATTCTAAGTGGAACAGCTCCTGGGAAAGGTAATGTTGATGTTAAGAAAGTAGTTAGGAAAGGTATGAAGAAAAGGAAAACTGGCAGGGTTAGATGCAAGAATTTGATCACAGGAATATTTTCTAGAGAGCATGAGATAAGACTTTGGGAAGTTACTAGAATACATAAGATTAGCATGTAAATAAAATAAGATATGATCTCAAAATTATGATTGATTATGTTTGCACAATAAATATTGTAATCCATACATATAAAATAGGTAATAGTTATCTTAAGGCTGTGAAGAAAAATATGAAATGCTTACTAATCAGGCTGTTAATCTACACCTAATCAGGAGTATCAATCCAAATATAAATCTTTATACCAGTCAACATGTATTTATTAACTTCCTGGGCTAGCAGGCATTGGAGATCCAAAAATGAAGAAGGGCACATCACTTTGCTGACAAAGGTCCTTATAGTCAAAGCTATGGTTTTTCTAGTAGACAGGTATGGGTGTGAAAGTTGAACCATAAAGAAAGTTGAGTGCTAAAGAATTGATGCTTTTGGATTGTGGTGCTGGAGAAGACTCTTGAATGTCCCTTGGACAGCAAGGAGAACAAACCAGTCAATTTTAAAGGAAATCAAACCTGAATATTCATTGGAAGGACTGACGCTGAAGCTGAAGCTCCAATACTTTGGCCACCAGATGCAAAAAGCCCACTCATTGGAAAAAACCCTGATTCTGGGAACGATTGAATGCAGAAGGAGAAGGGGGTGGCAGAGGATGAGATGACATCGACACAGTGGACGTGATCTTGAGCAAACTCCAGGAGAGAGAGAAGGACAGGAAAGCCTGGAATGTTACAGTCCATGGGGTCACAAAGAGTTGGACACAACTTAGTGACTGAATGACAACAACTAGTTCACAAAGTAGATTACCTAGGCATTAAAAATGTCCACTAAATTGAAAATAGTATTACCATTACACTACTAATGTATTAATTCTTCCACATTTAAAAGCCACTTTCAGACGCTAATTCCATTTTTCTTTTCTAGGAGAAACGGTACACTCTCTGTAGATCTCCAAGAAAAAATCAAATCCCCAAAGCAATATTGATCATAAAGACCCCACTCCCATTGCTGTGTCACTTGACACAGCATATAATAGTTGAAACATCATTAGGAAATCCTTCATTACTCAATGCATGTTCCTTTGTAGTCAGTAATTTGTCTTTTGTTCAATAGTAAGCCCTTAGCTTACTCCTTGGAAGGAAAGTTATAACCAACCTAGATAGCATATTAAAAAGCAGAGACATTATTTTGCCAACAAAAGTCTGTCTAGTCAATGCTTTTTTTTTTCCAATAGTCATGTATGGATGTGAGAGTTGGACTGTGAAGAAAGCTGAGCGACAAGGAATTGATGCTTTTGAGCTGTGGTATTGGAGAAGACTCTTGAGAGTCCCTTGGACTGCAAGGAGATCCAACCAGTCCATTCTGAAGGAGATCAGTCCTGGTGTTCATTGGAAGGAGTGATGCTAAAGCTGAAACTCCAATACTTTGGCCACCTCATGCGAAGAGTTGACTCATTGGAAAAGACTCTGATGCTGGGAGGGATTGGAGGCAGGAGGAGAAGGGGACGACAGAGGATGAGATGGCTGGATGGCATCACGGACTCGATGGATGTGAGTTTGAGTGAACTCCGGGAGTTGGTGATGGACAGTGAGGCCTGGCGTGTTGCGATTCATGGGGTCGCAAAGAGTCGGACATGACTGAGCAACTGAACTGAACTGAACTAAGCCCTTTAGTCAGCAAACATGTCTTTTCTTATATAGTTCTGGGTATACTGCCAGGACTTTGCAAATAACAAAATTATAATAATGAAACAGTTATAGTAGAAAGGGTAAGAAGAACTAACATATTAGTCAGCAACAAACACCAGATGGAAGGGTGAGTTTTTAAAATATTATTTGAAACAAAGTGTACAGGGACAGTCTGAGAGACCCAAATTCCTAAATCCAGCTTTCTGGGGCAGAAGCCAGAGAGGAGAAACAAATTTTTATGCATACATATGCTTAATTAAGGTTTAAGTAATAATGTGCATGAGGTCCTATTTTGTTTTTCCTTATCTCAGGAAAGCAGAGAGCTAAGGGCTCAGTGAAGCATGTGGTTGATAGCCCCTCACTTAACAGCTTACCATGAGACAACCCAAAGTTCAGAACCAATAGCTATGTATTTAGTCTTTTTTATTATATTCTATTGCATGTTCATTTTAGGAATTTTTCAACATAAAAGCATATAAAGATAAAAGCACTCAATCCCAATGATCACAATTGTTCACAAAATGTTAGTGAATTCTGCCTAGTGTATATTTTTGTCACTCTCACACACATGTATGTGTACACACACATAATAAAATTATTCTTTACACACAATTTTAAGTTTCTTTAGGCTTAGCATTATAATATAGATAGTTTCTCTTGTATTACGAATTCTTTGAAAACAGTATTTTTTATATATTTTATACTTAAGTTTAATTCACATAAAATGAAATACACATATCTAGTTGGCACAGATCAATGACTTCTGATAGTGAATACATCCACCTTTATCAAGATTTAGAATACGTTCATCAACTAGGAGACTTCAACACTCCTCTGCTCTCTGTGGTAATTTCTGTTCACGAGTCGCTGCTCTAGCAAACTGCAACTCCCTGTATTCATCTGTTTCTCCAATCTTGGAGTCTGTTGATTTGTCCTGTGTCCTCCCCTTCCTTATGGGTCCTAGAAGAAATGTTCACTTTTCAGTCTTTCAACTTGTTTCTTACTGTTGGATGTAAGGGTAACTTCCAAGCTCCTCACATGTGAAACTGGAAACCAGAAGTCTAAGCTGTCTTTTCTCTTGGTTGATTGTTTCTTTTCCTGTGCAGAAGCCTCTTAGATTTATATAGTCAAATAAACAATACATGATAAATAAAACTGAGAATACCTAATCTATTTTTAATATAAGAAATATTTGTAATTGTTTTTACATAATATGCATCTTTATTATTGATTCTTCAGATAACTATGCAAACTAATTTTCTTTGTGAGAACTGTAGTGACATGTATTATGTCACATTTATTGATGCATTCCTTCAAACCTCCATCTTGCTCTAATCTGATATGCATATTTTTAGCTAAGAAAATTATAAATTGGAAAAGACTCTGATTTGGTTAATATATCTTGAAATTCATTTTATTCTAAAACACTCTTACCATTATTTTTTTAGTAGGCAAGCTTTGTTTTTGGAGTTTTATTACTAAGACTATGATGATATGAATATTTAAAATATTTCTAGAAAGTTTAGAAATTATTTTCCAGATATTTCACACAAAATATAAGAAGACTTGTTTCTTGATAAGCTCTAGAAT